>NC_084797.1:230873141-231503974 GCF_963169125.1 Humulus lupulus | reverse complement strand
GCTCTCGCCGGTCTATACAGAACCAGGTCGTACAAGAATCTCCCCTGAGGACTCAACAATGCGGCGTACATGGGCGGAGCGGAGACCGTAGCCAAATTGGGCGTGACTAGAGTCGATGAATTCTTCTCACTCGCGGACTCAGCTAATCGCCGTACATCGTTAGTCAATAGTCCCTGGAGGAATTTGACGGTGTCTGGGCCACGGAACCGGACAACGGAGCGTGATTTCAGAAGGGAAGCTAAGGGTCCAACTTTTTCGAGGTCAGCTTTCCGATGGAGGCTTCTGTAATGAAAATGATTGACCCAAATGGTTCTTGGGAACAGAAGGGCCTGTTTAGAGCGTAGCATTATGAGTTGTTTTAGGGTTGGATCGAAGGTACAACTGAAGGTTGAAGATGACGATGGATGAAGCAGGAGCTATAACGGTGTGAGAAAGGAAGAAACTGGGTGTAGAGACACGTTAGGTGAGCTCAGATGCTTATTCTGGGTTTACGCCACGTGTAATCTATAAGTTGTTTGTTTGTGATGAACATGAAGGAAAGTTAGCCAAGTGTTCGATAAAATTCCTGAAAGAAGAGAAAACGGATCGATCACGACACGTAGGTGTTGTTTGGACACTATTTCGTTTCTGTTCATTAGTTTTTGGGTGATTTATACTTAAGCTCAGTAGGTTGATCATTGGCTTCACTTAATTGGGTGGAATTAGGAGAAAGATACTCCTCATTAACTCTCTCGTATACAAATCAGAATATATCATATTCAGACATAATAATAATGATAATAATAATAATAATAATAGCACATTTGAAATACTAAAATGTACTACAGAACAAATCAAACACTAATAATAATAAGTAATAATACTAAGATTTAACATACAGAGATCAAGCTGCCCGTGAGGGAGATGGGAGTAGAGAGAAGGCGGACGATGAGAGGGGCTGGAGTGGAGACTGAGTTCGAGTTCTACGGCTGAGAGGAGTGAAACTGTGAGGCTAAAATAACCATCCAATACTATATCTTATCTACTCTATTTTTCAAACTACTATACTACCAAAACTAAAATAAAAAGAAATTACACCACAATTTTACATATCATATATTAATTTCTTTATATATATTTTTACATCATTTAAATAATATAATTTTTATTTATTTTAAAAAATAAAAATAGATGATTAAATAAGTTTAAAACAGCATCGTAATGTAGGTAAAACTTAAATAATTACTCTAGCATAGTTAAACTGTGTACCTATTATAGCATCTGAAATTCTTCTTCAAAATTTGGAAGGATGATGTATTTCATGGCCGGCCCAAGCTTTTTTTGGGCCTTAGGCAAAATTTTAAAATGGGGCATTTAATGAAGGAGAAAAAAAAAACTATATTTTTAATAATAATATAACATCTAAATTTAAATAAAAATTTTACACCTAGTTAATAAAGTCAAATATTCTAAATAAAAGTATTACGAATTTATTATTCAAAGTTGTAGATAAATTCTCCAATAATCAAATTTTCTTTTCCAATTTTTCATAATGACCAATCTACAAGCCATACAACCTAACAAGAATATCAATTAAAACAAAATGATTAAAAAAGAATAAACAACAATAATTGATTCATTTAAAAATTTATCTTTCTTGTTTTTTGGATGCAAATTTGTTAATCAAATCATTGTATTCAAGTTTATCTAGTAAATTATGCTCAATAGACAACATTGCCAATCCAATCAATCGTTCTTGTAACATAGTTGATCTTAAATAAGATTTTATCAATTTCAATTTTGAAAAACTTTTCTCTGCTAAAGCAACTGTTACATAAATAGTTAGCAATATTCTATAAGCAATGTATGTATTTGGAAATGAATCAATCTTTTTTATGTAATCAAGTATTTCAATTGAACTACTATTTTCATTTGGAAAAATTTCTCTTAACACTTTTAATTCCGAAAACAAATCTAAACCATCAATATCAAAAAATCCATTATATTTTAAAGCATATTCATTCAATGCTTTTAGTTTCTTCAAATTGAATAAAAATCCAAAAATGTCTGCATACACTTGAAATTGTTCAAATCTATTTCTAAGTGAACAAATAATTTGATCAATCATGAAAAGAAAATAGTCAATCTAAAATTATTCTTCAATAGATTTTACTATATCACCATCATCAATTATTTCATCAAATTGTTTTTTTCCTATGAATCACACGTTTTTCACAAAATTTAGGCTCAATTTCCATCTCATTTGCAATTTCTTTAGCATAAACAAATTCATCTTTCCTATAATTTTCAAAATAAGAAAGAAGGTCATCTAACTGATTTATAGCATTGTCAATATCCATATTTTTACATTGTAAATTTTTACTAATTGAATTGACAACAAACAAAATATCAAACCAAATAGTCATGCCTAACAAAAATTCAAAATTCTCTAATTCATAGGTTGCTAGACATTTAGCTTCACTCTTTATTTTAGGATCATCACTTGTTTCTGCTAGTTCAAGCAAAGCATCTCTTATTTTTGGAGTTTGAAATCTAATTGCCTTAACACTTTCAATACGACTTTCCCAATGAGTCTGAGACAATCATTTCACAGTCAAAGTAGATATATTTTTCAATATTGTCCATCGCTTAGGTGAAGAAGAGAATAATGAATATATACGTTGTAAAACACCAAAAAATGATACAACTTTAACACAAGAATTAGCAACATCACAAAGTACTAAATTAAGATTATGAAAACCACAAGGTGTATATAATGCTCTAGGATTTAACTCTAATAATCTTTTTTGTACACCTTGGTGCTTTCCTTTCATGTTAGATCCATTATCATATCCTTGTCCTCTTATGTCATTGATGTCAAGTTTCAAATTTTCAATTTCTTTTGTGAGTTCACTAAAAAGACATTTTCCAAAAGTATCATTTAAAAATCCCAAAAAATATTCTTCCACTCTTATTGGATTAGTTGAGATATCTACACATGTCAATATAAGAGACAATTATTCTTGATGACTTAAATCAGGAGTACAATCAAGTATAACTGAAAAATATTTTGCTTCTTTGACTTTTTTCAAAATTATATTTTTCACTTCACTCGCTAATAATTGAATCAACCCATTTTGAATTCTATGTCCCTAAATAATGATTATGAATGATAAACGAGTTTTAGACTTGTTTATCCATGTTTTTTTTCAGGTAAAGTATTATGTGTTCGTTTTGCTTTGTTCTATTTTACGCTGGTTTTTGTATGTTTTCAGGTGTCGAAGGGCTTAGGTGACTTAGGTGTGGAAATATGGTGGAAAAATCTAAAAAATGACAAAAATTGGTGGAAAACGGTGTTTTGGAGCACTTCTTACGACCGCAGGA
The DNA here is from genome assembly GCF_963169125.1 of Humulus lupulus. Classification (NCBI taxonomy): domain Eukaryota; kingdom Viridiplantae; phylum Streptophyta; class Magnoliopsida; order Rosales; family Cannabaceae; genus Humulus; species Humulus lupulus. Next base: position 231,500,611 of record NC_084797.1, on the reverse strand, counting down.
AGGGTGTCTTGCGGCCGCAACTCCAGAAGAGTTTTGCATTTCCAGGCATTCCTGCGACCGCATGAATAACATCCTGCGACCGCAGGATACATCTACAAATGAGAAAAATGCAGATTTTTAATTAAGGGTGTTTTGGTCCTTTCATGTTTAAAAAATTGCTAATTAGGTTTAAGTTACGATTAAGGAAAGAAAATGAGACACTTTTTGCAGACCTAAATTGGGTGAGGAGGCTGAGGAGTGGATCTATCATTTAGAGTTTCTTTTCTTCTCTTTTTATTTTTTAGTTTATGTTAATTTCAGGTTTATGGATTTCTTAGTGATGTTTATGAACTAAATTTTGTTTAGGTTTTCTAATTGACTCTCTTGAAACTCTATTATGATTTAATGCATTTATCTATTTCTTCTTCATCTGAAATCTATTCAATTTGTGTCTATTGTGCATGTAATTGACTGTGCACCTTTTACATATGATTTATGAATTTGAATCAAAATCTGAAAAGTGAGATTTGAATATGCTAAAATTGAATAGACATAGATTTCAATTTAGAACGAGAGTATCAAATTGGTTTATGTAATTTATGGTTGTATTCATTGCTTCCTATTGTTTGAATTGGCCATAGAAATATAGGGAATTCACATTAGGTCGAGTTTTCTATCTCTTAACTCGAATAGTTAACACTTTTGCATGCCTATCATTTCAGTGAGAAGAGTTTCAGTAGTAATTGAATTAAAGAATAATAGAGTGGATAGTAGAGAAGATTAGGATTCCTAATTGTTTCATAGTGAATTTAATCCTTGTGTTCTTTTTATTATTTGATTTATGCAATTTTCATTTATTTCTGTTTTCTTATTTTCAAATTTCACAAATCTAGTTTTCATTAGCCAAATAGAAACTAGAAATTAATTATTTGGTAATTGATAAATCAATCTTCGTGGGACGATACTCGTTCCTATCGAGATTTATTACAAATTGCGATTACATATACTTGCGTAGCTTTAATTTTCGCAACAAGTTTTTAGCGCCGTTGTCGGGGACTGAAAAATTATCAATATTAAAATAGTTAATTTTATTTCTAATTTGGCTATCTTTTAAATAATTTCTAATTTATTTGCGGTTATTCTTTATCTCAGGTACTTTCCTTATATGCGCAGTAGAAGGGGAGTTGACAGTCCAGTTCCAATTAATCTTGAGATCGAGAAAGAGTGCAAGCGAAACAGAAGAAACAAAAGGGCTGAAAGTTCTACTGTTGTTACAGCAGATATTAATAACAACAGTGTGGAAAACATGAGCGGGGGAGCACCACAAAATCATAATCTTGCTGGTCAAAGAGCTCTACGGGACTATGCACTCCCTACTGTCATAGGGGTACACTCATGCATCCGTCCACCAGCAGTAGAGGCAAACAATTTTGAGATCAAGCCTGCTATCTTGCAGATGGTCCAAACTGTCGTTCAATTTGGTGGCCTCCCCACTGAAGACCCCAATATGCACATAGCCAATTTCCTGGAGTTGTGTGCCACCTTCAAGATGAATGGGGTGAGTGATGATGCCATTAGATTGCGCTTGTTCCCATTCTCACTACGGGAGCAGGCGAAAAGTTGGCTGAATTCACTTGAGTCCAATACTATCACCACTTGGGATGCTCTAGCTCAGAAGTTTTTAGCGAAGTTCTTTCCACCGGCTAAGGCTGCTAAACTGAGAGGGGAGATCAATAACTTCTCTCAACTTAAGGGAGAATCTTTGTATGATGCTTGGGAGAGGTTCAAGGACTTGATCAGAAAATGTCCCCACCACGGTATTGAGAAGTGGATGTTGGTCCACAACTTTTATAATGGTTTGTGCGGTACCACTCGCACAGTCATTGATGCAGCAACGGGAGGAGCATTTATGAGCAAAAGTGCTATTGAAGCTTATGAACTCTTAGAGGAAATGGCCACTAATAATTACCAATGGCCAAGTGAACGAGTGGGCAGTAATAAAAAGGTTGCAGGGGTTCATGAACTAGATGCAATCACAGCCTTAACTGCTCAAGTTACGTCTCTAACTATGCAGTTGCAACAAAATACCATGTCTGCCCAGGTTGTGCAAGCCCAAGTAATGTGTGAATTGTGTGAGGGGCCTCATCCCTTTGACCAGTGCCAAGCTGCTTTAGATCCCAACAATGTCCCATTTGACCAAGCTTAAGTTCAGGCAGTGGGTAATTTCAGAGGTCCTACACACAACAACCCCTACACTAACTTGTATAATCCAGGGTGGAGAAACCATCCTAACTTTTCTTGGAGAAATAATCAGGACCAACAACGACCGTTTCAACCACAGTATCAGCGCCCTATGACTCAAGCTCCACCACAAGCATCAACCTCTCACCAACCTAGACCACAAGCTCCTACAGATCAGCCTAGTTAATTGTAGGCTGCCCTATTGACTCTCACCAACACTCAAACTGTAACGCCCTGGTTACCCCAAAATAGTTACGATGAACCGGAAATTTGACCCGCTACCCGAGTCCTTTGGTTAAAAATGTGTTCTAAGTGTTATTAACAGGCTAAGGTGGAAAATCAGTAAAAAGGAAAGGATATGCTTTATTGAGTATATAAAACTGTTCATGAGCTCATCACAACGTTTACAAGTTATTTATAACTCAAAATGGTCATTACTGTTTCAAATTTACAAACCCGCCGACCTAAGCGGAAAAAATAGGGTAAACCCCCTAGTTCCTCTGAGAACTCATTGGCCGTGGTGGTCAAGCGACCGCATATGTACACATCACCACCTAAGCTCTCCACTCAGGGCTGGGTGAGATTTTCTTTCCCTTTACCTGCACCACATAGCACCCATGAGCCAAAGCCCAGCAAGAAAACACAGTATTGTATATAAACATTATCAAATGATTATCATTATAATCACACAGAGCTTATAGCTCTTAAACAGATGAGTGAATATCACGTGAGGTTCTAGTAAACCATACTGAGTGACTGACAAGCAAGTCACTAATTTAAACAGAAGAGTGGCTGCTGGGTAAGCCACTAGCCTTAAACAGATGAGAGACTGTTGGGTAAGTCTTTAACTTAACGGATGAGTGACTGATGGGTAAGTCACACAAGCGCTTATAACATTCATCGAACTTGAGGTCGTTCCGGCATTAATGCTCTTTGAGTCATCCAATGCAGATATCGATTAGATCTAATCTTTATTGGCTTGCGTTGAACACGCTAAGGCCGTCCTGACTTATGAGTCAGCACTGTGTGACCAATGCCCAGTACCACTGTCGAACCTGACTAATGAGTCACAACTTCACAGTTGATACTGACACCTTTGCCAAATCTGACTAATGAGCCACTACCATGCACAAGTGAGCAAGATTTGATAAGCATTCAATAATCAATCCATATCCACGTTTACACAATCAACATGCTTCATGAACAACCATGCATGTCACGTATGGGGTGCAGTTTTCTTACCTCTGGTTCGAACGAGAATTAATGTAAGAACGACCCTTGAGAATGACCTGTCTTTTGTCCCCTTAGCGGTAACCTGATCATAACCAATTATGGGATTCCATCAATAAAATGAATAACAAAGGTTCCCAAACCAAAACCTAGCCTCCAAGACATCGAATACTACTAAACCGGGTAGTAGGATCGATCCCGAGGCCTAAGGCTAGAATCCCCGAGCCAAAAACTCATTTCTGGCCAAAATGTCACTAAGGGTCGCAACCCTCCTTGGCCATGCCACGGCCCGCCCCTCAAACAGAGGCGGCCTCCTTCAGCACCCTTCAAGGGTCGTGGCCCTCCTTGGCCATGCCGCGGCCCAACCCCCAGTTCAGCCAAAACTCTGGTTTTTCTTCCCCTGCGATTTTCCTTGGAACCAACCTTTCAAACCAAGCTCAAACACCACTCAAACCTCCAATACAACCCCTGAACTTGATCTATAACACTCCCTCATCAAAACCCAAGTTAAACCCCAATCAAAACTTCCATCAATTCCAACTATCCACAACAAAATCATAAGCTGAAACTAACAACTAAAACAGAGCATACATGGAAACTAGTGGCTAAAAACTTACCTCAAACTCAGGTTGTGGTGCTCTTCAATGGTGGAACACTCTTCCAAACTCCCAATGCCTACTTCCCAAGCTAGAATCCTCAACAAAATCACAAAGAAGATGAAGGAGGAGGAAGGTACGGGTAAGCTCTTGATCACACTCTGTTTTCTCTTCAATTCTACAGCTTAACTTAGTTTATATCTATCCTAGGGGTAAAAAGACCATTACACCCCTAGGTCAATTAAGGGTTTCTAAAGGATCCCAAGGGAAAAATTGTCATTTCCAACCTATCTCGTTAATCATAATTAACGCTATCCAATTCCCGCTATTCTCAATAATCCTAAACACCAATAATTCATATCTCGTTACCCTTTAACTCCTAGTAACACTCTAATCATTAAAAACACCCCGAGACTTATCCCGAGCCTCGAACTTAAACCTGTTATGACTAGACCGCTAATTAATATACCATGGTCGTCTCATGCCGAATGGCTCAAACAAACCCACATTATAATGTGGTCTCAACAACATATCATTGACATGCATACAATTATACAATTATACCCTCAACGGGCAACGGGCCAAATTATCATCACACCCCTGTAATTTAAAAATGTGGACCCACATGCATGCATTTGACATCATATTATAATATAATTCACATATACATGCATTTTATCAATTAATGGAATAATTAAACAAGTATGGCCCTCCCGGCCTACTATTCCCGCCATTAAACCACATCGAAGATTTCAGGGCATTACATAAACTCAGTTTATGACTGAGACTAGATCCTCCATCAAAAATTTGGAGATGCAAGTGGGGCAGTTGGCCAATATGTTGAATACTAGGCCTCAAGGGAATTTTCCTAACAATACTGTGGTGAATCCTAAGGAGCAGTGTCAAGCTATCACCTTGAGGAGCGGGAAAGAAATTGAGGGTCCTTCTCTAAAGGGGACTCAAGAAAAAAAGGCAGAAGAAGAGGAGAGTTGTGAAAAAGTTGAGCCCCAAGTGGAGGAAAAGGTTACTGAAGGCCTTGCAACCAAGGAGAAGATTCAACCGGTAGTTGTTGATTCTAATGTCAAAATCCCGTATCCACAACGGCTCCGGAAGAATTCCCTTGACAAACAATTCTCAAAGTTTCTTGAGGTGTTTAAAAAGCTTCACATTAACATCTGTAGAGTCCAAGAACTTTACTTAGCTAAGATAGATAGTAGTATGATAGTATTTATAGCATTATCTTTGTTACTATGGATTTTTGGTTCAGACCGGGAATTATTTGGACACTCATAGTAGTACTTATAGATTTTCTAAGTTTAATCTATAGTTTAAGAATATTAAGTTAACCTAAGGTTTGATTAATGTGACTGATATTAAGGATTATATATTTTATACTATAAGGTTTAGATATCAACCAATAGGATTTTAAGCACATGTTATGAATGGTGATTAAGGATTAAAGATTTTTGAGGATTAAATATAATAAGGAGTAAAGTTTGAATGTTATAGGGTCAGTCAGCAGCTTTGAGTACGTTGAGGGCTTAGTCAAGGCTGTTTACTCCATTCAAACTTAGCTAAAAATGTGTAATTTCGTGTTTAAATATTCAGCGTGTGCCGATATATCGCAGCTATAGGGGGCGATATATCGCAGCACGTAGATACGGAAAACACGAATCGATGCACGGTCGCCTCGGGAACAAAGGTCCAGGCGATATATCGCCTATAGGGGGTGATATATCGCCTCCACCAGCATGTTTTCAAATACTTTTGAATTCTTTTCCTTTCAGCCATTCAAACTCCTTCAACAGTCCAGCATCTTCTGAACGAGTCTTCAGCCTCTGCTGAACGATTATTCAAATGATTTTCACCTAAAAAGCCATTATTTTTATTCAAGTAAAATCAAGATATTTTCATTCCCAAACTCTATAAATAGGACCTAGTACCCAGCCATTATTCACCATTTTCTCTAAGTTCAGAAGCTGCTAGTGTTAAGTGAGTGTGAGAGTGTAAACACCTGGTTTGGGGAAAAACTATAAGCTTAAACATCATAAGCTTATCAAACACTTTGGGAAGTGAGTTCTATAGTATTTCGGTGAAGGTTAGATTGATCTTGCAATCTTTGAGGTAAACCCAAAACTCTAGTTCCTTTCTGTATTTTATGTTATTTCCTTTCTCAAAACCTTCTACTCAGTCCCCTAACCTTATTCTTATTTTGGTTAGGGAATCCAAGTTCTTAAGCACTTAAGTTGTTGTAAGCATATTTTCTTTTAATGGTTTAGTCTTCCTATTCTCTTTCATTTCATCTCCTTTCTTTAGACTCACTCTTGTTCATTATGGTTTTAGGAGTGTTTCAAAAGTCCCAACTCAGTCCATTATATCCCGGTAACTTTGGTAAGGAAAATAGGCTAGAATCTATATGTTTATGTTTATGTTATCTTATGTGTTATGTTATGATATGTTATGAATATGTTATAAATGTGTTTGTTTGTAGGCTTGGGCTTATGCCCTATTTGACTAACAAGACCCCAAAAAGATTGTGGGCATAAGCCTATTTAGCTGGTAGGACCCCACTAATCTCATGGGCATAAGCTTGTTTAGTCTATGGGACCCCAAGTAATAATGGCCATTATAATAAGTGAATTATGTGTTATGATATGTTTTTACGTTATTATGAAATTATGTTTATGTTTATGACTATGTGTTAGATTTTCCTTGCTGGGCATTAGGCTCATTCCTTTCTGTTTATGTGCAGGAAATAAGCTTTAGAGGCGGAAAGATTCGTGACGCTTAGAGGATGTGTATCGATGGTGAATGGAGTCAAGGGGCCGAGCGTTATTCGATTCGAGGATGTAGTCTTCTTTATGTTTTTATGGTTTTAAATGTATTTTCCGCATTTTCTATGTAACTCTTTTTAGTTTTTAAGTTATTTTTGTTTTAAAGACAATGGGTACCCATATCCTACTTATTTTATGAAAGTAAACTTTGTTTCCACAAGTTTCAATAAATTATGGTATTTCCGCAAAAATGTAAGTTTTATGTATAGATTCGTTAATGGTCCAATTAGTCTAGATTAGTGGGTCATTACAACATCCCATTTGCTGAGGCTTTGGAGCAAATGCCGAGTCGTGTGAAATTCATGAAAGAGATTCTATTGAAGAAACAAAGGCTGGAAGACTTTGAGACAGTGGCACTTACTGAGGAGTGCAGTGCAATTCTCCAAAGGAAGCTTCCACAAAAGCTTCAAGACCCAGGGAGTTTTACTATCCCATGTACTATAGGGAAATTTGAATGCAAACATGCTCTTTGTGATCTTGGAGCAAGTATCAATCTCATGCCTTTATCTGTTTTTTGGAAGCTTGGTCTTGGTGAGGCAAAGCCTACTACTATTACTCTTTAGCTCGCGAATCGATCAATTAAGCACCCAAGGGGAGTTATTGAAGATGTGTTAGTCAAGGTAGACAAGTTTATTTTTCCAAGGGATTTCATTGTTTTAGATATGGAGGAGGATACAACGGTTCCCATTATTCTTGGGAGACCATTCTTGGCTACCGGGAAAGCTCTCATTGGCGTGCAAAAGGGTGAGTTGAGGTTGAGAGTTCAAGGGGAAGAAGTGGTCTTTAATGTATTTAAGGCTATGTCGTATCCAAGAGCAAGTGATAGTTGCTTTAATGTTGATGTAATTGATGAGGTGGTTTCGAAAAAGAGGATTACTAATGATCCTCTTGAATTGCCTTTGGCGTTTGGTGATGATAATGAAGAGGAGGATTGTGAGAATCATGAGTATGTGAAATGGATCAATTCTTATGGTCCATATTACAAGAAGAAATTTGAAGAATTGGGGCAAGTGCCTGAGCGCCCCATACCATCTATTGAGAAGCCTCCAGTCCTTGAGTTGAAGTCTTTACCGGAGCATCTTTGTTATGTGTACTTGGGGGAGAAAGAAATGTTGCGTGTTATTATATCTTCATTGCTGTCAAAAGGTGAAGTAGAAAAACTTTTGAGGGTTTTGAGGACTCATAAACGTGCTATTGGGTGGACTTTGGCTGATATTCGAGGAATTATCCCTTCAACGGTTATGCACAGAATTCTTATGGAAGAAGATAGCAAACCTTCCATTGAAGCTCAACGAAGGCTAAATCCCTCTATGAGGGATGTTGTTCAGAAGCAAATACTTAACTGGTTGGATGTGGGGGTAGTCTATCCTATTTCTGACAGTGCTTGGGTGAACCCTGTTCAAGTGGTGCCTAAAAAGGGAGGAATAACTGTGGTAAAAAATGAGAACAATGAACTCATCCCTACTCGTACTGTGACGGGATGGAGGATTGTATTGACTACCGTAAGCTAAATAAGGCGACGAGGAAGGACCATTTCCCGCTACCATTCGTGGATCAGATGCTTGATAGGCTTGCAGGCCACAGTTATTATTATTTCCTAGACGGGTATTCAGGTTACCACCAAATTGCCATCGCCCCGGAGGATCAAGAGAAGACAACATTCACCTACCCATATGGTACCTTTGCTTTCCGAAGGATGCCTTTCGGTCTTTGTAATTCACCAGCCACTTTTCAAAGGTGCATGATGGCTATTTTCTCCGACATGGTAGAGAAAAGTATCGAAATTTTTATGGATGACTTCTCGGTGTTCGGGTCTGATTTTGATGAATGCTTGGATCACCTAGAAGTGGTTCTTAAACGCTGTGAAGAATCAAATTTGGTACTTAATTGGGAGAAGTACCACTTTATGGTGAGAGAAGGGATTGTCTTGGGACACAAAATTTCTAGTAAAGGCATTGAAGTGGATCGAGCCAAGATTTCTACTATAGAGAATTTGCCACCTCCAATTTCAGTTAAAGGAGTGAGGAGTTTCTTGGGCCATGCAGGGTTTTATCGGAGATTTATCAAAGATTTTTCCAAGGTCTCAAAGTCGCTATCCACCTTGCTAATGAATGGGGTCCCTTTTGATTTTAATGAAGAATGTTTGACTGCTTTCAAGACTCTCAAGGAGAAGCTCATTTCAGCGCCTATAGTGTGTGCACCTAATTGGGACCTTCCATTTGAGCTTATGTGCGACGCTAGTGATTATGCGGTTGGAGCGGTTCTTGGGCAGTGAGTGGACAAGGTATTTCGAACCATATACTATGCTAGTCGAACTTTAAATGATGCTCAACTAAATTATGCAACAATACAAAAAGAACTTCTAGCTATAGTTTATGCTTTCGATAAGTTATGTCCGTATTTAATTGGCAATAAGGTGATTGTGTACATGGACCACTCTGCTATTAAATATCTAATGACAAAGAAAGATGCTAAACCCCGTCTCATTCGGTGGGTCTTATTACTCCAAGAATTCGATATGGAAATCTGAGATAAAAAGGGTACTGAGAATCTTGTGGCGGATCATTTGTCTAGGCTGAAAGTTGAGGAAGATCAAATTACCAAGAAAGTGCAAATCAATGATTATTTTCCAGATGAGCAATTGTTCAGGGTGAGTGACAAAGTCAAAGCACCATGGTATGCAGATTATGTCAATTTCCTAGTGGCAAAGGTTGTGCCTCCTGATATGTCTAAAGCACAGTTGAAGAAATTCTACTCCGAGATCAAACATTATTATTGGGAGGAGCCCATCCTCTATAAACATTGTGTTGACCAAATAATTCGCCGTTGTGTACTGGAAGATGAAATGATCTTTATTCTCACCCACTGTCACACTCTTCATTGTGGGGGTCATTTTGGTGCTACCAGGTCAGCAGTAAAGGTATTGCAATGTGGTTTCTTTTGACCTACTTTATTTAAAGATGCAAATACTTTTGTTAAGTCTTGTGATAGATGTCAACGCACTGGTAACATATCACGAAGAGATGAGATGCCGTTGAATGTTATTCTTGAAGTTGAGTTGTTTGATGTGTGGGGGATTGATTTTATGGGCCCCTTTCCATCATCCTACAATAACAAGTATATACTGCTCGATGTGGACTATGTGTCTAAATGGGTGGAAGCAGCAACAAGTCCTACGAAGGATGGTAAAGTAGTTCTAAATTTTCTGCAAAAGAATATTTTTACTCAGTTTGGAACTCCCCGAGCTATCTTAAGCGATGAAGGGAGTCATTTTTGTAATAAATGGTTTGATGCTTTGCTTGCTCGGTATGGAGTACGACATAGAACTGCTTTGCCTTACCATCCACAGTCTAATGGGCAAGCGGAAATTTCTAATAGGGAGGTCAAGAGCATTCTTGAAAAGACTGTTAATAGCTCAAGGAAGGATTGGTCTAAAAAGATTAATGACGCTTTATGGGCTTATAGAACAGCATTTAAGACCCCTATTGGCATGTATCCTTATCGGTTGGTTTTTGGTAAGGCTTGTCATTTACCGGTGGAGTTAGAACATCAAGCATATTAGGCAATGCGAAGGTTGAATATGGATTGGAATGCAGCTGGGAAAAATAGGCTAATGCAATTGAATGAACTTGATGAGTTTAGGAATGAAGCCTATGAGAATGCTAAGATTTACAAGGAACGCACCAAGAGATGGCATGACAAGAACTTGTCTCGCAAAGAATTTCAACCCGGTCAGCAGGTATTATTGTTCAATTCAAGGTTGAAACTTTTTCCAGGCAAGTTGAAATCGAGATGGTCAGGACCGTACACAGTAGTAACGATGTTTCCTTAAGGGTCGTTGAAGTTGAAAAATCGAAATAATGAAACATTCAAGGTAAACGATCAACGAGTGAAGCCATACTTGGGTGGTCCCATTGATCAAGCCAAGTCCATTATTTTGTTGGAGCCTCTTTGATGAGGAGTTCATCGTCCGGCTAAATGACGTTAACGACAGCGCCATTGGGAGGCATCCCAAATTCATTTAAGTTCTTTGAGTTTTTAAGCAATTTTAGTTGAGACAATTTTTATTTTATTTATTAGTTTTTATTTTATTTTATTATTATTTTATTGTAAATATTATGGATTTTGTCATCGTGAAATACGTGAAAAAGAAGAAGAACAACAACAAAAATTGTTGAGGCTGTGGTTTGTAGAGCAATCTTGCGACCGCAGGAATCACTTTCTGCGGCCGCAAGACCAGAGATCTGGGTGAAAAGGGAGCCATCCTGCAACCGCAGGAAGGGTGTGCTGCAGCCGCAGGTCCAGAGATCCACGCCAAATGGGACGATTCCTGCGACCGCAGGACCAGAGATCTGGGTGAAATGGGAGCCATCCTACGACCACAGGAAGGGTGTGTTGCGGCCGCAGGTCCAGAGATCCACGCCAAATGGGACGATTCCTGCGACCGCAGGAACCACTTTCTGCGGCCGCACAATCACGTATTTCTCTTAAAATAATAATAATAATAATAATAATAATAATAATAATAATAATAATAATATATTTGCATCAGACTCTCTCTCTTCTCATTTTCATTTTCTCACTTTCCTCTTCTTTTCATCCCCAAATCTGATTCTCTCATTCATTCTTTCAATTTTTTTCAAGAGACCATATCACTCCAAGGTTTTGTAAGTATAGTTCTCTTCTACTCATTCTCAACTCTCTCTCCATTATCATCTACCATTGTAAGTCTCCTTCCTCTTTCTCCTTTTAATTTCTACATTGTGTTCTTAAGAAATTTTTCATACTAAGCTCTTGAATCCGAAATTTGTGTGTGGTATTTGATAAATATATGTTATTTCTGGATTCTTAAGCTATCATTGAACCAATTGTATTGCATGTTGGTGGATTTGCATTTGTATTGACTTTGCTTGATTTTGCAATTGGGAAATTTTGACCTAATTTTGGGTTCGAATTTTTGTTAGATGATTTTGTGAAATTGAGAACTATAGTTGCTTATTTTTATGTTCAATTTCATTGGGTCTTCAATTTATTTGGAGAATTTTTCCATTGTCCTATTCTAAGGTGTAAATTTGGGGATTTTGCAATTTGAAGGAATTGATCATTGTTCTTGTGCTTGTTTTGATTGTGGAATCTTATAAATTGAACATTGCTATCAGTAAATTGTTGGTGGTGTGTGCATTATTTTGAGTATTTTTGGTTCTTGTGTCATAATGTCCACAAGTAGAAAACGGACTAAAACTGGAAAAACGAAAAAACAACAACCATCTCCCCCGCTCATAGAGAATGAAGACGACTTAAATTTTGAGGATGTGTCTAGGTTTGTCAACCCAACGGCCAATTCTAGGTACATTCAAGATAATGAGCGTAGCCTTATTAGGGAGAGAGGGTTTGCTACCAATTGGAAATATGAGTTTATTGTCCCTGAAGAGTATACATCAGTTATTAGAGCCCATAAGTGGGAGGTTTTCTGTGCTCCTCCAATTGCTGCTATCATCCCTGTCGTTAGAGAATTTTATGCTAATGCTTTTCACCATGACTATACATGGGAAGCAACTGTTAGGGGCAAAACTGTGAAATTTTACAGAAGTGATATCAATAATTTTATCAAATTGCCTACCTTAGAAACTGATGAGTATAGGGATTTACAGGACCAACTTTGTGAGGAGAGTACTTGGGACACTATCTTGCAAGCTTTAACCCCGCCAGACAATGAATGGACCTTCAATGGCACTCATCGAGTAGGGTTTCCCTTCAATTTGTTGACGAGGGAGAAAAGAGTGTGGTTGTATTTTATTTGTTCAAATTTGACACCCACCGAAGCCTTTACTATTGTCACCCCTAGTAAGACGGTCTTGTTGTATGCTGTCTTACACATGAAATCTGTATATGTTGGCAATATGATTGCTGCTAATTTGAATGAGTGTTGTGTCACTGGTTATGTGGGGCTTTATTTTCCTAGTCTTATCACTAGTTTGTGTCTGCAAGCAGCGGTCCCCATTAATGAATTAGAGGAGAAATTGCCCCCTCAAGTTTATGATTTGGTCAAGATTAACAATGTCAAAACTTTTTTAGCTATTCCTAGTGCAGGTACCTCAAGACAGTCTGCTCGTCCACCACCAAAAACTCAGAATGTCAACCAAAGGCTGGACACTTTGGTGTGACAGTTCCAGCAGCACCACTTGTGGAGTGTCAATGTGGCGCAGAATCAATATGCCTACAACCAAGCTTTCGCCACTCATTTTGGCATTGACACTAGTGGATTTCCACCATATCCATAACCGCCCAACTTTGGGTATCCTCCACCTGAGGGGGATGACGAGGCAGGCCCTTCATCGTGAGTCGAGTCAGGTAAGTTTCCTTTCCTTAGCTTTTATTTAAACATTGGGGACAATGTTTTTAGTAAGTTTGGGGAAGGGGGATTTCTTTTAGTTATTTGTGTTAAATTAGTTGAGTCAAGTTGCTGTTTCGTTTGATGTTTTTGTTTTGTTAAATTGTGTTTGGTTTTGTGTGTTAATGGTGTTGTGTGCTAGGGTATTTAGAGAGTCCATTGAATCAAGATAACAATGATTAGCCGATGAGAATACGTGAATGACTTGGAATATAATTCGAGAAAACTATATTTGATTATAAAAAAATTTGTGTGCTTGGTTTGACCACCTCTTTGGATTACTTTAATTCATAGTAAAATTGAATATTTGATCATGATTGGTAAATTCTTGCATTTAAATATATTTACACTTGTTGAATTTTAAATGTGGAAAGACTGTATGAACAATTCTAGAACTTGCTTGCTTATTATTTGAGGCGAAATCATAGACAATGCTTGTTTAGGAAAATGATTTGGGCAATTTTTTTTGGAACGTTTGAGCCTTTCAAGTCATCCTTGATTAATTTATCCTTAGTTACCCTTTTTCGAGCCTAAACGTATAATTTTTTATTATTAACCACTTATTTTGAGCCTAATTGAACACTTATTATTTTTTTCATTCCCTTGATTTATACCATGAGCATATAAACATATAAATGGGGATTGATTTGTAATGGGTGTTATTGTGTGATTTGGTTGTGACAATAGAAAAATAAAAGGAAAGATTGAGAGGAAAATTCGAAAAAAAAAAAGAGATTGAAATAAACTACACTTCTTATGTTTGTTCACATTGAAAAACATAAGTTTGGGAAGTGTAGTTGAAAAAAAAAAAGAAAAATAAAATATACATATTGTGTGAATTTTTCTCAATCTTGGAAAATAAAGGAAAATTTGGGGTTGTTTGGATTACAATGTGGATATCAGGTCTGGGTTGTTTGGATTATGTGCTTATGGTATATTTGAGCCAAAATGACTATCTTATCTACCGTTACCTAAGCCTCTCAATACAAGGTTTTAAAAGACCTTTTGATTCTTGAACATGCATTGATTTATATTAGTGGAGAATAATAAGTTAGCAAGCATATGAAAATTTGGGATTCGGTGGATTGATGGTGAGAGTTCAGCATGTGTAAATTATTTTAAATACGATTTATTTATTGTTCATGATTAAGTAGACAAAAATGATCAATGGGTTAGGGTGAATTGAAGAAGAGGTTGGATTGAAAATCTGGATTATTTGTCAGAATTTTTTTTTGAAAATTATATATGCTTGTCATTCATAAATATTGAGGTTTAAAAATTGTGGTTATCTTGATTCATTTGTTTAGTGTTTGTATTTATTTGTTTAGTTTAACTTGAGTCTTGTTTTCTTTTCTCGAGGGCGAGCAAATGTTAAGTTTGGGGAAGTTTGATAAACGAGTTTTAGACTTGTTTATCCATGTTTTTTTCAGGTAAAGTATTAGGTGTTCGTTTTGCTTTGTTCTATTTTACGCTGATTTTTGTATGTTTTCAGGTGTCGAAGGGCTTAGGTGACTTAGGTGTGAAAATATGGTGGAAAAATCGACAAAATGACAAAAATTGGTGGAAAACGGTGTTTTGGAGCACTTCCTGCGACCGCAGGAAGGGTGTCTTGCGGCCGCAACTCTAGAAGAGTTTTGCCTTTCCAGGGCATTCCTGCGACCACAGGAATGACATCCTGCGACCGCAGGATACGTCTACAAATGAGAAAAATGCAGATTTTTAATTAAGGGTGTTTTGGTCCTTTCATGTTTAAAAAATTGCTAATTAGGTTTAAATTACGATTAAAGAGAGAAAATGAGGCACTTTTTGCAGACCTAAACTGGGTGAGGAGGCTGAGGAGTGGATCTATCATTTAGAGTTTCTTTTCTTCTCTTTTTATTTTTTAGTTTATGTTAATTTCAGGTTTATGGATTTCTTAGTGATATTTATGAACTAAATACTGTTTAGGTTTTCTAATTGACTCTCTTGAAACTCTATTATGATTTGATGCATTTATCTATTTCTTCTTCATCTGAAATCTATTCAATTTATATCTATTGTGTATGTAATTGACTGCGCACCTTTTACATATGATTTATGAATTTGAATCAAAATCGGAAAAGTGAGATTTGAATATGCTAAAATTGAATAGACATAGATTTCAATTTAGAACGAGAGTATCAAATTGGTTTATGTAATTTAGGGTTGTATTCATTGCTTTCTATTGTTTGAATTGACCATAGAAATATAGGGAATTCACATTAGGTCGAGTTTTCTATCTCTTAACTCTAATAGTTAACACTTTTGCATGCCTATTATTTCAGTGAGAAGAGTTTCAGTAGTAATTGAATTAAAGAATAATAGAGTGGATGGTAGAGAAGATTATGATTCCTAATTGTTTCATAGTGAATTTAATCCTTATGTTCTTTTTATTATTTGATTTATGCAATTTTCATTTATTTCTGTTTTCTTATTTTCAAATTTCACAAATCTAGTTTTCATTAGCCAAATAGAAATTAGAAATTAATTATTTGGTAATTGATAAATCAGTCTTCGTGGGACGATACTCGTTCTTATCGAGATTTATTACAAATTGCGATTACGTATACTTGTGTAGCTTTAATTTTCGCAACAATGAATTTCACTATTTTGAATACATCGAACATGTTCTTGCATAATTGGATCAAATTCAGCAATTATTTCAATTATACTCAAAAAATTTACATTGTTCTCTTGGTAGATATTTTCATTATTCCCACAAAATGCCAAATTATTCTTAACTAGACTTTTTACAATAACAATTATTCTTACTAAAACATTCCTCCAATGTTCCTTCTCCTTATTAATTCGTTCTTGCACACTTTTATCTAATGTTTTATTATTTGCAAGTCTCAATTCTAAGTCAATCCAAGCATTCATGTTAACTATATACTCAATACTTGTTTCATGTGTTTTATGCCTAACACCAAGATTTTTCTATTCCTTAATTCCTTCATTGCCTAATTGATTCATATTATTAGTAGAATTAGAATGAAATAATTTGCAACAAAAACAATACACCTTGTCAAAATCCTTAGAATATATCAACCATCTTCTATCATATGCTTCTCCATTCGATAATTTTCTCATGTAATAAAAAGTGGAAAAATGCCTAGAATTTTCATCTTTTGGAAAAATTATATCATTTATTCTAATTGGACCTTTTTCTACTGACAAATCTCTTAATTTAGTATCAATAATTTTTCACATTCCGGGATCATAAATATTATAAGAAACATCACTACTCAAATTATCATGAACATCTTTTCTTTCTATATCAACTTCATTTTCATTAATATTTTCTTGATCATCTTCATTAACAATTACATCATTATTCTTATTCTCTAAGTTCTTTTCTACCATAATTTCCTCATCCTCTAGTGATTTCAAATTATTTTTTTCAATTGTTTCACTACTCAAATTCAATGCATCATTCTTGCTACTTAAAATAAATTTATCAAGAGCTCCTTTTTGTGATTGAACTAAACTTTATATTCTTTTTTTCTTTTTTAGTTTCTCAAATCCTGAAGCATATTTGTGGTTACACATATTTTTTCTGACTCTAAAACTATTACACAGAATAAGCAAACTAGCAAGCAAATCAAAATAATATAACAAGATAGAAATAACAAAACAACAATAATAACAATATAAATTATTATTTGAAAAATATTATAAACAAATGAGTAAGAATGATATAACCTGGAGGCTGGAGATTTTTGCTTTCTAGCAAAATTATGAAGAAAGATTTTGATTCTTGAATCCAAATGCTTAAAGAAAGAATGCATACGAGAGAATTTCGCTTTTAGAGAATAAGAGAAATAAAATAGTGTATTATGAAAATTGTAATAGGAATATATATATACAAATATTTTATAGATATATTAATAAAATTAAATCTATCAATTACCAAACCAATGGTATAATTTGAAATGTTAACCTATAATTAATGACAATTTCTATTAACAAGAAAAAAAAATAACGTTAGAATATATATATTTATTTATTACATTGGAAATGAAAAATAAAATAAATTAAAGTCAAAAGAAGTTAATGAGTACCTTTTTTTTCTCACTAAACTGTATAACTCATGAAACACCACTTTAAAGTTTAAAACATATTAAAAAAAAACTTCAAGAGTTAATGTGTATAGTAAATATCTTAAATTTTGAAATATACTTAATATATGTATATGATGTTATAAAAAAAAAATGGGCCTCCTATATTTTAGGCCTTAGGCAGCTGTCTTACTGGCCTTAAGGTGAGGCCGGCTCTGATGTGTTTTACATTATGTGTTAGGACTCTTCTAATAAAAATAAAGTTTGTTCACGTAAGATTTCGGGCTTGGTTGCCTAAGCTTCTTAAAAGTTCTTATTACAAACATTACATCATGTGGCTTCTTGTAAATGAGAAAATTCAAATATAGGTAAATCCAAACAAATTATTAAAAGAAATTTTGCTTTTTAAAAGACCTGTTGAGGCTCAAAATTCCACACCCTCGAAGGATCAAAAGCACGCACTAAGGCCCCATAAGCACTTAATTACGTGATGGGGCCGCGATGCCCTCGGGCTCCCATTGTCCCGCACCAACCACGTACCTAGCGAAGCCACGCCTTAGTTACATCTGATGGCCTCGCTGAAGGTGGCCTCGCTGATGGTGGCCTCGCTGGAGGTGGCCTCGCTGGTGGTGGCCTCGCTGGTGGTGGCCTCGCTGGTGAGGGCCTCGCTGATGGTGGCCTCGCTGGAGGTGGCCTCGCTGGTGGTGGCCTCGCTGGAGGTAGCTGTTAGGACTAGTTTTGGTATGTTTTTATGGCGTGTTTTAAGATGCAATTTTAATCTTTTATTTGGTTTTGTGCGATATTATGCCGGTGTTTATTGTGTTTTCAGGATTAAGTGTGGTTATGGAAGAAATAGCTTGAAATTGGAGGAAAAGTGCTTAATTTTTGAAGAAACGGTGTTAAACGGGCTAAGGAATGGAAACTAGGCGAAACCGGAGGTTAAATTGATGATTTGGTGAAAAGTTGGAATTAGAGCCGCGGCCCTATGAGTTACAGAGAAGGAAAAACAAATCTGTCAGCATTAGAGCTGAGGCTCTATCAGATAGAGCTGAGGCTCTATTAAAATCTGAATTGGAGCTGCGGCTCTATCAAGTAGAGCTGCAGCGCTACATGAAGTCAGAGAGGAAATCCGGGTTGCGAAATGCACTAGAGCTGCGGCTCTATCAAATGGAGCCGCGACGCCAGTCCGTACGGAAGCCGAAGTTAGGGCATTTTTCAAGGGCAATTTTGTCCTTTCGCACATAATTAATTAGGGATTATAAAAGCTTTCTTAATGACGTTTTTAGAGGGAGATTAACCTAAGGAGACGGCTGAAGGCACATTGGAGAGAATTGCAAGCGGATTTGAAGAATTCATCACAGTTTTCTTCTTTTCTACTTTGAATTTCTGTATTTTGCATGCTTTTAATTTCTTCTATGGTTATTATGGATTTAATCATGAACTAAACTATTAGTCTAGGGTTTTAATGGATTCTCCTGAACCTTTATTTTAAATTAATGCAAGTTTTATGATTTCAATTTTATCTTGTGATTTATTCAATTCGAACATAATGCTTGTGAATGATTGATCACCATTAACATGAAATATATGGTTTTGATTCGAAATCTGAAAAGTGAGAATTGAATATGCTGTAATTGAATAAACATAGATTTCATATTAGGATGAGAGTACCTGTGTGGTCTGTGTAGTTTTAGGGTTGTTAATCTTAATGCCTATCTTATGTTTATTTATCACAGAGATGTAGAAAATTTGCATAAGATTGAGACTTATATATCCTAGTACGAATATAAGTTATTATTGTTGACTTGCTATCACAAGAGAATAATTGAATAGTAAGATTTGTGTTAAGGAGAATTAAAGAGGAAGGTTGATGAAATTAATTGCCCTAGTTTTTAATCCATTGAATTTTCGTAACGTTATTTGTTTTCAGTTATTGAAGTTAATTTTAGATTTTTGTTTTACAATTTTAGTTAATTCTTGTGACTCAATTATTGTTAGCCAAATAGAAATAGGAATTAAGTTTGGGTACTTAGTATACAGTCCTTGTGGGAACGATCTCACTTACTCTTTATTACTTGTTACGATTACGTGCACTTGCGTATCGATTTTACACAACAGTAGCCTCGCTGGTGGTGGCCTCGTTGGTGGTGGCCTCGCTGGTGAGGGCCTCGCTGGTGGTGGCCTCGCTAGAGGTGGCCTCGCTGGTGGTGGCCTCGCTGATGGTGGCCTCGCTGGTGGTGGCCTCGTTGGTGGTGGCCTCGCTGGTGAGGGCCTCGCTGGTGGTGGCCTCGCTGATGGTGGCCTCGCTAGAGGTGGCCTCGCTGGTGGTGGCCTCGCTGGTGGTGGCCTCGCTGGTGGTGGCCTCGCTGATGGTGGCCTCGCTGGTGGTGGCCTCGCTGCACATGGTGGCCACGCTGGCGAAGCGTCTCGCTGGGCATGGTGGCCTCGCTAGTAGTGGCCTCGTTAGTGGTGGCCTTGCTAGTAAGGCACCTCGCGAAATGGTGCCCCAACCATGCCTCGGCCGCGCGCATGAGGTCCAGCACCAAGTGGCCTCGCGAGATGGCGTCACGCACACGCCTATTCTTCGCCCCTAACACTTCAAGTGGACGTCTCCTTTAAGGGTCAACCATGACTTCGACATTTAGGGAGAAAGGCCTAAGAATAATTCAAAAGGATCATGTTGGTACAATCTTGTACGGGGTACGATCGTTAGGACCGTACACATGATCCTGACACTCTTGATAGACGAGTAGTTAGAGCGTTAGGAAAGAGGACAGAATCGACACCACTACCTCCTGCGCCACTACACCTGCCACTACCCATCAGACACGGGTACAGACAAGTAGTGGAGACATCCTCCTGACATCTGCTCCTGTACGGGATGTACGACCACAACCTCTGAAGCCACTCCCCTGACACAGTACATATGTACCACTTGGTCTCCTGGACCACCATGTATCTAAGGCCATTAGAGCCTACTATAAATTGAACTCTAAGACCACCTGAAAGGGGGTGGGAAATTTTACTGTAGCAGAGGTTTGAGTGTGAATAAAAGACTGAATTCTCCATTATTGTTCTATCCTAGTTCTTGAGTTATTGTTCAAGTTTTTACAGCTTTCCGATTAGTGATTTTAATTTGATAATTTTTCCAACTTAACTTCGTTGACGAGTTCTCACTGTCAACAAGACCCAAAATGATTTTAGAATTAATGTCAACCAAAAATAAATATAATAGAGTTTATATCAAAAGAAGTCTTCCATCTTTCTCAAAAATATTAACTAAGTTCCAAATTTTATTTTGTATCACTTGAATAATCATACTCACTATATCGTCTCACATATGTCCTTTTGTGATTATTGCGTGAAATAATAAAATATATTGCACTTCATAACCATTAAAAATCTTATAAATATTTTCAAAATTTGAATTAAATAACTCATAATAATACAATAAAATTAACCTACTTTGCATATAAACTTAGATACTCATAAACTAAAAATATTAATTTTGCTTCATATTTCCATTAAGGGAACAATCCTACACAAAAGCATATAGTTTTTTATTTGTTACACCTATATATTAAAAAAAAAATTACGGCAAAAATATCCAACGTTATATTTTGGGTGCAACCGTCACTACTTATGTCATTAAGTGCCACTTACACCTGATTGATAGCCACGTGTCAACATATAATTAGTCCATGTCATGTTTATTTAAAAAAAACTAATTCATTAATTTTAAAGTAAAAAACTAATTAAATTTTATTTTATTAAATAAAAAACTCTACATATTCTAATTAAAAATTAATTTTTTTTTTCTCTTTCTCCTCCCCTTCCCTGATTTTCAATCTTCTCCCCTTCTCCCATCCTTCTTCTTCTTGGCCATGGCGACAACATCTGCATTGGAAGAAGCTTGAGATTTTGAATGACATCTGCCCATTTCCACTGACGACGGCGAAATCTACTGGCTCCACGACGACATCTGCTCATCTTCACGGATGGTTTAGGTTGGACGAGGACATTGTTCTTGGTAGGAGCTTTGGGTTGAAAAACTTAGATCTACAAATGAATTTTGGGTTTGTACGATGGGTTTAGTTGAAAAATCATATCTCCACCAATATGGGGTTTTCTTTCTTTCTTTTAATTATGTTAAGTTTTGATGATGATGATGGGGTTCGCTTGAATAGGTTTCAGCAAGAAATTAACGGCTTTGATTTTGATTTTTTTTTTATGGTTTGTTGATTTGATTTGGTTTGATCTTTGTGTGTTTGTGATTTGGGATCAAGGATTTTGGAATTGTCAGATATTGTATTTCAATTTGAATGTTTGATTTTGTTATTGAGGATAATGAGAGATAATGGTGGTTTTTAATTTAGGTTTGGATGCTTGAGGGTGATGTTCTTGGTGGCTATGGAGGAAGAAGAAGTGTGCTATATGAAAAAAAAATGTTTATTTTTATTTTTTATCATCAATTGCGGTTCTCAAGCAACGTATATATTGCACCGAGTTACAAAGTTTATCTCTCTCAAATTTGGACAATTTACAAGGAGATACCACAACCTTATTTATAGAGGTTGGGGTCATTAATGTCAATCATGCATTATTAATACAAATTCCCCCTTATTGGGATATTAATGCTGGATTAATACAAAAAATGTTGTACTAAATAGAGACTACGGCCCAGGCGGATTGCACGGGGCCCATTACAGAAAGTTGTTTATCAACTTTATGGGGAACATGCCTATGACAACGTCAGGGTGTGGCCGCACGTTTCTCCATGTCAGGCAGCGTAGTGGGAAATGTTACTTGTCGAGTGTACGAATCGACACCACTACTCAAGGCTCTTCTAAAAGGTTGTCAGACGATCTCCTGGTGGCTCATATACGTAGTGATTGACACTTGGCATCTCTTCTAGGTCTTAAGGACAAAATCCTAGATTTGGTGGATACCTGACTGAAGAAGGCACGAGGACCGAGGTCCTCGGGGCGTGGCCTCACTTGGAGACATCCATCCCTCGAGGACGGATCTTGGGGGGTGGCCTCCCTTGTAGGGCTGATCATTGGGCGGGTTGGTCGGGTTACAAGGTATTTTTACCCGTCCAATGTCATAATCGGGTTAGCAAAAGTGAACCCGTAACTTGCCCAATTAAGAAAAAAATAAATTTAACCCATCCAATAGTTTGGGCGGGTTGGTCTGGTCAACCCGCCCAAACCGAAGTGGTATTTTTTTTTTCTTTACATTTTTGTAGTTTTTTCTTTTCTTTTAAATACTAGTACTAATAGTGTGAATTTTATCTTTTTAAGCTTAAAACAATATTTTAAATTTATAGTAAAAAAATAAAACAAAACTTAATTAATTTATATATTTATTTGAAAAAATTTCTTATATATTAATTGGCAATATATTAATAATTGCCTCAACATTAAAAGTATTAAACAAAGCAACAAACATATATCATTAAAATGAAAAAGAAAATTAATATAGTGCAAAGTCCAATTACAAACCAAAGTCCAATTACAAATATAAATTTAATTAAGTATATATATAAATTTAATATATTTATTTAAATGTATTAAAAATAATAAATTAATAATAAGTTCTTAATTGGGCGGGTCGGGTTATATTGGGCGGGTTGATAATTATTTTCAACCTGCCCAATGTAACAATTGGGCAGATTAAATTTTGGTCAGTTTATTCGGGTTGCGTTTTTTGGCGGTTTTTTCGGGTTGGTTTGGGTGGTTTATTTGGATTGGGCGGGTTGTAAAAATTTATACACAGCCCTACTCCCTTGGAGACATCAACGTCTGGCCGATTCGAGGTACCTGGAGGAGTTCACACTCCGAGAACATCATGTCTTGTCTTGTCGTTAATTGCTCCTAATCGCCACGCGTCTGTTGGTAAAAACACAGACAACAAATATAAATTCAAATATTATAAAATTTATTGTGATAATAATATATAATCCTAATTTTTTACTAATTATATTAATATGAATTAAAATATTGTAAAATATTATTATAATAATATTTAATACAAAATTAGATATTTAATATTTATGTTAATATAAATTTAAATATTATAAAATATAATTATAACAATAATATATAATACATAATCTTATATTTTATTAAAAAAATTATCTTATTATATATATATTTTAAAGACCATAAATAATATTTTGATTTAATTTATTTTTTAATATGTTTATATCATTCTTTTATATATAATATTATTTATTTATTTGACAATTATACAAATTTAACAAAAATAATTAATAAATTTTATAAATAAAACTAAATAAAGGTACATTTCATAATAATTCCAAATATGGGTAATCACACCATTAATAATTTGCGTGAAATTATTTTCTAAAATAGAAAGAAAAAACAAAAAAAAAAACAAACAAACACATGTGAGGGTATAATTAAGGGGATGCCACTATTAATGAGATGTTGAAAACAACTACACAAGAAAAGCATAAAGTTTACCTGACAAAAAAAAAAAAAAAAGCATAAAGTTTGGCATGTTCCCTCGGCATCACCGTGACTTTTTCTCTCTTTTACCTCTTTCCATCTTTCACTTGCCTTAAAATGGCATACGAGCCGTTTAGGTTAGACGCGCATGAGCCCGTAGATGTACAAATAAAATGAATACAAAGGGAAGCAAATAGCTCCCCATTACACTACAAGTCATCCACCAATATGCCCGTGGCCTGTGCACACCCATATACAACATAAACAAGTGAAAATGAGCCATGGTCGTCGCTACCGCTACAGAAATAGCTGTTACACCTATGACGACCATTGCTATGTAAAAACAACACCAACCACACATAAAAGATGCCCCGTATGAAGTCAAGCAAACAAGCTCTGCATAAAACTAACAACCAAGCGACAGTGAGGGCTAAGATCCCTCCGTGTTGCTATGCTTTCTTATAATACTTCGGAAATCTACTAAACTTCTGCACAAATGCTACTCTTTAAAATGTTGTACTTGCAGAGAGGGCATGTAGCATTGATAAAGAGCCACTTATCAACGCAGGAACAATGGAAGTGATGACCGCAGGGAAGTTGTCTCAGTTCTACACCATCATCGTACGAAGAAAGGCAGATGCAACACTCCTATAAATTGCCACAGGCATGAAAATTTGAAAATTACTAAGATGAACATATATGAATACAAAGTAGTCCGACCAAATCAAACTTAAAAGAAAAACGTTTTGCCAAAAACAAGGTAGGACCATGTACCGCATCCTCTTGTGAAAGAACATGCTCAACAGGTGGGTCAGTGCCACACTCAGTCATTATGCCTCCATGATGTCCTTGTGCATCACTAGAAAGTTTATCATTATTGACCATTTTTTTGAACTTGAATTTGGACAACTGCTCAATGTCTTCTTTGGATGCTCCTTCCTGCTTTAACAATGAACCATTCTACATTATTAAAGGATGACAGAAAAGAGCAACACAAACATAACTAAACAAGACTAGAGTAATCCTCCAGAAGCACAAAAGGGTGGCCAAAATTATAGAAATGGGCATAATTTTTTTCAAATAAAAATAAGAATGGAAATTTTAGTAGTAACTAGAAGTGAATTTACAAGTCACAAATAACTTAGAAGCCCACTCTTTGAGAAAGTTTTTTTTAAAAAAAATAAAATAAAGCAAAATGTATTGGATGAAATTTCCAACAAACTAGAATGCATGTTTCTAATAAACATAGAAGATGTGCAGGTTTCACATTCTAATATTAGCACCATCACAAATGGATCTGCTAATTTTTGTTGGTAATGGAGAGCTCATTTGGGTTTAGCCCACAAAGATAAGAAGGCAAACCTGGTCTGCCACAGCATATAGAAGGGCAATAATGCAAGGAAGGCAGCAGCAAACAGCAATCCCAATTATACAAGCCAGTGCAACGCAGAAAACCACAAAGAACACATCAAATCCAAGGAAAATAATACAGAGCCTGTGGACCAAATACAATTAGCATACCAAGTTAAGATGTATTGCTAGTAAATTTTATAGTTTCAGAAAGAAAAGAGAGGAGCACTAACCAGTAAAGCTGAGGGGAGGCTTGGGCTAAAGATTGACCACCTGCAGATACCCAGTAGAAACCAATAATCCACCAGATAAATGAAAACATTGTATTTGCAGATTCCAGGTGCTTTGCCACATTGCTGAGATCGAAAACCAAGAAACAACGAGCGAGTAAATAAATGACTTCGAGCAATCTCATATGGTCTAAAGTATCAAATATACCTAACAACTTTATATTATCGTGCATAGCTCATCATTATCATTGTGGTGATCATCATCATCATCCTTAACAAAACAGTAACTGTGATGATTGATGATGATGATGGTGATAACAACAGAACCCTGGACATGTCATTTGACACAAACTAAAATCAAGTCCAACTACATTACTAAAGGTTGTACAGTGCTAATTAGCAAAAGTAAGTACAAATAACAAAATTTAGAAAGGTATGTATGCGAGCACACGTTTGTATTATAAGCATAGGCACATTTGTATCGATACATAACTAATGATTTCAGTCGGCGTAATAAAAGGAACAAGATTCGGTCTTTTCAACAGAACAAAATCACCCCAAATCCTTTTTCACAGTTCCAGATTCAAGAATTTCAACAGACACTGCATAATTCACATTCGAATCCATCAACATTAACAAGAACGTACCTGTTACCATCATCGTCTATCTGAGCCAATGACACATATTGGCTAGAATCCTCCCTCGACCCATAACTCAAATTCTCACCACTCCCTTCCTCCGCCGAATTAGGGCGGCTCTGTCGCCGTTGCCGGCGGCGAAACTCGACGCAGACGCACACCACATGTAAAACACACTGTAAAGCGTACCCAATAATCCACAACCTCAAGGGCACATCCGGCGATTCATTCCGGCTAAGAACCAAAACCGTAGCCGCCACGACCACGAACGCGAAGTTCCAAATAATATCGAGAATCACCACGGGCTTCGAGTATGCCCAATCACTCTGCCTCTCCTCCAATTGGTCGGCCGCGGTCTCGCGGACAAGCATAGATGGCTCACGCATAATCCTTCGGCTGCTCGCCTGGCGAAGGAACCGGGCAGCCTGGCGCAAACTCTGCCTCTGAACAAATCGACGGCCGGAATTGCTCTCATCGGAAGAGCCACTCAAAAAAGGCGTCGTATCCACAATATCTTCAGATGATCTGTTAGGGGACCATACCGAAGCCATGATATAATATGAAAGCCAATTTGGGAAATTTTGTCAACTGATTCGAACCCTAACTCGGTGAGTTGAACCAGTTTAGCCCATCAAACTCGGGAATCGATAAGATCAAACAGAAAATTGGATATCAAAAGTTGTAAATTTTGTTTTCTGAAAGTGAGAGACGTTGATGACGATGTATTTTATCAGTTTTTTTTTATTATTAGTTTATTAGACAACATTCAATTATAATAAAAATATCTCTTCTGTATTCTTTTACCAATTTAAAAAGAGTTTTAGCATAAATGCCCCTAAATCTTAACTTGTTTGGCAATTCAGTCCTTAAGAAAAAAAATTGGTGATAAAAGACAGTGTCAATTAAGTCCTTACTGTTTATTTCTTCACAAAATTCTTAGTTTTTAAATAATTTTTTCTATACTATATATTTTAAAAAATGTCAAAATTATCTAAAAAATACTTAGAATTTAGTAAAAAATTAACAAAAAGGACTTAATTGCTAGCCAAAAAATATTTCTCAAACATTAAATTACCAAACAACCAAAAACTCAGGAAGTATTTATGCTAAAACTCCTTTTAAAAATAATTTTTACAACATGATGTGTGCATATCTCTTTTTTAATTTTAATTAAACTTTTTGTAATAAAATATTCAACATAATATAATTAAACATTAATAGTTCACATGCAACATATGATAGAAGATAAGATTTCTCAAATTTTGTTTTCATGGGGTGAAATTGGTTGAATTTTCTTTATATCTTTACGGTTTAAAATATATATTTTATCATTTAATGAATTTTAAACAAAATAATTGAGTTAGAATAATTTTATAAATTTGAAGAAAAAAGAAACCCATTTTCGTCGTTTTTGATAATATGAGATAAGTGGGTCCCATAATAACTTGTTGATTCAACCGAACTGAAAGTGACCGACGGCCTTCTTAAACATTCATAGTACCCTTTTTTCTTTTCTTTTTTTAATGGATACTAAATAAGGATTATTTGATAAGTAGCTAGTTTTAGTTTTAGGATTTAATTAACTAAAATAAGCTTTTAAATAAATTTAGTTAAATTTGACCTATTATTATAATGATATTTCTCATAGTACTCTTGTTTATACACAAATAACTTAAGTATGATTAAATGATATTGTTATCCCCATTTCCTCTCAGGGTTTTGGGCCCTCGCCCCGGCCCACGGTCAGAGGGGCCGGTTCGGTATTCGGGCACAACCCGCGGACTACGGACTGGGCCTGTGCAGGAAGGTCCGGGAAGTATCTCCGGGTTCATGATTCGGCTCGAACGGTCCCGGCACTGTCCGGAGTGCCCCGGATCATCGCAGCCATCGCGTCCCGCTCCCGGACCCAGAATGGTCCGGGTCCGAAGTAAACACAGCGGGCCCAAGGTAAACTAACCTGGACCGCTTCATCCCCAGGCTATGGGCCAGGCGTCCAGGACACTGTAGCCGCCTCATTTCGCGTGGGTCTTGTCCCCCCACTTTTCACCTGCAGAAAGGGTCTCCTTGGGATTGTCTGCTGGCGTGTCAGGACTGCGCAACCAAGTACTCTGACCGGTCTTGTCCCCTGAATCTGCCTCGTGATTCGAAGTGGTCAGAGCCAAAGGGTCGTTTTGTCGGGAGAATGCTTGCATCTCAGGGCAACTAATTGGGCCTGAGCTGGTTTGGGCTTGATGTACTATATATCTTTTTAGCTCGGACCTCTACTAGGAAGGCCCCCTGTACACATATTCCAAATGGGCCCGGGTCAGGCCCGGCCCAAACCTGGTGTCCCCCTCATTCGATAAATATAAGTTGTAATGCTCCATAGAAAGGGAAAAAAAAGGGGCAGAAACTCTGCTGAAAGACAGTTAGACAACTCCATTGTAAAAGCTTATTCTAGCTCTAATACAGATTTATATACAGACTCGTGGACTAAGGCTAGTTAACGCCCCAACCACGTAAAAACCTTGTGTCGATCCTCTATTCTCTTTATTATAATCAGTAAATATCCTTCTTTAGGAGAGTTGCCGAAAATCTCGGTTAACAGATATAATTAGTAAATTCAAATAAATATTGAGTATAATTTTTTTTTTAAAAGTGGCTAAAAATTAAATGACATCTCTAAAACTAGACACTTTGTGTAATTTGTACTATTTGTTTCTATAAAAATAAGGAAATTTGTGGCAATAATACCTATGTAGTTAGATTTGTTGCACTTAAATACCTATGTAAAAAATTTGGCTGCAATAATGCTTACCGTTATCATTTTGTGCAGATGTTAGTCCCTAGGTCGTTAAGTCTAACCAAGGACCTACGTGGCTATACCTTATTGATCCAATTTTATTTAATTATTAAAAAAATCATTTAAAATTAATTTTTTTTTATAAAAATCTAAAAATATAAAACAAAATAATTAACTTTTATTTCATTTTATGTATTTAAATAAACATACTTAATTTTTTTTCTGCTCTTCTTCGTCTCTCCCTTCGTTCATCTTCTTCTCCCCTATTCTTCTTCTTCTTCTTCTTTCTTCTTAGAATACCCAACCCCTTTCCCCTCTTCTTCCCAAATACCCAGCCGTACCCGAATACCCAACCCTTTTTTTCCCTCTTCTTCCCAAATACCCAGTCGTTCGACCTCCCCCAACATCGACCTAACCCACCCAGTTGTTCGACCTCCCCCGACGCCGACTCAACCCACCCAGTCGTTCGACCTCCCCTGACGTCGACCCAACCCACCCAGCCTAGGCGAGCTTCTGGATGAAGGCAGCAGTCTTCGAGTCAAATTTCTGGGAAAATTTCTAGGCAAAGTCTCTGTATGAGGTTGCTGGCATGAAGGCAGCGATTCGAGTCAAATTCCTGAGCAAAGTCTTCTATTGAAGATGACATTGATTATCGGTTTGAAAAATTCTTGTATGTTGATGGAATTTTCTGGGTTATATTAGACAAGGTGAAAAAGATAGGAATTTTTTTTCATTCTCCGAGGGATTAGTTTGGCATGAAAGGGTCGGGTTAATTGTTTTTGCTCATAAGTAATTGGATTTTGGGGTTTTGGTTTAATTGATATTTTTTTAATTAAGTTTTATGATAATTAAAAAATTAAGTTTTATGATAATTAAAAAAAAGTCTAAATATGTTTATTTAAATACATAAAATGAAATAAAATTTAATTATTTTGTTTTATATTTTTATTAAATTTTAAATTATTTTTTAATAATTAAATAAAATTGGACTAATAAGGTATAGCCACGTAGGTCCCTAGTCAGACTTAACGGCCTAGGGACCAACATCTGCACAAAATGAGTAACGGTAGGTGTAACGCCCCAAATTCGTTAATGTGGCTTAGTGCCTTGATTAGGGGATCGGGAGGGTCATAATTGATTTATTATGCAATTAAATGAGTATATGCATGATTATGTGAGTTATATTATATGATGATAAATGCAGGCATGTGGGTCTACTTTTCATTATAAGAGTATTTTGGTAATTTGGCCCGTTGATGGCATATTTGTATATTTTCATGCATATTGGTGATCTATGGATGAGGCCATGTTATTGTGTGGATATGTTTGAGCTATTCGGCATGAGACGATCTTAGAATGCAAGTTAGCAATTTGGTCATAACGGGGTTATTTACCAAGCTCAGGGTAATTTGATGCTTAGCACATTACCAGGAATTATAGGGTAATGAGATATGACTTAATTACTATTTGAGAATATTAGGAATAACGGGAATTGGAGGACGTTAATTATGATTAACAGGAGTTGACGGGAAATGGCGATTTTTCCTTTGGGGGCTGTCAAGAAGTGAGATAGGCTTGGGGGCATTTTGGTCTTTTGACCAAGGGTTACATTTTAAACCAGAAGGTTGTAGTAGAGTCTTAGGCAAAAACAGAGACTCATTTCCTTCCCTCTCACGATTATCTCTCTCTCTCTCTCTCTTCCTCTTGGATTGGTGTTAAGGCTAAGTAGAGATTGAAGCTTGGGAATCAAAGCTTAAGGGTTTGGGGTTATGATCAGTAGTTGAAAGGGATTTAATTCTGTGTTTAAGGTTGTACATCCTAAAATTCAGCACCAGTCTTTTATTTAGCTCGTGTACAGCTGGCGAGTAAAAAACTGTAATAGATGATCCACAAGTCCCTATTTTCTCCGCGAAGGCAGCACGGTTCCCCAGGACAATAACACGAGCTGGGGAATGCAAAGCGATAGGCACAAGCTTGTGATGATTATAAGGCACAGCATCCGTTACACGAGCTCACGGTGCATTCAGCCTGGGATACGCTAGAGACCTGACGTATCCTTGGATCCTTAGAAACCCAGATACATTATGTAGACGTGCATGGTCAGACATGGCATGTCCGCGGATCCCTGAAAACCCGGACACGTAATACAATCGTACGTGGCCAGGCATGGCATGTCCGATCATCCCTGAGGATCCATGATCAGTTTTACCTAATGATCAGACCATACCTTAGGATAAACTGTAATATTCATAATTAGTGTGGTACAGGTCACACTGGGGGTTAAGTCACGTGATGACCCCAAGGCCTATCCCGGGATTTTCTCTATAAAAACTAATATCTTGGATATGGAAGTTTAAGTTGTTCTCTATAATGCAAAATCTTTGTCAAAATTTAGAGAGAGAAACAGTAATAATATAGACTCATAGACTAGGTGGATTTTAACCCTCAAACCACGTAAAAAAGACAAGTGTTCTCAAGAGTTCTTTTCGGGTGCTCTTGAGTATCATTTTCTTATTGCGGTTTATCATTAAGCACTAATTCATTCCAGCTATTTTCATAATTCACTGTTAGCGAAAAACCGCGTCAACAAAGGTAAGGATTTCAGTTTGTTTTTCTGGTTTGCTCTGTTTTTAAGGATAGTTTAAAGCTTTGGATTCTTGATTGTAGAACTATGTTTTTGAGGTGATTTTAAATAGTTTAAATCTCAGGTTTTGTTGGTTATATGATGGATAAGTTGTGTTAATGTTTGGGAACTCTGATTTTTGGATTTGGAAATGTTTGAGTAGGTTTTTGGAATGATTTAGAAGAGGAAAAACGAAGGATTTTGGATGGGTTCCAGGTGCGGCCACAGGCTTATTCTTGGGCACCGCGGCCCGAGCTTAGTGAAGAAGAGAGGTGGAGCTGAAGGGCCTTGGGATCGCGACACTTGGGAGGCTAGCCGCGGCGCGTGGTGCAAGCAGCGAAGGCTGGCGCCTCTATTTTTGGGAGGCGAGCTGCAGCTCAGTAGGGTGGGGCCGCGACGCTTAAGGGCATTTGTGGCCAGAATGGTGTTTTTGTGACGAACCTAAGGGAGGGTACGTCGGCCACATACTCGTAATTCCAGGGTTTACGAGTATGTTAGGCACTTGACCAAATGAATTAAATAAAATGATACTAAGAAATACAGAAAAATTTAAAACTTTTATATAAACTTATTAATAGAAATTATTACACGTATGAATACTTTAAATTTAATGTAGCCATATGAAAACTCTAAACCACTATTGCATTGCTACTGAGTCTGTGCTCCACAAGTTGCTCAATATCTAAAGCCACACCTGGAAAAATGTTGGAAAATAACATAATGAGTTAACACTCAGTAAGTAAATCTCATGCATACACATACACATGAATGTCGCGAGTTTGAAGTGCGTGTAACTTTTGATATGTATTTACCCTTTTAACAGTTGTGTTGTAATATTTTGGGATCCCATGTTGTGTAACACTTTTGGAATAAAAGTCAATGGTTCTTTGACCAAAATTTTTAACCCTAACCTTTGTAACTAACCTTTGTTACACGATTTAAGCCAAATAACCTTATTAGCAGGTCTAACTTAATTTTAAATACACAGTGCAACGGTCCTAGAGGGCGTTACAACTTGGTATCAGAGCCGCCAAGGTTTAAGGGTTCCTGAAGACTGGCCGGGCATGTACACTCGCCACTAAAGATAAGCTCGACTCAGGGTTTGGTAACTGTTATATGTTTAAATGCTTAAACATGATATGCATGCCTTATCTACATGCCTGTTTAGGAAGCATGAGATTATCTGATAGGGCCTGGCTATAACGCCCTGGTTACCCCAGAACAGTTACGGTGAACCGGAAATTTGACTCGCTACCCGAGTCCTTTGGTTAAAAACGTGATCTAAGTGTTATTATCAGGTTAAGGTGAAAAACCAGTAAAAAGGAAAGGGTAGATTTCATTAAGTAAATAAACTGCTCATGAGCCTTTCAAAATGTTTACAAGATGTCCATAATACAAAAGAGTCGCTACAGTTCCAAATTTACAATCCCCGCCGGCCTAAGCGACAAAAATAGGGTAAACCCCTAGTCCCTCTGAGAACTCCTTGACCGTGGCAGTCAAGCGGCCCTGTATGTACACAACATCACCCAAGCTCTCCACTCAGGGTTGGGTGAGCTTCTCTTTCCCTTTACCTGCACCACATAGCACCCATGAGCCAAGGCCCAGCAAGAAAACACAATAAGACATGATATAATATCAACAACGATCACAATAACCATTCAGGACTATCAGTCCAACAAATAGGTGACAATAGCCAAAAGTCACAATAATGAGCATCGCTCCCTCTAGCCATGTGACGATAGGGTCACCAGGGCTTAACTGATAGGTGATTCTCTCATAAGTTTGACCAGGACAGGTTCATGGTGATTAGTCACCAACATAACCTTCCTCACGACTCTAGAGTCGAAGCTATGGACAACGTCCCTTAGCCACGTGACTAACGATCACGGGGGTCATATACCTTGGCTATAGACATCTGATCGTAGACCAAGCAAGCGCTTATAAGTTCTTCGACCTTAGGGTCGGTCCCGCATTAATGCCATAGAGCCATTCAATGCGTGATCATCGACTTTAGAGTCGGTCCCTGACTAGTCAGTGTCCCAAACAGGTAATCAACGTTCACTGACATTTAATATCCAATCCATGTCCACATATGTCAACCAACATGCCTCAATATCAAACCATGCATGTCATATACCTGTACAGGGTGCAACTATATTCATACACTGCTTTCTTACCTTAGGCTCGAGCGAGAAGTATGATAAAGACGACCCCTGAGAACGATCGATCTTTTAGTTCCTTAGCGGTTACCTAGTCATAACCAATTATAACCTCCATTATTGAGAATCCATAATAATAGGGTCTTAACCTAAGCACCACCCTCGAGACCTCGAAACATGCCCACACGGTGAGTAGATTCGATCCCGGGCCTTAAGGATTGAAACCCCAAGTCAAAAACCCTTAAAAACACTCAAAACGGGACTTAGAAGGAACAGGGTAGCGCTACAGCGCTCAATCCCTAGCGCCACAACGCTATACACAGAACCTCCCAAGAGCCAGAAAGCCTCCTGAGGAGTGCTATAGCGCCCTAAGGTGGGCGCTGTAGCGCTACCTCCAGACCCAATCTCCCCTGAACCGACCTTCTTCAACTCCTTCAATTCTAACTTGATTTCCAAGCTTCCAAATCCCATTCTTAATGCCAAATGAACCCAAAAACCATTCTAACACACCCCAAACATCACAAGCATGGGAACCCTAGCCAAAACTCCCAACAAAACCATGAATTCACCCTAAACATCTTAGCTGCAAAACAGAACCAAAACAAGGCAAACCAGAGAAATAGAAACTTACCCAAAGCTCGGCTTATGATGGTCTTCAATGGTGGAACACACTCCCAAACTCCCAAGGCTTGCTTCCCAAGCTTGAATCCTCAAAATTGGTTCAGAAATCACAAAGAAAGGTGAAGAGAAGAAGGTACGGGAGAACTCTTTTGCATACTCTGTTTTTCCACTACTTTCTTCAGCCATCAAGAGTTATATCTATCCTAGGGGTGAAATGTCCATTTTACCCCTAGGTAAATTAATACTTTCTAAAGGCTCCCAAGGGCATATTTGGTACTTCCCTCCTAACTCGTTAATCATAATTAACGCTCTCCAATTCCCACTATTCTCAATGTTCTCAAATACCAATAATTCACATCTCGTTACCCTATGTCTCCCGGTAACGCTCTAATCATCAAAATCACCCCGAGACTCAACCCAAGTCCCGATACTTAAACCTGTTGTGACTAAACCGCTAATCAATAATCTAAGATCGTCTCATGTCGAATAGCTCGAACAAACCCACATCATAATGTGGTCTCAACACATATCATCGACATGCATACAATTAACATTATATTATCATATAATTCTCATAAGCGTGCATAAACACATTTAATGGCATAATTAAACAATTATGGCCCTCCCGGCCTACTAATCCAACCGCTAAACCACATTAGGGAATCCGGGGCATTACAACTATCCCCTCCTTACAGAAATTTCGTCCTCGAAATTTACCTGAACAGCTCGGGATACTGACTCCGCATATCTGACTCCAGCTCCCAGGTCGCCTCCTCGACCTTGCTGTTCCTCCACAACACCTTAACCAAAGGTATTGTCTTATTCCTGAGGACTTTATCTTTCTTGTCAAGTATCTGAACAGGCTGCTCCTCAAAGGAGAGATCTGGCTCAAGCTCCAGATCCTCATAACTCAAAACATGACTCTCATCAGATACATACCTCTGAAGAGCGGAAACATGAAATACATTATGCACGACCGACAACGCCGGAGGCAAAGCTAGCCTGTAAGCCACTTGACCAATCCTCTCCAGGATCTCAAATGGACCTACAAACCTGGGACTCAGCTTGCCTTTCTTCCCAAACCTTCTCACCCCTTTCCATGGCGAGACTCTAAGGAAGACATAGTTTCCTACCTGGAACTCCACGTTCCTGCGTTTGGGATCTGCATAGCTCTTCTGTCTACTCTGAGAAGTAAGCATCCGAGCTCTAATCTTGTCAATAGCCTCACTGGTCCTCTAAACTGCCTCAGGACCTAAGTATCTCCTTTCACCTGTCTCATCCCAATGAATGGGAGATCTACACTTCCTACCATATAGCATCTCATAACGTGCAACACCAATGGTAGACTGATAACTGTTATTATAGGAGAATTCTATCAAAGGCAGATATTTACTCCATGATCCACCAAAGTCCAGCACACATGCCCGCAGCATGTCCTCCAATATCTGGATCGTCCTTTAAGATTTCCCATCTGTCTGAGGATGATAAGCTGTACTGAACTTCAGTCGTGTACCCATGGCTGTCTGTAAACTCTTCCAGAACTTGGAAGTGAATGTAGGGTCCCGATCTGACACGATCGACCTAGGAGCCCCATGGAGGCGCACGATCTCTCTCACATAGAGATCTGCATACTGGTCAACAGTATAAGTAGTCCTCACTGGTAAAAAGTGAGCTGACTTGGTATAGCGATCCACTATCACCCAAATGGAGTCATGCTGACCAATAGTCCTGGGCAAGCCTACCACAAAGTCCATTGTGATGTCTTCTCACTTCCACTCCGGGATATCCAGAGGCTGCAATAACCCTGCCGGCCTCTGATGCTCAGCCTTGACCTATTGACATGTCAAGCACTTAGCCACATACCCTACTACATCTCTCTTCATCCCTGGCCACCAGTACAATGATCTCACGTCCTGATACATCTTTGTGGTGCCTGGATGCAAAGAGTAAGGTATAGTATGAGATTCATCCAGAATCTCCCGCCTCAACGCAGTGTCTAACAGAACACATAACCGTTCCTTGTATCTCAACAACCCCAAATCAGACACTGTATAATCTCTGGATGCTCCAACCAAGACATCCTCTCTAATCTTGATCAGCTGTGGATCACTCAACTGACCCTCTTTAATCCTCTCTAGCAGCATAGACTGTAGCGTAACATTGGCCAACTGGCCCACCAGCAACTCTATACCAGCTCTGGTAATATCATCAGCTAACTCTCTGGCTATCAGCCTAATACCATGAATTTGTCCCGGACCCTTCCGGCTTAAGGCATCAGCTACCACGTTGGCTTTCCCTGGGTGATACAGAATCTCACAATCATAATCTTTCACTAATTCCAGCCAACGCCTTTGCCTCATATTCAAGTCCTTCTGGGTGAAGAAGTACTTCAGGCTCTTGTGGTTTGTATAAATCTCACACTTCTCTCCATAGAGATAGTGCCTCCATATCTTCAGAGCAAAGACCACAGCTGCTAACTCCAAATCATGGGTAGGATACCTCTTCTCGTACTCCTTCAGCTGTCGAGAAGCATAAGCTATAACCTTCTCTGATTGCATCAAAACACAGCCCAAACCCTGATGAGAAGCATCGCAGTATATTACAAACTTCTCCTGGTCTGTCGGAAGACTCAGAACCGGAGCTGTAATCAATCTCTGTTTCAACTCCTGGAAGTTGTTCTCACATTTGTCTGACCACACAAACTTCTGACCCTTGCGTGTCAGCTCAGTCAACGAAGTAGTAATCTTTAAGAACCCTTCCACAAAACGCCTGTAATACCCTGCCAATTCAAGGAAACTTCTAACCTCAGAAGCATTCTTTGGCCTTGGCCAATCTCTGACCGCTTCAATCTTTGATGGATCTACTTTAATCCCCTCCTTACTGACTATATGCCCAAGAAAGGATACCTGAGACAACCAGAATTCACACTTCTTAAACTTTGCAAACAATCTATGTTCTCTCAATCTCTGTAGAACCAACCTCAGATGCTACTCATGCTCTAACTCAGTCTGAGAGTATACCAGAATATCATCGATAAAGACGATCACAAACTGGTCTAAATAATCCTTGAACACTCTGTTCATCATATCCATGAAAGCAGCAGGGGCATTAGTCAACCCAAATGACATAACTAGAAACTCATAATGCCCATACCTAGTGCGAAAAGCGGTCTTCGCTATGTCTCCCCCCTTAACCCTCAACTGATGATAACCAGAACGAAGGTCGATCTTAGGGAATACCGTCTTACCCTGCAATTGATCAAACAGATCATCTATCCTTGGCAAAGGATACCGGTTCTTAATTGTCAACTTATTCAGTTCTCTGTAATCTATACACATTCTCAGAGAACCATCTTTCTTCTTCACAAACAGAACTGGCGCACCCCAAGGTGAAAAGCTAGGTCTGATAAAACCCAAATCCAACAGCTCTTGTAACTGTACCTTTAATTCTTTCAACTCAGCTGGGGCCATTCTGTATGGTGCTCTAGACACTGGCTCCGTCCCTGGGGCCAGTTCTATAACGAACTCAATCTCTTTGTGTGGTGGCAACCCTGGTAAATCTTCCGGAAACACTTCCAGAAATTCACACACAAGTCTAGTATCCTCTGGTCTCACTGGCACGACCTGGGTGGTATCAACCACACTGGCTAAGAATCCAATGCAACCTCCTTGTAGTAAATCCCTAGCCCTCAATGCAGAAATCATAGGTATACGGGGTCCATGCACAACACCAACAAATACAAAAGGATCCTCACCTTCAGGCTCAAAGGTGACCATCTTCCTTCTGCAGTCAATGGTTGCCCCATACTTACCTAACCATTCCATACCCAGTATCATATCGAAGTCAGTCATAACCAACTCTATAAGATCCACTGACAACTCTCTGCCCTCCACTATCACTGGCAAAGACCTGACCCACCTCCTGGATACAACCAACTCCCCAGTGGGTAACCGAGTACAAAACCCCACAGCATAGAAATCACAAGGTCTACACAATCTATCAATAACACTACTAGCAACAAAGGAATGTGTAGCACCAGAGTCAATCAATACATTATAAGCAGTTCCTGCACTAAGAAGCTGACCTGTAACAACTGAGGGCGAAGCCTCTGCTTCTGCTTGAGTCAAAGCAAACACTCGCGCTGGGGCCGAGCTGTCTGCCTTCCTGGGCTCTTCCTTTCTTGCCTTAGGGCAATCCTTTTTTAGATGACCCACTGCTCCAC
The DNA here is from genome assembly GCF_963169125.1 of Humulus lupulus. Lineage (NCBI taxonomy): Eukaryota > Viridiplantae > Streptophyta > Magnoliopsida > Rosales > Cannabaceae > Humulus > Humulus lupulus. Next base: position 231,462,166 of record NC_084797.1, on the reverse strand, counting down.
AAGAGAAGCAGGCCCTTGCCTTACACTCTCCCAAGTGATGCCTCTTGCATCTAGGACACTCGGGATAAGACTTCCAGGTTTCATTACCACCTGGACGACCCACAGAAACACCACGGGGCCGTCTGTCAGAACCTGGAACTGGGAAGGTATCAGGAACCTTCCTCTTCTGATCACTGGGGCCAACACCCCTACCAAAACCCACAAATGGAGGACCTGGCCTTCTGAAATCTCTTGTGGCTGCATTGTCACGCCAGATCTTAGTCTCTGCAGTTTCAGCTGTAAGTGCCTTCTCCACCACCTGTGCATAAGTAGTAACTCCTGCCACAGTGGTGATGCGTACATCTCGGGCCAACCTGGGCTGTAGCCCCTGTAAGAAACGCTCTCTCCTGGTCCCATCAATGGGCACCAACTCCTTGGAAAACTTTGCCAAACGGTCAAACTTTAAGGCATACTCGGTTACTGATAAGCTTCCCTGAAGTAGCCTCATAAATTCATCAGCCTTCGCCACTCTAATGGCGTCATTATAGTACTTTTCATTAAACAAGGTCTGAAATTCCTCCCAGCTCAGGAGATTAACATCCTTGGTCTAGCCGACCACTTCCCACCAAATCCGGGCATCATCCCGAAACATATAGGCAGCACAGGCCACCCTCTCAGTACCAACTACCCTTATAAAGTCCAAAATAGTGGTAATCATGCTCATCCATTGTTCAGCTTTGGTAGGATCGGCACTGCCTTCAAACACAGGAGGTTGTTGTTTCCTGAACCGCTCATAAAGAGGTTCCAATCTGTTTTTAACCCCAGGCAGTTGCCCAGTAACTGGCACCGACACAGAAGGTGCCTCTGCAATACTGGCCACCACAGGCACTTGCTGCTGCCTTAGGAGACGAAGCTCCTCTCCCTGTTTTATCACTGTAGCCTGCAACTCCTCAAACATCTGTTGCCAGTTTGCAGGTGCTGGCTGTGGAACCTGAGATTGGTCATTCTCTTGACCCTGACTGTTATTATTTTGGCCTTGATCACTCTGGCCAGCTGACATGCCTGTTTGTCCTGAGTTCATTCTGTCACTGATACCTTACTGAAACAGTAATCAATACGGCCAGTCAGGTAGTAATAACTAAACCTCTTGCCGCCTCACGGTCCAAGAACAACAGACAACTATCACATTCCACAGTCATTCAGTATTCACAATCAGATACATGTTCATGGCACTCAGCACTCTGCATGTATCACATAATAACTTATAAACAACCATACTAATAAGCAGGCGCCAGCAATCTCAGTACCAATTAGCACACATTTGCTGAAGGTATAATATTTCAGGGCACAAGCTCATCATGGTATCTCATGCGCACAGGTAAATCATATATATCACATTTAAACAATTATACATGTAACCACATAAATAGTTACCAAACCATGAGTCGAGCTTGACTTCGGTGATATGTGTACATACCCAGCCAGTCTACAGGAACCCTAACCTTGGCATTGCTCTGATACCAAGTTGTAACGCCCTGATTACCCCAGAACAGTTACGGTGAACCGGAAATTTGACTCGCTACCCGAGTCCTTTGGTTAAAAACGTGATCTAAGTGTTATTATCAAGTTAAGGTGGAAAACCAGTAAAAAGGAAAGGGTACATTTCATTAAGTAAATAAACTGCTCATGAGCCTTTCAAAATGTTTACAAGATGTCCATAATACAAAAGAGTCGCTACAGTTCCAAATTTACAATCCCCGCCGGCCTAAGCGGCAAAAATAGGGTAAACCCCTAGTCCCTCTGAGAACTCCTTGACCGTGGCGGTCAAGCGGCCCTGTATGTACACAACATCGCCCAAGCTCTCCACTCAGGGTTGGGTGAGCTTCTCTTTCCCTTTACCTACACCACATAGCACCCATGAGCCAAGGCCCAGCAAGAAAACACAATAAGACATGATATAATATCAACAACGATCACAATAACCATTCAGGACTATCAGTCCAACAAATAGGTGACAATAGCCAAAAGTCACAATAATGAGCATCGCTCCCTCTAGCCATGTGACGATAAGGTCACCAGGGCTTAACTGATAGGTGATTCTCTCATAAGTTTGACCAGGACAGGTGCATGGTGATTAGTCACCAACATAACCTTCCTCACGACTCTAGAGTCGAAGCTATGGACAACGTCCCTTAGCCACGTGACTAACGGTCACCGGGGTCATATACCTTGGCATAGACATCTGATCGTAGACCAGGCAAGAACTTATAAGTTCTTCGACCTTAGGGTCGGTCCCGCATTAATGCCATAGAGCCATTCAATGTGTGATCATCGACTTTAGAGTCGGTCCCTGACTAGTCAGTGTCCCAAACAGGTAATCAGCGTTCACTAGCATTTAATATGCAATCCATGTCCACATATGTCAACCCACATGCCTCAATATCAAACCATGCATGTCATATACCTATACAGGGTGCAACTATATTCATACACTGCTTTCTTACCTTAGGCTCGAGCGAGAAGTATGATAAAGACGACCCCTGAGAACGATCGATCTTTTAGTTCCTTAGCGGTTACCTAGTCACAACCAATTATAACCTCCATTATTGAGAATCCATAATAATAGGGTCTTAACCTAAGCACCACCCTCGAGACCTCGAAACATGCCCACACGGTGAGTAGATTCGATCCCGGGCCTTAAGGATTGAAACCCCAAGTCAAAAACCCTTAAAAACACTCAAAACGGGACTTAGAAGGAACAGGGTAGCGCTACAGCGCTCAATCCCTAGCGCCACAACGCTATACACAGAACCTCCCAAGAGCCAGAAAGCCTCCTGAGGAGCGCTATAGCGCCCTAAGGTGGGCCCTGTAGCGCTACCTCCAAACCCAATCTCCCCTGAACCGACCTTCTTCAACTCCTTCGATTCTAACTCGATTTCCAAGCTTCCAAATCCCATTCTTAATGCCAAATGAACCCAAAAACCATTCTAACACACCCCAAACATCACAAGCATGGGAACCCTAGCCAAAACTCCCAACAAAACCATGAATTCACCCTAAACATCTCAGCTGCAAAACAGAACCAAAACAAGACAAACCAGAGAAAACCATGGTTATAAACTTACCCAAAGCTCGGCTTATGATGGTCTTCAATGGTGGAACACACTCCCAAACTCCCAAGGCTTGCTTCCCAAGCTTGAATCCTCAAAATTGGTTCAGAAACCACAAAGAAAGATGAAGAGAAGAAGGTACGGGAGAACTCTTTTGCATACTCTGTTTTTCCACTACTTTCTTCAGCCATCAAGAGTTATATCTATCCTAGGGGTGAAATGTCCATTTTACCCCTAGGTCAATTAATACTTTCTAAAGGCTCCCAAGGGCATATTTGGTACTTCCCACCTAACTCGTTAATCATAATTAACGCTCTCCGATTCCCGCTATTCTCAATGTTCTCAATTACCAATAATTCACATCCCGTTACCCTATGTCTCCCAGTAACGCTCTAATCATCAAAATCACCCCGAGACTCAACCCAAGTCCCGACACTTAAACCTGTTGTGACTAAACCGCTAATCAATAATCTAAGATCGTCTCATGTCGAATAGCTCGAACAAACCCACATCATAATGTGGTCTCAACACATATCATCGACATGCATACAATTAACATTATATTATCATATAATTCTCATAAGCGTGCATAAACACATTTAATGGCATAATTAAACAATTATGGCCCTCCCGGCCTACTAATCTAGCCGCTAAACCACATTAGGGAATCCGGGGCATTACACTGGCCCTTGACTGTTGCATAAATGTTAAAGAACGTGCTTATTAGCATCGTTACTACTTGTGGATGCAATGGAGCTGCTTATTAGTGCTATTATTGTATATAAACCAGGAGAAAATGTTTATTAGCATTGTTATTACTGGCAGGAGTTAAAGAACATGCTTATTAGCTATGTTGGATTTGTGAAAAATATTTGGATATGCCTATGTGTATTGTTATTTGCTGATGGATATCAGGAGGTGCTTATTAGTACTATGAATGAAGATAATTATTATGGGATGGCATGGTTATTAGCATTGCATATGTATGTTATCTGATGATCTTGGACCGTCAGGCGATAAGTGGTATAGTTATGACTTACCTAATGGCCGATTTGATCTCTGTAGGGTGGATAGAGTGTTAGAATGAATCCTCAAAGGTCAGAGAGACTGGCTGGCCAAGAGTTATAGGCCAGTGAAAGGAATGTTCAGGGCCAGGCCCCACCGCCAACTCCAGAGAACTGGCAACAAGTGCTTGGTGACATGCAAGCTAGGTTAGAGAGGCAAGAAGAAGAGTTACGCCTCTTGAGACAGCAACAAGTTCCAGCAGGGAACCAACAGAGCACGGTACCAGCAGTGGTATAGCCTGAGGTATCAGTAGTTGTACAGCCCCAGACAGGGGGAGATAGGTGGCAATCCCTATATGAAAGATTCAGGAAGCAACACTGTAACGCCCTACTACCTTAGAGCCGTTACTAAGTGAGTTTAAATCGTGCAATTGACTCGCTAAACGAGATTCTTAGAACAAAAGTGTGACTAAGCTAAAATCAAAGTCATAATCTTTGAAAATAACCTCATTTTAGGGGTGCACACGGGTCGGATTTTCGGGTTTCGGGCTCATCGGGTTCGGGTTTTGCGGGTTTCGGGTTAAGAATCATGGTACCGAAACCGATCCGAAATTTTCGGGTTCGGGTTCGGGTTCACTCGGGTTCGGGTTCACTCGGGTTCGGGTTCGGGTGTAATTTCGGGTTTTCTGGGCCATTTGTGATTTTGGGCCGAAAATCCCAGATTTGCAAAAATGCCATTTTTTTACACTTTTTTTTCAAAAATACCATTTTTTTCAAATATACCATTTTTTTTTTTTCAGATTTCAGGTTTGATTTTGGGTTGGGCTAAGCCTATTGGGTTTTGGGCCGAAAAGCTAAATTTTGCAAAAATAACATTTTTTTACACTTTTTTTCAAAAATACCATTTTTTTTTTCGAAAATACCATTTTTTTTTTTCGGATTTCGGGTTTGAACCCGAACCCGAGGCTAACAAATTTTCAAACCCGAACTCGACCCGACTTTTGTCGGGTTCGGGTCGGATTTCACCCGATTTTGACGAGTTTTCCCAAAAAACGGATTTTCGGGCTGCGGGTTTGCGGGTTTTACGGGTCAAATGTTCACCCCTACCTCATTTCATTGAAAATTATAAGAGTTTAACATTTGGGATCCCAAAATACAGTTTAGAAATATTTACAACTCAAAATGTAATCATGGTCGACTAAACGACAAAATCCAGTTTATACATTCATCTCCCAAAAATGCCCCTGACCGTGGCAGTCAGGCTGACCAAACATGTACACGCCGCCTCGTGTTCGCCATACTCATGATTGGTTGATTTTCACCTTGCCCTTACCTGCACCACAGAGCACCCGTGAGCCGAAGCCCAGCAAGAAAACTCACAACAGACAACATATGCATATCAAACACTTATCAGTTAAACAAGCCATCAACTAGCTAAACTCATACGGCCACGCCGTCCCAGGCGCTTTACCATGCCCTGGATTCGCGATCCCTATCGTTCATGGCTCATGCCGTACAATCATCACATTCACATATGATAAAGCTAATCAACAAGCTAAACATACATAAACTCAAACAAAGGGTCAAACCCCACAACGCAGTCATATAGGGCCGAGTCCTGCAACTCATGCTCTACGGGAAACAGTAGTTTTCTTACCTGTGTCCCGAGCTTCTTACGCACCAAAGTCGAGCACGGTCCTCTAACCCGAGCCTCTCCGAAAACCTAGTCACAACACATTTAAAACATTCTTTAATACTAACCAATCCAAAACCATTTCCCAGGACCAATCCCGTACTCTTGGGACCTCCAATTTCCGAAAACAAAGTAGCGAAAACATCCCCCGAGCCCCCTGGGCAAAGGCCCTAAAATGGAAAATTTCCCCTGCCCAAAAATAGCCTAGCGCTGTGGCATTACCCATTGAGGGCCGCGGCGCCCAGAAGGGCTCCTGATGCCTGATGCTGCCTTGCACCGCGGCACCGAAGAACAGGGCCGCGGCGCCCCTACGCGAACCCAGACTTCTGGGTTTTCCCCTGCATTTCCCTGAGCCAAAACACTCCCAATTCAACCCCAATGCATACCTAAACTCCAAAATCAATCCAAAACCTCAAATAAACCATCTAGAAACCTATAAACACCAACAACAAGCACAAACACATAATCACACCCATAACTCACACTTTGGTTTCAAATTTCAGAAGTTTAAACCAGTAAACCAGAAACTTAAACCAAAGCTTATAAAACTTAAACCATGCTTCAAAATTCTTAAACCACACCAGAAACAAACCTCAAAATTGCATAGAATTCTTACCTTAAGTGGGAAATTCGACCTTAAGTTTCCTTCAATTCCAGCTTCAAGCTAAATCCTCTTGTTTCTCAAACTGAATTCCCACACAAACCAGCCACAAACTAACTTTCAATTTTCATGCTAACACTCTGAAAATCAAGCTTAGAAACTTAAACAAAACAGAGATAAATTCTTACCTCTGAATAATTTTTGGCCTATACTTGGTTTTAGTTGCCTCAAACCAACTTAATTCTCCTCCTAGGTTTCACAATTCCAGCTCCCTTCCTTTTTCCTCCTTTCCTTCTAGGTTCTCCTCAAACTTCCAGCAAGAACAAGAGCTTCTAGGTGTAAAACGTGAATGGCCTTTTCCCTCAGCCAAACTTATCCAAATCCCTGCCAAAAGACCACTTTACCCTTCCATCTAATTCCCTTTCCTAACTAAACCTCAAGGGCATCCTAGACATTTCATATCCCTCACAAATATACCAGTTTCTCACCTAGAATAGTTATAATTAATGGTTACAAATGGTCACTCAAGTTACTAAAATACCATTAACCATTAACCATTAATTAAAGTCCACAAACCCAATTAATAAAATTCTCAGAATACCTTAGGCTCCTACCGAGCCGAGTATTCAATCCCGTTGTGACTTTTAATCTAATTAGCTCCCTAGGATCGTCTCGGCACGTGCATCACAATTATATCACCATTATATCATATAGATCACATATTCATTAAATTCACATAGATTAACACATTATAAAAATTATTGCCCTCCAGGCACACTAATCAAGGCTCCAAGCCTTATTAGAAAATTTGGATCGCTACAACTATCCCATCCTTACAAAGATTTTGTAATGCCCCAAATTTCCTAATAAGGTTTAGGACCTTGATTAGGAGGCCGGGAGGGCCATAATTGATTTATTATGATATGTAATGATTATATGCATGTTTACGTGAATTATATTATTGTATGATGGTGAATGCATGCATATGGGCTCATATGTTAATTATGGGGGTATTTTGGTAATTTGGCCACTGTGGGCGTAATTGTATATTTTGGGTGCATGATTGTGATTAATTAATATAGCCACACTATAAGGTGGATTGGTTCGAGCTATCGACATGAGACGATCATGAGATGTAAGTGTTCAGTCTAGTCATAACGGGTTTAAGTTCGGGGCTCGGGGTGAGTCTCGGGGTGAATTTAATGATTAGAGCATTACCGGGAATTAAAGGGTAATGAGATATGATTTATTGGTATTTGGGAATGTTGAGATTAGCGGGAATTGGAGAGCGTTAATTATAATTAACGGTATAGGTTGGAAATGACGAATTTACCCTCGGGAGTGTTTAGAAGCTTTTAAGTTGGTCAATGGGCATTATGGTCTTTTGACCTTAAGGATTTATATCAGTTTTGGGGGTTTGGAAGGCTGTAGAAACAGAGCAAAACAGAGCCTAACCTCATCCTTTCATCCTTTCTCTCCCGTGCAAACTTTCCTTCATCCTTTTCTTTGAATTTTGAGAGCCACCTTGAGGAGTTAAGCTTGGTGATCAAAGGGGGAAGCTAGGGAACTTGTCACAACCATTAAAGGGGATTCAAAACCTTGTTTGAGGTGAGTTCCAGTTATGAATTTAAGGTGTGCTCTGTTTTTTGGAGTTAAGTTTTGAGTTTCTTAAGTTTTTAAGCTTAGGATTGGACTTTGTGAATTGTTGAGTTTTTGGTTGGTTTGAGCTTCAGGTTTTGGTGGTTTTGGACCATTGAGAAGTTTGGTAGCATTAATTTGATGATTTGGAGATGTTTAGATGGGTTCTTGGAAGGTTTTAGAGGTGGAAAAACGAAGAAAAATGGCTGGTGTGAAGTTGGGCCGCGGCCCTAGCTTGAAGAAGGTGGTGGAGGCTCTGTCAGGGGGGCGCGCCGCGGCATGGTCCATGTAGTGCCGCGGCCCTTAAGGGAAAAAAATACTAAATGGTGGTTTTGTGATGGGAACTTAACTCTAAGGGCCTAGGATTGATCCTACTACCTAGTTGAGTGGGATTTGATATTCCGGAGGCTTGGGTTGGGTTTGGAAGTATTTAATTACTCATTTTGATGAGGTTTTATATTTGGTTATGACTAGGTGACCGCTAATGGACTAGAAGTTGATCGTTCTCAAGGGTCGTTCTTTTAATCGTTCTAGCTCGACTTTGAGGTAAGAAAACTGCACCCCGTATGTGACATGCATGGCTATGGTTGATGCAGTTGGATGTTTAAATGTAAACATTAATAGCATAATGAATGCTTGATGATTTTGCCCATTTGCATATGATTATTAATGAGGCATGCTGGGTGATTAAGTGTGATGCATGTGATGCACGAGAAACATGTGATTAGGGCATGCCATGAATGATGAATATGAGATTGGCCAGAGCTTGAGTCTCTGAGTATGTGCATGATCATGATTGTGCTAGCAACTGTTTAGTAAGCATGCTAAATGCCCTATTCTTGGATAATTAGCATATGACACATATTGATAACATTGCTTACTTGTGCATGGCACTGGCTAATTAGTCAGATTTGGCAAAGGTGCTGGTATCAGCTGTGAAGTCGTGACTCACTAGTCAGGTTCGGCAGTGGTACTGGGCACTGGTCACGTTGCACAGAATCGTCAGACAGAATTGGCAAATGTGTTAGTACCAGCTGTGAAGCTGTGACTGATTAGTCAAGTTCGGCAGTGATACTGGACACTGGTCACATAGCGCTGACTGATTAGTCAGAATGGTCTTAGCGTGGTTCACGCAAGCCAACGGAGATTAGATCTAATCAATTACTAGCATTGAATGACTCAAGGAGCATTAATGCCTGACCGACCCTGAGGGTCGATGAACAAACAGAGCTTGAAGGCTAGTGGCTTACCTATCAGCCACTCTCTTGCTAGAAAACAGAGCTTGGAGGCTAATGGCTTACTTAACAGCCACTCTCCCGCTGAAAAGAGAGCTTGGAGGCTAGTGGCTTACTTAACAGCCACTCTCCCTCTTGAATCATGCGATGTTCACTCATTGGTTTGAAAGCTTTATGTTCAGTGTGAATATAATGATAATCGTTTGATAATGTTTATGAAAAGTGTTATGTTTTCTTGCTGGGCTTCGGCTCACGGGTGCTATGTGGTGCAGGTAAAGGCAAGAGGAAGCTGGACCATCCTTGAGTTGGAGAGCTTAGGTGATGACGTGTACATATGCAGCTGCTCGACCGCCACGGCCGAGGTTTAAAGTGGAACTAGGGTTGAACCCTGTTTTGCCGCTTAGAACGGCCTGTTGTAAATATTTTCTGTAATAAACTCTGAAATTTATATTTTCGGGATCCCAATGTATATATTAAACGTTCTAGTGAAGCGTTACATCTTAACCAAAATGTTTAATCCCTAAACCGCTAATCATACTTAGATCACGATTTTGGCCAAATGACTCGATTAGCGAGTTTAGCACTGTTTACAAGGCACACCGTAACGGTCCCAGGAGTTGGGGCGTTACAGATTTCGTCCTCGAAATTACCTGAACAACTTGGGATACCGCTCCCGCATGTCAGATTCAAGTTCCCATGTTGCCTCCTCAACTTTTCTATTCCTCCACAGCACTTTCACCAAGGCAATGGTCTTGTTCCGCAAAACCTTATCCTTTCGGTCAAGAATCTGAAGTGGCTTCTCCTCATAGGACAAATCCTGGTCCAGCTCCAAACTCTCATAACTCAGCATGTGAGTTGAATCTGATACATACTTTTGGAGCATGGACACATGAAAAACATTATGAACCCTTGATAAGGCTGGAGGCATCGCCAACCTGTAAGCTACCTCCCCAACCCGCTCCAGAATCTCAAAGGGTCCAAAAAACCTAGGGCTCAGCTTGCCCCGAACACCGAACCGTTTCACTCCTCTCAGAGGTGAAACCCTAAGGAACACATGATCACCAACTTGAAATTCTACACTCCTACGTTTTAGGTCTGAATAACTCTTATGGCGACTCTGGGAGGCGAGTATTCACGCTCTGATCTTCTCAATCGCCTCATTGGTCCTTTGAACCATCTCAGGACCCAAATAACGTCTCTCACCCATCTCGTCCCAATGGATAGGTGATCTGCACTTCCTCCCGTATAGCATCTCATACAGAGCCACTCCAATAGTCGCTTAATAGCTATTATTATATGAGAACTCAATCAGAGGAAGATACTTGCTCCAAGATCCCCCAAAGTCTAGTACACAGGCTGGCAACATGTCCTCCAATATCTTAATCGTCCTCTCAGACTATCCATCTGTCTGAGGATGATAAGCGATACTAAACCGTAACTGCGTGCCTATAGCCTTCTGTAGGCTCTCCCAAAACTTCGAGGTGAAGATGGGGTCTCTGTCAGACACTATCGACCTCGGAGCACCATGAAGTCGAACAATTTCCTTTATATATAATTCAGCATACTGCTCCACAGTATAAGTCGCTCTGACAGGCAAAAAGTGGGCTGACTTGGTATACCTATCCACAATCACACCGAGTCATGCTGTCCCACAGCTCTCGGCAAACCAACCACAAAGTCCATGGTGATGTCCTCCCATTTCCACTTCGGAATTCCTAGAGGCTGCAGCAATCCCGCTAGCCTCTGATGCTCAGCCTTAACCTGCTGACATGTTAAACACCTGGCCACATAATCCACCACATCCCTTTTCATGGCCGACCACCAGTATAAAGCTCTCAAATCTTGGTACATCTTCGTCGTACCTGGATGTAAAAAGTAGGGAGTGGTATGTGATTCATCTAGAATCTCCCGTCGAATAACAAAATCCATTGGAACACAAATCTAACCCTTGTACCTCAGTAACCACATCTCTGAAATGGAAAAGTCCTTAGTCGCTCCGACTAAAACATTCTCTCTGTGACCTCTTAACTGGGAATCCTTCCTCTGCGCCTCCTTAATTCTCTCAAGAAGTGTAGACTGAAGAGTGATGTTGGCTAACCAGCCAACCACCAACTCTATTCCCGCTCTAGTCATCTCCTCAGCCAGCTTATCAGATATTTGCCTTGAATTGAACAATTGTCCAGGGCCTCTCCGACTCAATGCATCAGCCACTACATTAGCCTTCCTAGGATGATATAGGATATCACAATCATAATCCTTAACCAATTCCAAACACCGCCTCTGACGCATATTCAGGTCCTTCTGAGTAAAGAAATACTTCAGGCTCTTATGGTCGGTGTATATCTCACACTTCTCACCATAGAGATAATGTCTCCAAATCTTAAGTGCGAATACCACCACTGCCAACTCCAAATCATGCGTAGGATATCTCTGCTCATACTCCTTTAACTGTCTTGACACATAGGCTATCACCTTACTGGCTTGCATCAGCACGCACCCCAAACCATGTCTGGATGCATCACAATAAACTACAAACTTCTCATTATCTGTTGGCAGACTCAACACTAGCACAGTGATCAGTCGTCGCTTCAACTCTTTAAAACTATTCTCACATATGTCCGTCCAGGCATACCTTGTCTTCTTCTTTGTTAGTTCTGTCAAAGGCGTAGCTATTCTGGAGAACCCCTCAACAAACCGCCGATAGTATCCTACTAAACCAAGAAAACTCCCCACCTTAGGAACATTTCTCGGTCTAGGCCAATCTCTAACTGCCTCATTCTTACTTGGATCAACCAGAATCCCTTCCTTACTGACGATGTAACCCAGAACGTGACTTGCGGTAGCCAAAACTCACACTTGCTGAACTTAGCATATAACTTATGTTCCCTTAACCGCTGTAAAACCAACCGCAGATGCTGCTCGTGCTCTATCTCTGACTGGGAGTACACCAAAATATCATCGATGAATACAATCACGAACTTATCCAGATAATCTTTGAAAATCCTATTCATCATGTCCATAAAAGCTGCTGGAGCATTGGTTAATCCAAAGGACATAACTAGAAATTCATAATGTCCATACCTCGTGCGGAAAGCGGTCTTTGGTATGTTCTCCTCTTTAATCCTTAGCTGATGGTAACCTGACTGGAGATCAATCTTAGAAAACACCGCACTCCCTTGTAACTGTTCAAATAAATCATCGATCCTAGGCAGTGGATACTTGTTCTTAATAGTTAACTTATTCAACTCCCTGTAGTCAATGCACATCCTAAGAGATCCATCCTTCTTCTTAACAAACAACACCGGAGTACCCCATGGCGAAAAACTCGGTCTGATGAACCCCAAATCCAGTAGCTCCTGTAACTGAATCTTTTACTCCTTTAACTCTGCTGGAGCCATTCTGTAGGGCGCTCTAGATACTGGCTCCACCCCGGGCACTAACTCAATAACAAAGTAAATCTCCCGCTGCGGCGGCAAGCCTGACAGATCTGCTGGAAATAAGTCTAGAAATTCACACACCAATCTGGTCTCACCTGGTCCAACCGACTCAACCTTAGAGGTGTTCACAACACTTGCTAGGAATCCTATGCAACCTTCCTGCATCAGGTCTCTAGCTTTCAATGCTAAAATAATAGGTATTCGCGGTCCACCAAACATCTCCACGAACACAAAGGGTACCTCCCCTTCTGGTTCAAAAGTCACCATCTTGCGCTTGCAGTCAATAGATGCCTCATATTTTGCTAACCAATCCATTCCTAAGATCATATCAAAGTCATCCATCTCAAGCTCAATCAGATCAACAGACAATTCCCTACCATCTACCTCCACTGGTAATGCCCTAATCCATCTCCTAAAGACTACCAATTCTCCAGTTGGCAACAAAGTCTGAAAACCCCTAGCATACACAATACTAGGTCTACACAGCAGATCTATCACCCTAGCAGACACAAATGAGTGGGTAGCTCCCGAATCAAACAATGCAGTAAACAAAGTCCCAGCACTAGAAATCTGACCTGTCACAACTGAGGGACTAGCCTCTGCCTCAATCTGAGTCAAGGTAAACACTCTGGCAGGAGCGAGACTGTCTCCCTGCTTCGGCTCCTCCTTCCTAACTTGTGGGCAGTCCTTCTTCAAATGATTAGCACTCCCACAGACAAAGCAGGCCCTGATCCTGCACTCACCCTGATGTCGTCGTCTGCACCGAGGACACACTGGGAAACTCCTCCAATTGTCACCCCCGCCCTGGCGGCCACTAAAAGCACCCTGTGCCCTCTTATCAGAACTGGGAGGAACGAAGGAATCTGAGGCCTTCCTCTTCTGCTCATTGGGGCCACTACCCCGACTGGATCCATCAAAAGGAGGCACTGTCCTCCTCGCATCGCGCCTAACAGCGCTCTCCCTCCATATCTGATCTTCGGCCCTCTTAGCTGTAAGGGCCTTGTCCACTACCTGGGCATAAGTAGTAGTACCTGGATCCAAGGTAATATTCACATTGCGGGCGATCATAACGTTCAACCCCTGCACAAACCTGTCTCTTCTTGCAGCATTTGTCAACACTAGATCTGGCGCAAACTTCGCCAAACGGTCAAATCTCACAGCATACTCTGTCACTGTCAATCGGTTCTGAGTCAGGTTGATGAACTCGTCAACCTTTGCAGCTCAGACTGCTACACTGTAATACTTCTCATTGAAGATATTCTTGAATTCTTCCCAGGTCATGACTGCCACATTCCTTCTCTGAACCACAACATCCCACCAGATGCGGGCATCCTCTCTGAACATATAACTGGCACAGGAAACCCTCTCCTTCCCCTCAACCCTCATGAAATCCAGGATAGAGGAAACCATATTCATCCACTACTCTGCCCACAGTGGGTCTGATCCACCCTCAAAGGTGGGAGGATGCTGCTTTCTGAATCTTTCATACAGAGGTTCCTACCTGTTCTCAACCACAGGCTGAACTGGCACTGGTGCTGTACCCTGCTGAATTGGCAGCCCAGTGACCTGTGGAGGGGCCTACTGCCTCAACTGACGTAGTTCTTCCTTCTTTCTCTGCAATCTCGCTTCCATTTCAGCGAACATTTCTTGCCAATTCTGTAGGGCAGGTGGAGGGTCCTGACCCTGGTTGTCATCCTCGGCCCGACTGCCGCAGGGTCTAGATGATTGCCGAGGCATCATAACTATATGCCTGCAATCAATGACGCCGCTCATCAGGCATGATAACAAAGTCCAATACCACCTCCCAATCACATCAGCCAACCATGAACAACAATCCAGATATCATACAGATAGCATATAACACACAACGGGCCATGCCCTGACATCATGCATATGTTAACTCATTCATCATGCTCTATATGAAATAAGCAGGCAAACAGGGCATTCAAACACATATTCAAACATATTAATCAACCATACCAACCAACCCTGAGTCGAGCTTGCCATTGACAGCGAGCGTACATGTTTGGTCAATCTCCAGAACCAATAAACCTTGGCTCGCTCTAATACCAAGTTGTAACACCCTACTACCTTAGAGCCGTTACTAAGTGAGTTTAAATCGTGCAATTAACTCGCTAAACGAGATTCTTAGAACAAAAGTGTGACTAAGCTAAAATCAAAGTCATAATCTTTGAAAATAACCTCATTTCATTGAAAATTATAAAAGTTTAACATTTGGGATCCCAAAATACAGTTTAGAAATATTTACAACTCAAAATGTAATCATGGTCGACTAAACGACAAAATCCAGTTTATACATTCATCTCCCAAAAATGCCCCTGACCGTGGCAGTCAGGCTGACCAAACATGTACACGCCGCCTCGTATTCGCCATACTCATGATTGGTTGATTTTCTCCTTGCCCTTACCTGCACCACAGAGCACCCGTGAGCTGAAGCCCAGCAAGAAAACTCACAACAGACAACATATGCATATCAAACACTTATCAGTTAAACAGGCCATCAACTGGCTAAACACATACGACCACGCCGTCCCAGGCGCTTTACCATGTCTTGGATTTGTAGTCCATCCGTGAGGATATCCCAGGTATCCTTTAGGATCTATCCTAGCAACTCGCACTCCGCATGCTAAACGCTGCTTCCGGCCCTGGCCCCTTGCCGCACACGGCCTTGCACTCCACGTGCCTATCGCCGTTCCCAGCCCATTGCCATTCTCGACCTTTGCCGTTATCGGTCTTCACCATTCACGCCTCATGTCGTACAATCATCACATTCACATATGATAAAGCTAATCAACAAGCTAAACATACATAAACTCAAACAAAGGGTCAAACCCCACAACGCAGTCATATAGGGCCGAGCCCTGCAACTCATGCTCTACGGGAAACAGTAGTTTTCTTACCTGTGTCCCGAGCTTCTTACGCACCAAAGTCACGAGCACGGTCCTCTAACCCGAGCCTCTCCGAAAACCTAGTCACAACACATTTAAAACATTCTTTAATACTAACCAATCCAAAACCATTTCTCGGGACCAATCCCGTACTCTTGGGACCTCCAATTTCCCAAAACAAAGTAGCAGAAACATCCCCCGAGCCCCCTGGGCAAAAGCCCTAAAATGGAAAATTTCCCCTGCCCAAAAATAGCCCAGCGCTGCGGCATTACCCATTGAGGGCCACGACGCCCAGAAGGGCTCCTGATGCCTGATGCTGGCTTGCGCCGCGGCACCGAAGAACAGGGCCACGGCGCCCCTACGCGAACCCAGAATTCTGGGTTTTCCCCTGCATTTCCCCGAGCCAAAACACTCCCAATTCAACCCCAATGCATACCTAAACTCCAAAATCAATCCAAAATCTCAAATAAACCATCTAGCAACCTATAAACACCAACAACAAGCACAAACACATAATCACACCCATAACTCACACTTTGGTTTCAAATTTCAGAAGTTTAAACCAGAAACTTAAACCAAAGCTTATAAAACTTAAACCATGCTTCAAAATTCTTAAACCACGCCAGAAACAAACCTCAAAATTGCATAGAATTCTTACCTCAAGTGGGAAATTCGACCTTAAGCTTCCTTCAATTCCAGCTTCAAGCTAAATCCTCTTGTTTCTCAAACTGAATTCCCACACAAACCAGCCACAAACCAACTTTCAATTTTCACGCTCACACTCTAAAAATCAAGCTTAGAAACTTAAACAAAACAGAGATAAATTCTTACCTTTGAATAATTCTTGGCCTATACTTGGTTTTAGTTGCCTCAAACCAACTTAATTATCCTCCTAGGTTTCACAATTCCAGCTCCCATCCTTTTTCCTCCTTTCCTTCTAGGTTCTCCTCAAACTTCCAGCAAGAACAAGAGCTTCTAGGTGTAAAACGTGAATGGTCTTTTCCCTCAGCCAAACTTATCCAAATCCCTGCCAAAAGACCACTTTACCCTTCCATCTAATTCCCTTTCCTAAATAAACCTCAAGGGCATCCTAGACATTTCATATCCCTCACAAATATACCAGTTTCTCACCTAGAATAGTTATACCTAATGGTTACAAATGGTCGCTCAAGTTACTAAAATACCATTAACCATTAATTAATGTCCACAAACCCAATTAATAAAATTCTCATAATACCCCTAGGCTCTTACCGAGCCGGGTATTCAATTCCGTTGTGACTTTTAATCTAATTAACTCCCTAGGACTGTCTCGGCACGTGCCTCACAATTATATCACCATTATATCATATAGATCACATATTCATTAAATTCACATAGATTAACACAGTATAACAATTATTGCCCTCCAGGCACACTAATCAAGGCTCCAAGCCTTATTAGCAAATTTGGGTTGCTACAAACCCTCCAGTTTTTTAGGGCCGTTCAAATCCACTGAAGGCTGAGCAGTGGATGACTATGATAACCACTATCCTGAACTTTATGAGGGTAGGTGGTAATGAGAAAGTAGCCTGCGCCACTTATATGTTTTGGGAGGATGCCCGAATATGGTGGGAGGTTGCATCCCAGACCAGGGCAGTTACCACTATGGAGTGGGAAGAATTCAGAACCTTGTTCAATAAGAAATACTACAACTACACAGTTAAGGTTGTGAAGGCTAACGAGTTCAGCAGGTTACTTCAGGGTAGCATGTCAGTGATCGATTACGCCTTGAAGTGCAACAGATTGGCAAAGTTTGTTGGGGATCTGGTGCCCACTGATGGGACCAAAATAGAGAGATTTCTACAGGGGCTACAACCTATGATAGCACGGGACGTTCGTATTGCTACTATGCTAGGAGTGACTACTTATGCACAGGCTGTGGAGAAAGCACTTATAGCTGAGAGTGCTAAGAACAAGATATGGCGTGATAATGCATCCAGAAGGGATTCTAGGAGACCGGGACCTCCATTTCCAAGTTTTGGTAGGGGCGGAGGCCCCAGTGATCAGAAAAAGAAGACCCCAGACACAGTTTCAGTTCCAGGGACAGATAGGAGGCCACAGGGTGTACAGATGGGCCGCTAGGGTGGTGGTGAGACATGGAGGGCATTCCCAGGGTGTCCTAGGTGCAGGAGGCACCATGTTGGGGAATTTTGGGCGAAGTCCTGTTTTGTTTGTGGTAGTACGGGGCACCTGAAGAAAGATTGCCCGAGAGTCAGAAAGGAGGAGCTGAAGAAGGTGGATAGCCTGATGCTAGCTCGGGTGTTCACCTTGACCCAGATTGAGGCCGAGGCTAGTCCCTCAGTGGTTACAAGTTAGCTTTCTAGTGCTGGACCCTTTTACACTGTTCTTATTTATTCGGGCTCGCACTCCTTTGTTGCTAGTAAGATTATAAATGGGTTGTGTAGACCTTGTGATTTCTTTTCTGTGGGGTTTGGTACGGTATTGCCTACTGGAGAGTTGGTGGTATCCAGGAGGTGGATTAGGTCTTTACCAGTTACAGTGGATGGCAGGGAGTTGTCAGTTGACTTGGTGGAGTTAGAGATGACTGATTTCGACATAATTCTTGGTATGGATTGGCTAGAGAAGTATGGAGCATCGATAGACCGTAAGAAGAAGATGGTAACTTTTGAGCCAGAGGGTGATGACCCCTTTGTTTTTTTTTTGGCACAGTGCATGGACCTCATATACCTATGATATCAGTACTTAGAGCTAGAGACCTGTTGCAGGGAGGATGCATGGGGTTCTTAGCTAGTGTGGTGGATATCACTCAGGTTGTGCCAGTGGGACCAGAACAGACTCGGTTAGTCTATGAGTTTTTGGATGTGTTTCCAGAGGACTTGCCAGGGTTACCTCCACACAGGGAGATTGAGTTTGTGATTGAATTGGCGCCAGGGACAGAGCCAGTGTCTAGGGCACCTTATAGGATGGCTCTAGCAGAGCTGAAGGAATTGAAGGTTCAACTATAGGAGTTACTACACTTGGGTTTTATCAGGCCCAGTTTCTCGCCACGGGGCGCACCGGTTCTTTTTGTGAAGAAGAATGATGGTTCTCTGAGGATGTGCATAAATTATAGGGAACTGAATAAGTTGACTATCAAGAACAGATATCCTCTGCCAAGGATTGATGATCTGTTTGACTAGTTACAAGATAGAACAATATTCTCTAAGATAGATCTTCGATCTGGTTATCACCAGTTGATGATCAAGGAGGAAGATATACCGAAGACAACTTTTTGTACTAGGTACGGGCATTATGAGTTTTTGGTGATGTCATTCGGATTGACTAATGCCCCGACAACATTTATGGGTATGATGAACATAGTGTTCAAGGACTACCTAGATAAGTTTGTGATCGTCTTCATTGACGATATATTGATATACTCTCGGACGGAGACAAAGCATAAGCATCATCTTAGGTTGGTATTACAGAGGTTGAGAGAGCATAGGTTGTATGCGAAGTTTAAGAAATGCGAGTTTTGGTTACCACATGTGACTTTAATGCAACATCAACAACCTCACCAGCAACCTTTAATGCAACATTAACAACCTCACCAGCAATCTGAGTTGCAACTCCATCAACTTCAGCAACCTGGGCAACTTGAGATGAAACCTTACAAATACCATAACAATCATCAAACTACAGCTTAAACATACAAATAAGCAAGAAAAAACATATAAATGATATAGATATATTTATAAGTATTTTTTTTGCAAAATAAAATAAAATCAACCTTAGTGTCTTCATCATTCTTTCTTCCACTATATTTTTCATCATTATCATCTTTCTCTTCTTCCTTACCATCATTGTCTTCTCCAACACACTTTCCATTGTCTTCATCATCATCATCATCACAATTACTTTCATCCTTATCTTCATTAGATTGGTGCACCTCTTCTTCCTCTTTTTCTTCAGACTCGTCCTCATCTTTTTCAACCATTTCATCATCAATAATGTTGGTATTGCCCTCCTCCTCAATACCATTTTCTTCAACAGTGTTCAACTCAACAATCTTTTCTTCATGTCATTTCTTGGTTCTTATCTCATTAAGACGAATATCATCACTACCATGAGAATCTTATTAAACAATAAAAATACAAAACAAAAATAAAAAATAAGGAACAAATAATAATAGAAGAAAGCACAAAAAGTTCACAAAATATCCATAAAACAATACATACTTGTTTCCCAAAAAAAATGGGAACTAAATAGATTATGAAGCTTCAAAAAGTCTTCCCGAACATGGCTTTTCAATGAAGACAACTCATGAATGACAACCTTATGGCTTTCTTCTAATTTCTTGTTGCTTGCTTCTAATCTTATGTTGCTTTCTTCTAATCTCTTGTTGTGTGCTACTAAAGCTCGTAACTGTGCATGCATGCTGCTTAGCAAAACCTAAGGCATATCAGACATAGGAGGTGAACAACTGCCAGCAGCAGACTGAGGATGAATAGCAGGCAAAGAAGGTGAAGAACCACTAGCAACAGACCAAGGAGGAGTCTCCACAAAGTCATCATCTCCTAATGCAGCAACTCTAGAATTAGTTGCTGCAGTTCCATGAGCAACTCTAGCATTTTCAGGAACACCACTGTCAGCCTTAATAGCATCCTTTTCTTTTGGAAACAAAGTCTTCATTTCTGAGTTTTTTCTCTCCTCAGAAGTATGATATATATTCCTCAATTTCAGCTGCAAAAAAAAAGTCAAATATATATATAACAGTATATCATTAAAAGCATATTATTAAAAATAAAAATATATTTGCAACATTCAAAGATAACACCTCGGTCACCTCTGAGAATGAAGGTTGAGTGTTGCTTGACTATTTGACAATGTGTGGGATAGATCCATGAGAGAGATGACAATATCTCCCATTCAAGCATGGGAAACACTCAAAAAACCATACTTGAAAGGCATATGGAAACCCAAGAAACCTATAAAAAAGGCTTGTCTTTTTTCTTTTCATCTTTGTTGCTCTTTTTTTTTTACTTTTCTTTCCAACAGTTTGTTTTTTCAAAGATTCAATAGTGGCCTTGAAAACTTCCTTATCCCAAAGAAATTCAAAAAACTCACCACTATCTATAATATTGAAGTTTTATTTTGGGACAATATTAGTATCAGAAGAACTAAGCAAGAAATTGTGCAAAAAATGCATCAATGAAATCTTCAAACCATCCTCATCATTTTGCCAGCGTTTCCCATCAAAGCATTCCTTAAGAACTTTCTTATTGATGTTCGAATGGTCCTTAAAATATGTAGAATAAAGACCATCATCCTTCGTAACATATTTCATTTTATCTGTTGATCCCAAACAGTGTAAACATGTGACCTATGCAAATTCCCTCATCCCAAAACAAAGCTTCATTCCATTTATACCAACCCAAATCTCAAGTTTGTTGGGTTGTTGCAACTCTCTGAGCAATAAACTATGGATAAGTTAATCTTGCATTGTGAACTCTGGAAGAGTTGGGAAATGGGCAAAACATGAATTACCAAATTCACTAACTTGCTTCGTTGAAAGATTTTCGAGGATAATTTGAATCTGAGAATGTTTGATTGTAGAAGAAATTTTTGAAGAACAATGGTTATCCGGATGAATTAGGAAATTCATATCCTACAAAACATAGCAAAAGAGCACACCAAATTAAATAGCAAAATACAAATATTAATAAATTAAGCCACAATCAGTAATCCATAAAGAAACATGTTTATTAACCATCGAAACTACAAAAACAACCCACAACAACTTATTAAGCAACACACACAGCACCCAATTAAACAGCTGTTGAAACTTCTAATCAACCCATAATATGCATTGACAACATATAAAACAAATAAAACAACCCTAAAAACTTTGAAGCAACATAGAAAGCAACCCACACAGCAACCAGTTAAGCAACACAAACAACAACCATTTAAACAACCCTTGAAACAATACAACAACCATTTCTAGCAACAAATAAAGCAACCCTACAAACTTTGAAGCAACCCATAAACAACATAGTAAGAAACCACACAACAACCTCTTAAGCACTCATTGAAACAATGCAACAACCCTTTATAGCTACATAGAAAAACAATCTACACATCAACCAATTAAGCAACCCACACAACAACTAGTTAAGCAACCTTCAAAAGTCCTAAGCAACCCATAAAACTCATCAACAACATAAAAAGCAACACATTAAACAATCCTATAAGCTCCTAAGAAATTGTATACACAATGCTTGACAAAATGTCTCAACCAATTTTTACGAGTTAACACCCAAATTTAATCAAATTCATTTCCAAAACTAAAGAGAAAATGTGATTTTGAGCCACACGCTATGCAAACCTTTCCTAAAATCATTTGGAAAACACTACAAAGACATTTCAATTTTCACGTTAATTTAACTTTTTTCAGCAATCAAACAAAAGAGCAGAAAGCAAACTCAATACACGGGTAGCAATTCTTTTCTCAGGAAGCAACAGAGAAAATATAAGTGCAGTGGGAAACCTGGCCAAGAAATTTTCTTGGAAAACAGCCTTTAGAGTTGAGAGAAATTTCTTACTCTGGAGCAAGTGGTTTCGTTGTGGTTTGGAGCTTTGATTTGGACAAAAACCAGTTGGGTTTTGCCAAGAAAAAGAGTTGCAATCGGTGTTTGGTTTTGCCGAGAAGAAGAAGCAAAAAAAAATGGGTATGGTTTTGCAGAGAAGTGGAAGCAACTCGGTTTAGAAATCTATTTGAATAGATTTAGAGAAATGGGTATGGTTATGCATGCAAAGAAGAGAAGAGGAGAAAACAAAGAGTACTAGGATATTTGGTTTAGAAATAGTAAAAATGAAAAAAAAAATTATTAACATAAAAATAAAAAAAGACAAATATAGAAATGTGAATAAAAAAAATACTGTATAAATGAAAAAGAAAAAGAAAGTAAAATCACCTTATGAGCGGTGATCACCCTTTAGTACTACTTGAATAAAGATCCACTGTCAGATTATTGTGTCACATAATATGTTCAACTAATATAATTTTGATACCTTATTTTATTTTTCTTACTTTAAAAAACTGTTACCTCCCCAAATTTGCTGTTAGTTTGTAGATGAGGTGTTAATTGTTTTAAGGACTCTATTAGTTTAGAAAAAAAAATATTTTATTAATTTAAAAGTTTGTGAGATTGTGGTAGGTCTCACTTTTAAAATATTGAGATATAATTAAATACTATGACATTGTAATGTTTTTGTACGACTCTAATTTTTTTTATAATATAATATAAATCTAATTAAATCAATTTGAACGACCCAAGATAAAAGAATCGATTTAAACAAAATTTAAAATAGATAAATCATAATATCCTTAAAAAATGGATGTAATAATAGTAATGAACGTTATTTTATTTCTATTGTATTTTTTATATAAAAAAATGATATAAATATATTATTATAATAAAAGTTTATTTATTTATTTATAATTCTTAATTAATAATTTATTCTTAACATCTTTGATCTAAATTTGACAAAAGCTGCGTAGACTTCCAGACCAGCAAACTTTTGAAGGTTGTATATTTTGTTACAATTTTTAGTAACTGTTTCTTGTTCTTCTTTTTTAAATATATCATTATAAAATCTATGTTAGAGTGATTAGTTTTTAGATGTCAAAATTGTGATTATTACTCTTAGGTTTCATCGTCTGTGGCTTTTAGCTTCTGGGTTAATTATTGTTAATATAGATAAATGATGAATAGGTTTTCTTCCAAAAATTTTAAATAAAGAAAAATAAGATAACGAAAGATTAAGCTTATTAAGTTGCTCTCGTTGTTGTTTTTTTTTTCTTTTAAAAAAAGCTTATAAAGTTTCACGTAGTTCTTTTCCTTCAATTTTTCTCGCTTTAAAGTTAATATTAATGTACGTTCTTCATTAAAATGCTAAACAGATATAAATGGTTCATACATATGTATATTTTATTAATTTATTGATTTGTTTGTTTAATTATGGCACTCATGAATTTAAAGCATATTGAGATGTTTATTTAATTTTTTTTACTCATATTTAGTATGAAGAGCTACAGACTGAATTCAGGATATCTCAAAGTAACTTGTTGTCATTTCCTGTTGAAATATTAAAACATGCACCACATTGATAACTTTTGAATAAAGAGTTATTTCATATGCTTTTGAATTTATAATTGTGAAAAAATCTTGGGTGATGTTAGTTTATTTTTAGCTTTTTTAGTTAATTTTGGTGTTTTTTATGATCTTGATTAAGTCTAGTTATTTTTGTAGTTTTTATGTAACGACCTCATTTCTTAACATACATGTATAGTGTAAAAACAAAGTTTTACCTGAATATAACACTACTGAAATTCTGAATTTACAAAAACTTTATTAAACAATACATAAACTAATGTTCATAACTTCAAACCGTACAATACTCATAACTAAATAAAAATTTTATCTTACATACAAATCTTAATACTTTTATAAATAATTTTCGTGGCGTTACTATACATTAACGTAGAAATGAAGATGTATCCAACTGATAAATTGAAAAGTTTTATGTAAATTACAACGTTCATGAAATACTTTTAAAGCTCTAAGTAAATTATAAAGTTCACAAAATACTTTTAATGAAATATAATTATAAAATCAAGTTTCTCGTTTATTTATAAAATAGCATAGCAGAACTCCACTCTATTCAGGTCAGCCCCATATGTACAGTCATGTTGGCTCTACGTTATACTCATCAACAATTTATATTTGGGGCCTCTTACCTACAATACAAAACATTATCTGATGAGCTAAGGCTCAGTAAGTAGAATAACTACCTCATATGCATTAAAATAAACTTGCAACATGCTATGTATTTTCTTTCTTTCTTTCTTTCACTTTCCTTTCTTTTGAGCCCTAGAGGATGCTGCTGCCGGCATTACATAGAGAATCACATTTCCACCTGAACATAAACATGATAATAGGGAATTTCTCCCTCATAAACATTCATCATATATAGGGAAGTACATCTCCCTCCTTACTTATTTGGGACTTAGGTCTCCCAAGCAGCACCTCTACTTTAAC
This sequence comes from Humulus lupulus, assembly GCF_963169125.1. Lineage (NCBI taxonomy): Eukaryota > Viridiplantae > Streptophyta > Magnoliopsida > Rosales > Cannabaceae > Humulus > Humulus lupulus. The sequence continues at coordinate 231,437,477 of NC_084797.1, read as the reverse complement.
GCTTTCAATAACTTGTTTGTGAACATTAAGCGTGCTTATGCATAATAAATATAACATTCTTGAAAATAACTTATGCATAAGAACATGGCAGGATAACATATAAAGCATATAAATGCACATAAGACACATAAAAGACTTGTATTGTAGATGAGGATTCTACTTACCTTGCGTCTTGATAAAACAACCGAAATTGTTAGCTTCCTGATAAAAACACAAACTATTAACTTACATAAAATCTACTTGATGTAATTTTAGTTTATAATTGTTGTTATTCTATTTTTTTTATTTTCTTCTTATTTTATTGTTTATTTTATGTCCAGGCATATGGTCATACTATAATTTGTCCATAGCAAGATCCCGGTCTAAAAGTCGTGGTCATGGTCATACGGAAATGTCCAAGTCATAGTATCAGTCCACAATAATAGGAAATAAGGTCATATAATAAAAGTCCAAATAGTCCAAAGTGTGACCATAGCCTATATAAGTTTAGTATTATAACGATACATAAAAAAAAATAGTTTATATTTCAATTTTTGGCATTGTAAAATATGACGACATGGTAAAATAATCCATATATAAATTTTAGCATTTTAATGGCATAGTAAAGTAATCTATATAACTTTTGGCATTATAACAGCATGGTAACATAATCCATATATAAATTTTTGCATTATAGTAAAATAATCTATATATAAATTTTTTGGTATTATAACGGCATAGTAAAATAATCTATATATAACTTTTGGCATTATAACGGCATAGTAAAATAATCTATATATAACTTTTGGCATTATAACGGCATAGTAAAATAATCTATACATATATAATAACTAAATAATTGAAAAGAAAGGCTCGGGAAAGAGCTTACCTAAAAGGTTTTCGTAGGCTAGCGTTTCGGACAGAACTTCGCCTAGATCTTCAAGGTTTAGAACTTTAGAAGGGTGTTAAAAAGATTTTTGGGTAGAGTAAGAGAAAGAAAATGAGGATTTTGTGATTCAAGATTAGTTTTGGAAGGGCTATTTATAGGAAAATTTTGGGTTACTATGCTAATAAAATATTTAAAATATAAAGCATAGTGGAATAATAAAATATTCAAAATATAAACATGGTGGTTTGCTAAAGTCATCATTATATCACTACTGCATCATCATGTGGGAACCATGGGGTGGACCTCGCTGTGGGACCCATGTGGACCCTACTGTGGGACCCTTGCGGACCCCACTGTGGGACCCACTATGAATAGTACCCAGTGAATAGTAAAAAAATAAAAATTTCCCAACCTTCTTATATTACTTAGTTTAACATTTTTGACTCACAAACTTTTCTGAAAATGTTTCTCTAACACCCATAAATTATTTATTCCCACCTGTTAGTTACTCCAACAACTTATAATTGTTAAAATCCCATAATAGAAAACAACTATATCCCCAACGGTCATAAACGACTAGTTTTTGTCCTATAAATACTTGTTCTTTCAACCATTTACTTGCACAACTTCTTCATCTCTTAACCTTCTAGATAAAATTCATCATCAAATCATGAATTTCTCTTTATTCTTCATAACTTTAGTGATTGTTTGCTTGTATTTAGCATCATTCTATGGGTATTATACTAATGAAATGCCCATGAATGTTATAGTTGCATATTCATTAGTTATTCTTCCACTTTACTTAATAGCTCTAACATTCAGTTAGCATTGTAATGCACTCAAAAGTATGAATAAAAATATCTTCTCTTATTTTTCATAATTGTTGTAATGTATTAGTAAAAAGAAATGGGAGTTACATTTTAATAGCCAATGGGTTGAAGATAATAGTTTCATGAATAGATATTTGTACAAAGAATGAACTAACATGTGAAACTATCTAAATTGAATTTTTGATGGCTGAAATATTAGGTTTTGCTGCAGCAAAGCAGATTCTGCTGAAGCATTTTGATCAGGCAGTTTTTGGGCACCTAGAACACGTGGCAAGTCAATGGGTGAGTTGGAATAGTGGCTGAGGTGGCAAGCACAAAAAGCATGAGTCAAAAATTGGGAGAAAATGACAATAGATAAGAGGAACTCACGTTTTTTACAAGGAGGAAAATATTGTACTTTTGAGGCTAAAGGAGGAAACCTAGAATACACAAAAATAAGCATTAGCCGAAATATTAGAAAAGCAGCCATTTTTGAAAGAAAAAAAACCAGCAAGAAGAAGAAAGAAAAACCATAAATCAGCTAGAAGGAAGAAGGTTGAAAAATGAGAAGCTCAAGCATTAATTGGATTTGTTCCTTCTTCTATTTCTAAACTTCATTTTTTATATTTTCTGAGTTGATTTCTAAATCTGAATATTATGGGCTGTTTTGATTGTGGATTAATTTTTATTAATTCAGCCATGAACTAATTTTTAGGTGGCTTGAATTGTTGATGAACTCTATGTTATAGTCTAGTAATTTCTTGCACTTTATTTTAATAAAATCTCTCTTGTTCATTCAAGTGTGCTTATATTAATTTCTTGTTGTTGTTTGGCCAGCAATGGCAAGATATTTAATTATGTTTAATGCTGGAAATGTTAAATGTAATGGGAAGAACTTGGATGACTCAAGTCATAATCTAGGTTAGATTATGTTAGTACGTAACATAGGGGTGTATTATTTGCCTTGTGTAACTTTTGAGAATGAAACTTTGAATTTGCATTATTAAATCTGATTTTGCATAGGAATATGTTTAATTAGGTAAAATAATTAATGTCATAAAATTTGAGAAAGTTTTATGAATGTTTAATGAATTCTTGTTAACCTGGGAGTTTTGTTAGAATATTACTGCCGCAATCTGTTCAGGATGATTAATATAGGGGGAATCAATAATTCAAGTCAATTTTCCAATTCATATATTTTCCTTCAATTTTCTTATTCAGTTCAGTTTTAATTTCAATATTTCCATATCTTTAATATTTTGCTTAACCTATAAACAACTCATTTGATTTTTAGTACTTTTAAGTTGTGCAATAATTGTTTTGCTTATTTTTCTATTTTACAATCCCTGTGGAGACGATTTACTTATCATTATTGACTTTTGTATTACTTGTGTGACTACATGGACTTGCGTATTTAAAATCCATTATTAAATTTATCACGACACACATATATATACTCCAGCAATATTCAAAATGTTTCAAGTTGAGGTATGTAATGCTTATGGTTGTGTTTTGCATATTTGTGATAAAACAACAATATCTACAAAATACAAAGTCACTCCTCATAAAAAATCAGTGGATTATGTAGGAAAAAACATATCGTATATAATACTTGAATAAACGCAATATGATAAATACAATATTTATATCTACTAAATTAAAGATACATAAATATTATAAATATAAATAACTTATAATATATATATAACAATATAATATTATAATTATAAATAACTTATAATATATATAACAACATAATATTATAATTATAAATAACTTATAATATATATATATAACAATATTATAATTATAAATACCAATATATAAATAACTATAATATAAATAACAATTATAATTAATTTACACAATAATTATAAAAAACAAAATTAAAAGCCGAGGCCTGTGTAACACACAGTTTCCTTAAAACAGATTCGCCGCCTCTACGAGGTTTCGACGTTTATCTCCCAGGATACAACGGTGAACGACAAGTAACTAAATTACTTCGCCGAACCAAATATGCCTGAACTCTATCACACTAGAACAGATCTAAAAACTCTAAAGAGTTATTAAGAAAAACAATATTGAAAATATATATATCACAATCTTCAAAGGAAGACAAATATATATAAGAATAAGTTTTTTGGTGTAAATAAAACTAAGGCCTCTAATCTCTATATATAGGCCAACAAGGAGAGGCATAACCTCTTAATACCAATGTGGGACAAAAACCAATTGGTTTTTCCATTCAAATATCCAACAATCCCCCACATGAATGAAAAAACTGACTCAAGAATAACCAACAGATGGTTTAGACCTAGGTGATAGAGTTCAACGGTGATAACCTGTATAGGATAGGTAGGAGTTACCCTTTGAACCTTCCCTTGTGTAAGTATATTTACTTTACTGGCTGATCAGTAGACGCGATGTCTTTGAACTGTTCTGCCGTTCGTGTAAACGATGATATACCACACACAGGAATCTTCCTGACATATATTGGTTCTCAAGATTATGTTCGTTTTGGCCCTGAACATTTCCCTGGTTCTGCAAGAGATATTCTAAGAATTGAGCCCTTATTCAATCCCTATAGAAGCGGCCCATCTTCTCTCTCACATAGGTGATTTTCTTAATTAAAAGTAACCCGTATTACTCTGCTCGACATTTCGACGCATAAGAAATCATTAAAATCATAGCTTAACCTTTTCCTTACGGTTATCACTGTTTCATCATAGGAATGGACAATGAGGATAACCCCCACAGTGATCCAACATAGTCTTTACAGTTTTAGTTGTCCCTTTGAACCTAGATCTTGGGATCTCCAGTCAACTAGGTGGGGTGTCTACTGTATTGACTTTATTCATTCATGGGCTTTAGACCCATTCCCCTCGATGATTTTTCAACCAACTCTCTATTTAACCCTTTGGTTAGCGGATCCGCAATATTATCCTTTGACTTCACATAGTCAATAGAGATAACTCCAGTTGAGAGTAGTTGTCTAATGGTATTGTGTCTACAACGTATATGTCTAGACTTGCCATTATACATATTATTATGCGCCCTACCAATTGCAGATTGACTATCGCAATGTAAGCCAATAGCTGGCACTGGTTTAGGCCATTTTGGAATATCTTCTAAAATTGACGAAGCCATTCTGCTTCTTCGCCACATTTGTCTAAGGCAATAAACTCAGATTCCATCGTGGATCTAGCTATTACCGTTTGTTTAGAAGATTTCCATGATACAACTGCACCACCGAGTGTGAACACATATCCACTCATAGATTTTAAATCTTTCATGTCAAATTTCTAGTTCAACATACTCTTGATAGATTTGATCATCTTATCACTGCTTCCAACAATGAGCATGTCAAAAAATTGACATAGTCATTATCTGTTTCTTTAACATAAATTTAAGTTGATTCTCAACTTCGGTTTTATGGAGAACAAATTTCTCTATAGCCTCGGTTTTGCTTTTTAGCAAATACACATAGCAATATTAGTGCTATTTATCGACAAAAGTAATAAGATACTTATTGTCTCCCCTTGTTTAAACAAATTTAAAATCACATACATCGCTATGTATTAATTTTAGGGGTTCATTATTCCTTTCAATCGTTTTGAAGGATGACCTTGTTAGTTTTGCCTTAACACACGTTTCACACTTATGATTCTGAATCAATGTGGAATTTTGGTATGTGATTCAAGTTAATTAATCTACACAAAGTGTCATAATTAACATGTCCTAGTCTACCATGCCAAACATTGGAAGACTCAAGCAAGTAAGTAGAAGAGTTATTAACTTTATTGATAATTGGTTTAACAACCATTACACTGAGTTTAAACAACCCATTAGTTACATAACCACTTCCCACAAACATTCCACTTTTGGACAGAACAACTTTGTCTGACTCAAATACAATTCGGAATCCGTGTTTGTTCAACAGTGAACCAGATACTAGGTTTTTCCGGATCTCTGGTACGTACAGTACGTTGTTCAGAGTCAGCTCCTTTCCAGAAGTCATTTTTAGGATCACACTTCCTTGACCCGCAATTTTAGATGTGGCAGAATTTCCTATGAAAATCTTCTCGCCATTATCTACCTGTTCAAAAGATTTGAACAGAATCTTGTTTGAGCATACATGCCGAGTGGCACCAGTATCAATCCACCACTCCACTGGGTTGGAATTGACTAGGTTTATCTCAGACACCATGGCTGATAGATTTATTAGATCAAACTTAAAGAAAATTCTTAGGTTAGCCTGGAAGGGTAAAAAACCCAACCAATCGTGGTCTAGCCTCTCGTAGAATATTTCTATTAAGTATTTATCCAGCCTCAAATATCTCTACTAGATAATTTCCAAAGAATACTAGAAGAAGGGTCTAGCCCCTGCCTCAGCAGTCTAGTTTCTTTGAAAATATTCAGTTCCCAGAACTTCTCTAGTGAGATTTAAGTTCAAACGAACTTTTCGAAATAACAATATCTTTCAATATATAGATATAGGAATATCACTAATAGATATATTCAAATATTATATTTAAACAATAATCTATTTTAAGATTGTAGGAAAAAACATATCGTATATAATACTTGAATAAACGCAATATGATAAATACAATATTTATATCTACTAAATTAAAGATACATAAATATTATAAATATAAATAACTTATAATATATATATAACAATATAATATTATAATTATAAATAACTTATAATATATATAACAACATAATATTATAATTATAAATAACTTATAATATATATAACAATATTATAATTATTGTTGACGCCGTTTTTCGTCAACAGATAAAAGAAGAGAGCACGCAAACAATTAAAGACAATGGCTAAAACAAACAAACGAATCAGACACACGGTTTTTACGTGGTTCAGCAGTTAAATCTGCCTAGTCCACGAGTCTCTGTTATTAATCTCAAGATTATCTCTGAACAATTCTTTAACATGAATTCTCCAGAGTTTTCTCTCAAGGATCAGAAATTCGGTCCCTTACAATGGTGCATGACTTCACTATTTATAGAGAAGGATGCAGAATACTATCCCACATATTTTGGGTAGTTACTCTTTTGTGAATAAAAATAAATGGCCTTAAATGCCAATAATCAGATATACAAGGAAACGTTTCCCAAAGATCAGGAAACGCACAACTGACTAAACAATATCCCACGATTCTTGGGGATTTACATCAATAAATGAGGATTACATCCTATATCTACAATACTTGTAGATATTCAAAATGATCATAGCGTATCTCCAAGGCTTCAGCATTTAAGGTTTCATGTCATTGTGCGAGCCACTGACATTTCCCGAGCTAACATCGCTTTCGAGATAGCATATCTAGCTCGAGACCCCTGCTCCGAAGTTGTTCCTGAAGATGAGGGGCTCTCAGAGCTATCTTTCGAGATCGAGTTCATTTCGAGGTCAGTACATTCGAGGTCTGTATCATACTTTGCAGGCTCTGATTTACAATCGTAGAGCATACCCTAACCCTCACGAGACCATTTAATGCGAACTCAGCTTTCGAGGTCATATTTGCTATGGCTCGAAATCTGGGTATAACATTTTACCCCCTCAAAATTATTTGTTCGAATCCTAAGAGAAGGAAACTTTTGAACTACTCTTTTCGGGAACCATACCGTCACACTCTTAAAACGGACACGTGCCAGATGGGTATTGCTCACTTTAGGTACTTGAGTACCTTGGGAACATGCCCACGATCGTTCGTCTGACAGCTTTTCGGCGCCATCTTATCATCGACTCCCCTCCATTCGATCTGTTGAGGATTTTAATCAACGCTCCTGATTAATTCATTTTTCCCACCTATTTATACAAGACCCCCTCTTCATCTTCTTCACATTTGCTCATCACAGACCAGAAAAAAGAAAAACACTCCCTAAACCTCTTACCACAGTTTATGCTCATTGCATGTTTTCTAGGCCGAAGAAACAAAAGTATCCTGGTTTGTACGAGTCAGTGAGTTCTTTCCTGCAACCTCTTCTCCACTCGACGATTTCGCTGCACTCCCCATCACTGTGTAAGTACGCCATTTTTGTTGTTCTTTCTATACTGTGTTTGCTGTGTATGTTAGTATGTGTTCTTAGCATGATGCGATAGGAGGGTTTGAACCGATAGGTTTTTAGGCTTTCTGGATTTTCACTCTGGAAGTTCGTCTCTGGTTTATATCCAGTTTCGACGTTTGAATGTGGTTTCAACTTTCTGGGTTTTGAAAATTTTAGGCTATGTTTCTTGAACACCAAGTTTTCGGGTAAAAACCCTTACTCTTGACAATTACACGAAACCCGAAAAAGCCCTTTCCTGGCTAACCGCCACCTTTCTTTCCCTTGAACTTCGGGATTTTCAAAAAATCATCCACGTTCTTTTTCTTCCCTGTGGAATACGCGCTCTGACTCTTTAGTGAGGGTCTTAATATTTAGTTTCTTGCCCTTAGTTATCCGAGCTTATCTTATCGAGTTCGTGATCCTTGCATGCATGGCCCTCACCATTTTTTCTTTCTCGTTAGATGTCACAGAATCTGGAAAGACGGTGGGGGTCATTACGAGCAATCCCTTACGAGCCCAAATCTCCGAGCCCGGAATCGGTCTTTGTTCGGAACCAGCGTCAGATTAAAGAGTACGAGATCGCACGCGAGCAAGAAGACATTCGAGCCCACTATCGCCGCCAGATTGACGAGGTCATCGAAAAGAAGAGAAGGGTCCTTTGGGAAGCCATCTATCCGGAGCCGAACCCCGGACCTAGGCCAGTTCCCCTCGACCCCGCGTTAAAAGTCACGGTAGCATACCATCCGGGGGAACTTCAGTTTTCCTTAATGGCGGAGCCTTCGTCTTCGCAGCCTAGGAGGGAGATGTTTGAAGCCGAGTTCTACCAGAGCTCGGTTACCACCTCCGACCAGATAACTGACATCCTGGCCCTTCATGGCCTTAGCTCGTTGGACACACTGAACTGTCGAGCTCCGACAAGGCATGAACGGAGCTGCTTCGCTCCTGGGGGCCGTGATTCCAGTGTGAAGTATGCGGCCTGGAGCCAGGAACACCTAAAGGCAGGAGCTTTGCTCCCCTGAAGTCCTTTTTCAGAGATTTCACCGATTTCGTTGGGTTGGCTCCATTCCAACTCAACACCAACTCATACAGGGTGCTGTCTGCCTTGAGGTCCTTATTCCACGAGCTGGGGTGGATAGGACCTTCACCCCAAGAGATTTTATACCTCTTTTGTTTGAAGAGTAATCCCTCCCGAGCTCGGGGAGGAGATGGTTTTTACTATCTTTCGAGCTATCCCAAAGAGACAAAAATCTTTGAAGACCTTCCGAACCATCCCCCTGACTTCAAAAGGGCATTTTTCTGGACAGACGGTCTGTTCCCGTCTCGACATCGTTCGTTTAGGCGAATTCGTAAGTATTCTCGTTACTTTCTATTTTTGAGCTCGAATCTTTAGCCCTTGTATCCATGTTTAGTTGTAGCGTATCTCGCCTTTCAGCTAACTTTCAGCGTCCCACCCCCGACGAGACAATGAAGGAGCACAGAGGGAGCCTGCTCCGACTCCCTTATGGCAGGAGGTCTCTCTCATTTCTGCTACATGAGGACAAGCTTCGAGCTTGTGGCTTGTTGGGACAGGGCCAGTCAACCTCTGACTGGTCCAGTAAAAAATACGAACGCTGGGAGGAAGTGCCTCTGCCCACAGGCATCCTTCCCCCGAGGAGGGAAAGGAAAGCATCTCTCCCAATTCGCTCGAGAAGTCCGCGGTCGGGGAACGAGGCCAATGATGAAGCCTCGAGCTCGGACTCCGGTGGAGGTAAAACCCTTCCTACTTCGCGAATGTGGTCCCCCACTTTGTTAAAACACAGGCCCAATAGACTAGTCTTGTGCCCACAGGATAGATACCACTTCTACATATGGAGTTGGGTAGATGACTGTGTCCATAGGTTTGATAGTGGGCTCGGGAAATACGACACTATGTATACCACGGACGAGATGTGGAATGGGATAGCTGTGCAGTATGGGACCAATGATTATAGGGACCTTTCGAGGTTATCACCAACTTATAGGGAAGGCCCTCCCCCCGCCTCTTCTGAAGACGGGGGAATTTCATGGTCCCCAAGCTCAAGCTCGGGGGAAATTTCCAGTTAGGTTTTTTCTTCAACTGGTTTACATCTTTTCCCAAAGTTATTATCATTGTTTAACTCACTGTCATTATGCAGGTGCCATGAATCCCGACCTCGACGCCGTGCTCTTTAGTGATGGGGGAGCTGGCGCCCAGAAAAGCAAACGCCCGAGGATACCAAAGAGGCCCGACCGACAGTCCAAGGTACCTAAACGTCACGAGACGACTCCCACGGCCCAGATCACTGCGGACACCTCCAAGGATCCGACTGCCCAGGTCGATGGGTCAGGCTCAACTGCATCCATCTCTCAGCTTCCCACCGAGACCCGGTTAATAGTTGCTCGGCCTCCGAAGAAACCTTCTACCTCAACGGTTCAGCTGCCAACGGCCCGAACTCATAATGAAGAATATGTACTTGATGGCACCGCTGGGGCAGAAGGGGCGCTTCTCAGCTCGGACGTCCTTTCTCGGGTAGATCAGAGCTTTTCTGGCTTTGGTGCCGACCACTGGGACCTCGTGCGCAAGGCCTCGGACTGCAACACTCTTTATGAGAAGAGTATCGAGCTCTCCGCCGCGGTAGCCTTCTCAAACACTCTTCATGTCTTAGAGTATTTATGTCTCTGATTATATTTTTGATCCATTCTTTGTGTTTCAGGCCCTTGTTGTTTCAGCGCAACTCAACTACAAGCTGACCAACGAGGTGCAGACGAGCTTAAATATGGCTCAAAAGTCGAAGGATCTCGAGCTGAAGATGATTGACGAGCTCAAAGACTCGAAGTCTGAAATTGAAAGATTGAAGACCCGTCTCGAGGAGCTTGAAAAGTCAAACGCTGAGCTCGAGAAGGCCAAAGCCAAGCTCGAAGAGGAGAAGTCTGAAATTGAAAGATTGAAGACCCGTCTCGAGGAGCTTGAAAAGTCAAACGCTGAGCTCGAGAAGGCCAAAGCCAAGCTCGAAGAGGAGAAGTCTGCCACCTTCGATTTCATGGAGAGCGAGAAGACCCGCCTCCTGGATGAGGCTAAGGAGCAGAGGGAGAAAGCGGTCGACCAGGCCATGTACAAACTTTGGGCCGACAATGCCGATCTTGACACCAGCTTCCTGGGTCCTCTCGAAGCCACATATGTTGAGCGGTGGAATGCCCGTCTTTTGGAAAGTACAGCTGCTCGAGAGGCGACCCAGCAGGATAGTCATGCTATTCGTCCTGGAGGGTCTGGTGATATTGATGCTGAGAAGGCCAAGGATACTCTTCTTCCTTAAATCCGATCTCGGAGAGATCAGCTATCGGGGCTGCGTCCCCTCATTCTTGTAACTATTTAAATTTGTGCCCACAGGGCTGACACAATTTCTTTATATGCTTTACATTTCTTGGCTCGAAATATTTTACATTTTTCTTGCATTGATGAGTTATGTTTATTTAATTTATACAAACATAGTTTAGATTTAGGCTCGAAATTCGATGCATTCATGCATAGTTTATTCGAATTATCCGTTTCCAACCTCGTTATTTATCAAGGTCGTACATTACTTTAACCATGAACTTAAAAGTACTTATATGGCATGTAATATGAATGATTTGGTTAATCTTTTAGTCACTTTTCCTCATCCTTAGTATCTTAGCTCCGAGGTTATGAGTTCGAAACTATTTTAAGATGTTCCAGCCTCGATCTCGACATGTTTCGTGATGGGTTTAGGCTCCCATTTATCATTGATCGATAATTTGGCTGGTTTGTTCCAAACCTGTTATGCTTGCACATCTGGTTAACTCCAAACGTTTTTGGTAGTTCGGTAATGTCCGAACTATCTAAGCCCATGTACTTGGTTATTTCCAAATACTATGTTTTTGATAACTCGGTTAAGTCCGAAATATCTAAGCTCGCTCGGTTAAGTCCGAACTATCTAAGCTCGCGTATTTGGTTATATCCAAATACTTTTTTGTTTTTTTGTTTTTATTTTTATTTTTATTTTTTAAGCTGGAGGTATGTGTATGTATACCAATGATGCCCCCTTAATATCCTATGAGTGTGACCATAGGTTATTAAATTAAGAGAGATTGCAAAAAAAAAAAAAAAAAAATTACATGTGAAACAAAGTAGACCCTTTATTTGAAATTCAAAAACAAACTAAGTACAGAAAATCATGGTTACGGGTGACACTTCCTTCACTATTGATAATATGGTCTAAGGTGTTCGCCATTCCATGCTCGTGGTATGAGGCTCCCATCTAATCTCGCAAGTTTGTATACGCCAGGGCGGATGACTGATTCTATCTGGTATGGTCCTTCCCAGTTTGGCCCGAGTACTCCTGCTGCTGGATCTCGGGTTGCTAAGAATACTCGTCTCAAAATCAGGTCTCCCACTCCGAACTTTCGGTCTCGAACCCTCTTATTGAAATATCTCGTGGTCCGTTGCTGGTAAGCAGCATTTTTCAGCTGAGCCTCTTCCCTTTTTTCTTCAATCAAGTCTAGGGTTTCTTCGAGCTGAGTATGATTGGAACTTTGGTCGTAAATCTGAGTTCGAATTGTCGGAATTTCGACCTCAATGGGCAACATTGCCTCGCAGCCGTATGCTAGAGAAAACGGGGTATGCCCAGTTGATGTCCGAGCTGTAGTTCTATATCCCCAAAGGACTTGGGGTAATTCCTCAGGCCATCGTCCCTTTGCTTCTTCCAACTTTTTCTTCAAGGAACTCTTGAGAGTTTTATTAACGGCTTCGACCTGACCGTTCGCCTGAGGGTGAGCCACTGACGAAAAGCTCTTTATTATATCGTTCTTGTTACAAAAGTTGGTAAATAAGTCGCAATCAAACTGGGTTCCGTTGTCAGACACAATCTTTCTTGGCACTCCATATCGGCATACGATGTTTTTTACCACGAAATCCAGGATCTTCATCGAAGTTATGGTCGCCAATGGTTCAGCCTCCGTCCATTTTGTGAAGTAATCAACCGCGACCACAGCATACTTTACTCCTCCTTTGCCAGTTGGGAGTGAGCCTATGAGGTCGATGCCCCATACCGCAAAAGGCCATGGGGACGTCAACATGGTTAGTTCGGAAGGTGGAGCTCGGGGTATCGTGGCGAATCTCTGGCACTTGTCGCATTTTTTCACGAACTCGAAAGAATCCGTTTTAATGGTTGGCCAGAAATATCCTTGGCGTATAATTTTCTTGGATAGGCTATGCCCCCCGGTATGATCTCCGCAAAACCCTTCATGAACTTCTCTAATAATCTTCTTTGCCTCGGGGGGAGTCACGCATCTGAGCAATGGCATGGAATACCCTCTTCTGTATAGCCTTCCATCCAGGATGGTGTAACGAGGAAGTTGATACATTAGTTTCCGAGCCTGACATCGATCTTTTGGAAGGATTCCATTTTCGAGGTATTCAACGATCGGGCTCATCCAGGTCGGTTCTGTCTCGATCATGCACACATCTTCCTTGTCTGACTCAGTAATGCTGGGTGTTGACAAATGTTCTATGGGTACAACATTCAGCTCCTCATTTTCAGTGGAAGTGGCGAGCCGAGCTAAGGCATCTGCATTTGAGTTTTGTTCTCGGGGAACCTGTTCGATTGCATAAAACTCAAAAAACTCTAATGCGTACTTTGCCTTCTCCAGATAAGCTGCCATTTTTGTGCCACGAGCCTGGTACTCTCCCAAGATCTGATTAACTACGAGCTGAGAGTCGCTGTAACAATGTATAGCCTTGGCCTTGAGTTCCTTTGCTATTCGTAGTCCCGCCAGTAAAGCCTCGTACTCAGCTTCATTATTAGATGCTTTAAAGTCGAACCTTAATGCAGAGTGAAATTTGCTCCCTGTGGGAGTGATCAAAATAACTCCTGCCCCCGCTCCATTTTCATTTGACGACCCGTCGACGTAAAGTTTCCACAGCTCGTGGGCCGTGGTTATTACCTCGTCATCAGCGATGCCGGTGCACTCCACTATGAAATCCGCCAACGCTTGTGCCTTGATGGTCGTCCTCGGATGATAGGTGATCTCGAATTGTCCGAGTTCAACAGCCCACTTTAGGAGTTGACCAGACGCCTCTGGTTTAGACAAGACTTGCCTTAGTGGTTGATCTGTTAATACGTGGATAGGATGTGCCTGAAAGTAAGGGCGGAGCTTTCGAGATGAGTGGATCAGACTGAGGGCGAGCTTCTCCATCAGTGGATACCTTGACTCTGCCCCCAGTAATCTTTTACTGATGTAGTAGACGGGTTTCTGTATTCTCTCTTCCTCTCGGACGAGCACCGTGCTTATCGCGTGTTCGGTTGTTGAGAGGTATAAGAACAGTACTTCTCCCGTCTCAGGCTTCGATAGGATGGGTGGTTCGGCTAAGTGCCTTTTGAGCTCTTGAAAGGCTAGCTCGCACTCGTCTGTCCACTCGAACTTTTTACTTCCTTTCAATAAGTTGAAGAATGGGAGACCGCGGTCCGTTGACTTCGAAATGAACCTGCCCAGAGCTGCCATCCTGCCAGTCAAGCTTTGAACAGCTTTATGCTTCCGAGGTGAAGGCATATCGATCAGGGCCTTTATTTTATCAGGATTAGCCTCGATTCCACGAGAGTTGACAATGAAACCCAGAAATTTCCCTGAAGACATCCCAAAAGTGCACTTCTGAGGATTCAACTTCATGTTGTACTTTCTGAGCACGCCAAAGCACTCTTCGAGGTCATCAACATGGTTCTTGTTAAGTTGAGACTTTACAAGCATGTCGTCAACATAAACTTCCATGTTGTTCCCTATTTTCTCTGAGAACATCATGTTTACGAGCCGCTGGTACGTGGCTCCGGCATTCTTGAGTCCGAATGGCATGACATTGTAGCAGTAGAGCCCTTTATCTGTAATGAAGCTCGTATGCTCTTGGTCGGGGGCATGCATGGGAATCTGGTTATATCCAGAATAGGCATCCATGAACGACATCAGACCATGCCCCGCCGTGGCATCCACGAGCTGATCAATTCTCGGTAGTGGAAAACAGTCTTTCGGGCAGGCCTTGTTGAGGTCTGAGTAGTCAATGCACGTCCTCCATGTCCCATTGGGTTTCGGGACCAACACTGGATTGGCCACCCAATCAGGGTAAAAAGCGTCCCTTATAAAATTATTTGCTTTCAGCCTGTCCACCTCCTCCTTTAGTGCTTTCTTTCTGTCTTCATCCAGCTGCCTTCGCTTTTGCTGCTTCGGGGGAAAGCTTTTGTCTATATTCAATGCGTGGCTTGCTACATTAGGGCTTATTCCCACCATGTCAGAGTGGGACCACGCGAAGACATCCTGGTTTTTCTTCAGAAAGCAAATTAATTGCTATTTTGATTCGTCTAGGAGGTGTTTTCCGACCTTCACCTTTTTTGAGGGATCAGATTCATCGAGCTGAACCTCTTCGAGCTCCTCCAAAGGTTGGAGGTCAATCTTCTCTTCAATCCTTGGATCGATCTCCTCATCAATTTCTAAAACTCTCCCATCTTTATACTGTATGACAACAAGTGCTTGCGCGCTTGTTTGTTTCTTTCCCCTTAAGGAAATGCTGTAGCACTCCCTTCCTGCCAATTGATCTCCTTTCAATGTTCCGACCCCGCTTGGAGTTGGGAACTTAAGGGCTAGATGCCTTACAGATGAAACTGCCCCCAGCCCGACTAGGGCGGGTCTCCCGAGCAATACATTGTAGGCAGATGGTAACTCTACTACCACGAACTCCATCATCTTGGTCACCGAGACTGGATAGTCTCCCAAGGTCACAGGGAGTTCAATGGACCCCATACAGGCGGTTCCTTCTCCAGAAAAGCCGTACAAAGTGGTTGCACAAGCCCTCAGGTCGCGAAGGGAGAGTCCCATTTTTTCTAGGGTTGCTTTATAAAGAATGTTAACTGAGCTCCCATTGTCTATGAGAACTCGACGCACTCTTTTGTTGGCAAGCTGTAGGGTGATGACGAGTGGATCATGATGAGGGAACTGGACGTGAGAGGCATCCTCCTCGGTGAAGGTTATAGGCTGAGTCTCAACCCTTTGGCTTTTTGGTGCCCTTGGTTCGGGTTCATATGGAGACCCGTCCCCTGTCTTCAGCTCATTCACATATCGTTTTTGAGCATTTCTGCCCCCTCCTGCGAGATGAGGACCTCTCGAGATGGTTATTACGTCCTCTCCATCTATCGGCGGAGGCCTATCCTCATCCCGAGATCGGGAGTTATTATTCTGTGTTGCCGGAAGCGCGGCTACTCTCTGGCTGGCAGTAGCCTGTCCAGTATTCTGGTTTTTGACATACTGCCGGAAATAACCTCTCGAGATCAATCCTTCGATCTCGTCCTTCAGCTGTCGGCACTCATCAGTTGTGTGGCCGGTGTCCCTATGAAATCGACAATACTTGCTGGAGTCCCTCTTGGACTTTTGATTCCTCATAGGATCCGGACGCCTGAAGGGGACCTGGTTTTCATTAGCCAGGTATATGTTTTCCCGAGACTCGTTGAGCTCGGTATGCACTTTATATACGGAGAAATATCTTTCTCCTTTTTTCTTCTTTCCTCCATCAGCCTCGGGATTATTTCCCTCGCTTTTTTTTTCTCTTGGAAGGATTCTCCGAGGTAGGCTGTGTAACTAGAGGGTCACCCGAGGTTGAGGCGGAGTTAATGTTTATCGTTGTAGTTTCGGTCTGCGAGGTCGCTTTGAGTGTTGACCTCGCTTCCTCTACATTGACAAATTTCTGCGCCCGTCTGTTAAACTCGGTTATCGACCTCACCGGTTTCCCTTGTATGTCATCCCAAAGGGCACTCCCGGGTAAAACACCAGCTCGGATGGCCATCAAGTGCCCGCTGTCATCCACGTCACGAGCTCGGGCGACCTCTAGATTAAATCTTGTCAGGTAGCTCTTTAGTGTTTCGCCTGGTTGTTGTCGGACGTTAGTCAAAGTGGATGCTTCGGGTCTGACTCCCACCATAGCCCGGAACTGCTTCTTGAAGTCTCTAGACAATTGATCCCACGAAGTTATAGAATGTCTCTTGTACTTCTCGAACCAACTCTTGGCAGGCCCGGCCAATGATGTCGGAAACAACATACATCTGAGCTCATAACCCACGTTACTAGCTCTCATGATAGTGTTGAATGTACTCAGATGGCTGCATGGGTCGGTTTTTCCTTCAAACGCTGGGACGTGAGGAATCCGGAACCCTTGGGGGAACTGAGTGTTAGAAATATTGGGAGCAAACGGCTCGAGCTCCTCATCAGAGTCCTCATATCGACCGTTTCCTCGCTCATTCTTCAAAAGCCTAAAGGCTTTTTCGAGCTGATCGATCCTTTCTTGTACTGGGTCCTTAGGCGGTGTTTGGAATTGATAGTCATTAATCGCGATCCCAGGCTCGCGTCTCCGTGAGGGATCTCTACGCCCATTCAGATGATTCCTAAGATCCGGGTTTGTCTGATCTCCCTTTCCCCTACTCTGATTCAGGTGATTGCGCAGGTCGGGATGGCTCTTGTGATTCCCAGTATTTTTACGACCCCGGTCGTGTTTACTGACAGACCTTGTTTCTCCGGACTCATCGCTAGTGAAACTCATCGATCGGTCATTTCGTGGTGGATCCTTTCTACGTCGCCTCGTCTCTGCAGTGCGAGATCGAGACGTCTGACTTCTCTCGGATGGCGCGCCTTTCCGCCCCCGGAACGTCTCCCTGTCTCCTTGTCTCTCCCTTGTACGCCCTTGATCCTGATCTCGACCAGGTTGAGCGTTCCTGCGGGGAGGTGAAGGATATCTTATGGGAGACGGAGGAAACCGTATAGGTGACGATGGTTGCCGTCCTTGCCTCGGCCTGGAAGGTCCAGAATTTGCCCGAGATGGGCCGGTTGCGTTTGGTGCGCTACCAGGAACCTGAGTCCGAGCTTCGACAGGAGCTCGGTTGTTCTCAGTTCCTGCAGGCACTTCCACAGGTGGATTAGGCGGGACCCGAGCTCGGGTACTCCTCTAAGGCCTAGAAGGAGCAGATGGCTCTGTTGGTGCTGGAGGTTGCGCTGGCCTCCTTGTGTTAGCATTTTTTCGTGGACGCCCACGGGGCCTCCGGGGAGGAACGTGCACGTCCCTTGGAGGAGGGACTTGGTCTTCGCGCGGAGGTGGGGGCTGAGCCACCTGCGCCTCCGCGGCTATCCTAGTCAACTCCTCGTTACGTTTGTTGGCATCTGCCAGCAGTTGTTTCAGCTGCCGATTCTCCAATTCTACAATAGGGACATAACGCTAAGGGTTATAATACATGTCCTCATCCCTTGGTTGTGGAGGTGGTCCCCGGGAATTGGAGGATCCACTCCTTTCTTCAGCGTCCGGGTTCTCCATCGGTTGTTTTCCAGGACGCCTTGGGTAATTTTCTTCAGGAGTGTTCTGATTGTTTGTAGCCATGAATCTTTCTGGGATGGATGCTTGGGGCTCTCAATGAAAGCACCAAACTATTGACGCCGTTTTTCGTCAACAGATAAAAGAAGAGAGCACGCAAAAAATTAAAGACAATGGCTAAAACAAACAAACGAATCAGACACACGGTTTTTACGTGGTTCAGCAGTTAAATCTGCCTAGTCCACGAGTCTCTGTTATTAATCTCAAGATTATCTCTGAACAATTCTTTAACATGAATTCTCCAGAGTTTTCTCTCAAGGATCAGAAATTCGGTCCCTTACAATGGTGCATGACTTTACTATTTATAGAGAAGGATGCAGAATACTATCCCACATATTTTGGGTAGTTACTCTTTTGTGAATAAAAATAAATGGCCTTAAATGCCAATAATCAGATATACAAGGAAACGTTTCCCAAAGATCAGGAAACGCACAACTGACTAAACAATATCCCACGATTCTTGGGGATTTACATCAATAAATGAGGATTACATCCTATATCTACAATACTTGTAGATATTCAAAATGATCATAGCGTATCTCCAAGGCTTCAGCATTTAAGGTTTCATGTCATTGTGCGAGCCACTGACATTTCCCGAGCTAACATCGCTTTCGAGATAGCATATCTAGCTCGAGACCCCTGCTCCGAAGTTGTTCCTGAAGATGAGGGGCTCTCAGAGCTATCTTTCGAGATCGAGTTCATTTCGAGGTCAGTACATTCGAGGTCTGTATCATACTTTGCAGGCTCTGATTTACAATCGTAGAGCATACCCTAACCCTCACGAGACCATTTAATGCGAACTCAGCTTTCGAGGTCATATTTGCTATGGCTCAAAATCTGGGTATAACAATTATAAATACCAATATATAAATAGCAATTATAATTAATTTACACAATAATTATAAAAAAACAAAATTAAAAGCCGAGGCCTGTGTAACACACAGTTTCCTTAAAACAGATATCTCCCAGGATACAACGGTGAACGACAAGTAACTCAATTACTTCGCCGAACCAAATATGCCCGAACTCTATCACACTAGAACAGATCTAAAAACTCTAAAGAGTAGAAAAGAAAAACAATATTGAAAATATATATATCACAATCTTCAAAAGAAGACAAATATATATAAGAATAAGTTTTTTGGTGTAAATAAAACTAAGGCCTCTAATCTCTATATATAGGCCAACAAGGAGAGGCATAACCTCTTAATACCAATGTGGGACAAAAACCAATTGATTTTTCCATTCAAATATCCAACAGATTATACATTTGAATATTCTTCTGTTGATAGTACACTAGTGTACACTTGTAAGAAATTTGAGTTTGCTGGAATTTTGTGGGTACATACTTTGAAAGTTCTGTCTTCAAACAATATTTAAAAAATATATGATCGATATGTATTACGAAGATGGACAAAACATGCAAAGGTTGGAATCAAAGCAGACTTATTGAAAAATGCAAACTTCGAGGATCCTAAGGCTAGAATGGGATTGCACTATAAGGAGTTATGTAGAATACAGACAGAAGTATCAACAAAGTCAGCAGAACATGAATAAACATATATGATTGCTTTAAATGGATTCAATAAAATTTTGGAGAATGTGGGTGGATTCTTAAGACAAAAGTAAACCAATGAAATTCCTAGCACTAACAACTCTCATGTTAAGTCGCTAGCCTACGATGGGAATGTTATCAATAAAAGAGAAAACAATATAAGGGATGTTTGTTTTAAGTACTTGAGTTAATTTGGAAATTGTAGAAGAACTTAAAATGGGGGTAATATTAAATTTTTGTGTACAAAAATGTTCACTTTTTCTTTAAAATATATGTGTGACTTACACAAATTATTAACTTTACCCTTTAAAATTTGAACTAAATATAAGAAGAGATTTAGATTCACATTCTTACATTTACTTTGTCCCATACCAAATACTCCCAAAGTGAGTCAAACTTAAGGGAAAATTTCATGGCAAATCTATTGGGTCTAAAGGTGCTCTTGAGACACTACAAAAAACAGGGCCTATACCGAGAACAAATGTCCTCGGTATAAGCCCAAATGTCCTCGGTATAACCTCTACCGAGACAATGTCGTCGGTAGAAAGTTATCGGTACATCCGCGTCGGTAAAACAAAACTTCTACCGACGACATTAAAAATGTTCTCGGTATAGGTTTTACCGAGGACATTGTCCTCGGTAGAAAGTGACAAAAGTCCTCGGTACAACCATCCCCAATTTGTCATCGTACTGGTATATACCGACATCTTAGTGGTATATACCGAGGACAATGTCCTCGGTATAGACTTTTCCCCAATTTTTTTTATATTTGTTATTCCATTATTTATTTATTTATTTATTTTGAATTAAATATAAAAAAATAGAATAAAATTAAAACACTTATATTAAACATATAAATAAAAACATAAGAGTATGTTCGCTGAATCAAAATAAAGAATTGTCTTAAACATGATAATGTAATAGTCAATTGTAATAAAATTCATACATAAGTCCTACTGAGTCGGTGCTCCAACATCGGGATCATCGGGTGGTGGTGGGGCACATTGAAATCTCGGGGTGATACAATGAGTCCGGACATGCTCCTCTAACTATCGAAGACGCTCTCTCATCTCAGACAACTCTTCATCTCTAGTTTGTGAAGGACGAAAATCAAATGGAGTTCGGCCCCTTATGTTAAGGATACGTCCATATCCTTTCTGGTGGCCCCGTCGTTTTGCGAAGACAGTTTGTACCAAAGATATGTCTTCATCTTCAGGCGCACTCGAAACTGGTGTGGAACTCTCAGTATCAGTTGCCTGTGTCTGCTGTGTGTCGCGGTATGCACGCAATTCCTCCTGTGATACAATGTATAATGTAATTAAAATTTTGAAACAATTAAAAATTTGAAAAATGTTTAAAAAAACTTAACGTACCCAAGTATTTTTGGCTGTCTCTGTCACCCACCCTGTGCCTGATTTATGGTGAGTATCCATCCAGCTATCCGGGATGGACTCAAGTTGCCCAGTCTCTAAATTGTGCTGTCACGTACATATATTTTTATAAAATTAATAATTAAACGTAAATAAGAAAAATAAACTAAAAAATAATTAATTAACTAACATTTTTATAGCGTAGGGCTGGGATTGACTGAGAACCTCCATAGCTAAGCTCTTTCAGTTTCCTTCTATTTTCCTTGTTGACCACAAAACGTTTATGCAAAAAGTTATCGTTAGTAATATATTTAATTAAGATAGTTAATTTTAGCAAGAAATTAATACCGTAATTTTTGGGCGTCGGAAAATACATAAACTACTTACTTCCAAATGTGCAAGTATTCTTTCTTTCGAGGCATTTGGTACTTTTGACCATTGAGGACAGTCCGGATCTGTGTACTGTCGAACAAGTAATCCGAGCTCTCTTGAGAAATTTGAGCTGTACTCTCCGATCTCTTTATATGTTCTCCCCAGCACATCCCACTCGAGAGGGAGAGGACGCCCCAACTATTCCCTCTTTTCCCGCGTGTTCAATCCTTTATGGCGTCCACGTTTATTTGGAGGCGCTATTGTATGCAAATTCAATATTTTAAAATTAATATGGATTAATTGTTAAATTTTAAGGAGTATATCAATGTGTAAAGTATTACCTCGTTCACAATCAGCTAGGATATCTGACGGTCAAATTAATCCACGTGTGTGTCCTAATTCAGAGAGATGCAAATGTAAGAGTCTTCAATGACTCACCCTCTCTAAACGGGTCTAAGGCTTCTTGTGATGAACACTAAAAAAATATAATATTATCACTAGGTGATAATAACACTATTATATCTTTGGTAACAATTTCTTATTACCAAAGAAAAAAACAAATAAAATTAAATATGTTTTTTTTAATGTCTTATGCTCTTTGAAGTTAATTATGTTGTTTTATGATATCTAGCTATAATATATTTCAGTGTAAATATTATTAAAATTATTTAAATTTGACATATTAATTTGGTATTTATTAAATTACATATTTTACTTATGCTTTATTGAATTGTTTTATTAATTAAAACAAAATTTCTAAGATTTGTTTAAAATTTATTTATTTACTTTAGGATTTAATTATTACTTAAATTATTTAATTAATGTTTATTTTTATTAAAATTTAGTTGCATAATGTTAATGTTAATTTTTTTTAATCTTAATTTTAAAATATATTATTTATATAAAAAAACATAAATTACTCAAAAATTGAAAAAAAATTAAAAAAAATTAAAAACAACTAACAAATATTATTAAAAACATATTTTTTTAATTTTAATTTTAATAATGATTAAAACTAACAAATATTAAATTTAATTTTTTTAATTTTAATAATGGTTTTCTAATAATATATTTGTTAATTTTATTTAATCAGAACTTACAAATATTATTTTTTTACATATTAATTTAGTATTTATTAAATTACATATTTTACTTATGCTTTATTGAATAGTTTTATTAATTTAAACAAAATTTCTAAGATTTGTTTAAAATTTATTTATTTACTTTAGGATTTAATTATTACTTAAATTATTTAATTAATGTTTATTTTTATTAAAATTTAGTTGCATAATGTTAATGTTAATTTTTTTTAATCTTAATTTTAAAATATATTATTTTACTTATCAATTCACTATTTATTAAATTAGAAATTTTATTGAGTACTTCTACTAATATTCACAATATCTCTAAATTTTACAATTCTATAAAAAATTCGGCAGCATAACGACTATATTTTCATCTATCCCAAAATTTAAAATCCTGCAAATAAGACATAAAAAATATCCAGACCCAGATCATGCAGAGAGCATTACAAATACATTTTAAACGACTATATAATTTATAATTATTAGTCTAAATTTTATTAATTATTCAATTTTCTAACCAAAATATTAAAATTCTACTAAAAATTAACAACAACAAATTAATCATCAATATTCATAAAATTTGAATTTTTACTACTAACATAACCAAAAAAAAATTAAAATTGACAACAAAAACATACTAACATTACCACCAAAATTTTCAAATTAACACTCAAATATTTAATATATTTACTAATATGTTTAATACACATAAAATTCACCAAAGCAACATAGAATTTATTTAAAAAAAAATACTAATTACTCATATAACAATTTTCTAATTCCTAATATCATTTTTACTAATACTTATTTTGAAAACCTAAAAATAAATACATTCTATCTAATATAATAATTTCAGATTTTTATTAAAATTAAAATTATATTATTTATATAAAAAAAACATAAATTATTCAAAAATTGAAAAAAAAATTAAAAAAATACAGAAAAATTAAAAAAAAACTTACCAATGCCTTCAATATCTTGCTAGCAATCTCTTTAGTCCAACAAAAATCGAATACCCAACCTTCAAACAAATACTACAAAATATCATTATACAATTTCATAAATATATATATAAAATGAATAAATAAACCATACCTTCAACAAATACACAGAAATCCCTTCACCCTTGGCAATTTTGAGGCTTAAAACCGAGCTTTTTGGGAGGAAAACGGAGGAAAATGGTGGAGGGAGACGGACGGCTCGGAGAAAACCGAGAGAAACCAGAGAGGAAGGAGAAGGGGCTTCGCAGCTGTGGGGTATATTTATAAACCCTCTACCGAGAACATGTTCTCGGTATAGCAACTAAACCTATTCAAAACCGCGAAAATGTCCCGCGCATATGAAATGTTTATACCGAGGACATGTTGTCGGTATAGTGTTCTCGGTATAAAACTTTTTTTTTGTAGTGAGATGGCTAAAATGAAAAAAAAAAAAAAAGAATGTTCGTGAGAATATGTCTCTGCAAAAGCTATGTTTATATCTTATTGAAACTGTTAAGAAAATTCATAATGTAGTTTTTAACTTTTTTTTAATTGTATATTCTATATCGATTATGATTTTTATTTTCAAGTTCCTTTTAATAATGTAAACGATCAATCCAATGATAAGTTTTCCTTTCCTGAACAAAATCTGTCAAGCTCAATGTTATGCCATCAATACCATCAAGCTTCAATCAGGTATTATTTATATATATATATATATATAAATTCAAGATTACATATTATAGGTATAATTGTTCTATTTTATATCTTGTTTGTATAGATTCAAAGCATATCAAGGGATCAAAATAATCAGACAAGCATGATTGAACTTATGTAGCAGGTATATATAATATATTACTTTATTTTATATTATAGATAATCTTGTCATTTTATAACAAGAATATATGATTTTTTATTTTATTTTTCCAGGTCCATACAGTACTTGTTAATTATCACCTATTTGGGGATTCTAAAAAATAAAAATTAAAGTGTCAAATATTTATGAGTACCAATTTTTTTTTTACAAATTTATTACATTATTATGGAAGAATGTTGAAGTAATTTATTGTTTTAATTTTGTCATTTGATTTAATCTTTTATACGACAACTTATCATTAGTAGAAGAATATTTATAAATTATTTAGTATTGCACAATTTACAAATCATCCATTATATTATAAACTATCAATAGATAAATCTAGTTGTGTATGTGGAATTATTTGTTTCAAAGTCTTCTCACATATATTTCTCAAGTAAATTTTAATATCTTTAAAACATCATTCTTTTTTTTTATATAAAAAAATATAATAAAAATAGAATAATGTTGATTACTATTATTACGTCAATTTTTTAAGAATATTGTGATTCATCTGTTTTAAATTTTGTTGAAATTGATTTTTTTTATCACGGGTTGTTCAGATTGATTTACTTAGATTTGTATTATATTATAAAAAAAGTTAGTTTTATATTTTATGCCGACGCATTAGAATGTGATAGTATTTAGGATAATCAGCTTCACTTTAAGCTTTATTGGTAGGACTTTTAGTATTTCTCGACCCGTGAATAGTTTTCGGCGCGACTTTTTTTTATGACCGTTGTATATTGTAGCTATTTAGAGCATCCTGCAAATTTTCAGAAAATTTCGAATAATTTACAGTACCGAAAATCATGTTCAAACATGTTTTCCACGTACAAAAGAAAAATTAGTCACGAATGCAACAACATGTTTGTACCTAATTTTCGGTATTGTAAACTATTCAGAATTTTCTGAAAATTTGCAGGATGCTCTTAATAGCTACAATATATATAGTTATGAAAAAAATTACGTTGAAAACTGTTCACGGGTTGTAAACACTGAGAATGCTACCGGTATGAAAATTTCCCATAGTATTTAATTATATCTCAATATTTTAAGAGTGGGACGTACCACAGCCTCACAAACTTTTAAATCAATAAGATAAATTTTTTTCTAAACTAACAGACTCCTTAAAACAAGTTAACACCTCATCTACAAACTAACAGTAAACTTAGGAAAATATCAGGTTTTTAAAGAAAGAAAAATAAAAAGAGATGTTTAAATTAGATTGGTTAGTCACATTATAAGATTACTTTGTACCGATATTTTTTTTCTCTCTCCTCAAGTAATGGAATGAATATTAGCTCTAATGCTTTTTTTTCTTAAAAAAAAATTAAGAAAAGAGATTCAACATTTTATCTATAAATCTTCAGTAATAAATATTAGCTTCAATGCATTGTCGCTTATATCAGTCTTTTTTAAGTTTTGGCTGAGTTACAAAGAGAGACATGAATGATCAGCTAACCATGGTCTGCCACGTGGTGGCAATGCCCTATCCAGGTAGAAGCCATATCAACGCCGTGATGAACTTGTGCAAGCAGCTATCCTCTCGGGTCAAATACGACATCCTCATCACCTTCGTCGTAACGGAGGAGTGGTTCGGGTTGATCGGGTCCGATCCGAAGCCCGATAGCATCCGATTCGCCACCATACCCAACGTCGTGCCCTCCGAGCATGTTCGGGCAAATCAGTTTGCTGATTTTTTTGAGGCTGCCGCAACCAAGTTGGAAGCTCCCTTTGAGGAGCTTCTTGATAGGCTTCACGGGCCTCCGGTGAGGGCGATCATAGCAGATAGCCTTATGGCTTGGCCCATCAAAGTCGGGCATCGTAGGAATATTCCGGTGGCTTCGTTCTGGCCACTCTCCGCTTCTATGTTTTCAGTGCTGTATCACTTTGACCACTTCGCACAACACGGCCATTACCCAGTCAAACTCTCCGGTCAGTGTTTTGTTCTTCTATTTCTATAGAGAATTATTAAGATAAACATTAATTTGTGGCTGATCACTTCAGTATATAGTTATTGGATTTTAAGTAATGAAGTAATTGAAATCAATTCAAACAGGAAAGTTTTAGGGAAAATTAAAGTAAGACTTTATCTAAATTAAAAAAAATCTTAATGACACTTAATTAAATGCAACAATTTTAAGAAAAAAAATTATTACACTAATGACAATCATTTCCAAATAAACAATCTATTAGGTCTCTGACAAAAAATGTAGAAAAACAATCTTACCATGTCTCTGACAAAAAAAAATAGAAAAAAAAAATCTACTATGGCCTAATAAAAACACAAAAGAGAATTGAAATCAAAATTCCAAACTGATAAAAATATAATAAATCTAAATTTTACCTGCTACTCCATAACTATAAACTAGATTTTGAGAACTTGTTTATTAATTAGAGAGATTGTGAATAGATTATGCGAAAACCAAATTAATAATAGAAAGATAAAAGGGTAATTTTTTATGTATTTATGAAGTAAAAAAAAATTAATTGGTGGCCTTCATTTATAAAAATGGTATTTTCTAAATACTTTAGTATATGATTGAATACATTTTAATAATTCTAAAACAAAATTAAAAAGGAAAAGATATATTTTTTAAAATTATATTATCAGAACAAATGTTTAAATTTAATCCAAATCTACTTTTAAATCATTTGAATAATTTTTTAGTTTTTTTTTACAGTTTAATTTGTTTTTTAGCAATGATAACTTCATTGATAAATAAAGTAATTTCATACAATTTAGAAAGTCTAAATATCCCGAGAAAATGATGGATATTTTCTAACTAAACAAATTGTCTTTCAATTCGAATAGCATGTGCAGCTAACCATGAAACAACAAATCATATATTAGGAATACTCCTGGAAATCTGGATAACAAACTTGTTATACAAAGACTCAAATCATTGTAAAATGTAGTTCTCTTATCAAAAGTAGACACAACTGCTAAACAATATGTGTCAACATCATCCACGAGAAGATATAGTCCAAGAATCCAATCTAGCGCCACACATTCTGCTTGTATAAAAGCAACCTATAAAATAAAATTAACATACAAACAAAAACAACATTAGTTAATGAAATTGAATGAATGATAAAATTTAGTAGACAATAATACTAAATACCATAACAATTATAATGAATAAATGAAGAAAAAAACTTATATTTGAAGTAAACTATTATCAATAGCATCTTTAAAGTCAAACATTCTCATTGGATAGCAAAACAGCCTACAAAAAATACCAAAATATAAAATTGATATGAGTATTAAACGTTTAAGAATGGAATAAAGAGAAAACATTAATATAAACATGCATGTTAAATAATAATAATTCAAAATTAAATATTTCACCCTACAATTACAATAAAAATTAAAATTTATATGTTATTATCGCTTCATACGTCAACATCTGTAATAGTCTTCAACAACTTTAAGACCTCAATAAAACAATACTTAACAAAACATAAAGCCAAATAACCAATAACATTAAATAACACAATAACATCACTTTAACACACACAAATTAGAATGGCATCATATATACTTCATAAGAACATAATTTAGAAAAAAAATATATTGTACCAATACAACTACTATCATGATTACATATTTTATTAAATAATGTAAAGTTGTAAAATTATAATAACAATACATGTAACTTCCCATAATCGTAGAACCCAGATTGTACTCATATTAACAAGAGAATAATCATATATTAATTATAATTTATAAATGTGATTATATCATTATTCCAAAAATATATATAATACAAAGATAACCGACTTGGTATGAACACTTTTCTAAATTGATCCTTCAAGAACACACACACTACAACACGTCGTCCCTAATAACCATAAAAGTTGCCCTTAATAAAATAAGCCTAATGTTGTACATTAGGGATGACTAATGGGTCGCCCCTAAAAGTTGAGATGTCGCCCCAAATTTTTTCACATGTGGCATAATTTTTGGTCGATGTGTCGCCCCTGATATGTCACCAATCGCCCCTGATACTTGATTATTAGGGGCGAACCTAATACCATTTTATTTATAAAAAATAATAAAATTATTTTAATACTTTAAAAATAATTAATTAAAATTTAAATCATTGAAACAGAGATATATTAAAAATAAAAATATTATAGTAAATATTCAAATTAGTTCATTAAGATAACAAATATCCACATTGTTAATATAATATAACAATAATATAAACCTAGTCTCCTAAATTAGCTACCTCGTCGGCCATATTGTCTTCTTGTTGCGGTTATGGTGGTTGTGGTGGCTACGGCGGCAACATCGGCCAGGGATATTGAGGAGGTAATGTGGACGATCCTGCTCATACATGTAGGGATATGACGGCTGCAACAACAATGAAATAGGCCACAAATAAGGTAATGGTGTTGCTCCCATGTATGGATGTGCCATAGGTTAAGACGGCGCTGCCCCGTACATAGAAGGATAGGCTAGAGCTGGAGGTTGAGAAGATGAAGCTCCAGAAATATTGTCGCTATCAGGCATAGGCAACATCTGAATGTTTGGTGGATGAAATGAAGGTGGAAGAAATTGAGACAAGAAATTGACTTGGTGAGTCAAATTCTTTAGCTTATTCTCCAAATTTTCTATCTGTTCTGATGAACGTTGAGGAGAGGCTTGAGACTCGCTAAAGTGAGAGCGTTTGGTAGATGATGACCCCGACCCCTTCAATTTTCGGCCCACTCCTCGCTCGTGTCAACGCCTTTGGCCCAATACTTTTTGTAGCACCTCCACCTGATCAACTATTGTTGAACCATCATCATTGGAAGCAGCACCGCATGCTTGCTGAGTTTGTATCTCAAAATCAGTCTTCAGTTTTTCCTGTTTTCAAATTACGTTAAAGACACTAACAATAAATATAACTCTATGAATATTAGAAAACATAATTCAAACTTACATAATCTTGGCGAGCATCGTCATTCACAAAATCATTTGTTGTTTTCTTCCAGTGGTATTCCTTCCATGACTCAATAAGGTCGAGGTTCACCTAAAAAATATAACCCAAATGTTAGAGAACATATAATTTAAAAGAAAATAATTTTGATAACATTTTAAATTTCACTTACTCTTTCGTGACGGATGGTCGCCAACAATTTTGTACCCTGCGTTATAGAATACTTATGTTTCTTCTTATTTTCCTTGTTCTTTAGGGAGCGCGCAATAAATTCCAGGCTTGTAAATAACTATCAGATCTGCATCCACTCCCCCTTGTTAACATCCTTGGTTGGGTTGTCTAGAATCTTGTCCCAATCCTCTGGTCCTTTGTAGTATTTATCAAAGTGTTCGTGTCTTATAGTTTTCTTATGACGGTATCGGTTTTTCATCTCTCGGTCGATACCATCAATACACTTAAAGAAATCCTCGCGACCCTTTATTTAATAATACCACTAAATTAAAAAATAAACATATTAATAATATATATACTATATTAAAGACACATTTAAAAAAAAATCATTTAATATTTTTTTTTACCTGGATCATGCCAAAGACTTGGTCCTTGTATTATTTAGGCACTGATTCCCATGAATCGAAATATCTAGAAACTTTCGTTTTAATTTGGGTGCCCACGAGGCGGAAAAAAGCAGCATGCTCGCCCCCAAAAACCTTGTACGTTTGCGGGCAAAACGTTACTTCCAGTGGTTTTCCATTTTTACGTCATCTCATCTAGATCTTTTCCAATAACTGCGCCACGACCCTTTCTCTTAGTTGGGATTCTTGTATTTTTCTTTTATTAACAATACAGAGAGTATTAGTATATATAGGGTAAACATATTTGAGTGAATAAAAAAAAAAAAAATTACCTGACTCGCATGAAGTCGGGATCCTAGTAGGATCCAATGGAGGATCACCGCCAGTGTCTCCATCGTGGGCTCTAGCCACATCTGCTAACACGAAAATAATTTAACATATCTATTTAATATTTAATTATTATTTATAATTAATTTTAGTGAGTATTATTTTAATTGATTAGGTACTTTGAAACATGCTATTTGGAAACGAACTTTTTATTTCTCAAGGTGTATAATACTTTTAACACTAGATACAAAACCAAGTAGAATAGTCACTATCATCACTAAATACATCGACATCTATCGGGCACACATCATCAGTATTATCATCACTAAGGTTGACAAGCAATTCATCATCATCTTCTACTTCTTCTACGATGTCCGCCAGATCATCTTCATCGTCATTAATAAATCCATCATCATCCTGAAAAAATGAAGAAGGTCGATGAGTTGTGTTGACTTGTGTCACTGGTGCATCAGATTGCTTAACAACCAACTCTCTGAGATCCACAGTCAAAACAAAATTCGATGAGTTGGTGTCATGTACAACATCAACATTAGCAATCATATCTGAAGCGTCTGGAAAGTCCCAAACTTGCCGATGATTCACTTCTTGGACAACTTTCCAATCTTGTCCTCTAACAGGATCATCGATGTAGAATATCTATTTCGCTTGGCTAGCTAGTATGAACGATTCATCTATATACCATTCACCGCTCACGTTGATACTAGTGATATTATTTTCAATGATGGTTTTCTTCTTTTTCGGATTTGTATTGAACCATTTACATCGAAATAATGCAATCGAATAAGCACCGCTAAAGACAGCTGGAGTAAATCTTCAAGTTGCCCGTAATAGTTAAAACCTTCTATTCCAACAACACACACTCCACTATTTTGTGTAGTTCAATTTCGATCTCGATTGTATGAAACAAATCGAACTTCGTTCACTATACATGCTTGATAGAAGTAGGTCAATAGATCCAACCCAAATGCTAAAGCTAGCAATTCATCAGCATGCTCTAATGACCCGAGTTGGTGCAAGTCATATATCTAATAATAAATAAATATATTAGGATGAGAGTGTAATTTTTAGTAAACAATTTTCTAAGTACAAGTACAAGTTACCTTCTTATGAAACCATGAACGAAACTCTTTCTTTTGTATCAATTTATGATTAGCAGCCATATCTCTTTGTTGCACCTCAGTTAGGTGTTCCCTTTTAATTAATTAACACTGTCAAGATTGTGGGAGGAGTATATTAAACAAAGAAGAATGTGAAAATTAATGTTGTATTTACTCTAAATACACTTCAATTTCTGGAGAATTATCCAACATGAACCACTCAGCTTTATTCCGAGTATTTTCGTCAAGAGGCACGAGAATTCCTTTACTAAGTTGACGACACTGAGATTCAAACACTGTGAGGTGTTGCTCCACATATGGTGCATCTTCCTTACGATCAGGCTGATTAAATTTTGTTTCCACACCTTTGAAATACATTGAGCAATGTCAAAGCCTCATCTGCAACATATCCTTTTGCTATAGACCCTTCAGGACGAGCTTTATTCCTCACATAGTTTTTTAATTTTTTCATGTATTTTTCTAAAGGATACATCCACCTCATAAATATGGGCCCTTCCAATATAGCTTCATCAGACAAGTGCAAAACTAGATGGATCATTATGTCAAAGAATGTCGAAGGGAAAATCAACTCCATCATGCATAAAATTATAATCAAGTCATCCTTAGCTTTCTCCATATCATAAATGTTCAATGTCCTAGAGCACAATTGTTTGAACAAATTACAAAATTTTGTAATGGTGGTGGATATAGATTCTGGTAAAAACTTTCGAACGCTTACTACAAGTAATCGTTGCATTCACATGACAATCATGGGACTTCAACCCAACAATGTTTGAGTCATCGATTGTGAATTTTTTCATCAAATTAGAACAAAAATCATGGGGCAACTTTACTCCTTTCAAAAATTAACAAAAGTCTCGCCTCTGTGCAGGATTGAAAACGTATGGAGCATGCGATTTCAATAACCTTTTATTGGCATCCTCGTAAATCCACAACGATTTCCTAACCGCCACATTCTTTAAATCATGCCTTGTGTTAGTGGTGTCCTTAGACTTTTCATTATCCAACAAAGTCTCAAGGAGACTGTCGCACACATTCTTCTCGACATGCATCACATCTCGGCTGTGTTTTAACTGGTTTGAACTCCAGTTTTCAAGTTCATAGAAAATACTTTTTTTCCACCAATTACTTTACTCTACACCTCGCTTGCGCTTCACCCCCCCGAAATCTGTCATGTTTACCAGGCACTTGAAGCGGTAAGCATTGACTTGATCTAAGATTTGTTGACAAGTAAACTATTGTGGAGGATTTCTTTTCTCAACTTTGACTTCGTATTCTTTGTCCATTCTATACTTATGATTACTCCTCAAGAATGGCCTATCACTGACATAAGATGTCTTACCAATCACTCGGATGGAAGTGGTGTCATCATTGCATATTAGACATGCTTTGTATCCCTGCCCGTTCCAACCAAACAAGCTACTACAAGCAGAGAAATCGTTAACTTTTCACAGAAGGACTGCACGCATCTTGAACAATTTATTCCTTGTGCCATCTCTTGTGTCGAACATGTTAATCTACAATTGTTTTAACTTAGAATTGTCTTAGAAATACATCCATGTCTTTACCCGGTGATTTTGGCCTGGGAATAAGGAGAGTTAGCATAAGATACTCCTCCTTCATGCAAATCCAGGGCAGGAGATTGTAGTTCGTTAAAATCACAAGCCACATACTGTATGATAAGCTCATGTTGCCAAAAGGATTGAACCCATCAGCAGCCAAGCCCAGACGAACATTTCTGGGATCTTTTACAAATTCAGGATGTGTGGCGTCAAAGTCTTTCCATGCAGACCCATCATCCAGATGACGCATCACCCCATCTTCATTTGATCTCCCAGTATGATGCCATAACATGTCTTTAACTATATGCCTTGAACTATACATTCGCTTTAATCTGGGAGTTAGCGGAAAGTAATGCATCACCTTATGTAGAACCTTTTTCCTCTTCTTATTTTCATTGACCCATCGACTACTCTCACACACAGGACATGAATCTTTGCATGCATACTCATTATAAAATAAGCAAAAATCATATTTACAGACATGGATTGATTGATATCCCAACCCTAACTTACTCAACTTCTTTTTGGCCTCATAGTGTGTGAGAGGAATTTTATTATCTTTCATAAATGTAAACTTTAGTAACTTCAACAATTCATCGAAAGAGTTGTTTGACCACGTTCCCTTAACTTTGAAATACATCAACTTCGCCAAAAATTTTAAGGATGATATCCAATCACAACCCGGATACAACTCAACCTTTATCTCGTCAAACAACTTGTCATAATACTATCCCATTCTACTGCCAAACACACCACCTGCTTCGTCTGCATTTGTCGGTAAGATGAAATCGTCAACAACGTCATCCATCTCATCTACATCTTCATTCTCCTCAACTATCTCATTGGCAACACTAGCTTCCACCTCACAGTGGTAAACCCACTGTTGATAATTATGTTGAAAACCTTTGTCAAATACATGAGCCTCCACCATATCTATACTTTGTAGTTTAACATTCAGGCACCTCACGAACTGGCATTTAATTTTCACGTCACAGTCTACGTGTTCTTTTGACATTTTCAAGAAGGCTTGGAGACCGTTCCAATAAGCATCACAGTTACGATTCCTTAATGTTGTCCAACTCTTATCGATCGGCATCTACGATACAAGAATAAACAACAATTAAATATTATTGACTATGTGTGTGTGTGCCCTAATCCATATTTTCACTCCACTTCTAAAAGGGTAAAGAACCTATCCCATTCAGATTTATAGTATACATATAATTTAATCTACACTCTTAAAATTGTTTCGTTTATGTAAAAAATTTCTCAACACCTCCCTTTGGTTCTCATAAGTGTACAAATTAAAATTAAGTCCGCCCACTTACGAGAACAAATAAGGAGACACATACCGAAATCTCTACTAATGAAACAATAAAATGAGTAATAGATCAAATTATAGGTACACAACAAATCTAAACTATCCTTGCAGACACATACCGTCCTAGATAATTTGCAGAAGCATATTTAAGAGTCTTTACTGACTTAGCCTCTCCGAACAGGTCTAAGACTATTCGTGGTTAAAAATAATTATGAAAAAATTATCACTAGGTGATAATATATAAAACTTCTATCCTATCTTTGATGATCAAATTTTATCACCAAAGAAAAGTAACAAAAATGAAATATATTTTAACACTAGCTGTTTTATGATGTCTTATAAAGTCTTATGATACCATAAACAAATTATGATGTTTTATAGGATCTTATTTTATAATTTTTAAAATTATTATTAATTCCTATTTTATTTTCTTAATTATTTTTTTTAATTATCAAACTTACTTTTTAATCTTACAAATGAATATTAAATTAACAAATAATATTATTTTAAAAAGTTTAATATATGAATGATTTATTTTAAAATTATCAAATTTGTTAATATTAAATTAAATTATTTATCTAATTTTTTAATTATTAAATTTTTTAGTATTAAATTAAATTATAATTTTTTTACTCTATTTTAAAATTATTTATCAAATTTTTTAATTTATTTTTGAAATTTTAAATTTGTTAGTATTAAATTAAATTATAATTCTTTAATTTATTTTTAAATTATTAAATTTGTTAATATTAAATTCAATTATTCATCTATTTTTTTAATTTATTTTTAAATTATTTATTTATTTTAAAATTATTAAAATTGTTAATATTAAATTAAATTATATATTTTTTTAATTATTTAGCTAATTTTTTTAATTTTAAAATTATTTATCTAATTTTTTAAATTAATAAATTTGTTAATATTAAATTAAATTATTTATCTAATTTTTAAATTATTAAAATTGTTAATATTAAATTAAATTATGTATCTAATATTTTTATTTATTTTTAAATTATTAAAATTGTTAATATTAAATTAATTTATAATTTTTTATATTATTTATCTAATTTTTTAACTTATTTTAAATTATCAAAGTTGTTAATATTAAATTAAATTATGAAATTTTAATTTATTTTAAATTGATTAGATTTGTTAATACTAAATAAAATTATTTAATTTATTCTTTAATTTATTTTCTCAAGTAATTCAAAGTTTTACTTATTATTTAATTATTTATTTAGTTCCCTAACTCTACCAAAATTTTGGCAATATAAAGAGTATATTCTAAGCTATTCAAAAAGTTTAAAAGCCTACAAATGACATTCAGAAAATTCCAAGAACATTGAAAGTATATTATACATTTTTATAAACATATATCATTTTCTACACACATTCACAATAAATTTTTCTAAACACATATTAGTAAACATTCACAATTTATTATTTCTAATAAATAATAATAGCACTAATATTACCTAAACACATATATTAACACTAATGATTCTAATATTTAAAACATTTCAAATATAAATATATTTTTTATTAACTAAAATTAAACTAGTTAAACAAACATCATTATAAAAATATACCTTGCTGAATGTCTTCTTCAATTTTCCCTTTCTCCTTCAATCTCTACACACAAACACAATATAATAATTACTAAAATATAAACATATAATAATACAAATAAATATATATATATACACACTTACTGTATATGCTCCAGTGGTGGTGGTGGAGGCTGATTCGGTGGTGGTGGTGGGGGCGATAGACGCTGCCTCGCGGTGGTGGTGGTGGAGCCTCGCCGAGAGAGAAAGAGATAGGGGGAGAGAGAGAGGAGATCGGTGAAGGGGGTGGGCCGAGAGAGAGAAAGAGATGGGGAGAGAGAGAAAGAGATAGGTGCGAGAGAGTGAGGGAGAAGAGATTGGAGAGGGATGGGGGTTCATTTTTTTTTTCTTTGAGTCGCAGGAGTGAGCGGAGAGGACGATATCTTGGGTATATAACATTATTAGGGGTGACGGGCCACAATATTAGGGGCAACACGTCACCTGTAATATTTTTCACAAAAAAAAAAAGCACCGCCTAATTTTCCCACCTACTTCGGGTCAAAATATCTCATTATTAAGAGCGATTATCACTATATTAGGGGCGACTGCTGATGTGTCGCCGATTTTTTGAATATTTGGGGCAACATAACGTTGGCCCTGATAGAGTCTTCTCTAAAACTGTTTTTTCTTGTAGTGACATTAAATTCTCTAAACAATCTAAATACATGCAATACAAATCAATAAAAAAAGTCAAATCAACATGCATATGATTTAACACATTTGCTATTGGATAATCAAGAAATGTAGAGACTACTCCTATACAATTCTAGAATGAAAGATTCAAAAAATAAAGGGTCTGTTTGGTAAAATTTTTGTTTTTGAATTTTTTAAACACAAAAATATAAATATAATTTTATTTTTGTTTCTTTATTTTTAAAAAATAAAAATATGTTTGATAACTATTTTTGTTTTTTGTTTTTAAAAACATAAAATAATAAACGCGTTTGATAACTTTTATTTTTATATTTTGTTTAACAATATAATGTGTTGTGTTGACGCCGTTTTTCGTCAAACAGTGAAAGAAGAGCACAAAAACAATAATAGATAATGGCCAAATACAATAAAACAAATCAAACACGCGATTTTTACGTGGTTCAGCAGTTAAATATGCCTAGTCCACGAGTCTCTGTTATTAAACTCAAGATTATCTCTGAAAAGTCTTAAGCATGAATTCTTCAGAGTTTTCTCTCAAGGATCAGAATTTCAGTCTTTTACAATGGTGCATGGCTTCTCTATTTATAGAGAAGGATGCAGAATACTATCCCACATATTTTGGGTAGTTACTCTTTTTGTGTAAATTAAATAAATGGCTTTAAATGCCTATAATCAGATATAAAAGGAAACGTCCCTGAAGACCAGGAAACGCATAACTGATCAAATAATATCCCACGATTCTAAGGGATTTACATTAATAAATGAGGATTATATCTCATATTTATAATACTTGTAAATATTCAAAGTGATTATTGCGTATCTCCAAGGCTTTAGTCTCCCAGGTTTCCTGTCACCTTTCGAGCTGGAGACATCTTCTGAGGTCACTCAACCTGTTCGAGATCGTATGCGTGTCGAGCTCGGGAACCCTGATCCGAAGTTGTCTCCGAAGATGAATGTGTTCCTGGAGTTATCTTTCGAGATCATGAACTCTTCGAGGTCACCATACTCGAGATCGTCCATATCCTGCAAGCTCGGCATATGATCCTGGAGCTTGCTTCCAACCTTATGAGTCCACTTATTTGCGAATCCAACTTTCGAGGTCATAATTAACATGGCTCGAAATCTGGGTATAACATTTTGCCCCCTCAAAAGTATTTGTTCGAATCCTAAGAGAAGGAAACTTTTGAACTACTTTCCTTGAGAACTGTACCGTCACACCTTTGAAAATGGACACGCGTCAGCTGGGTATTGCTCACTTTTGGTACTCGAGTGCCTTGGAAACACGCCCACGATCGTCCGTTTGACAACTTTTCGGCGCCTTCTTGTCATTGATCCCCATCCGTTCGATCTAGTGAGGATTTCACTCGACGCTCCTGATTAATTCCTTTTCCCCACTTATATATACAAGACCCCACTCTTCATCTTCTTCTTCACTTTTACATTC
Organism: Humulus lupulus; assembly: GCF_963169125.1. Lineage (NCBI taxonomy): Eukaryota > Viridiplantae > Streptophyta > Magnoliopsida > Rosales > Cannabaceae > Humulus > Humulus lupulus. The sequence continues at coordinate 231,399,542 of NC_084797.1, read as the reverse complement.
ATTCGCCATAAGCAAAAAAAGAAAAACAAACTCAGAGACCTCTCTGCAAAATTCCTATTCTGTGCATGTTTTCTCGACCAAAGAAGCAAAGGAATCCTGGTCTGTTCGAGTCAGTGAGCTCTTTTCTGCAACCTCTTCTTCAATCGACGATCTCTCTGCAATCGCCATGTAACGACCCAAATTCACTAATAAGGCTTAAGGGCCTTGATTAGTGTGCCAGGAGGGCATGATGGGAATTATGTGTGATTATTATGACTTAAGCATGTTATATGATTACTTGAGTACTTGAGATGCATGACTATGTGTGTTAGTGTGCATATAGGCCCAGATTAGGTTAGAAGGGCATAATCGTAATTTTAGCCATTATGGGCATAACTGCTTTGACATATGTGATAATTGTTGAGACCACATTATTATGTGGATATATCTGTAATCTGTGACTCGAGACGATCCTAGTGAGCAAAGTAGCGTAAAAGTCATAGCGGGGATTTATACCCGGCTCGGGGTGAGCTCAGGGGTGTAAATGGGAATTTAGTGGATAAGCTGGAGATTATTATGATATTGAGGAAGGCTATTGGTGATTAGTAAGGTATTGGGAACTAAGCGGGAAATAATAGGGACACTCGAGGAAGTAGCGGGAATTGGGTAAAAAGACTAAAATGCCCTTAAGAGGACTAAAGGATTAGAGATAACTGTGAGGGCATAAAGGTCATTTGACTTTTAAGGAAGGGTATTACTGAGGTTTTAAGATAGTGGGATTTATAGAATATCAAAAGGGTCTGAAAAAGAAGGGAAAAGAAGGAGGGAAAAACAGAGAGAGTTTCTTGAGTCGGTTTACACTTTCCTTCACCTATTTCTGGAGAATTTCTGGAGTAAGGCTTAGAGGAGAGCTGGGATAACTAAACCTCAAGGACTTTGATCTAAGGCTAAGGAATTGACAGAGGTTTAACAGGGTTTCACCAATACTTGAGGTAAGATTCTAGAGTTCATCCATTTCTGTTTCTGGTTTTTAAGTTGTGGTACTTGTGTTGAATTGAATGGAACTTTAGGGAATTCAGGCTTAGGGCTGAGGAGCAGCAAGCCAAGGGAGCCTAGGGTTAGCTTGTGGGCGAAATTCTATCAAAGGTATGAATTCTAAGCTTTAGTTTTGATGTTCAGCTGGTTTATGTTGGGTTCTGAAGTTTGGAGGTGGCTATGGTGAATTTTGAGTTTGTGATTGCATGTGCTTGGAGTTTAGATGTTTAGGGTGCTTGGGATGAGTGGAGTGTGGTCATGAGGTTGTTTTTAAGTTTGGGTAAGAGTTGGAAGAGGTTTGGTTGAGGTTGGCTCGAGAGAAATCGCACAAAGGAAATTTTGGTGTTGGGCTGCCTGTGACTAGCGCTGCAGCGCTAGCCTTTGGGCGCTGTAGCGCTAGGCCCATATGCTGGAAGGGTTTTGGTTCTGTCTGTAGCGCTATAGCGCCCTCCCAAGAGCACTGTAGCGCTACCCTGCCTTCTGAAGGGGATTTTGGGGTATTTAGCAAGGGTTTTTGACCTAAGGTTTGGGGTTTGGTTCCACCACCTTGTTTGGTGGAACTAGGACATCCCGGGGGGCTCGGGATTAGCCCCGGGGCTAGGTTTTGAACTTGAGGATTGATGTTGACTTTTATCATGATTGTGTTTAGGTGAGCGCTAGGGCTCGAGTGGGATCGTGCTCAAGGTGTCGTGACATCGAAAACTAGTGAATTGAAAGGTAAGAACACTGCACCCGAATGTATGATTGTGATGGGACTAAGTGCTCCCGAGAATTGTTTTGTGTCATCGTTGGTATTATGCCAAGGGACACGTATAAGCGGTCTAAGGGTACCGTTCATGAATTTAGCGCATGGGACGCGAATTGGCCACTGGGAGCCAGAAATGAAAGGATAACAGAGGGAGCAGCTTGTGAGCGCTAGCTCTGGTTATCATCTGTGCATTGTGTTATATGAGCTGATATGCTTTGTAAATGAAATACTTGATTACTGATATGCTTTGTATATGAAATACTTGATTGTTGCTATGCTTGAAGTTTATGAGATGTCATATGTGAGATTGACCTGACAGCTAAATGTGCATGCTCTATTATTGATGTATGTTCTTGCTGGGCCTTGGCTCACGGGTGCTACGTGGTGCAGGTAAAGGCAAGGGCAAGTTGGACCAGGCCTGAGGTGGAGAGCTCCGAGGTGAAATGTACATAGCCAGCCGTTCGATCACCATGATCGAGGAGTGTGTCAGGACAGAGATCACTTAACTGCTCATTTTGCCTTAGTATGGCTGTTAATGTATTTAGACTTTGTAACTTTTGTAAATGGCTTTTAAACTGTCATTTTTGGGATCCCATGTACATAAACAATGTTTAGCAGTGAAAATATATCTTTTGAGACCAAAACGCTTTTAACCCTAGTTCCTCTACTATTTCAATAACACGTTTTTACTTTAATGACTTGACTAGCGAGTCTGGCACTTTATAAACACATAGTGTAGCGGTCCTGGCTATCCAGGGCGTTACACGCCATTACTGTGTAAGTATGCCATTTTCTTTATTTAAACTGTTCTTGCTGTGTATCTGTTTATACTGGTTTGCATCCATGATAAGAAGTTTTAACACGATAGGCTTTCATGCCTTTTAGACTTTCATTCTGGATTTTCGTCTCTGGTTTATACCCAGTTTTGACGTTTGAATGTGGTTCCCATTTTCTGGGTTTTGAAATTTTTAGGCAACGTTTCTTGTGCTCTAAGCTTTCGGATAAAAACGTGGGTCTTGATAAATGCACGAAACCCAAAGACGCCTTTCCTGGTTAACCGCCACTCTTCTTTCCCTTGAATTTCAGGATTTTCAAAAAATCATCCACGCTCCTTTTCTTTTTCGTGGAATACACGCCCCTGACTCTTCAATAAGGGTCTTAGTATTTAGTCTCGTTCCTAAATTTCCGAGCTCAACCCATCGAGCTCGTGATTCTTGCATGCATGGCCCTCACCATTTTTTCTTTCTCGTTAGATGTCACAGAATCTGGAAAGACGGTGGGGGTCATTGCTGGCAATCCCTTACGAGCCGAAATCTCCGAGCCCAGAATCACTCTTCGCCTGGAACCAACGTCGGATAAGAGAATACGAGCTTGCACGCGAGCAAGAAGACATTCGAGCTCACTATCGTCGCCAGATAGACAAGGTCATTGAAAAGAAGAGAAGAGTTCTTCGGGAGGCCCTCTATCCGGAGCCCAATTCAGGACCTAGGCCCATTCCCCTCGACCCTGCGCTAAAAGTCACTGTTGCGTATCATCCAGGGGAACTCCAGTTTTCACTAATGGGGGAAACATCATCCTCGCAGCCGAGGAAGGAGATGTTCGAGGCCGAGCTCTACTAGAGCACGGTTACCACAACCAGCCAAATATCTGAAATCCTGACCTTCCATGGCCTTAGCTCGTCAGACGCCTTTAAGTGTCGAGTTCCGACCAGCCATGAATGGAGCTGTTTAGCTCCTGGCGGCCGTGACGCCACAGTGAGATACGCGGCATGGAGCCAGGAGCACATGAAGGCAGGAGCTTTGCTGCCCTTGAAGTCTTTTTTCAAAGACTTTACTGATTTCGTTGGGTTGGCACCGTTCCAACTCAACACCAATTCGTACAGGGTGCTGTCTGCCCTGAGGTCCTTGCTCCACGAGCTGGGGTGGGAAGGACCTTCACCTTAAGAGATTTTATATCTCTTTTGTTTGAAAAGTAACCCCTCCCGAGCTCGGGGAGGGGATGGTTTTTACTATCTCTCGAGCTATCCCAAAGAGACGAAGGTTTTTGGGGATCTCCCCAATCACCCGCCTGATTTCAAGAAGGCCTTCTTCTGGACAGATGGTCTGTCCCCGTCTCGACATTACTCGTTCAGGCGGATTCGTAAGTATTCTCGTTACTTTTATTCCTGAGCTCGAGACTTTAGTTCTTAAATCCATATTTAGACGAAATGTGTTTCTCTTTTCAGCTAATTTTAAGCGTCCCACCCCCAATGAAGCAATGATGAGGCACAGAGAGGCCTTGCTCCAACTTCCTTATGGCAGGAGGTCTCTCTCGTATCTATTACACGAGGACAAGCTCCGAGCTTATGGGTTGTTGGGAGAGGGCCAGTCAACCTCTGACTGATCCAGCAAAAAATATGAACGCTGGGAGGAGGTGCCACTGCCCACAGGCGCCCTTCCTCCGAGGAGAGAAAGGAGGCCATCACTCCCAGTTCGTCTGAGGAGTCCGCGGTCCGGGAATGAGGCCAATGATGAAGCCTCGAGCTTAGACTCAGATGAAGGTAAAGTCCTCCCTACCTCGAGGATGTGGTCCCCCACACTACTAGAACACGGGCCCAATAGGTTAGTCTCGTGCCCACAGGATAGATACCACTTCTACATATGGAGTTGGGTAGATGACTGTGTCCATAGGTTCGATAGTGGGCTCGGGAAATATGATACCATGTACACCACGGACGAGGTGTGGAATGGGATAGATGTGCAGTACGGGACCAATGATTATAGGGACCTCTCGAGGTTATCACCTACTTATAGGGAAGGCACTCCCCCCGCCTCCTCTGAAGATGGGGGAATTTCATGGTCTCCAAGCTCGAGCACGGGGGAGAGTTCCAGTTAGGTTTCTTCTATCATCACTCTATATGTCTGATACTGAAATTACTTGATGTACACTTCTCTTTTACTGACTCACTGTGTTGTGACTTGTGTAGGCGAGATGGACTCCGTCCTTGACACCCTTATCGACAATGCAGGCGCCAAGAGGAGCAAACGCCCTAGGGCGGGGTCACTGAAGACCAGCCAGCCGGGCAAAGGCTCCAAGAGATCCAAGAAGACACCTCCCCTTGCCCCGCCAGTTTCGAGCTCTGTTGCTGCGCCGACTGTCCAGGCCAGCGCCTCCACGACAATGCCATCCTCGCAGGCCGTCGTCTCCGCGATTGCACCGACGTCGCTGGTTGGTGCCTCTGCCATTGTTGAGTCCCAACCTCCTGTGGTGGGCGAAACGTCTTCTGCTCAACTTTCCAGAAGACCTTCTGCTTCTCGAGTTCAGAAGCTAACAATCTCCACCCATATGGACTCATATGTGGTGGACAATGCTGCTGGACCTCACGGATCTACGCTGATCTCGGATGTCATGTCCCGGATCGGCCAGAGCTATGGCAGTTTCGAAGCTCCCTAGTGGCAGTGCTTAACCGGCACCCGAGACCGCACTGTTCTTTATGAGAAGAGTATCGAGCACACTGCTGCGATAAGTATTCTTCTATATTCCTTTTGCTTACATTCATACTGACCTGAGGCTAATGGTGGTTTCTTCCTTTTTTCAAGCTCTTGCCTTCACTGCCCAGCTCAATTACGAGCTGAACAACGAGATCCATTCAAGCAGGACTCATGCTCAAGAGGCGAAGGACCTCCACCTTAGAGCGAACGACGATCTGAAGGCGACGAATGCTAAGTTCGAGGCAGTGGTTAAGGAGCGTGAGGGCATGGCCAAGGAGCTCGGAAAGCTGAGAGCTGAACTCGAGGAGCAAAAGAAAGATAACACCCAGCTTCAGGAGACCAATAAGAAGCTCGAAGAGGACAAGGCCGCCACCTTCGACATCATAGAGGATGCCAAAACTCGCCTTCTTGCCGAGTACAAAGAAAAGAAGGAAAAGGCGGTCGACTCAGCCATGTACCGGATGTGGGCTTATAATGAAGATCTGGACACCAGCTTCTTAGGTCCCCACGAGGCGCCGCTTCTTGAACGATGGAATGCTCGGCTCGAGAAGGAAGAGGCTGAACAGCTCGAGAAGGAGAAGGCTGCTCCGGACACCGTTTCAGAGGGAGCTCAGGAGGATAGTCATGCTATTCGTCCTGGGGGGTCCGGTGCCACTGACGTTGAGAAGACCAAGGAGACTCCTCTTCCTTGAATCTGACCTCGGGGAGATCAGTTATCGGGGCTGCGTCCCCTTATTTATGTAGTTATTTTAATATATGCCCACGGGGCTGATACAATTTCTTTTACCATTCTTTAATATGCTTTACATTTCTTGGCTCAAAATATTTTGCATATTTTTATATTGATGAGCCGGTTATGTTTATTTAATTCATACAAACATAGTTTGGATTTAGGCTCGAAATTCGATGCATTCATGCATAGTTTATTCGAGTTATCCGCTTCCGACCTCGTTACTTATCAAGGTCGGATATTACTTTAACCTATGAACTCAAGAGTACTTATATGGTATGTAGTGTGAATGATATGGTTATATCTTTTTTTGTTTAGTCACTTTTCCTCATCCTCATTTTTTGTTCCGAGGTTAAGAGTTTGAAACTATTTTTCTCTTAAGATATTCCAGCCTCGGTCTCGACTTGTCTCGTGATAGGTTTAGGCTCCTACTTATCATCGATCAATTTTTTGGCTGGTTTGTTCCAGACCTGTTAAGTTTTCACATCTGGTTAACTCCAAACGTTTTAGATTTTTGGTAGTTCGGTTTTGTCCGAACTATCTAAGCTCGCGTATTTGGTTATATCCAAATACTTCATATGTTTTTGACAACTCGGTTATCTAGGCTCGCGTACTTGGTTATCTCCAAATACTTTTTATCTTTTTGATAAGTCGGTTATGTCCGAACTATCTAAGCTCGCGTACTTGGTTATCTCCAAATACTTCATATATATATTTTTTATTTTTTAATCTGATGGTACATATACCAATGATGCCCCCTTAATATCCTATGAGTGTGATCATAGGTTATTAAATTAAGAGAGATTGCAAAAATAAAAAGAGATTACATATGGAACAAAATAAACCTTTTATTTGATGAAATTCAAAAACAAACAAACAAACTAGTACAGATAGAAAGTCATGGTTACAGGCAACACTTCCTACACTATTGGTAGTAAGGTCTAAGGTGTTCGCCATTCCATGCTCGCGGTATCAGGCTCCCATCCAATCTCGCAAGTTTGTATACACCAGGTCGGATGACTAACTATATCTGGTATGGTCCTTCCCAGTTCGGCCCGAGCACCCCAGCTGGTGGATCTCGGGTTGCCAAGAATACGCGTCTTAATACCAGATCTCCCATTCCGAACTTTAGATCTCGAACCCTCTTATTGAAATATCGTGTAGTTCGTTGCTGGTAAGCAGCGTTTCTCAGCTGAGCCTCTTCTCTTTTTTCATCAATCAAGTCTAGGGTTTCTTCGAGCTGAGTGTGATTGGAACTTTGATCGTAAATCTGAGTTCGAATCGTTGGGATTTCGACCTCGATGGGCAACATTTCCTCACAGCCGTATGCTAGAGAGAACGGGGTATGCCCTGTTGAGGTCCGAGCCGTGGTCCTATACCCCCAAAGGACTTGAGGTAATTCCTCGGGCCATCGTCCCTTGGCTTCTTCCAACTTTTTCTTCAGAGAACTCTTGAGAGTTTTGTTAACGGCCTCGACCTGACCATTCGCCTGAGGGTGAGCCACAGATGAAAAACTCTTTATTATGCCATTCTTTTTGCAAAAGCTGGTGAACAAGCCGCAATCGAACTGAGTTCTGTTATCAGATACGATTTTTCTCGGTACTCCGTATCGGCATACGATGTTCTTTACCACGAAATCAAGGATCTTTTTTGAAGTTATGGTTGCCAATGGTTCAGCCTCCGTCCATTTCGTGAAGTAATCAACGGCGACTACAACATATTTCACTCCGCCTTTTCCGGTTGGGAGAGAGCCTATGAGGTCGATGCCCCATACTGCGAAAGGCCATGGGGATGTCAACATGGTCAATTCGGATGGTGGAGCTCGGGGTATCGTGGCGAATCTCTGGCATTTGTCGCATTTCTTCACATACTCAAAAGAGTCTGTTTTAATGGTTGGCCAGAAATATCCTTGGCGTATGATCTTCTTGGATAAGCTATGCCCCCCGGTGTGGTCTCCGCAGAACCCTTTATGAATTTCTTCAATGATTTTCTTAGCTTCGGGAGGGGTTACACATCTAAGCAGCGGCATGGAATACCCTCTTCTGTATAGCTTTCCGTCCATAATGGTGTAACGAGGAAGTTGATACATCAACCTTCGAGCTTGATTTCGATCTCTTGGAAGAATTCCATTTTCGAGATAATCAACTATTGGACTCATCCAGGTTGGCTCTGTTTCAATCATACACACATCTTCCTCGTCTGGCTCAGTAATGCTGGGTGTTGATAGGTGTTCTACGGGTGCAACATTCAGTTCTTCATTTTTGGCGGAAGTGGCGAGTCGAGCTAAGGCATCTGCATTTGAGTTTTGTTCTCGGGGAACCTGTTCGATTGCGTAAAATTCGAAATACTCCAATGCGGATTTTGCCTTCTCCAGATAAGCTGCCATTCTTGTGCCACGAGCCTGGTATTCTCCCAAGATTTGATTAACCACGAGCTGGGAGTCACTGTAGCAATGTATGGCTTTAGCCTTGAGCTCCCTTGCTATTCGTTATCCCGCAAGTAATGCCTCGTACTCGGCCTCATTATTCGATGCTTTAAAGCCGAATCTCAAAGCGGAGTGAAATTTTCTCCCTGCGGGGGTGATCAGAATAACCCTTGCCCCCGCTCCATTTTCATTTGATGAGCCATCGACGTAAAGTTTCCACAGCTCGTGGGCCGTGGTTATTACCTCGTCGTCGGCTATACCAGTACATTCCACTATAAAGTCTGCCAATGCCTGTGCCTTAATGGTCGTTCTTAGATGGTAGGTGATCTCAAACTGTCCGAGCTCAACAGCCCATTTAAGGAGTCGACCTGAAGCCTCTGGTTTAGACAGGACCTGCCTAAGTGGTTGATCTGTCAGTACATGGATGGGATGTGCCTGAAAATAGGGGCGGAGCTTACGAGATGAATGAATTAGACTGAGGGCGAGTTTCTCCATCAATGGATACCTTGACTCTGCCCCCAATAATCTCTTACTGATGTAATAGACGAGTTTCTGCACCCTCTCTTCCTCTCGAATGAGCACCGCGCTTATCGCGTGTTCGGTGGTTGAGAGGTATAGGTACAATACTTCTCCCGTTTCAAGTTTTGACAGGATGGGTGGTTCAGCGAGGTGTCTTTTGAGCTCCTGAAAGGCCAGCTCGCACTCCTCTGTCCATTCAAACTTCTTACTTCCTCTCAATAAGTTGAAGAATGGAAGGCCACGATCCGTTGACTTCGAGATGAATCTGCTCAGAGCGGCCATCCTGCCTGTAACGACCCAAATTCACTAATAAGGCTTAAGGGCCTTGATTAGTATGCCGGGAGGGCATGATGGGAATTATGTGTGATTATTATGATTAAGATGTATGATTATGATTTTAAGCATGTTATATGACTATGTGAATTATATTATGTGGTAATTATGATATGTGAATTGTACTGTGTGGGTGCTGTGATACAAACGTGGTGCACGTGCCAAGGCGGTCCTAGGAAACTAGATAAAGGTAACTGGTGACTTGGTAACCTGTGTAACCATTAGTAACTATAGAAAGTAACAGGTTTCTTTGGGAAAGTGGTAGAATTGCAAAGTTAGGGAAAGGACAAATAAGCCCTTGAGGTCTAGTTAGTAAGTGATATTAATGGAGGGTTAAAATGGTAATTTGGTAGTAAATAGATGAGTTTGAGCTGAGGGAATAACATATACGTATAATATTTTGGAGAGGGGTTTATGCTGAATGGTGGAAACCTAGAATTAGAACAAAAAGGAGATAGAAAGGAGAAGCAGAAATCTAGACTCTTGGAAGGAGAATCAAGGGATGTCTGAAGTTATCAACCAAGTTTAGGCCAAGAAAACTCAGAGGTAAGATTTTGATTAGGCTATATCCAAGTTTTAAGTCTGAATTTTAGTTAAGGAAGGTGAATTGAGATAAGTTGGTGGCTGGTTTTATGTAATTTCAGAATTTGGAAACCAAGGGGGAAGAAGGTCAAGAGCTGGAGGTTGAACCTATCACTTAAGGTAAGGTCTCTGTATGTTTATTAGATTTGTTTTGTTAAGGTTTAGGGAGTTTGAAGTGTGGGTTGTGCTTGAATTCAAGCTGTGCATAACTTTTCTGGTTTGAGTTGTCAAGTGGGAATTCAAGAGTGAATTTTAGGATTGAAGGTGTGAGTGAGCTTAGGCATGATGTCTTTGGGTTTTTGTGAGGTTTGTTAGGGGTTTAGAGTTGGTTTTGGGACTTAGGATAGAGTTTGGGGTGAATTGGTGAGGTTGGAGCTCGGGAAAATGCGAAGGAAAACCCAGAAATCTGGGTCTGCGATGGTGTGCCGCGGCACGGCTTTTGCTTGCCGCGGCCTAGGGGTCTCTGGAGGTGGGTGCCGCGGCACAAGGAATGTGGTGCCGCGGCACAAGGCAAATTTCAGGGAGTGATATTTTGCAATTTTTGACCTTTGCTCCGGGGGTTTGGGGGATGTCTCCGGGATGTTGTTCTAGGGTTTTGGGGGTTCCGAGAGTGTGGATTAGGTACCGGGAAGGTAGTCTTGGATTGGTTAATGACAAGGAATATTATATTTGTGTTTGATTAGGACTTTGGAGAAGCTCGGGATAGAGGACCGTGCTTGTGGCTACGTGATATCGGAAACCAGCGAATTGAAAGGTAAGAACACTGCACCCGAATGTATGATTGTGATGGGACTAAGTGCTCCCGAGAATTGTTTTGTGTCATCGTTGGTATTATGCCAAGGGACACGTGTAAGCGGTCTAAGAGTACCGTTCATGAATTTAGCGCATGGGATGCGAATTGGCCACTGGGAGCCAGAAACGAAAGGATAACAGAGGGAGCAGCTTGTGAGCGCTAGCCCTGGTTATCATCTGTGCATTGTGTTATATGAGTTGAAATGCTTTGTATATGAAATACTTGACTATTGATATGCTTGAGTTTATGAGATGTTATAAGTGAGATTGACTGGACAGCTAAATGTGCATGCTCTATTATTGATATATGTTCTTGCTGGGCCTTGGCTCACGGGTGCTTCGTGGTGCAGGTAAGGGTAAGGGCAAGCTGGACCAGGCCTGAGGTGGAGAGCTCCGAGGTGAAATGTACATAGCCAGCCGTTCGATCACCACGGTCGAGGAGTGTGTCAGGACGGAGATTACCTAACTACTCATTTTGCCTTAGTATGGCTGTTGATGTATATAGACTTTGTAACTTTTGTAAATGACTTTTAAACTGTCATTTTTGGGATCCCATGTACATAAACAATGTTTAGTAATGAAAATGTATCTTTTGAGACCAAAACTCTTTTAACCTTAGTTCCTCTACTATTTGAGTAACACGCTTTTACTTTAAATACTTGATTAGCAAGTTTGGCACATTATAAACACACAGTGTAACGGTCTTGGCTATCCAGGGCGTTACAACTTGGTATCAGAGCGTCCTAGGTTTATGGGTCCTGAAGACTGGCTGGGTATGTACATTCGCTGCGGGAGACAAGCTCAACTCAGGGTTTGGTAACTGTATATGTATGATTATGTGTTTAAATGATTTGAGTGAGATATGAATGTTGATATCTGTCTGATGAATAGGGAGCATGAGATTCTGATAGGGCCTGGCCCTTGACTATTGCATGATGTTATTGAGGCGTGCTTATTAGCATTGCTGTGTATGTGGATGAATATTTGAATGAATTGCTATACGTGTTTGCTTGTGAATGATTGGAGTTTCGGTGGTGGATTATGGAGAGATTATCACCCTGTCATCTTAGCCTAATTGCCGAGTCGTTGTTTGCAGATTGACTTGAATAGATATGCGTTCAAGGAAATCAACACGACAAGCCGGCAGGTCTGGGGCTAGAGAGGATGATCAGGGCCCAACCCCTCCGCCAGTCCCTGAGAACTGGCAACAGTTAATGGCAGAAATGCAAGCTAGGCTTCAGAGCCAAGATGAGTTGATCAGAATGCTGCAGCAGGCTCCATCTGGGAGTGTTGCCCCAGCTGGGCCACCGGCGCTGGTACCTGTGGTACAGCCTGTTGATGTTGGTAATAAAATGGAACCGTTGTATGAGCGGTTCAGGAAACAGCAGCCCCCGATCTTTGAGGGTGGACCAGATCCACTAAAAGCTGAGCAGTGGATGACCTTGATTACCACTATACTTGATTTTATGAAGGTAGAAGGATATGATAGGGTGGCCTGCGCCACTTATATGTTGAGAGAGGATGCCCTAATCTAGTGGGAGGTGGTATCGCAGACCAGAAATGTTGCCACGATGACTTGGGAAGAGTTTAAAGATTTGTTTAATCAGAAGTACTATAACATTGCTATCAGGGTAGCGAAGGTGAATGAGTTTGTGGGCCTTGTTCAGGGCAGTTTGACTGTTACAGAGTATGCCTTAAAATTTGATAGACTTGCAAAGTTTGCACCGGATCTTGTTCCTACCGATGCGACCAGGTTAGACAGATTTGTTAGAGGGCTAAATGTCATGATAGCCCGGGATGTAAGGATTACTACAGTTCCTGGGGTGACTACCTATGCCCAGGCTGTGGAAAGGGCTCTGACTGCTGAGGAAGCAGAGAATAGGATTTGGAGGGATAGTGCAGCAAGAAGGGAGGGCCGTAGACTGGTGCCTCCGTATTCTGGTTCTAGTAGAGGTGGAGGTGTTAGTGATTTGAAGAGAAAGACTCCTGAAGCCCCAATTGCTCCTAGGTTTGATAGAGGAGGTCGGGGTGTTCAGGGTGGCCGACGGGGAGGCGGCGATTCGTGGAGGACTTACCCAGAATGCCCGAGGTGCAGGAGACGCCATTTGGGCGAGTGTCAGGCTAAGGCCTGTTATGTATGCGGGGTGGTGGGACACCTCAGAAAAGATTTCCCAACAGTGAAGAAGGGCGAGGCAGGAAAAGTGGACAGCTTGACTCCAGCTCGAGTGTTTACTTTGACGCAGGCAGAGGCCGAGGCTAGCCCCTCGGTAGTGACAGGTCAGCTTTCTAGTGCTGGCACTTCCTTTACTGTTTTGATTGATTCTGGTGCTACGCATTCATTTGTTTCTGATAGGGTGATTGATAGATTGTGTAGACCTAGTGAGATTAGTACCTCAGGGTTTGGGACTATATTGCCTACGGGAGAGCTGGTGGTGTCTAGGAGATGGGTTAGGGCATTGCCAGTGTTAGTTGATGGCAGAGAGTTGTCGGTAGACTTGATTGAGTTAAGTATGGAGGATTTTGACATGATCTTAGGCATGGATTGGCTGGTTCGATATGGAGCTACTATTGATTGTAGAAAGAAAATGGTGACTTTTGAGCCAGAGGGTGAGGATCCCTTTGTTTTTGTGGGAGCGGTGCGAGGACCCCACGTACCCAGGATATCTGCGTTGAGAGCCAGAGATTTGTTACAGGGTGGATGTATAGGCTTCTTGGCTAGTGTGGTGGATACCACCAAAGTTTCATTAGTTGGACCGGAGGAGACCAGACTGGTTTGTGAGTTCTTGGATGTGTTCCCTGAGGATTTGCCTGGGTTGCCGCCGTGTAGGGAGATTGAGTTTGTTATTGAGTTGGCACCGGGGACAGAGCCAGTGTCGAGGGCACCATACAGGATGGCACCAGCGGAACTGAAAGAGTTAAAGATACAACTGCAGGAACTTCTGGATATAGGGTTCATCAGACCTAGCTATTCGCCATGGGGTGCTCCAGTTTTATTTGTTAAGAAGAAGGATGGGACCCTGAGAATGTGTATTGACTATCGGGAACTGAATAAGTTAACTATTAAGAATAAGTATCCCCTACCAAGGATTGATGACTTGTTCGATCAGCTGCAGGGTAAGACGGTGTTCTCAAAGATTGATCTTCGATCTGGTTATCACCAGCTGAGGATCAAGGATGAGGACATACCTAAGACGGCCTTTCGGACGCGGTACGGGCACTATGAGTTCTTGGTCATGTCTTTTGGTTTGACCAATGCCCCAGCAGCTTTTATGGACTTAATGAACAGAGTATTCAAGGATTTTCTAGATCAGTTTGTTATAGTCTTCATCGATGACATCCTAGTGTACTCCAGTTCAGAGACAGAGCACGAGTTTCATCTTCGTTTGGTTCTTCAGAGGTTGAGGGAGCATCAGTTATATGCTAAGTTTAAGAAGTGCGAGTTCTGGTTACCTGAAGTGACATTCCTTGGACACATTGTAGGTGCAGATGGGATTAAAGTAGATCCGTTTAAGATAGAGGCAGTTAGGGATTGGCTGAGGCCAAGGAACACTTCAGAGGTGCGGAGTTTTCTTGGTTTGGCAGGCTACTACAGGCGGTTTGTAGAGGGTTTCTCAAAGATAGCAGCACCGATGACAGAATTGACAAGAAAGAATTTCAAGTTTATTTGGTCAGACAAGTGTGAGGGTAGTTTCCAGGAGTTGAAGAGACGACTTATTACTGCACCAGTGTTGAGTTTGCCTTCAGGAGAAGGGAAGTTTGTTGTTTACTGTGATGCGTCAAGGTTGGGTTTAGGCTGTGTGCTGATGCAGAATGAGAAGGTGATAGCTTATGCATCACGACAGCTGAAGGAGTATGAGCAGCGGTATCCTACTCATGACCTAGAGCTGGTAGCAGTGGTCTTTGCACTGAAGATTTGGCGGCATTACCTATATGGGGAGAAGTGCGAGGTGTACACTGACCATAAGAGCTTGAAATATTTCTTTACACAGAGGGACCTGAATATGAGACAGAGACGTTGGCTGGAGCTGGTGAAAGATTATGATTGTGATACTCTTTACCATCCAGGAAAAGCCAATGTGGTGGCTGATGCATTGAGCCGCAGAGGTCCAGGTCAGTTGTACAGCTCTGTTCAGATCTCAAGGGAGTCAGCAGATGAGATGGTTAGAGCGGGAATAGAATTGGTTGTGGGCCGATTGGCTAATATTACTCTACAGTCGACCCTGCTAGAGCGGATCAGAGAGGGGCAGTTGACAGACGCTCAGTTACAGAGGGTTAGAGAGGATGTTTTAGCAGGAATATCTAAGGACTATTCTGTTTCAGAGGTTGGTTTATTACGGTATCAGGGACGAATTTGTGTTCCAGCTGACGAGGGGATCAGACGGGAGATACTAGATGAGTCTCATACGACACCGTACTCGCTTCATCCGGGTACCACAAAAATGTATCAGGATCTACGGACTTTGTATTGGTGGCCCGGGATGAAGAGGGATGTGGTAGAGTACGTTGCTAGATGCCTAACCTGTCAACAGGTGAAAGCTGAGCATCAGCGACCAGCAGGGTTGCTTCAGCCTTTGGATATTCCTGAGTGGAAATGGGAGGATATTACTATGGATTTCGTAGGAGGTCTACCCAGAACAGTAGGGTTTCATGACTCAATATGGGTGATAGTGGATAGATATACCAAGTCAGCCCATTTCCTTCCAGTGAGGTCAACTTATACTGTGGATCAGTACGCTGAGTTGTACGTGAAAGAGATCGTACGTCTCCATGGGGTTCCTAAGTCTATTGTGTCAGACCGGGATCCTATTTTCACTTCCAAGTTTTGGGGAGGTTTGCAGAAAGCTTTGGGAACTCAGTTGAAGTTCAGTATAGCTTTTCATCCTCAGACTGACGGACAGTCTGAGAGGACGATCCAGATACTGGAGGATATGCTCAGAGCTTGTGTGATTGACTTTGAGGGTTCTTGGAGTAAGTACCTTCCGTTGATTGAGTTCTCGTACAATAATAGTTACCAGTCAACAATTGGAGTGGCTCCCTATGAAATGTTGTATGGGAGGAAGTGTAGATCGCCCATCCATTGGGACGAGATGGGTGAGAGGAGATACTTGGGACCGGACATGGTCCAGAGGACGAGTGAGGCCATAGAGAAGATCCGAGCTAGGATGCTCGCATCTCAGAGCAGGCAGAAAAGTTACGCTGATCCTAAGCGTAGGGATGTGGAGTTTCAGGTTGGTGATCACGTCTTCCTTCGAGTTTCACCTCTGCGAGGGGTGAGGAGGTTTGGTAAGAAGGGCAAGTTGAGCCCTAGATTCATTGGACCATTCGAGATCCTGGAAAGGATTGGTCAGGTGGCTTACAGGTTAGCCTTGCCACCATCGTTGTCTGGAGTTCATGATGTGTTTCATGTCTCTATGCTTCGGAAGTATGTCTCAGATGTGACTCATGTTTTGAGGCATGAAGATTTGGAGTTACAGGCAGATTTGGCTTATGATGAGAGACCAGTTCAGATCTTGGACCGAAAAGATAAGGTGTTGCGAAACAAAACAATTCCTTTAGTTAAGGTGCTGTGGAGAAACAGTAAGGTCGAGGAGGTGACCTGGGAGCTTGAGACAGCTATGCGGGATCAGTATCCGGAATTGTTCAGGTAAATTTCGAGGACGAAATTCTTATTAGGAGGGGATAGTTGTAACGACCCAAATTCACTAATAAGGCTTAAGGGCCTTGATTAGTATGCCGGGAGGGCATGATGGGAATTATGTGTGATTATTATGATTAAGATGTATGATTATGATTTTAAGCATGTTATATGACTATGTGAATTATATTATGTGGTAATTATGATATGTGAATTGTACTGTGTGGGTGCTGTGATACAAACGTGGTGCACGTGCCAAGGCGGTCCTAGGAAACTAGATAAAGGTAACTGGTGACTTGGTAACCTGTGTAACCATTAGTAACTATAGAAAGTAACAGGTTTCTTTGGGAAAGTGGTAGAATTGCAAAGTTAGGGAAAGGACAAATAAGCCCTTGAGGTCTAGTTAGTAAGTGATATTAATGGAGGGTTAAAATGGTAATTTGGTAGTAAATAGATGAGTTTGAGCTGAGGGAATAACATATACGTATAATATTTTGGAGAGGGGTTTATGCTGAATGGTGGAAACCTAGAATTAGAACAAAAAGGAGATAGAAAGGAGAAGCAGAAATCTAGACTCTTGGAAGGAGAATCAAGGGATGTCTGAAGTTATCAACCAAGTTTAGGCCAAGAAAACTCAGAGGTAAGATTTTGATTAGGCTATATCCAAGTTTTAAGTCTGAATTTTAGTTAAGGAAGGTGAATTGAGATAAGTTGGTGGCTGGTTTTATGTAATTTCAGAATTTGGAAACCAAGGGGGAAGAAGGTCAAGAGCTGGAGGTTGAACCTATCACTTAAGGTAAGGTCTCTGTATGTTTATTAGATTTGTTTTGTTAAGGTTTAGGGAGTTTGAAGTGTGGGTTGTGCTTGAATTCAAGCTGTGCATAACTTTTCTGGTTTGAGTTGTCAAGTGGGAATTCAAGAGTGAATTTTAGGATTGAAGGTGTGAGTGAGCTTAGGCATGATGTCTTTGGGTTTTTGTGAGGTTTGTTAGGGGTTTAGAGTTGGTTTTGGGACTTAGGATAGAGTTTGGGGTGAATTGGTGAGGTTGGAGCTCGGGAAAATGCGAAGGAAAACCCAGAAATCTGGGTCTGCGATGGTGTGCCGCGGCACGGCTTTTGCTTGCCGCGGCCTAGGGGTCTCTGGAGGTGGGTGCCGCGGCACAAGGAATGTGGTGCCGCGGCACAAGGCAAATTTCAGGGAGTGATATTTTGCAATTTTTGACCTTTGCTCCGGGGGTTTGGGGGATGTCTCCGGGATGTTGTTCTAGGGTTTTGGGGGTTCCGAGAGTGTGGATTAGGTACCGGGAAGGTAGTCTTGGATTGGTTAATGACAAGGAATATTATATTTGTGTTTGATTAGGACTTTGGAGAAGCTCGGGATAGAGGACCGTGCTTGTGGCTACGTGATATCGGAAACCAGCGAATTGAAAGGTAAGAACACTGCACCCGAATGTATGATTGTGATGGGACTAAGTGCTCCCGAGAATTGTTTTGTGTCATCGTTGGTATTATGCCAAGGGACACGTGTAAGCGGTCTAAGAGTACCGTTCATGAATTTAGCGCATGGGATGCGAATTGGCCACTGGGAGCCAGAAACGAAAGGATAACAGAGGGAGCAGCTTGTGAGCGCTAGCCCTGGTTATCATCTGTGCATTGTGTTATATGAGTTGAAATGCTTTGTATATGAAATACTTGACTATTGATATGCTTGAGTTTATGAGATGTTATAAGTGAGATTGACTGGACAGCTAAATGTGCATGCTCTATTATTGATATATGTTCTTGCTGGGCCTTGGCTCACGGGTGCTTCGTGGTGCAGGTAAGGGTAAGGGCAAGCTGGACCAGGCCTGAGGTGGAGAGCTCCGAGGTGAAATGTACATAGCCAGCCGTTCGATCACCACGGTCGAGGAGTGTGTCAGGACGGAGATTACCTAACTACTCATTTTGCCTTAGTATGGCTGTTGATGTATATAGACTTTGTAACTTTTGTAAATGACTTTTAAACTGTCATTTTTGGGATCCCATGTACATAAACAATGTTTAGTAATGAAAATGTATCTTTTGAGACCAAAACTCTTTTAACCTTAGTTCCTCTACTATTTGAGTAACACGCTTTTACGTTAAATACTTGATTAGCAAGTTTGGCACATTATAAACACACAGTGTAACGGTCTTGGCTATCCATGGCGTTACACTGCCAGTCAAGCTTTGGACATCTTTATGCTTCCGAGGTGAAGGCATATCAATCAGGGCCTTTATTTTGTCGGGATTAGCCTCGATTCCACGAGAGTTGACAATGAAACCCAGAAATTTTCCCGAAGATACCCCAAAAGCGCACTTCTGAGGATTTAGCTTCATGTTGTATTTTCTGAGCACGCCAAAGCACTCTTCGAGGTCATCAACATGGTTCTTGTTAAGTTGAGACTTTACAAGCATGTCATCAACATAAACTTCCATGTTGTTCCCTATTTGCTCTGAAAACATCATGTTTACGAGTCGTTGATATGTAGCTCCAGCGTTCTTGAGCCCAAACGGCATAACATTATAACAGTATAGCCCTTTATCTGTGATGAAGCTCGTATGTTCTTAGTCGGGGGCATGCATGGGAATCTGGTTGTATCCAGAATATGCATCCATGAATGACATCAAGCCATGCCCCGCCGTGGCATCCACGAGCTGATCAATTCTTGGCAGCGGAAAGCAGTCTTTTGGACAAGCTTTGTTGAGATCCGAGTAGTCAATATAGGTTCTCCATGTCCCATTGGGCTTTGGGACCAACACTGGATTGGCTACCCAGTCAGGGTAAAAGGCATCCCTAATGAAATGGTTTGCTTTTAACCTGTCAACTTCCTCCTTTAATGCTTTCTTTCTGTCCTCGTCCAGCTGTCTTCGCTTTTGTTGCTTCGGGGGAAAGCTTTTGTCTATGTTCAATGCGTGGCTCGCAACATTCGGGCTTATCCCCACCATGTATGAGTGTGACCATGCGAAGACATCCTGGTTTTTCTTCAGAAAGAAAATTAATTGCTATTTTGCCTCGTCTCGGAGGTGTTTTCCGACCTTCACCTTCTTCGAGGGATCAGCTTCCTCGAGCTGAATTTCTTTGAGCTCCTCTAAAGGTTCGAGGTCAAATTTCTCCTCAATCCTCGGGTCGATCTCTTCGTCAATTTCTAAGACTGCTCCATCTTTATTTTGTATGATAGCGAGTGTTTGAGCACTCGTTTGTTTCTTTCCCCTCAAAGAAATGCTATAACATTCCCTTCCTGCCAATTGATCTCCTTTTAATGTCCCGACCCCGCTTGTAGTTGGGAACTTAAGGGCCAGATGCCTCACAGATGAAACTGCCCCCAGCCCGACCAGGGCGGGTCTCCCGAGAAGTACATTGTAGGCAGATGGTAACTCTACTACCACGAACTCCATTATCTTGGTCTCCGAGACCGGATAGTCTCCCAAGGTCACAGGGAGTTCAATGGATCCCATACAGGTAGTTCCTTCTCCTGAAAAGCCGTATAAAGTAGTTGCACACGCCTTCAGGTCGCGAAGGGAGAGTCCCATTTTCTCGAGGGTCGCTTTATAAAGAATGTTGACTGAGCTCCCATTATCTATGAGGACTCGGCGGACTCTTTTGTTGGCAAGCTGAAGAGTAATAACCAATGGATCATGATGAGGGAACTGAACATGGGAAGCGTCCTCCTCAGTGAAGGTTATCGGTTGTGTTTCAATCCTTTGGTTTATCGGTGCCCTAGGTTCGGGTTCATAAGGAGACCCGTCCCCTGTCTTCAGCTCGTTTACATATCACTTTTGAGCATTTCTGCCCCCTCCTGCGAGATGAGGCCCTCCCGAGATGGTTATCACGTCCTCTCCATCTATCGGCGGGGGCCTGTCTTCTTCCCGAGGTCGGGAGTTATTATTTTGTGCCGCCGAAGGCGCGGCTACTCTCTGGCTTGTAGTAGTCTGTCCAGTACTCTGGTTTTTGACATACTGCTGGAAGTAACCTCTCGAGATCAACCCTTCGATCTCGTCCTTCAGCTGTCGACATTCATCAGTTGTGTGTCTGGTGTCTCTGTGGAACTGGCAATACTTACTGGAATCCCTTTTGGATTTTTGATTTCTCATTGGGTCCGGACGCCTGAAGGGGACCTGGTTTTCATTAGCTAGGTATATGTTTTCCCGAGACTCGTTGAGTTCGGTGTGTACTTTATATACGGAGAAATACCTTTCTCCTTTCTTTTTCTTTCCTCCTTCAGCCTCGGGGTTATTTCCCTCGCTCTTTTTCCTCTTGGAGGGATTCTCCGAGGTAGGCTGTGGAGCTGCTGGGTCAGCCGAGGTTGAGGCAGAGTTAATGTTTATCGTTGTAGTTTTGGTCTGCGAGGTCGCCTTGAGCGTTGACCTCGCCTCCTCTACATTGACAAATCTCTGCGCCCGTCTGTTAAACTCGGTTATTGACCTCACCGGTTTCCCTTGCATGTTGTCCCAAAGGGCACTTCCGGGTAAAACACCAGCTCGGATAGCCATCAGGTGCCCACTGTCATCCACATCTCGAGCCCGGGCGACCTCCAAATTAAATCTTGTCAGATAGCTTTTCAGTGTTTCGCCTGGCTGTTGTCGGACGTTGGTCAAAGTTGATGCCTCTGGCCTGACTCCCACCATAGCTCGAAACTGCTTCTTGAAGTCTCTGGACAACTTTTCCCATGAAGTTATTGAGTGTTTCTTGTACTTTTCGAACCAACTTTTGGCAGGCCCTGCCAATGATGTTGGAAACAACATGCACCTGAGCTCGTAACCCACGTTACTAGCTCTCATAATAGTGTTGAATGTACTCAGGTGACTACATGGGTCGGTTTTTCCTTCAAACGCTAGGACGTGAGGAATCCGGAACCCTTGAGGAAATTGAGTGTTAGAAATATGTGGAGCAAATGGCTCGAGCTCCTCATCAGAATCCTCGTATCGACCATTCCCCCGTTCATTCTTTAAAAGCCTAAAGGCTTTTTCGAGCTGATCGATCCTTTCTTGGACTGGGTCCGTGGGAGGTGCTGTTTGGAATTGACAGTCATTGATCAGGATTCCAGGCTCGCGTCTCCGTGAG
Organism: Humulus lupulus; assembly: GCF_963169125.1. Lineage (NCBI taxonomy): Eukaryota > Viridiplantae > Streptophyta > Magnoliopsida > Rosales > Cannabaceae > Humulus > Humulus lupulus. Next base: position 231,378,212 of record NC_084797.1, on the reverse strand, counting down.
GTATCTCTACGCCCATTCAGGTGATTCCTCAGGTCCGGATTTGTCTGATCTTCCTTCCTCCTACTCTGATTCAGATGATTTCGCAGGTCAGGACGATTCTTGCGGCTTCCAGTATTTTTACGACCTCTGTCGTGTTTACTGACGGACGTGGTCTCTCCGGACTCGTCACTGGTGAAACTCATTGATCGGTCATTTCGCGATGGGTTCTTCCCATGTCGCCTCGTCTCCGCAGTGCGAGACCGGGACGTCTGACTTTTCTCAGATTGAGCGCCTCTCCGCTCCTGGAAAGTCTCCCTGTGTCCTTGTCTATCCCCCGTACGCCCTTGATCCTGATCTCGAATAGGTTGAGCATTTCTACGGGGAGGCGAAGGATATCTTATGGGAGATGGAGGGAACCGTATAGGCGATGGTGGCTGTCGCCCTTGCCTCGGCCTAGAGGGTCCAGAATTTGCCCGAGATGGGTCAGTCGCATTCGGTGCACTACCAGGAACCTGAGTCCGAGCCTCGGCAGGAGTTCGGTTATTCTCAGTTCCTGCAGGCACTTCCACAGGTGGATTAGGCGGGACCCGAGCTTGGGTACTCCTCTGGGGCCTAGGAGGAGCAGATGGCTCTGCTGGCGCCGAAGGTTGAGTTGGCCTCCTTGTGGAAGCATCCTTTCGTGGCCGCCCACGGGGCCTCCGGGGAGGAACATGCACGTCCCTTGGAGGAGGGACTTGGTTTTCGCGCGGAGGCGGGGGCTGAGCCACCTGCGCCTCTGCGGCTATCCTAGTCAGCTCCTCATTCCGTCTGTTGGCCTCTGCCAACAGCTGTTTCAACTGCCGGTTTTCCAGTTCTCCAATAGGAACGTAACGCTCTGGATTGTAGTACATGCCCTCATCCCTTGGTGGAGGTGGTGGTCCCCGAGAATCAGAAGACCCACTTCTCTCCTCAGCATCCGGGTTCTCCATTGGTTGTTTTCCAGGACGCCTTGGGTAACTTTCATCAGGCGTGTTCTGATTGTTCGTGGCCATGAATCTCTCAGGGATGAATGCTTAAGGCTCTCAATGAAAGCACCAAACTGTTGACACCGTTTTTCGTCAAACAGTGAAAGAAGAGCACAAAAACAATAATAGATAATGGCCAAATACAATAAAACAAATCAAACACACGATTTTTACGTGGTTCAGCAGTTAAATCTGCCTAGTCCATGAGTCTCTGTTATTAAACTCAAGATTATCTCTGAAAATTCTTAAGCATGAATTCTTCAGAGTTTTCTCTCAAGGATCAGAATTTCGGTCTTTTACAATGGTGCATGGCTTCTCTATTTATAGAGAAGGATGCAGAATACTATCCCACATATTTTGGGTAGTTACTCTTTTTGTGTAAATTAAATAAATGGCTTTAAATGCCTATAATCAGATATAAAAGGAAACGTCCCTGAAGACCAGGAAACGCATAACTAATCAAATAATATCCCACGATTCTAGGGGATTTACATTAATAAATGAGGATTATATCTCATATTTATAATACTTGTAAATATTCAAAGTGATTATTGCGTATCTCCAAGGCTTTAGTCTCCCAGGTTTCCTGTCACCTTTCGAGCTGGAGACATCTTCTGAGGTCACTCAACCTGTTCGAGATCGTATGCGCGTCGAGCTCGGGAACCCTGATCCGAAGTTGTCTCCGAAGATGAATGTGTTCCTGGAGTTATCTTTTGAGATCATGAACTCTTCGAGGTCACCATACTCGAGATCGTCCATATCCTGCAAGCTCGGCATATGATCCTGGAGCTTGTTTCCAACCTTATGAGTCCACTTATTTGCGAATCCAACTTTCGAGGTCATAATTAACATGGCTCGAAATCTGGGTATAACATGTTGATTTGAAGAAGAGAAGAAAAAAAAGAAAGGAAAAATTGAAAACTGTTTAAAAAAATTTGAAAGTGAAAAAATTATATTTTCAAAATTTAATAAATTTTAATTAAAATTTTAAAAAATAATAAATAAAAATAGAGTTACCAAACACATTTTATATTTAATTTTCAAATTTTTAATTAATTAATTAAAAAACTATTTTTTTAAGTGTTACTATACAACACAAAAATATCCCAGTAGCCGGCCAATAGGGAATGTAACAAGACAGAAAAAATCAACAAAAATTATAAAAATCTATGAAATGTTAACAATTCTTAAAGAAATATAATTATTACCCGGATGTGTGAAATGAAAAAGTAAATAAGTTTGAAATAATATATGAGAAATCAATGAAAAGAAAGAGCAAATTAAGGTGACACTCACAATTAAACCGATTAGAAAATATGAGAAAAGAGAAAATTGTACATACATTTATATATATTACTATTGCCTGCATAAGAAGATAACAGAGATGCAACACAAATATAATCTCCCTCATTATAGACAAGATACCCAATATAATCAACACCATATATTGACTATGTGTAATATATATATAAATATATATATATTTATAAATTTATACCATTTTTATTCTATCAACGAATAGATCAAACCTGACGAAATCGTATTCCCCAATTATCATGAATGCTCGAAGGCATAACGAACCATTTTCTTTTATTGAAGGAGAAACTTTGTATACAGTTTTTTTTTTTTTTTTTTTAAAGATGTCTATTATGTTTTAGGGATATTTTTGGCGAAAATATATAAATTATTGTATTTGTAGTACTTAAATACTTAAGTTATTTTTTTTACCATGAAAGTACATTCCGTCTATGTTTTGGTGCAATTTTTAGTGCATCTGTTTGTTTCGTCGTTAAGTCTGCCACCATAACGTGAAATTTACTTATAATTTGTGTACTTTGGTGCAAATATCTCTTAAATTGGATATTTTCGCTGCAAATATCCATTTAATTAAACACTTTCGCCTACATGTCACAATCGAACTTAACGGTGAGAATTTATGATTGTACTAAAGTGCACAAAAACATAGACGAAATGTACTTTCGTCGCCAAAAATAACTTGAGTACTTAAGTGCTACAAACATAATAAATTTGATACTTTCATCGCAAATATCCCTATTTTTTATTAACTAATTTATTTAAAGATAAAAAAAATTAATACAAAGCAATCTATAGGCGTTCCTAATTTTGAGGCATTATTTATACAGTTGCCTATATTTCCTAGGTTGTAATATTACATGAAGTTTCTTTGGATGTGTTATCACACATGAGGTTATTAATGAAACATTTTAATTCATTATTAATAAAACATTATGCAGTTGCCTAAAAGGCCTAGGATGTAATCAATTTTTTCTTTTTAATTTCACTTAAAAATGCCTGTAATTATAAATCCTAATTTGCATGCAGAACTGTATATAACCATCTGTTTAATATTCATATTTCTTATTTGTTGATTATACTTGTCCTTTTATTCATTTAGTTTTTTATATATGCTATGATATACTATTACATAATCTTAACTTGTGTTTATGCACTGCTCGATCATGTCATAGAGCGAGGCCACGAAATGGTAGACTATATCCCAGGAATTTCTACAACTCGACTCGCAGATTTCTCAGATAGAATTTTTGAAAAAGACAAAATAGTTCAAATATTAATAGATGCTGTTTCTAAGGTGTCCGGAGCACAATACTTTCTATCTACTTCAGTGTATGAGCTTGAATCACAAGTTTTTAACGTCTTGAAGCCAAAATTCCCCTTCCCCATCTACCCTATTGGACCAATTAGTATTAATCCTGAGTTTCATCTTCAAAATACTTCTAATGACAATACTATCATTAGTGGTACTGTCCCAGAGTATGTACAGTGGTTAGATTCTCAACCTGAAGCATCTGTCTTGTATATCTCGTTTGGGAGTTTTCTTTCAGTTTCAAATACCCAATTGGATGAAATTGTGGCTGGCATACGAACTAGTGGTGTAAGACACATGTGGGTGGCACGTGACAATGTGTCAAAGATCAAAGATGGTTGTGGCGATGTGGGGTTTGTGGTGCCTTGGTGTGACCAATTGAGGGTGTTGGGTCATCCTTCTATTGGTGGGTTTTGGACTCACTGTGGGTGGAATTCTACTCTGGAAGCTATTTTTGCTGGGGTTCCAATGTTGACTTTTTCTATAGCTGGGGACCAAATTCTTAATAGCAAGCAAATTGTTGAGGATTGGAAGATTGGTTGGAAGGTAAATAATAAGAAGATAATATGTGAAGAGACTGCTGAGATAAATTTAGTAAGGAGAGATGAAATTTCAGTACTTGTGAAAAGATTTATGGATCCAGAAAATAATGATAGGAAACTGATGAGAGAAAGAGTCAAGGAACTTCAAAAATCATGTGAACTTGCTATTACCAAAGGAGGCTCTTCCGACACAAATATTGATGCTTTTATTAGCCAGATTTCGTGAGAGAATATTAGTCATAATTAAGCTTAATACAGTTTTATTATTATTATTGACTTACTATTATTATAATTGTTATTATACTTGTCAGATTTAATATATTTAGATAATTTGTTCCCATATGTTTTAACGAGATATAATCTTAGTATTTTTAGTCTTGAAATTACAAAGTTAGAATAAAATAATATTTGAGCTCAAATTTTTAAATGTAACAAATCTGTCATCGATTAATTATATGTAATTAATTCATTTAAATAATATATTTACAAATAAATAATATTTTGACCGCTAAATTATTATCAACTTAATAATGTTAAATATTGAGGGAGAATTTTTGTTGGGTACAATCTCAATGTGTCATAGTTCGGGTAACAAAAATATTATTTATTCTATATTTAAATAAGTTGATTAATACTCTCACATGTGTAGAATATACTTGATCTAAATTATAATATTTTTTTTACAAAAACATTTTTAAAATTATAAATATATTTTAATAAAAATAAAACATATAAAATTTTTAAAAAATACTTTTTTTTTTCTTTTCTCACTCCCTCTTCCCCGATACTAATCATCTTTCTTCCCATTGCCCGTAATGTGATTACTTAAGAAAATGGGAGGGGAACATTCCTATTATTTTCTCCCAAATTCATGTGGACCCCATAAAATATTCCTATTACTAAATAAAAATAAACAAATGAAATGAAATGATTACAACATATATGATTTCCATTACTGATTAATAAACATGCCGTCAATTCTTTACCACCGATCACAATTGCCACCAAAAATTTGTCTCCCTTCTTCTCCTATAGCCAAAATATTTATGCTAAAATTACACAGAAAAAGTAGGTCGAATCAAACCAATAAACTGATATCAAAATCACAATTCACATACAACATTAATTTAGATTTATAAAAACCGAAAGTCATATAATAAAACCACTAACAAGAACAAGCAACACTACAAGAAATGGGGCTTTTGCTGTCGCGTTTTGTAATTGCGTCGGCAAAAAACAGTACTTTCACCGGTGACAATTTACGCCAACACAATGTAATGCCCCGACTAATTCTAAGACATCGGACCATTAAAACTACTAAGCATAACTACTATTTTGGAATACATACATAGGATAATAGTTCTTTATTATAAAAATCTAAAATACGGGATCCTATTGTTATTACATAAAAAAACAAAACATTTAATTAATTGTTCAAATACTAGATGCGGAAAAATAAATACATAAATTAGAAAGACTCAAAATATAAACTTCATCCTCGATCTTTTCCAACAACCCATCCATTCAGCCCTATCCCAATACACATGCCAAAGCTGCTATGAATCCATCCCGCATTCCAAGCTATTTTCCTGCACCATCTAAAATAAAAAGGAATGAGTCTAATGCCCAGTAAGGAAAATCTACTAAAACATATCATAAATCATAAGACTAAAAACATATAACGTAAAAACGTAAATCATAAAATCATAGGACTACAATATTAATGGCCACTAACATATACATATTTCCCAAGTGACTACAACATAAAACATATACATACATATATACATAGCACATAAACATAACATATAAACATATCATAACACATACAATCTAACATATTTTCCTTACAAAAAAACGGCATATTGGAGACAAGAATGGGATGGAAAACTCCTAAAATCAAACATTAAGATCCATAAGTTTTCTAAAGAAATGGAGAAGAAAAGAATATCTAAACCATCAAGATAGCAACTTACCGAAAACCTTAAGTTTCAATAAACTCAAACACCTAACAAAAATCCATAATAACAAGTTAGGATCTGGAAGAAAATGAAAGAAATAAAAGAACTGTAATGAACTAAACTTGTGGATAAGAGTACCTTGGATAGACTAGAGCTTTGATCTATACCTCAATACTGAAATGTCACTCTATCTTACTTCCCAAGTGTTTAGAAAAGCTTAGATTTGAAAGCTTTTAATCCCAAAACCCTAGTGATTTCTCTCTAGAATAAACTTAGCAACTTGGAGGCTCTGAAGAATGCTTGAATGATGAATGAAATGGCTGAGTGCAATGTCCTATTTATAGAGTTCAAGGAGTGAAGCTAATCCCTTTTAAAAAGAATAAATAAATGAATAATAATTGAATAAATTTTCAACAGATGCCCAGAACTTGGTCAAAAACGTTCAGGAGAAATTCTAAACTGTTGAGGGTTATTTCTAATTTGGTTTCCACAAAGTTTCAAAAATACCATAAAGGGCTGATATATTGCCCCCTATAGGCAATATATCGCCTACCCCTATGTCCCGAGTCTTCGTGGTTTCGTTCGTGCGAAGTTGACGTGTTTTCCGTATCAACCTTAGGCGACATATCGGCCCTTATATCTATGATATATCAGCATACATTGATATTTTAAACACGTTTTTGCATACTTTTAACACACTTGAAGTTTGTTTAAACAATTTTGACTGAGTAAAACGTGATCCTAAAAGCTGCTTGAAGGTTCTAGACCTTCTAGATCTATCCTTTATTAATTTATTCATCTAAAATGCGTAAATCCTTAATAAACATGCATGTGACAAGTGTCACGTTATTAATCATTCTATCTAAATCTTAGGTTATAATAAATAATGTTTCTAGGACAAGCTATATTAATCAAACCTTATGTTAAAAGTAATATTTCTAAACTATAGGTTAAACTTGTAAAATCCATAACTATTTCTATGAGTTTCCAACTAAATCTCGGCTTGAACCAATAACCACGAAAACTAACATACTAAGCTACTACTACTATCTAGCTAAGTAAAATTCTGAGACACTACAATTCTCCCCTACTTAAAAGAATTTCGTCCCCAAAATTTACTTACCAAACAATTATGGATACCGTGCTCAGATGTCTCCCTCCAACTCCCACGTTGCCTCCCGTTCTGTACTATTACTCCATAGGACCTTGACTATCAAATCTCTTAGACCGTAATTCCTTCATCCCCTTCTCTAGGAAGCTAACCGGTCGTTCCTCGTAACTCAGGTCTTTCTGAAGTGCTAACGGAGCCCACCGGTAGAGCTCTTTTGTATTTCTGACCCGTGAACAATTTTCGGGGCGATTTTTTTTTATGATCGTGTATATTATAGTTATTTAGAGCATCTTACAAATTTTTAGAAAATTCTGAATAATTTGCAATGTCAAAAACTAGGTTCAAACATGCTATTTTCTAGGCGCATAAAAAAATTAGTCACTCGTGCAACAACCTGTTTTTAAACTAGTTTTCGGCACAGTAAATTATTCAGAATTTTATGAAAATTTGCAAGATGCTCTAAATAACTACAATATACACGCTCATAAAAAAAATCGCGCTGAAAACTGTTTATGGGTTGAGAACATAAAAGAGCCCCACTGATAGGGCTCTTTTTGAAGCCCCTACTATAGAAATTTTCGGCTCAATCCCACCCAAAACTCAACCTCACCCAACTAGACCAAACCCCATACCCAAAACCCGAAATTACCCAAAAAATTAAAAAATTTGGAACGGGTTCGGTACCCCATTTTCCAACATGAAACCCATAAAACTCAAACTCGATGCACCTGAAACTCGAAAACCCAATCCGTGTGCACCCCTAATATAAGTGTATAAACACAGAAACATAATGTGTTTACACTATAAATATCCCATTTGATTATGGGTAATGATACATGCACACATAAATTACACACAAACACTACAGACACTTATATGAAAAATTATTTTTACATAGTAGGCCTCATCTTAATTAAATATGATTGGTTTAATTGATTTTTCACATAAGTATGTAGTGTTTATGTGTAATTTGTGAATGCAAATATCATTACTCTTTGATTATATATATTATATTATATTTAATTATATATTATTATTGTTAATTATTAAAAAAACTCGCACTCATGACTCACCCACCAAATTCCAAAACCTTATTCCCTCATCTCTCTCATTTCTCTTATGTTTCTCTATTCCCCTCCGTCGCTCCTACTCACCCTCTTCACTGTCACTCACTCGACCTCCCCATATCTCTCTCATCGCTCCTCTCTCCTCCCTCCTTCTTGGCTCTCATTCTCTCATCTCTCACCTCTCACCATCGGCGTCTCTGTCCTGTGCAAACTGCAGTCCACGACTTCTCGACGCCGGCAGCAAGGAAGAAGGTCAAGTGGTATCTCAAGCCATGACACTAACTCTGTCCACGACCCCACTGCCCCTGCCCAGTCCAAGTTTGTGCATCTCCATTGTCAAGTGGTATGAAATTCTATGAATCAAATCTTCATTTCTTGTTTATCTATCTCAATATTTATTTATTTATTTTTATTCATTTTTCTTATTGTAAAATCTGATATTGATTTATATTTATATTTTGCTTGATTTTCAGTTTTGTCAATTTTGGAATTGATATTTTTGTTGGATTTAGATGGAGATCATTGTGTTAATTGATATATCTTTGTTTATATTTTTACTTAAAAATGCAATTGATTGATGTTTAGCTTATTATGTAAATGTGTACAACTTTCACACTTGGATGTGTGTTTTTTTATTGAAAATTGAGTGTGTTGACGTCGTTTTTCGTCAATCAGTGAAAGAAGAGCACGTAAACAACAAACAGTAATGACCAATTAAATTATAACAACACAAAACACGATTTTTATGTGGTTCAGCAGTTAAATCTGCCTAGTCCACGAGTCTCTGTTATTAAAATCAAGATTATCTCTGAAAATTCTTAAGCATGAATTCTTCAGAGTTTTCTCTCAAGGTTCAGAATTTCGGTCCATTACAATGGTGCACCACTTCTCTATTTATAGAGAAGGATGCGGAATAATATCCCACATATTTTGGGTAGTTACTCTTTTTGTGTAAATAAAATAAATGGCTTTAAATGCCTGCAATCCGATATAAAAGGAAACGTCCCCTGAAGACCAAGGGGCGTATAACTAATCGAATAATATCCCATGATTTTATGGGATTTACAATAATAAAAGCAGAATACGCCCCTTATAAACAACACTTATAGATATTCAAAGTCATTATCATATATCTCCAAGGCCTTAATCTCCCAGGTTTCTCATCAGCTTTTGAGCTAATGACATCTCCCGAGGTCACATGGCTTCAAGATCGTACGTACGTCAGGCTCGGACCCCCTGATCCGAGGTCATTCCTAAGGGTAGAGGCGTCTCAGGAGCTACCTTTCGAGATCGTGAACGTTTCGAGGCCACCACATTCGAGGTCGTCTCGAGTCTTGCAGGCTCGATATTCAATCCTGGAGCATACTTTGAACTTTACGGGTTCATTCACTGCGTATCCAGCTTTCGAGGTCACATTTAACATGGCTCGAAATCTGGGTATAACATCTTGCCCCCTCAAAAGTGTTTGTTCGAATCCTAAGAGAAGGAAACTTTTGAACTACTTTCTTCGGGAACCGTACCGTCATACTCCTGAAAATGGACACGCGTCAGTTGGGTATTGCTCACTTATGATACTTGAGTACCTTGGAAACATGCCCACGATCATTCGTCTACCACCTTTTCGGTACCATCTTATCAGTAATCCCCATCCGTTGGATCTTGCAAGGATTTTATTCAACGCCCCAGATTAATCCCCTTTTTCCATCTATATATATGAGACCCCATTCATCATCTTCTTTTTTATTTTCGTTCACCAGGAGCAAGAAAAGAATAGGACGAAACCAGAGGCCATCCTAGAAAACCTCTATCTTTCGTGCATGTTCTCTCAGCCAAAAAAGCAAAGAACCTCCGGTTTGCTCGAGTCCGTGAGTTCATATTTGCAGCCTCTCCTTCAGTCAGCAATTTCCCTACAATCGCCATTATTATGTAAGTGTGCAATCTTTGCTTTCCATTTTGCCAGTTTTTATTCATACTGTTCTTGCTGTGTCTTTGAATGTACTAGTTTATTTTCTTAGCATAATACGTTAGGGGATTTTTATCCGATAGGCTCATATGTTTTTTAGACTTCCATACTGAATTTACATCACTGGTTCACACCCAGTTTTGATGTTTGAGCAAGGTTCCTGTTTTCTGGGTTTTAAAATTTTAAGAGACGTTTCTTGTACACCAAGATTTCGGGTAAAAAAACCTTGGCTTTGACAAATGCACGAAACCCAAGGCCACCTTTTCTGGTTATCCGCCACTCTTTTTCCCCTGATTTTTGGGATTTTCAAAAAATTATCCACTCTCCTCCCTTTCTCGTGGAACGCACATCCTGACTCTTTAATAAGGATCTTAGTATATAGCTTGTTTTGTACCTAAACTCCGAGCTCGTTCTATCGACTCGTAATTCGTGCATGCATGGCCCTCACCATTTTTTCTTTCTCGCTAGATGTCACAGAATCTGGAAAGACGGTGGGGGTCGTTGCTGGCAATCCCTTACGAGCCAAAAAACCTGAGCCCAGAATCGATGTTCACCCGGAATCAACGTCGGATACGGGAGTACGAGCTTGCGCGCGAGCAGGAGGATATTTGAGCTCATTATTGCCGCCAAATAGACGAGGTCATAGAGAAGAAGAGGAGAATTCTTCGGGAGGCTCTTTATCCAGAGTCCAACTCAGGGCCTAGGCCGATTCCCCTCGACCCTGCACTAAAGGTCACTGTCGCATTCCATCCAGGGGAACTTCAATTTTCACTAATGGGGGAACCTTCTTCCTCACAGCCGAGGAAAGAAATGTTCGAGGCCGAGCACTATTGGAGCTCGGTTACCTTGACTAGTCAGATAACTGACATCTTGGCCCACCATGACCTCAGCTTGTCTGGTTCTTTGAAGTGTCGAGCTCCGGCCGACCACGAACGAAGCTGTTTCGCCCCTGGGGGCCGCGACGCCAAACTGAAATACGCGGCATGGAGCCAGGAACACATGAGGGCGGGGGCACTGTTGCCTTTGAAGTCTTTTTTCAAAGACTTCACGGATTTCGTTGGGTTTGCTCCATTCCAGCTCAACACCAATTCTTACAGGGTGCTGTCTGCCCTGAGGTCGCTATACCACGAGCTGTCGTGGGAAGGGCCTTCGCCTCAAGAGATTTTATATCTCTTTTGTCTGAAAAGCAACCCCTCCCGAGCTCGGGGAGGAGATGGCTTTTATTATCTTTCGAGCTATCCCGAGGAGAAGAAGGTCTTTGAAGATCTTCCTAATCATCCGCCTGATTTCAAAAAGGCCTTCTTCTGGACAGACAGTCTGTCCCCGTCTCGACACTACTCGTTCAGGCGGATTCGTAAGTATTACCGTTATCTTTATCTCTGTGCTTGAGATTTTAGCTCTTAGATCTGTACTTAGTTGAAATGTATCTTGCTTTTCAGCCAATTTTCAGCGTCCCACTCCTGACGAGACAATGAAGGGACATAAGGAGACCCTGCTCCAACTCCCTCATGGTAAGAGGTCTCTCCTGTACCTTTTACATGAGGATAAGCTCCAAAAATGCGGACTTTTAGGGGAGGGCCAGTCTACCTCGGACTGGTCCAATAAAAAGTATGAATGCTGGGAGCAGGTGCCGCTACCCACAAGCGTCCTCCCTCAGAGGAGAGAGGTGAGGTCCCCACTTCCAGTTCGCATAAGGAGTCCGCCGTCGGGGAACGAGGCTAATGACGAAGCCTCGAGCTCAGACTCGGATGAAGGTAAAGCCCTCCATACTTCGAGAATGTGGTCCCCCATCTTACTAAGGCATAAGCCCAATAGGTTAGTCTCATGCCCACATGATAGATACCACTTCTACATATGGAGTTGGGTAGACGACTGTGTCCATAGGTTTGATAGTGGGCTCGGGAAGTATGACACCAAGTATACTTCGGACGAGATGTGGAACGGGATAGCTGTCCAATACGGGACCAACGATTATAGGGACCTTTCGAGGTTATCACCCACCTATAGGGAAGGTACTCCCCCTGCTTCTTCTGAAGATGGGGGAATTTCATGGTCCCCGAGCTCTAGTTCGGGGAAGAGTTCCAGTTAGGTCTTTTCTTCACTTGGTTTTTTTTTTTTCCAAGCTTATTATCATTATGTCTAACTCTGATTGGAATTGTACAGGTGCCATGGACTTTGACCTCGACGCTGTGCTTTTTAGCGATGAGGGATCCGGAGCTCAGAAGAGTAAACGTCCGAGAATCCTGCGGAGGTCTGACCGACCACCCAAGATCCCCAGACACCACGAGAAGACCCAACGGCCCAGACTACTGCGAGCACAACCGGGGAACCGATTGTCCAGGTTGACGCGTCTGGCTCAACCGTGCCCATCTCGCTTCCTCCGACCGATACTCAAATAACAGTCGGTCGGCCCCCGAAGAAACCTTCTGTCTCCAAGGTTTAGCTGCCGACGGCCCGACCTCATATTGAGGAGTTCGTGCTTAATGGCGCCGCTGGGACCCAAGGGGCTGTGCTCAGCTCGGATGTCCTCTCTCGAGTGGGTCAAAGCTTTTCAGGCTTCTGCGCCGACCATTGGGACCTTGTGCACAAGGCCTCGGACTGCAATACTCTTTATGATAAGAGTATCGAACTCACTACCGCGGTAGCCTTCGCAACTCTCCTTTAAATGTTTGTGTCTCAGCTCGCGATCTAATTCGTTCTTTGTATTTCAGGCCCTTGTCGTTTCAGCACAGCTCAACTATAAGCTGACCAACGAGGTGCACACGAGCATGTCTCTAGCCCAGAAGTCGAAGGATCTCCAGCTTAAGATGGCTGACGTACTCAAGGATTCGAAGTCCGACCTTGAAAAAATGAAGACCCGTCTCGAGGAGCTGGAGAAGACGAATGCCGAGCTTGAACAAGCGAAGACTCGTCTTGAGAAGGCTAATGCTAAGCTCGAAGAGGAGAAATCTGCTACCTTTGACATCATGGAGAGCGAGAAGGCCCGCCTCTTGGACGAGTTTAAAGAGCAGAAGGAGAGAGCGGTCGACCAAGCCATGTACAAAATTTGGATTGATAATGCCGACCTCGACACTAGCTTCCTGGGTCCTCTCGAGGCCACGTATGTTGAGCGGTGGAATGCCCGTCTTGAGGCAAGTGAAGCTGCTCAAGAGGCTGCTCAGAAGGATAGTCATGCTATTCGTCCTGGGGGGTCCGGTGCTACTGATGCTGAGAAGGCCAAGGAGACTCCTCCTTCTTAAATCTGATCTCGGGGAAATCACTTATTGGGGCTGCGTCCCCTTATTTTTGTAACTATTTTAATTTATGCCCATGGGGCTGATACAATTTCTTTTAACATTGACTTTTGTATGTTTTACATTTCTTGGCTCGAAATATTTTGCACATTTTATAAGGATGAATCATTTATGTTTATTTATTCATACAAACATATTGTGGATTTAGGCTCGAAACTCGATGCATTCATGCATAGTTTGTTCAAATTATCCGCTCCCGACCTCGTTATTCATCAAAGTCGGATGTAACTTTAACCATGAACTTGAAAGTACTTATATGGTATGTAACGTGAATGGTTTGGTTATATCTTTTTTTTTTTTTTTTTGCTTAGTTACTTTTCCTCGTCCTCGGTTTTTATTCCAAGGTTAAGAGTTTGAAACTACTTTTCTTTAAGATATTCCAGCCTCGATCTCGACTTATCCCGAAGTAGGTTTAGGTTCCTACTTATCATCGATTAGTTTTTTGGCTGGTTTGTTCCAAACCTGTTAAGTTTTCACAACTGTTTAATTCCAAACGTTTTCTGTTTTTGACAACTCGGTTATGTCTGAATTATCTAAGCTCGCGTATCTGGTTATATCCAAATACTTCATGTTTTTGATAACTCGGTTATGTCCGAACTATCTAAGCTCGCGTATCTGGTTATATCCAAATACTTCATGTTTTTTATAACTCGGTTATGCCCGAACTATCTAAGCTCGCGTATCTGGTTATATCCAAATACTTCATATATTTTTTATTTTTTAAGCTGATGGTATATATACCAATGATGCCCCCTTAATATCCTATGAGTGTGACCATAGGTTATTAAATTAAGAGAGATTGCAAAAATAAAAATATATATATACTGAATGAAATAAATCTTTATTTGATGGAAATCAAAAAGCAAACAAACTAATACAAATAGAAACTCATGGTTATAGGCAACACTTTTCCTACACTACTGATAGTAGGGTCTAAGGTGTTCGCCATTCCATGCTCGTGGTACCAGGCTCCCGTCCAATCTCGCAAGTTTGTACACACCAGGACGGATGATTGACTCTATCTGGTATGGTCCTTCCCAATTCGGCCCGAGCACCCCAGCTGCTGGATCTCGCGTTGCCAAGAATACGCGTCTTAACACCAGATCTCCTATTCCGAACTTTCGATCTCGAACCCTCTTGTTGAAATACCTGGTAGTTCGTTGCTGGTAAGCAGCGTTTCTCAGCTGAGCCTCTTCTCTCTTTTCTTCAATCAGGTCTAAGGTTTCCTCGAGCTGAGTGTGGTTTGAACTTTGATCGTAAATCTGAGTTCGGATCGTTGGAATTTCGACCTCGATGGGCAACATTTCCTCGCAGCCGTATGCTAGGGAGAACGGGGTATGCCCTGTTGATGTTCGAGCTGTGGTCCTATATCCCCAAAGGACTTGGGGCAATTCTTCGGGCCACCATCCCTTTGCTTCCTCTAACTTTTTCTTCAGAGAACTTTTGAGAGTTTTGTTTACAGCCTCGACCTGGCCATTAGCTTGAGGGTGGGCTACTGATGAAAAACTCTTTATTATGCCGTTCTTTTCACAAAAGTTGGTGAACAAGTCGCAATCGAACTGGGTTCCATTGTCGGATACGATCTTCCTTGGTACCCCATATCGGCACACGATGCTTTTTACCACGAAATCAAGGATCTTTTTTGAAGTTATAGTCGCCAATGGTTCAGCCTCCGTCCACTTTGTGAAGTAATCCACGGCGACCACAGCATATTTTACTCCGCCCTTGCCGGTTGGGAGAGAGCCTATGAGGTCGATGCCCCATACCGCGAAGGGCCATGGGGAAGTCAACATGGTCAGCTCGGATGGTGGAGCTCGGGGTATCGTGGCGAATCTCTGGCATTTGTCGCATTTTTTCACGTACTCGAAAGAATCCGTTTTGATGGTTGGCCAGAAATATCCTTGGCGAATGATCTTCTTAGACAGGCTATGCCCCCCGATGTGATCTCCGCAGAACCCTTCATGAATTTCTTCAATGATCTTCTTAGCTTCGGGAGGGGTTACGCACCTAAGTAACGGCATGGAATATCCCCTTCTGTATAGCTTTCCGTCCAAAATGGTGTAACGGGGAAGTTGATACATCAACTTTCGAGCCTGGTTCCGATCTTTTGGGAGGACTCCATTTTCGAGATAATCAACTATTGGGGTCATCCAGGTCGGCTCTGTTTCGATCATACACACATCTTCCTCTTCTGGCTCGTTAATGCTAGGTGCTGATAGGTGTTCTATGGGTACAACATTCAGTTCTTCATTTTCGGTGGATGTGGCGAGTCGAGCTAAGGCATCTGCATAAGAGTTCTGCTTGCGGGGAACCTGTTCGATTGTATAGAATTCGAAACACTCTAACGCGGATTTTGCCTTCTCCAAATAAGCTGCCATTCTTGTTCCACGAGCCTGGTATTCTCCTAGGATTTGATTAAACACGAGTTGGGAGTCACTGTAGCAATGTATAGCTCTTGCTTTGAGATCCTTTGCTATACGAAGTCCCACGAGTAAAGCCTCGTATTCGGCCTCATTATTCGACGCTTTGAAGCCAAATCTTAAGGCAGAATGAAATCTGCTCCCTGCGGGGGTAACCAAAATGACCCCTGCCCCCGCTCCATTTTCATTTGATGAGCCGTCGACATAAAGTTTCCACAGCTCGTGGGCCATGGTTATTACCTCTGTTAACCCAAGATATGTTTCCAAGAGGGGGGGTGAATTGGAAATTTAAACTAATTTCGGAAATTTAAAACTTAATATGCCAAATTATGCAATAAATCAAATTTATCAAGCAAAAGCAAATAATATGGCAATCAAATAGATATAGCAAATAATTAAACTTGTAATGTAAAGAGTTGAAGGTTAAGAAATCGCAAACTCTCGAATTTTACAAGGTTCGGTAGAACTAAGCCACCTACGTCCTTGGTCTTCAAAGCTAAGGACCTAGCTTTGAGTTCAACAATCGAGCCAAGTTAGCGGGCTTGACTAACCCTTACAACCGGGAATTTTTCACCAAGGTATTTCCAAACCTCTTACAATAGTTTTCCACCACCAAGGACTATCAACCTCTTTTTCGGATTGTTGAAGTGCCAATCTCACTCTAACCGGGTTGTTTACAAAACCGGTGCCAACCTCACCTCAATCTCAATATGGGAATGTGTTTGATATTACAAGCAAAAATCACTCTAGAAGTATGATAATACAATGAGAAACCTAGAGTGATTAGCAAGCACACTTAGAAGAAATAAATACAAATTTTGGCTCAAGTGTGTGAATATGTGTTTGGATGAGTAAACTTTGAAAGCTCTTTGAAATCAATGGATTTGGTTTGGTATATGTAATAAATGCTCAGCCAACCACCAATTTGAAGAAAAAAAAACGAGTTTATATAGAGTTTGGGAAAAAACTAGCCGTTTATAGCCGTTAGGAGTTAATTTTCGAAGCTGTCTGCCGCGAACCGGAAGTCCGGATGAGGGAACCGGAATTCCGGTTGGAAGCAACCGGAATTCCGGTTGGAAGCAACCGGAATTCCGGATGGCAAACAGAGAGCAAAACTCAAATTATGCCGATTTTCTCGTTTTTTCAATTCTTTATAACTTTTAGCTCGTTTATCCGATTTCAAAAATTCCAATTGCGTTACGACCGTATCGGGATGTATTTTCTTAAAAATGAATTTAGGATATTTATTTCTCATTTTAAAAAATCACCATTTTTAGTGCGTGAGTGAGCCAAATTCTATACTTATGACTTAAAGTATACTTGCAATCACTTTACAAGACTAAGAAATTAAGTTAAACCTTTATCTTGAGTTTCTTGAGTCTTGAAGTCCATTTTGGGTCATTTCTGGAAAACTTGGTAAAATGACCATTTTGCCCTTGGTCATAATTTTGACTTTGAAGTGCTAATTCACTTTAGTTTTTGCTACAAAATCAACAGATCATTAGTAACAAATAATAATCAAATATTTGTTAATCATCAAAACAAGGAGACTTAAGAGTTTGGGTCAACAACCTCGTCGTCGGCTATTCCAGTACATTCCACTATAAAGTCCGCCAATGTCTGTGCCTTAATGGTCGTTCTTGGGTGGTAGGTGATCTCGAACTGTCTGAGCTCAACAGCCCATTTAAGAAGTCGACCTGAAGCTTCTGGTTTAGACAAGACTTGTCTAAGCGGTTGATCAGTCAGCACATGGATGGGATGCGCCTAAAAGTAGGGGCGGAGTTTACGAGATGAATGAATCAAACTGAGCGCGAGTTTCTCCATCAATGGGTATCTTGACTCTGCCCCCAGTAATCTTTTACTGATGTAGTAGACGGGTCTTTGCACCTTCTCTTCTTCTCGAACGAGCACTGCGCTTATCGCGTGTTCGGTGGTTGAAAGGTATAGGTACAGTATTTCTCCCGTTTCAGGTTTCGACATGATGGGTGGTTCTGCAAGGTGCTTTTTGAGCTCCTGAAAAGCCAGCTCGCATTCCTCCGTCCATTCAAATTTCTTACCTCCCCTTAATAAGTTAAAAAATGGAAGACCACGGTCCGTAGAGTTCGAGATGAATCTGCTTAGGGCTGCCATCCTGCCAGTCAAGCTTTGGACATCTTTGTGCCTCCGAGGCGAGGGCATGTCAATCAGGGCCTTGATCTTGTCAGGGTTAGCCTCGATTCCACTAGAGTTTACAATAAAGCCCAGAAATTTTCCTGAAGACACCCCAAAAGTGCACTTCTGAGGATTTAGCTTCATGTTATACTTCCTGAGCACGCCGAAGAGCTCTTCGAGGTCATCAACATGGTTCTTGTTGAGTTGAGACTTGACAAGCATGTCATCAACATAAACCTCCATGTTGTTCCCTATTTGTTCTAAAAACATCATGTTTACGAGCCGCTGGTATGTGGCTCCAGCATTCTTGAGCCTGAATAGCATGACATTATAGCAGTATAGCCCTTTATCCGTGATGAAGCTCGTATGTTCTTGGTCGGGGGCATGCATGGGAATCTGGTTATATCCAGAATAAGCATCCATGAACGACATCAGGCCATGCCCCACCATGGCATCCACGAGCTGGTCAATCCTTGGTAACGGAAAAAAGTTTTTTGGGCAAGCTTTGTTGAGGTCTGAGTAATCAATACAGGTTCGCCATGTCCCATTGGGCTTTGGTACCAACACCGGATTGGCTACCCAGTCAGGGTAAAAGGCATCCCTTATGAATCGGTTTGCCTTTAACCTGTCAACCTCCTCATTTAGTGCTTTCTTTCTGTCTTCGTCCAGCTGTCTTCGCTTTTGCTGCTTCGGGGGGAAGCTTTTGTCTATGTTCAGTGCGTGGCTTGCTATATTCGAGCTTATCCCCACCATGTCTGAGTGTGACCACGCGAAGACATCCTGGTTTTTCTTCAAAAAGCAAATTAATTGCTATTTCGTCTCATCTGGGAGGTGTTTTCCGACCTTCACCTTTTTCGAAGGATCAGCTTCCTCGAGCTGAACTTCTTCGAGCTCCTCTAAAGGTTCGAGGTCAACTTTCTCCTCAATCCTTGGATCAATCTCTAAGACTGTTCCGTCTTTGTTTTGTATGATGACGAGTGCTTGTGCGCTCGTCTATTTCTTTCCTCTCAAGGAGATGCTATAGCATTCCCTCCCTACTAACTGGTCTCCTTTCAATGTTCCGACTCCGCTAGGGGTTGGGAACTTAAGGGCCAGATGCCTTACTGATGAAACTGCCCCCAGCCCGACCAGGGCGGGTCTCTCGAGCAGCACATTAAAGGCTGATGGTAAGTCTACTACCACGAACTCCATCATCTTGGTTGCCGAGACTGGATAGTCTCCCAAGGTCATGGGGAGCTTGATGGATCCCATGCAGGCGGTTCCTTCTCCTGAAAAGCCGTACAAAGTAGTTGCACACGCTTTCAGGTCGCGAAGGGAGAGTCCCATCTTCTCGAGGGTTGCTTTGTAAAGGATGTTGACTGAGCTCCCATTATCTATGAGAACTCGGTGGACCCTTTTGTTGGCCAGGTGAAGAGTAATGACCAGAGGATCGTGGTGAGAAAACTGGACATGGGATGCGTCTTCCTCGGTGAAGGTTATTGGTTGTGTCTCAATCCTTTGACTTTTGGGAGCCCTAGGTTCGGGTTCATAAGGAGACCCGTCCCCAGTCTTCAGCTCGTTAACATATCTCTTTTGGGCGTTCATGCCCACTCCTGCGAGATGAGGCCCTCCCGAGATGGTTATTACATCCTCTCCATCTATCGGCGAGGGCCTGTCTTCTTCCCGAGCGCGGGAACTATTGTTTTGTGTCGTCGAAGGCGTGGCTACTCTCTGGCTCACGGCCGCCTGACTAGTATTCTGGTTTTTGACATACTGCCGAAAGTAACCTCTTGAGATCAATCCTTCGATCTCGTCCTTCAGTTGTTGACATTCATCGGTTGTGTGGCCGGTGTCTCTGTGAAATCGGCAATACTTACTGGAGTCCCTCTTGGACTTTTGATTTCTCATCGGGTCTGGACGCCTAAAGGGGACCTGGTTTTCATTAGCCAGGTATATGTTCTCCCGAGACTCATTGAGCTCGGTGTATACTCTATACACGGAGAAATATCTCTCCCCTTTCTTTTTCTTTCCTCCTTCGGCTTCGGGGTTACTTCCTTTGTTCTTTTTCCTCTTGGAGGGATTCTCCGTGGCAGGCTTTGAAGCTGCTGGGTCCGCCGAGGCTGAGGCAGAGTTGATGTTTATCGTTGTAGTTTCGGACTGGGAAGTCGCATTGAGCGTCGACCTCGTTTCCTCTACATTGACAAACCTCTGTGCTCGTCTGTTAAACTCGGTTATGGACCTTACCGGTTTCCTTTGCATGTCGTCCCAAAGGGCACTTCCCGGCATTACGCCAGCTCGGACAGCCATTAGGTGCCCACTGTCATCCACGTCCCGAGCTCGGGCGACTTCCAGATTAAACCTTGTTAAGTAACTTTTTAGTGTTTCGCCCGGCTGTTGTCGAACGTTAGTTAAGGTGGACGCCTCTGGTCTGACCCCCATCATTGCTCTGAACTGCTTCTTAAAGTCTTTAGACAACTGCTCCCAAGAAGTTATTGAGTGTCTCTTATATTTTTCGAACCAACTTTTGGCAGGTCCTGTCAATGATGCTGGAAACAACATGTACCTGAGCTCGTAACCCACGTTACTGGCTCTCATGATAGTGTTGAACGTGCTTAGGTGACTACACGGGTCGGTCTTTCCTTCAAACGTTGGGACGTGAGGGATCCGGAACCCTTGAGGAAATGGGGTATTGGAGATATGAGGAGCAAATGGTTTGAGCTCCTCGTCAAAGTCTTCATACCGATCATTCCTTTGCTCGTTTTTCAAAAGCTTAAAAGCCTTTTCAAGCTGGTCAATTCTTTCTTGGACTGGGTCCGCAAGAGGCACTGTCTGGAATCGGCTGTCATCGATTACAATCCCAGGCTCGCGTCTCCGCAAGGGATCTCTACGCCTATTCAAGTGATTCCTCAAGTCCGAATTTGTTTGGTCACCATTACCCCGACTCTGATTCAGGTGATCTCGCAGGTCGTGACAATTTTTACGGCTTCCGGTATTCTTACGACCTCGGTCATGCTTACTGACCGACCTGGTATCTCCGGACTCATCACTGGTAAAACTCATTGCTTGGTTATTTCGTGATGGATTCTTCCCACGTCGCCTCGTCTCCACCGTGCGAGACCGAGACGTTTGACTTTTCTCAGATGGGGCGCCTCTCTGCTCCTGGAAAGCCTCCCTGTTTCCTTGTCTTCCCCCGGTACGCCCTTCGCCCTGACCTCGAATGGGTTGAGCGTTCCTGCGGGGGGGCGAAGGATATCTTATGGGTGATGGAGGGAACCGTATAGGCGACGGTGGTTGCCACCCTTGTCGCGGCCTAGAGGGCCCAGAATTTGCCCGAGATGGGTCGGTCGCATTTGGCGCGCTCCCAGGTACCTGAGTTCAAGCCTCTGCAGGGGTTCGGTTATTCTCAGTTCCTGCAGGCACTTCCATAGGCGGGTTAGCCGGGGCCCGAGCCCGAGTGCTCCTCTGGGGCCTAGGTGGAGCGGATGGCTCTGCTGGTGCCGGAGTTTGAGTCAGCCTCCTTGTGGCAGCATCTTTTTGTGGACGCCCACGGGGTCTACGGGGAGGAACATGCACGTCCCTTGGAGGAGGGACTTGGTTTTCGCGCGGAGGCAGGGACTGAGCCACCTGCGCCTCTGCGGCTATCCTTGCCAACTCCTCATTCTGTCTGTTGGCCTCTGCCAACTGCTGCTTCAATTGCCGGTTCTCAAGTTCCACAATAGGAACATACCGCTCAGGATTGTAGTACATATCCTCATCTCTTGGTGGAGGAGGTGGTCCCCAGGAATCAGAAGACCCACTTCTCTCTTCAATATCCGGGTTCTCCATTGGCTGTTTTCCAGGACGTCTTGGGTAATTTTCTTCAGGTGTGTTCTGATTGTTAGTGGCCATGACTTTTTCAAGGATGAATGCTTAAGGCTCTCAATGAAAGCATCAAACTGTTGACGCCGTTTTTCGTTAATCAGTGAAAGAAGAGCACGTAAACAACAAACAGTAATGACCAATTAAAATATAACAACACAAAACACGATTTTTACGTGGTTCAGCACTTAAATCTGCCTAGTCCACGAGTCTCTGTTATTAAACTCAAGATTATCTCTGAAAATTCTTAAGCATGAATTCTTCAGAGTTTTCTCTCAAGGTTCAGAATTTCGGTCCATTACAATGGTGCACCACTTCTCTATTTATAGAGAAGGATGCGGAATACTATCCCACATATTTTGGGTAGTTACTCTTTTTGTGTAAATAAAATAAATGGCATTAAATGCCTGCAATCCGATATAAAAGGAAACGTTCCCTTAAGATCAGGGGGCGTATAACTAATCGAATAATATCCCATGATTTTATGGGATTTACAATAATAAAAGCATAATACGCCCCTTATAAACAACACTTATAGATATTCAAAGTCATTATCATATATCTCCAAGGCCTTAATCTCCCAGGTTTCTCATCAGCTTTCGAGCTAATGACATCTCCCGAGGTCACATGGCTTCGAGATCGTACGTACGTCAAGCTCGGACCCCCTGATCCGAGGTCATTCCTGAGGGTAGAGGCATCTCGGGAGCTACCTTTCGAGATCGTGAACGTTTCGAGGCCACCACATTCGAGGTCGTCTTGAGTCTTGCAGGCTCGATATTCAATCCTGGAGCATACTTCGAACTTTACGGGTTCATTCACTGCGAATCCAGCTTTCGAGGTCACATTTAACATGGCTCGAAATCTAGGTATAACAGAGTGGTAGTAGTGGTGTTAAGGGCAACTCCAACACTAAAATGGTGGAGGTAATTTTAATATCATATTTATTTTCCAATCCAATTATAACATTAAAAATTACACTTAAAAATATATTCAACATTATTATATTCTCCACAAAGTACACAGTATATTATTATATTATTTTTTCTTA
Source organism: Humulus lupulus (assembly GCF_963169125.1). NCBI lineage: Eukaryota > Viridiplantae > Streptophyta > Magnoliopsida > Rosales > Cannabaceae > Humulus > Humulus lupulus. Next base: position 231,355,210 of record NC_084797.1, on the reverse strand, counting down.
CAAATTAAATAATATATATAATATTAATATAAAACACAAAAACAAAAACAAAAAATTGTCGTGGTGAACAGTGCCACATCAATAATGTCGTGGCACTATTCATGTATGTTACACCCAGATTTCGAGACCTGAGGGTGTGACCTCGAAAGCTGGACTCGTCAGGTGTAAGCTCGTGATGTCTAAAGTGAATGTTCGTAATCCAGGTGTCAAACCCTCGAAGCAAGGTGGCAACCTCGAAGATATGTAACCTCGGAATGATATCTAAGCTCGAAAGACGTAGCGTCGGAGTATATTCGTTGTCGGGTGTCTTTGGATCAAGTAGCCCGAGCTCGGCAAGGGTATAAGCTCGGAGTATAATGGCCTCGGTGGTATTCACCCGCTCTGAGCTGGTCTTGGGGTAAAGTGACCAGCTCATAATTTACCTAAAGACATGGTCCGGCATGATACTGATTACCGATCTCGAACAACGTAATGGGTCATCTGATGAAACACGGTCCATGCGTTTAAAAGATATTTATTGTTGTAACTCCCCTACATTAAAGGGATATTAACTAGTCTGTTATATGCCCCTGGTCTTCAGGGGACGTTTCCTTGTGTATGGGAGTTACAAACTTTAAAGTAATTAAATTTAGTATTTTACAGAATAACTTCTCGAAACGTGTGGGATTGGATTATGAGATCTCCTCTATAAATAGAGATGTCATGTACCTTTGTAAAGGACCGAATTTTGGTAATCTTGAGAGAAATTCTGGAGAATTCATCCCTGAAGGATTTCCAGAAAATCTCAAAGTCCTAATAAAATTGACTCGTGGACTAGGCAGAGTTAACTGCTGAACCATGTAAAAAACTCTCATTGTTCTACTGTATTATTCTACTTTGCCATAGTTATTACTGTTTACGTGCTCTACATTTTAAGTTGAGGAAAAACGGAATCAACGGTTTGGTGCTTTCATTGAGAGCCTTAAGCGGTACAATCCCTGAACAGCTATGGCCGCGAATGATCAAAATATTCCTGAAGAAAACTATCCACGACGCCCTGGGAAGCAACCAATGGTAAATCCAGAAACTGAAGAGAGAAGCGAGTCCTCCGATTCTCGGGGACCTCCAGCACCTCCGGCCCCAAGGGATGATGAGGACATGTACTATAATCCTGAATGGTACGTCCCCATTGTGGAACTTGAAAACCGACAGTTGAGAAAACAATTGGCTGAGGTCAATAAGCGGAACGAGGAATTGGCTAGGTTAGCCGCGGAGGCTCAGACAGCTCAACCCCCACCCCCGCGTGAGAACCAAGCCCCACCTCCGCGGGACGTGCATGTTCCTCCCCGCAGGCCTCGTGGGCGACCTCAGAAAAACGCCGCCACAAGGAGACCGGAGCAACCTCCACCACCGGCGGAGCAACTTGCTCCCTCGAGACCCCGGAGAAGTACTCGGGCTAGGGCTCTGGTTAACACAACTGCGGGGGTACCAGCGAAAACTGGGAATAACCGAGCCCCTGTAGAGGCTCGGACTCAGATTCCTGGTAACACGCAAAATGTTACCGAGCCAACACGGGCGAATTCAGGACCATCCAGGCCCCGAAATGGGTGGCAGCCACCGTCACCCATACGATTCCCTCCGTTGCCTATAAGATACCCTTCACCGTGTCGCAGGAATGCTTAACCAGCTCAAGATGATGAGGAAAGGCATGTAGGAAAGAAACAAGGAAATAGAGAGACCTTCAAGGAGCAGAGAGGCGCCCAGCCTACGAGAAGTCAAATGTCTCGGTCTCGCACTGCAGAGACGAGGCAGCATGAAAGAGATCCATCTCGGAATAATTATGCCACAAGCCTCGCTAGTGATGACTCAAGAGATACTAGATCAGTCAGCATGTATGATCAAGGTCGAAGAAATACTGGAAACCATAGGAACCGCTCCGACCTGCGGGAACACCTGAATCAGAATCGGGGTAGTGGTAATCCATCGGCCTGAGAGATCACCTAAATGGGCGCAAAGATCCCCTGCGAAGGCGTGAGCCTGGAATTGTGATCAATGATAGCCAATTTTAGGCAAGACCCCCTGCGGACCCGGTTCAGGAAAGAATTGATCAACTGGAAAAGGCCTTTAAGCTCTTGCAAAATGAACGAGGTCGAAGTCGGGATGAGGATTCTGATGAGGAGCTCGAACCATTCGCTCCCCATATTTCCAACACTCCGTTTCCTCAAGGGTTTCGAATTCCTCATGTCTCGCCTTTTGAAGGGAAGTCCGACCCGTACGACCATCTGAGTACATTTAACACCATAATGAGAGCAAGTAATGTGGGTTACGAGCTCAGATGCATGTTATTTCCAGCATCGCTAACAGGACCAGCAAAAAGCTGGTTCGAGAAAAATAAAAGACATTCAATCACTTCTTGGGATCAGCTATCAAAGGATTTCAAGAAACAGTTTAGAGCCATGATCGAGGTAAGACTCGAGGCATCAACTCTGACCAACGTTCGACAACAACCAGGCGAAACGTTGAAAAGCTACCTTATGAGGTTTAATCTGGAGGTTGCCCGAGCTCGAAATGTGGATGACAGCGGACATCTAATGGCTGTCCAAGTTGGGGTAATGCCGGGAAGTCCTCTCTGCGACGATATGCAGAGAAAACCTGTGAGGTCCTTAACCAAGTTTAATGTAGAGGAGGCGAGGTCAACACTGAATATGACTTCTCAGCCTGTAACTACAACGATAAACGTAAACTCTGCCTCGACCTCGGCGGACCCACCAGCTTCAAAGCCTCCTGCGGAAAACCCTTCCAAAAGGAAGAAGAACAAAGGAAGTAACCCCGAGGCAGAAGGGGGAAAGAAGAAGAAGGGGGAAAGGTATTTCTTCATGTACAAAGTGTACACCGAGCTCAACAAGTCTCGGGAGAATATATACCTGGATAATGAAAACTAGGTCCCTTTCAGGTGTCCAGACCCCATGAGAAATCAGAAGTCCAAGAGGGACTCCAGCAAGTACTGTCGATTTCATAGAGACACTGGGCACACTACTGATGAATGCAGGCAGTTGAAGGATGAGATCGAAGGACTGATCTCGAGAGGATATTTCAGACAGTATGTCAAAAACCAGAGTAACAATCAGGCTTCTACTAGCCAGAGGACAACTGCGCCACAACCTGCTCAAAACAATAATTCCCGAGCAAGAGAAGAAGATAGGCCCCCTCCAATTGATGGAGAAGACGTGATAACCATCTCGGGCGGGCCTCATTTCGCAGGGACGGGCAGGAATGCCTAAAAGCGGTATGTAAATGAGCTAAAAACTGGGGACGGGTCCCCCTATGAACCCGAACCTAGAGCTCCAAAGTGCCAAAAGATTGAATCTCAGCCGATAACCTTTACCGAGGACGATGCGTCCCATGTTCAGTTTCCCCACAATGACCCACTGGTCATCACTCTCCAGCTCGCGAATAAGAGAGTTCACCGAGTTCTCATAGACAATGGGAGCTTAGTGAACATTCTCTATAAGGCCACCTTAGAAAAGATGGAACTCGCGCTTCGAGACCTAAAAGCCTGTGCGACGACCTTGTACGGTTTTTCAGGAGAGGGGATTGCCTATATGGGGTCCATTGAACTCCTGGTAACCTTGGGAGACTACCCAGTCTCAGCAACCAAGATGATGGAGTTTGTAGTAGTGGACCTGCCATTGGCTTACAACGTTCTGCTCGGGAGACCCGCCCTAGTAGGGCTGGGGGCAGTCTCATCTGTAAGGCATTTGGCCATCAAGTTCTCGACTTCTAGTGGCATCGGGACGCTAAAGGGAGACCAGTTAGCCGGAAGGGAATGCTATAACATTTTCGTAAGAGGAAAGAAGCAGGCAAGTGTACAAGCACTCGTTGTTATTTAGACTAAGGACGGGACGGTCTTGGAGATATATGAAGAGATCGATCCAATAGTGGAGGAAAAAGCTGATCTCGAACCATTGGAAGAGCTCGAAGAAATCAAGCTCGAAGAGTCAGATCCCTCGAAAACGGTAAAGGTCGGGAAAAATCTCCATGAAGAAACTAAATAGCAATTAATTTGCTTTTTGAAGGAAAACCAGGATGTCTTCGTGTGGTCACATTCGGACATGGTAGGAATAAGTCCAAATATAGTGAGCCACGCGTTGAATATCGATAAAAGCTTTCCACTGAAGCAACAAAAGCGAAGACAACTGGACGACGATAGGAAAAAGGCCCTAAAAGAGGAAGTCGACAGATTAAAGGCAAACCAATTCTTTAGGGATGATTTTTACCCCGATTGGGTAGCTAATCCGGTACTAGTCCCAAAGCCCAATGGGACATGGCAAACCTGCATTGACTACTCGAACCTCAACAAGGCCTGTCCTAAAGACTGCTTTCCTTTACTATGAATTGATCAGCTTGTGGATGCCACGGCAGGGCATGGACTAATGTCATTCATGGATGCCTATTCTGGATATAGCCAGATTGCCATGCATGCCCCCGACCAGGAACATACGAGCTTCATAACAGATTAAGGGTTATATTGTTATAACGTCATGCCATTCGGGCTCAAAAATGTTGGGGCCACATACCAGTGACTCGTGAACATGATGTTCTCCGAGCAAATAGGGATCAACATGGAAGTTTATGTTGACGACATGTTAGTCAAGTCTCAACTTAACGATTACCATGTTGATGATCTCGAAGAATGCTTTGCCATGCTCCGAAAATATAACATGAAGCGTAACCCTCAGAAATGCTCCTTTGGAGTATCTTCAGGAAAATTCTTGGGTTTCATTGTAAATGCTCGAGGAATCAAAGCTAATCCAGGCCCTGATCAATATGCCCTCACCTCGAAAACAAAAAGATGTCCAGAGTTTGACCGGCAGAATGGCGGCACTAAGTAGGTTTATCTCGAAATCTACAGACCGTTGTCTTCCATTTTTCAACCTGTTGAGGGGAGGCAAAAAATTTGAATGGACAGAGGAGTGTGAGTTGGCTTTTCAGGTACTCAAGAAACACCTTGTAGAACCCCCTATACTGTCAAAACCTATTACGGGAGAAGTTCTGTACTTATATCTTGCCACTCCATAAGTGCAGTGCTCGTACGAGAGGAAGAAAAGGTGCAAAGGCCCGTATATTACGTCAGTAAAAGGTTACTGGGGGCAGAATCGAGATATCCCTTGATGGAAAAGCTAGCTCTCAGCTTAATTCACTCTTCTCGGAAACTTCGACCCTACATTCAAGCGCACCCCATCCATTTACTAACTGATCAACCACTAAGACAAGTCTTGTCTAAGCCAGAAGCTTCAGGTCGACTTCTTAAATGGGCAGCTGAACTTGGGAAATTTGAGATCACCTATCATCCAAGGATGACCATTAGGGCGCAAGCCTTGGCAGACTTCATAGTGGAATGTACTGGTATGACCAACGATGAAGTTATAACCCCGGCCCACGAGCTGTGGAAACTTTACGTTGATGGGTCATCTAATGAAAATGGATTAGGGGCAGGAGTAATTTTGATCACTCCTGCGGGAAGCAGATTTCATTCTGCCTTGAGATTTGACTTCAACGCATCAAATAACGAGGCCGAGTACGAGGCTTTACTGGCGGGACTTCGGATAGCCAAGGAGCTTAATGCTAAAGCAATACATTGCTATAGCGACTCCCAACTAGTGGTTAACCAAATTTTGAGAGAATACCAGGCTCGTGGTACAAGAATGGCAACTTACTTAGAAAAGGCAAAATCAGCATTGGAACACTTCGAGTTCTATGCGATAGAACATGTCCCCCGAGAACAAAACTCGAATGCGGACGCCTTAGCCCGGCTCGCTACCTCTACCGAGAATGACGAGCTAAATGTCGTATCAATTGAACATCTCTCGGCACCTAGTATTAACGAGCCAGAGCAGGAAGACGTGTGTATGATCGATTCCGAGCCTACCTGGATGACTCCGATAGTTGAATATCTCGAGACCGGCGTCCTTCCGAAAGATCGGAACCAGGCTCGAAAGTTGATGTATCAAATCCCTCGTTATACCATTATGGATGGAAGGCTGTATAGAAAAGGATATTCCATGCCATTACTTCTGTGTGTAACTCCACCCGAAGCCAAGAAAATCATTGAAGAAATTCACGAAGGGTTCTGTGGAGACCATACTGGGGGGCATAGCCTGTCCAAGAAAATCATACGCCAAGGTTATTTCTGGCCTACGATCAAGTCAGCTTCTTTTGATTACGTAAAAAAGTGTGATAAGTGCCAATGATTCGCCACAATTCCTCTAGCTCCACTGTTCGAGCTAACTATGATGACCTCCCTATGGCCATTTGCGGTATGAGGAATCGACCTCATAGGCTCTCTTCCAACGGGCAAGGGCGGAGTAAAATACGCAGTAGTCGCCGTAGATTACTTCACAAAATGGACAGAAGCTGAACCGTTAGCAACTATAACCTCCAAAAAAGTCCTTGACTTTGTGGTGAAGAACATCATATATCGATATGGGATGTCAAGGAAGATTGTATCTGATAATGGAACCCAGTTCGACAGCGATCTGTTTACCAACTTTTGCGAAAAAAATGGAATAATAAAGAGTTTTTCGTCAGTGGCCCATCCCCAGGCGAACGACCAGGTCGAAGCTGTGAACAAGACTCTAAAAAGCTCGCTGAAGAAAAAGTTGGAAGAAGCAAAAGGAAAATGGCCCGAAGAATTGCCCCGAGTCCTATGGGGATATAGGACTACGGCCCGTAAATCGACAGGACATACCCCGATCTCTCTGGCGTACAGTTGCGAGGCTATGTTGCTAGTTGAGGTCGAAATTCCCACAATTCGAGCCCTCGCTTACGATCAAGCCTCGAACCACTCTCAGCTCGAAGAAACTCTTGACTTGATCAAAGAAATAAGGAACGAAGCTCAACTAAAAAATGCTGCATACCAACAGCAGCTACCCGGTACTTCAACAAAAAAGTTCGGGATCGAAAATTCGGTGCGGGAGATTTAGTGCTAAGGCGTGTACTCTTGGCAACGTGGGATCCAGCAGCGGGCGTGCTTGAGCCAAATTGGGAAGGACCCTACCAGATAGAATCAGTCATCCGACCCGGTGTTTACAAGTTGGCGAGATTGGATGGAAATCTAGTACCGCGAGCATGGAATGGCGAACACGTAACACCGTACTATCAATAGTATAGGAAAGATGTTGCCTGTAACCATGCTTGTTTATTTGTATTGTTTTTCTATTGTTGGATTCTGTCAAATAAAGGTTGATTTCATTTAATATGCTATATTTTTTGCAATCTCTCTTAATTTAATAACCTATGGTCACACTCATAGGATATTAAGGGGGCATTAGTGGTATATATACCATCAGCTTGAAAAATAAAATAACATATACGAAATACATACAAGTGTTTGGATATAACCAAATGTGCGAGCTAAGATAGTTTGGATGTAACCAAGCTATCAAACACAAAAAAATAAAAACGTACAAGTGTTTGGACGTAACCAAATACGCGAGCTAAGACAGTTTGGATATAACCAAGCTAGCAAAAAGATAAAATGTTTGGATGTAACCAAATATGCAAACTAGATTAAAATGTAAGTGTATGGATTACAAACCTAACACGACCTTAATAGGTTTGGAACAAACCAGCTAAAACTAATCAGAAGTAAGTTGGAGCATAACCCACTTCGTGTTAAGCCGAGATCGAGGCTGGAATATCTTGCAAAACAATAGTTTCGACCTCATAACTTCGAAGAACTAACCGAGGACGAGAAAAAGTAACTAAAAAGTAAGATATAACTAAACTGTTTGTATTACTCACCATACAAGTACTTTCGGGTGCATGGTTAAAGTAATATCTGACCTTGATAAATAACGAGATCGGAAGCGGATAATTCGAGCAAACTGTGCATGAATGTATTGAACCTCGAGCTTAAATCCAAACTATGTTTGTGTGATTAAACAAGCATTTATGGCTCTTTAATATAAAATGTGCAAAAATATTTCAAACCGAGAAATGTAAAGCGTATATATTAAAAGGAAGTCAAAAAAAAGAAAAATTGTACTAGCCCTATGGGCATTAATTAAAAGAAAACAATTACAAAAAATAAAAAATAAAGGGACGCAGCCCCGAGGTAAGAATTATGAAGGAGCAGTCTCCTTAGCCTTCTCAGCATCAGCAGCACTAGACTCACCAGGACGAATAGCATGACTACCCTTCTGAGCTTCTCGAGCAGCCTCCTCCACTTCAAGCCGAGCATGCCATTTGGCCACGAATCCTACCTCGAAAGAGCCTAGGAAGCTGGTGTCGAGGTCGGCATTGCTGGCCCAGATCCTATACATGGCTATATCAACCGCCTTGTCCTTCTTCTCTTTAAACTCGGTGAGGAGACGAGCCTTTTCATTCTCTATTATCTCAAAAGTGGTGGCCTTCTCCTCCTCAAGCTTAGCATTGGCCTTCTCCAGCTCCGCAAGCCGAGCATTCACCTTTTCAAGCTCGGCTGTCTTAGCCTCCATCTCTGTCTTCGCAGCCTTGAGCTCATCAGCCATTTTAAGCTGAAGATTCTTCGACTCTTGGGCAAAAGACATGCTTGAATGCACCTCGTTGGTCAGCTTATAATTAAGCTGAGCTGAGACAACAAGAGCTTGACACACAAAGAGTTTGAATTAGAACTGTTTACCGAGATTTCTGGAAACTACACTAATGAATATTAGCTAAGACTAATGATATGGAATTTAGGAGATTAACTCAGGATTTTTACGTGGTTGGGGCGTTAATAAGCCTTAGTCCACGAGTTAGTTGTATTAGAGCTTGGAAAGTCTTTTACAATGGAGTTTCTCTCTATGTTTTGACAGAGTAACTGTATACAAGTCGAAGAGATATCCTTTTTTCAGTGCTCTATCGCCTGTATTTATAGGCTCATAGGAACACTGGATCTGGGCCGGGTATGACCCGGGCCCATCAAAGATGCAGATACTCTTGGCTTCTCTGGTGGAAGCCCAATATAAAAGATAAAACATACATAGGTTCAAGACTAATTAAGGCCTAATAGGGCGGCCCAAAAACAATATTTCGCCCGAAAAAATGGTGCTTTTGGTCTGGGCACTTCGAGTTACGAGGTAGATTCAGGGGACAAAGCCAATCAGAGTACTTGGTAGTGCAGGTCTGAAACAGCGGCGTACAATCCCGAGGTGGCCTTTTCCGCAAGTGAAAAGTGGGGACAACCCCCACGCGTCGTGGGGCAGCTTCAGGGTCACGGATGATTTTCCTTGCCAAACCGGGAGGACCTGATCCGGGTTCGTTTACCTTTGTCCCTCTTCGTTTATCATAGGCCCGGACTGGTACCAGACTCCGGGATCATTTTACGTATACTTCAACTATAATTCGAACTGTCTGTACGTCTCTCGGACGACTATCCTGGATCACCATCCCGGACACCATCCGGGTCTAGAATCACACTTGGGTCGTAGCCCTTGGTTATTCCTGTACTAAGCGGGCTTGGGCTGGGCCCACATCCGAACGCCCAGACCATGGGCCTGGACCCTCGTCCCGGGCCCACGACAGGAAATGGGGATAACATTTACCCCCCAAGTCTTCGCCTGAGGCCGCTAGGTGAAGGCTTGCCTTGTTCCCGGATGCTCCACGGTTGCCTTCCCAATTCATGCTTGGAATCGTGGGTCCGTGACAAAGGGCAGTGACACTGGCCATAGGCTGGGCCCGGACCATTTACCAGTGTCCGGGTACGTTTACCTAAGTCCCGCTTCGTGGCAGGGGTACACGTGTCGCCAGGCGACTGCTGCATGGATGGATCTCGACCTCGAAAGGTCACCTAGCCACCCCAAGGGTCGCTAGGCCTAGGCTAGTGCGTCAGCACAGATCCCGAAGTGTCCCATCCGCACAGGGGTCCTTCATTAATGCTCATGTGCTAATGTGGACTGTCGGATGGGGCGACCTTTGACATTCGCCTCTCCTGGGCCATTAGATCCGAGATGGTGAGGATCCAGCTTTAGAGTGCTCATAAATGCCCCTACACGATCTTGGACCGTTCGATGGGGAGATTTCTATCCATTGGATCAGAGCCTTTATAAATACTCCCCAGACACTCATTTGCCATTTTTACACTCTCGAGCCATTTCAAGAACTGATAAGCCTTGCATGTCCGATATCGCTGATGACATCCTTCATTGCCTGCTTACTCTACGCCGTCGTCTATTTCTGGCAGTCCCAGCGTCTACCCATCCGCCTGAGAGCGCGTCCTGGGTCTGCCCCATCGACGAGTTGTTGAACCGGCTTCACCAGTTCAAGAACGAAGTTTTGTCGTTCTTACCGTCGGACAACCACCATCTTCTACGGCCAACAACTCACAGTAAGTCCTTCTGACCTTCTTGATGAATATACGAACTTAGGCTGTTCTTTTAATTTGTATGCTTAGGCTGCTAGAATCTGATTACACTTAGGAACTGTTAGGAAGGCCGCCTGGTTCGGGTTGCTCCGGGTCCGGATGCTTCCCGGACAGATGGTGGAGCCTTAGTAGCCCTTTTTCTGTTCCTGATCTGGGTCTCGTGGTTCCTTGGTGATCCCGGACTCGATCCAGAGGGGACTCCAAGCAGTCCTTAGGAGGCCCCCCGTACCTTAACCGACTTTCTTGGGTTTAGGTACTGACTGCTTGGCTTTCTTTCTTTGTTCCCAGATCATCAACTATGGCAACGGGCATCACCCTTCACTCCGAGGAAGTGGTCAACAGGGCCCCTGTCGTCCTCTCCGGGTCCCGGACCCCTAAGGGCAACAGATGGGAGATGGACGTGGTGACCAACCTGTTCCGGAACTACCGGATGATGTACATCCTGGAGAAGCGCCTGGGCATAAAGTCCACTCCCAGACTCTTCCACAACCGCATGGCCAGGATCGAGGAGCGGGCGCACACGGCCATAGAAGGGTTCGGGGCCTGGAGCGCCGACCACATCAGTGCGGGAGCCACACTCCCGCTCCATGATTACTTCGTCCGGTTTTTGACGTATGTGGGGATCGCGCCGTTCCAGCTCCTGCCACAAGCGTACCGGCTACTCACGGGATGGCGAGTGTTCTGCATTGCGAAGGAGATCGCGGAGCCGACCCTTGCGGAAATCTTGTATTTCTACAAGATGGAGCTGCAGGTCAATGCCAAGGACAAGACCTTGGATGGCTTCTACAGACTAAAGCTGCGAGGTAGCTATCCCGCTCCCACCAGCTCCTGGAAGCATCCCCCGGATGTCCGTCATTACTGGTTTATGACGTCCGGGTTCCTTGTGGAGAAGAACCCCACGCTGTTGCTGGACTTCCAGCGAGTGGGTAAGTGCTTCCCTGAACCTTGTCCCCTTTTTGTTTTATTTTTCTTTCTTTATCTTCGTTTCTCATCATATTCCTCCGGGTGGCAGGACCTTTCGCTCAAACTCCCCTCACCCAGTTCATCATGGAACGGAGGAAGTTCTACTCCGGGCTAAGTGCGGAGGACCTGGACGTAGGTGGCTACGTCAACACAGACAACCTCCGACTGGTCGGGATGCTCGCGGCCCACCAGACCATTGTCATCCCCAACCTTTGGGGGATCCAGTGCGAGAAGAATGTCGCCATCTGGGAGCAACTGGCCCTGGACCACATTGCAGAAGTGGAGAAGGCAGCGCAAGCTGACGTGGCCAAGCAAACAAGGGACCAGGCCCAGACGGAGGCGCCCACTTGGGAGGAGCTGGAGGAGCTCTTCGAGGACGCCCTACCGAACACGAGGACTCCCGAGGCTAGCATATCGAGGCGAGGTAACTCCCCTTAAATCTTGACTTATGCTCCCCAAGTCGGGGACTTAGCTAGGGATAGGCTAGTACTCCGAGGCCCCGCGTTCGGGGCTGACGGGGAGATGATACCTTCGGCTCGCGTCCTCGTAGGGTCGGAGGTTCTTATGTTCTTATCCGGGTTCCTTCAGTACGGGAATTTCCTGAACCCGGACGACACGGGGGATCGAGTCCATTCCTTCGCTTTAGAGGAGTTGAGTCGCGCCCGGGGCATAGATGAGGGTTCGTCCAGGTCATTATTAGTTTTGATGTTGATTCTTTTGGTTTGCCATACTAATTCTCTTTTCTGTGCTTTTGTAGGAGACTCCGGCATGTCTACCCCCGCAAGCGAAATGAGGCAGCTCCTCAAGGACAGGGTGGCTAGGAAAGCTGCCAGAAAGGCAAACGAGGCGGTGGGCCCGGACCCAAACCTCAACAAGGAAGCGCCTGGGGCAGAACAGCGACCCGGCGGGGGAGCCCTTGCCACGGTCCCTATTCAGGTCGTCGACCCGGCTGCAGTCTCTGGCTCCGCCCAACACCCGGTGATTGACTTGGAGACGAGTGCAGCGGCCAACCAAAGTTCTGGGAAAAGGGGGCTGAACGCTGGCGCTGAGGAGGCCAACACCGGGAAGAAGAGGCCCCGAACAAGGTGGGCTGGCTCGGTCGATGAGTCGCATGGCGAGAGACGGCTTGCCGCGAAAGAGATTCCCGCACCGCCGGTTCTCCCCATACGTCCGGCACTACTCGAGGAGGGGGAAGCCGTGGTGCGGGATGAGCAGTCCCGGCTGATTAATCGGACCTGGGAGAATGGTCGGGGCTGGAGAGACGAAACATACAAGGCCTTGATGATCCGCTGTCAGGTCGAGTTCGTAGAGTGTCCGGTGGCGTTCAGCGCCCCTCAGCCGATCATGGATCGGCCAGCCGCTGAGACGGGCTTCCGTCCCAAGCTTGGGCAGGACACGGCCCCCCTGGCGGCGGACCTATTGGACCAGGTGGGGAACAACATGTCCAACCTCCAACTCAAACGGTACGCCACAATAGCCAATCCGTACGTGTTGTTTATCTCCCAGGCTCTCTGTCACCAGGCCACCGCGGTAAGTTTTGTTATATTATTTTATAATATAATGTAATATTATATTATTTTATAATATAATGTTTTAGATTAAATAAATGTGACATAGAGTGTCACATATTGTAACATATAATAGAGAGCTACATTATTTGGATATATGTGAAATATCCAAACATGTAACATATTTGGTGTTACAAATTCATCACAAATTTCTAACTCCTAAATATCACCCATTATTGTGTAGATTTGTTGTTACACAATATTAAGATGAATTTCTTAAAGCCATATGAGAAATGGCTGATAGAGATGTGATTTTAACTCCCATATTGTGTATGGAAGTTACAAAATCAAGTGGGAATAAATTGGAACGTTTTGGAAAAAACTGAAAAATTTGTTGCTGAACTTGACTGAGGGCCGCGGCGCCTGGAACAAGCGCCGCTGCCCTAGTGGCTGACAGCTTCATACAATTTCGGTTTTTATCCAATTTTGAACGATTCCAACAGCCAAGTAACTCCCAAATCTCTATTTTAATTCCATAAAAAACCCAATTAATCATTGGTAATAGCCATGGGAGTTGGTGGAATTTGAAATTCAAAGGGTGTCTCTAAACTCTATAAATAGGACCCTAATGCTCACTTGTAAGACAACAATTTTTCTATCCATTAGAGCACTTGGCTAGAAACACCTTGAGGCTTGATAATTCCAGAAAGCTTTTCCAATATCTGAGAGAGATCCCTTAGTGCTTGAGTTAGGGGGAAATAAGCTTTTGGACAAAGGTTTTAAACCTTGTTCAAGTTGGTGATCCCCAACACTCTTCACTTAGGTTGTGTAAGTGAGAGTTTCCTTTTGTTTTGTTCTTACCTTTTTTCTCTATTGCTTTCTTCTTATTTTCATTTTCTATTTACTTGTAACTTTTGTTTAAGAGTTGTAATCTTCTTTTCTTTTATTTAAAACACCTTTACTTTACTTGTAATCTTTTGTTTAGAGTTGTATCTTTCACCATTCTCTACTTCTTATTCTTCCATTTCTTTGTTTATTTGTATTTTTCAGTTATAGAGTTGTAACTTTATTTAATCAATCAATATTTATTTGTAATATTATTGCATAGAGTTGTATTATCTTACCTATTTCCATTGAGGCAATACATATTTTCCTAACAAGTTTTACTTGTCTTTTTCTTCCCTCTTCTTATTTGTTAATAAGGATTTCTCCTAACTTTTCTTTGCTCCAGGTTGATTTGCTGTCTCATCGGAGTGCCGATCTGGTGGCCGAGCTGGCCATGAAGATGGAGACAGTTAAGCTAGAGCTAGAGGCAGCCGTGAACCAGAGGGAGGCCGCCAAGGAGGCCCTTGCCAGGGAGACGGCCCAGGCCCGGGTGGACCGTGAGGAGTTCGACCGCGTCAAGGTCGGGCTGGAAGAGGCTTTGTACTGGAAGGGAAACGAGGCCAATGAGAGGGCAACCCTTCTGGAGGCGGCCGCAGCTCAGTCTGCCCGGGACAAGGAGGAGATCCAGTCCTTGATGGCACGGGTCTGTGAAGTAGACGATTTTCTCCACTAGGAGAAGACGGCGCACGTAGAGGCCCGTCGCGAGAAGGAGGAGGCGGACAACATGCTGGAGGTCACCTTCGAGGAGGCCATTTACATGGCTTGGCGCAAGGACAAGAGCATGAACCTCCTGGTCTTCCCCGATCCGGAATCGAAGAGGGACGAGTTCGAGGCCAAGGAAAAGGAAGACGCAGAGCTTCTGGGGGATGAAGCCTAGGCCTGGATCTTCACCTTGTCTCTTCTCTATCTTATTTTTTATAATTTTGTAACTTTTTCGGACGCGTACGCGTCCAAAATACTTTATGTTGCTTTCTCCGGTATATATATATTTTGTTATTCCTTGAGTAGAAATTTCATTTTATTACCGTGCCTAATTGATTCTGAGGGTTTGGTCCCGGTTCCAATGGCTTGGACTAGACCAACTGACTAGCTTGTCGAGTTTTCAGACCTAACCGCCTAGTTTCCAATCCCGGCTCCAACGGCCCGGGCCAACGTGGCTTAAATAGTTTATTGCGGAACCTTGTTCTCCCTTTACCAGTTGCAGGCTACGGCTTTGCCTTGGGGCATACCAGATGCTTCTCTTTCCCGGGCATCGCTCGTCCGGGGTGGGACCAGCCTTGGGCTTAGTCCTCTTTAATTAATACCCCCGGACATCGTTCGTTCGGGGTGGGACCAGCCTTGGGCTTGGTCCTCTTTAATTTATACCCCCGGACATCGCTCGTCCGGGGTGGGACCAGTCTTGGGCTCGGTTCTCTTAATTTTATACCCTCGGACATCGCTCGTCCGGGGTGGGACCAGCCTTAGGTTGGGTTCGCTTTGATGTATACCCCCGGACATCTTGTACACGCCATTTTTATTATTCGAAGGGGGTCGCCCTGAGGCGTACATTGTTTACAATGAAAATACTAAATTGGAACACGCTCTCCTGACTACTGATAGTATTTACGGAGATGTTCCGCATTCCAGGCTCGCGGGACTTCCGAGCCAACGAGCCGCTTTAAGTGGTATGTCCCCGGGCACACTTCATGTTGGATCTCATACGGCCCCTCCTAATTCGGGCCCAGAACCCCCACTCTTGGATCTTGAGTAGCAGGGAAGACTCTTGCAAGACTAAGTTGCCGGTTCCGAACTTTTGACTTTTGACTTTCGAGTCAAAATGTCGTACGATCTTGCCTTGGTACATCTTCAGATGCACCTGCGATTCCTCCTGGATCTCCTCGATGAGATCTAGTGATTCTTGGAGTAAGGCGTGGTTCTGGGCGGGGTCATACTCTTCGGTGAGACGGGATGGTCGTTTTGATGGGTTTGACGGCTTTGCATCCATAGACCATGGAGTAAGGAGTGTGGCTAGTTGATGTCCTCTCGGTCGTCCGGTAAGCCCACAGCACGCGGGGCAGCTCCTCGGGCCATTTGCTCTTGCAGGCCTGGAGCTTTTTCTTCAGCGTCCCTTTTAGGATTTTGTTCACGGCTTTTGCCTGCCCGTTTGCTTGGGGCCTGGCGACCGCGGAGAAGCTTTTGACGATGCCATGCCTCTCGCAAAAGTCTGTGAAGTGGGCGCTGTTGAACTGATTCCTGTTATCAGATACAATTTTGTAGGGGAGGCCGTATCGACACACTATGTTGTTGATGATGAAATCCAAGGCCTTCTTGGAAGTGATTGTGTTCATGGGCTCCACCTCAACCCACTTGGTGTAGTAGTCTACGGCGACGATGGCATACTTCACTCCTCCTTTCCCGGTTGGGAGTGATCCTACCAGATCGATCCCCCACACCGCGAAGGGCCAGGGGCTAGTCATCAAGGTTATTTCTGTCGGGGGGGCCCGCAGGACCTTTGCGTACCTCTGGCACTGTTCGCACTTGTAGATGTAATCGATACAATCTTTCTTCACGGTCAGCCAGAAGTATCCTTGGCGCAGGATCTTTTTGGATAGACTGGGCCCGGCTGTATGATCTCCGCAAAAGCCTTCGTGCACTTCATGCATGATGGAACTTAGCTCTGTCCCGGACACACACCTGAGGTAAGGCATGGACAACCCCCGGTGATATAGTTTTTCGTCCATCATGACATATCAGTGGACCTCGTACTGAAGCTTCCTGGCTGCGGCCCTGTCGGCTGGTACCTCCCCGGCGGTCAGATAGCGGATAAGCGGTCCCATCCAAGACGTGGAGTGATCAACGATGTAGACTGCCGGGGGCCTGATGCTTGGGACGGGGAGATGGTTGACGGGGACTAGCCCGGCCAGTTCTGCTTCGGCGTCGGTGGCCAGCTTTGCTAGTGTGTCCGCGAAGACATTTTGCTCTCTGGGGATCTGGCGGATGGAGTGCTTTGTGAACGCCTGCAGCATCTCTCTCGTCTGGGTCACATAAGCCGCCATTCTCTCTCCTTTAGTTTGATATTCCCCCGAGATTTGCCTGATAACTAGCTGGGAATCGCTGTAGATTTCCAATTTCGCTGCCCCTACTTCCCGGGCCAGACGCAGCCCGGCTAAGACAGCTTCATGCTCTGCTTCATTATTCAATGCCTTGAAATGGAAACGAAGGGCATTTTGTAACTGGTGCCCCTGTGGTGACACCAAGATGATCCTGGCCCCGGCCCCGTTCTCGTTCGAGGCCCCGTCCACGAAGACCTTCCATACGGGCGCTGTGGGGACCTCGGGATCATTATCTTCCTGAGATACCCCAGAACACTCAACGATGAAATTGGCCAGGGCTTGCCCCTTGATGGACACTCTAGGGACATAGGATATATTTAACTGACTTAGTTCCATGGCCCACTTTAGGAGTCTTCCCGATGACTCGGGCTTCTGTAACACTTGCCGCAGGGGGTGGTTGGTCAGGACCTTTATGGTGTGGGCCTGGAAGTAAGGCCGGAGCTTCCGGGATGCCATCAGCAGGCAAAAGGTCAGCTTCTCGATTAATGGATACCGAGACTCAGCGTCCAGCAATCGCTTACTCACGTAGTACACTGGGAGCTGCGTCCTTTCCTCCTCTCGCACCAGCGTGGCGCTGATCGCGTGCTCGGTCACTGCAAGATAGAGGTACAAAGGCTCCCTGTCCACCAGCTTTGCCAGGATCGGAGCTTGGGCCAGGTGTTCTTTTAGTTTACGAAAGGCTTCTTCGCACTCGAGTGACCATTCGAACCGCTGGCTTCCCCGAAGGACGTTAAAGAATGGGATGCACTTGTCCGCGGCTTTGGAAACGAAACGGCTTAAGGCGGCTATCCGCCCGGCCAGGCTTTGCACGTCCTTATGCTTCTAGGGAGAGGGCATATCAATCAGTGCCTTGATCTTATCCGGATTGGCCTCTAATCCCTGGAAGCTCACTATGAAGCCCAGGAACTTCCCGAAGGCCATGCCAAAAGTGCACTTCTTGGGATTCAGCTTCATCTCGTACTTCCACATGACTGCGAAAGCTTCAGCCAGGTCGTCCAAATGCTTCCCGGATGTCTTGGACTTGACCAGCATGTCATCGATGTAGACTTCCATGTTTCACCCTAGTTGGGCCCGGAACATTCGATTGACGAGCCTTTGGTAGGGTTCCCCGGCGTTTTTCAGTCCAAAGGGCATGACTATGTAGCAATATATTCCATTGTCACTTTGGAAACTGGTGTGCTCCTTATCTGCCACATGCATAGAGATCTGATTGTAGCCAGAGTAAGCGTCCATGAAGCTTAAGATCTCGTACCCGGACGTAGCATCCACCATTTGGTCGATCCTGGGCAGCGGGAAACAATCCTTTGGACAAGCTTTATTGAGATCCGTGAAGTCGATGCACGTTCTCCATGTCCCGTTTGGTTTCAGCACCAGAATGGGATTGGCCAGCCACACGGGGTATACAGCCTCGCGTATGAAGTTGATTGAAGACAGCTTCTCAACTTCCAGCTTAAGGGCCTCGGCCCTCTCCGTCCCCAAAGGTCTGCGTTTCTGGCGGACCGGGGTTGCGTTTGGGTCAATACTCAACGTGTGGCAGATAATGTTGCGGTCGATCCCCGTCATGTCCAAGTGAGACCAGGCCAGGATATCCTGGTTCTCCTTAACTTGGGCAATGATGGCGGCCCGAACATCTGCCGGCATATTTTCCCCAACTTGGATGACCCTGGTCGGATCGGTGTCGTTGATGCACACCTCCTCTATCTCGTCGATTGGCTCTAGGACGCGGTCGTCCCCTATCCTCGAGTCCAGGTCATCTTCTTCCCGGATCACCCTCTTAGCAGGTGGGGGAGGAATCGGGTCGATGAAGTCCTCAAAGGGCTCGTCCCGGACCATATATATTGGCCGGGCGGACACATGGTAGCACTTCCGGGCGCTCTTCTGATCTCCGTGGCCAGTCCCCACCCCTCCGTTGTCGCACGGGAACTTCATGCAAAGATGCCGGATAGAGGTGATGGCCCCGAACTCGACTAATGCGGGCCGGCCAAAAATGACGTTTTAAGCGGTGGGGCAGTCCATCACTACAAAGGTGCAAAACTTGAACGAGTGCGGCAACTCACTTCCCAACGTAACGGGCAACTGGATCTTCCCCATGGGGAGTAGTGCGTCTCCGTTGAAGCCGTAAATCTGGGTCGGGCACGATGCCAGATCCGCTTCAGTCAAGCCAATGGTGGTGAAGGTGGGCTTGAACAAGAGGTTGACAGAGCTCCCGTCATCCACCAACATGCGGAACACCAATTTGTTGGCGATTTGCGCATCTATGACCAGCGGGTCATGGTGCAGGAAATGGACATTGCGGGCGTCGTCCTCCGTGAAGGTGATGGGGAGGTTCATCAACTTTGGGCGCTGAGCCGGGGCCTGGACAAGGGCGCATACCTCCTAATCATGGTCCAGTTTGCTTAGGTAGCGCTTTTGTTTGCTCCTGGACGGTCCTCCCAGGTGAGGTCCGCACGAGATGGTGCCCACATGCCCGTCCACTCGAGGGGGTACGACCCCGGATGGGTAAGGCATTCTAAGGCCGGGAGCTTGCGCGACGGGGGCCCCCTGAGGGGCCTGGGCCGTCGGTCCCTGTGAATACCCTCCCTGAGGCGGGTATGCCCTGGGTGCTCCCGGGACCGTGGGCTGTTCGGGGCCTGCTGACAGGCCCGGGACTCCCATGGGCATCCTGACCCATTGGTGGAGATGCCCCAGTTTGATGAGATTTTCGATCTCGTCTTTAAGCTGTCGACATTCTTCAGTAGTGTGGCCCACATCCTTGTGATAGGCGCACCTCTTGCTGGTATCCCTCGGATTCCTCCCCCTCTTGAACATGGGGCTAGGCTTTCGGTAGTGAACCGCCCTTTCTGTGGCCAGGTAGATGTTCTCCCTGGTGTCCACTAGATTGGTGTATTCTGAATATTGGGGCTCGTAGCCCCTTTTTCCATTCTTGACCGGCTCGGGCCGGTTCTAGCCCTTGCCAGATCGCTTCCCCCGGGAGGGGTTCACGCTCGCTTCTGTCACTCCCACCTGTGACTGCTGGGCCCCGATGGGGGCGACGCTGTGACCCGCCGGCGCGGCCCCATATCCGGAGAAGTGGGCGGATTGGGCCGGGGCATATCCCGAAGAGGCAGGACCGTACACCGTAGGGGTGTAGGTGATTCCAGGAGTAACGGTCGGTCCCGGGGCTATCGGGGGCGCGACGTAGGACTGCGCTAGGAACTGTGCCCCGTACCCCGGGAACGCTTGGGCGTTGGGCTGTGATGCCGGAGGCCATCCGGAAGCCTGGATCTGGGATCCTTCCCAATTGATAAATCCTTGGGCCCTCCTGATGAATTCTTCCAGGGTAGCCACCTTGTTACACTGCATGTCATCCCAGAGAGGGGACCCGGCCCGGATCCCGGACTGCAATGCTACCAGGCGCTGTCCATCGTCCACCTTTGTCTTGGAGGCTTCTTCAGTGAAGCGCTGGATGTAGGCCCTCAGTGTCTCCATGGGGAGCTGCTTGATATTTGCGAGGGCGCTGATTTGCATGTCCATCCTTATGGCGGCCACGAACTACTTACGAAACGCTGACTGCAGTCCGGACCAGGATTGGATGGATCCCAGCTTAAGTCTTTTCCACCACTCCTCGGCGGGACCACCTAGAGTGATCGAGAAACAGAGGCACTTGCCGTCGTCACTGACGTGGGCCACTGTCATGAGCCGGTTGTATCGGGACAGATGGTCCCTGGGGTCGGTGTTTCCGGTATAGGCGGTGAGGCTTGGCATCTTGAACCCCTTGGGGAGTACAGCGTCCAAGATGTGCCTCGCGCAGGGCTCTTTATCCTCTTCATCGGAGTCGGTATCCGCTCCTTCCTGCTTGCAGACCAAGCGGTCCGTGAACTTTTTCAAAGCAGCAAGCTGCTCCATGAGCTGCCTAGCCGTGCCGTCCTCCAGGGGGATTCTTTCATTCCTCCTGTCATTGATGTTGTTCCTAAGGTCGCCACCTCGGGGGAGAATCTTTTCCTTACGGGCCCGTTCTTTCCGAGCGTTCAGTCCGTTGCATAGGTCTATCCGGGACGTGTCATCCCCTGAACTAAGGGCATGACGCTCCTCACTGCGCGGCCGCTCCCTACGGTTTTTGTTTACCGAGGCGCTTGGGTGCAAAGACCTTTCCCGTTCCTCTCGCCCTGGGGCGTGCCAAGGCTGTGCGTTTCGCGGCTGCGTCCCCTGCGGATCGATCGGGTGGCCTCGTCCTCGGACGGGGCACACCTTCTCTTTCCTAGGGAGCGGCCGGGAACGGGTCTCGGCTTTCATGACGGGCGTGCTTTTTTCTCGGGTCTTTCCACCGGCCTTTTTTTTCTCCCTGTCCGGGTTTCCTGGGGCTGGCTTAGGAAACTACTCCGGGGGAGGGGCCGGCCTTGCTTCTTCCGGGACCCCGGCTCGAGCTTGCGAAGCGGGCTGTTGCACTCCCGGAAGTGGGCCAGCCGTAGGATTGGTCGCCGGACCCTGCGCGGCTATGAATGCCTGCAGGGCTTGGAGAGACTCTTGCATCCGCCGATGCGCCTCCGCTTGCTCAGCGATCCTGGCCTCCTGGTCCAGGACTTGCTGCCTCAGTCTAGTCACCTCCAGGTCCTGCTAGTTGGGCTCTCCTTCGGGGATCTCGGGATCCGCAGCTTTGTCGTGGTACTCCCCCTCGTTTTCCTCTTCATAATATTCCTCCTCGTTCTCCTCTTCGTACTCTGTCCCACCCTCATAGTCTTGTGACTCGTCATGGTGAGATGTTTGAGGAGGCGCGTTCTCGGGCATATTCTGAGGAAGATGCTGAGAAGGCAACGGATCTCCATTGCCCTGCTCTGGATTACTAGGGTCAAAAGTTGTGTGTCGTGTGTTCACCATTGTAGTAAAGGCTTGGTGTTAGACTAGCTTTCTTCAGCTCTCAATGAAAGCACCAAAATGTTTACCGAGATTTTCGGAAACTACACTAATGAATATTAGCTAAGACTAATGATATGGAATTTAGGAGATTAACACAGGATTTTTACGTGGTTGGGGCGTTAATAAGCCTTAGTCCACGAGTCAGTTGTATTAGAGCTTGGAAAGTCTTTTACAATGGAGTTTCTCTCTATGTTTTGACAGAGTAACTGTATATAAGTCGAAGAGATATCCTTTTTTCAGTGCTCTATCGCCTGTATTTATAGGCTCATAGGAACACTGGATCTGGGCCGGGTATGACCCGGGCCCATCAAAGATGCGGATACTCTTGGCTTCTCTGTCGGAAGCCCAATATAAAAGATAAAACATACATAGGTTCAAGACTAATTAAGGCCCAATAGGGCAGCCCAAAAACAATATTTCGCCCGACAAAATGGTGCTTTTGGTCTGGGCACTTCGAGTTATGAGGCAGATTCAGGGGACAAAGCCAGTCAGAGTACTTGGCAGTGTAGGTCTGAAACAGCGGCGTGCAATCCCGAGGTGGCCTTTTCCGCAGGTGAAAAGTGGGGACAACCCCCAAGCGACGTGGGGCGGCTTCAGGGTCACGGATGCTTCTCCTTGCCAAACCGGGAGGACCTGATCCGGGTTCATTTACCTTTGTCCCTCTTCGTTTACCATAGGCCCGGACCGGTACCAGGCTCCGGGATCGTTTTACGTATACTTCAACTGTAATCCGAACTGTCCGTACGTCTCCCAGACGACTGTCCTGGATCACCATCCCGGACACCATCCGGGTCCAGAATCACACTTGGGCCGTAGCCCTTGGTTATTCCTGTACCAAGCGGGCTTGGGCTGGGCTCACATCCGAACACCCAGACCATGGGCCTGGACCCTCGTCCTGGGCCCACGACAGGAAATGGGGATAACAAGAAAATATTCCAAGGCACATAAACAATTAAAAGTAAGTTGTGAAAAGTTACCGCGGTAGTAAGCTCAATACTCTTATCATAAAGAGTATTGCAGTCCCGAGCTTTATTCAAAAACTCCCAATGCTCAGCGTCGAAACCACCAAGGCTCTGACCCACCCGAGACAGGATATCCGAGTCGAGTATAGCTCCGTGGGCCCCAGCAGCATTGTCAATCATGAACTCATCAACATGAGTACGGATCGACAGCATGTGTGACTTGGAAGTTGAGGGCTTCTTCGGGGGTGGGCCGAGTGCTAGGTGGACTGTGACTGAGGGAGGCACGGAAAAAGTGGCCGAGATGGATGCTTCGACCTGGGCAGTCGGGTCCTCTGCTGTGCTCGCAGTAGTCGGAGCTAGTGGAGGAGTCTTCTCAGTGCGCTTGAGGACTTTGGAGGGTCGGTCCGACCTCCGCGAGCCTCTCGAGCGCTTACTTTTTTGAGCCCCCTCGCCACTAGCGAGCACGGCATCGAGATTGGAATCCATGGCACCTGCACAATTGCAATGAAGATTTAGCATGGTGCTAATAGACAAAGAATAAAAAAATAAGTAAAGAAAAACCTAACTGGAACTCTCCCCCGAGCTCGTGCTCGGCGACCAAGAAATCCCTCTATCTTCAGAGGAGGCTGGGGGAGTACCTTCCCTATAGGTGGAAGTCAATCTCGAAAGGTCCCTATAGTCATTAGTTCCGTACTGAACGGCTACTCCATCCTACACCTCGTTCAGGCTATACATGGTGTCGTATTTCCCGAGCCAGCTATCAAACCTATGTACCCTATCATCTACCTAAGACCATATATAGAAATGATCCCTATCATCCTTACATAATACTAACCTATCAGGTTTATGTTTTAGCAGTGAGGGAGACCACATATTCGAGCTAAGGATGACTGTACCTTGCTCATCGGAGCCCGAGCTCGAGGCCTCATCGTTGGCCTCATTCCCCGATTGTTGACTCCTATGGCGGGCTAGAGATGGGGGCCTCTCATCTCTTCTCGGGGGGAGGTTGCCTGTTGGCAGAGGAACGAGCTCCCATCGGGCGTATTTCTTATTGGACCAGTCCGATGTAGACTGATCCTCCCCTAAGAGCCCACATGCCCGGAGCTTGTCTTCATGCAGGAGATAGGATAGGGATCTCCTGCCGTAAGGAAGTTGGAGCAGAGTTTCTCTATGCTCCTTCATCTCATCAGTGGGAGCAAGGCGATGATAGTTGGCTGGAAAATCAAACGCATTTCAACTAAGTACGGGCCTAACAACAAAGTTCGAGCAAAGAAAAGAAGGAGGTTGAGATACTTACGAATCCGTCTGAACGAGTAGTATCGAGACGGGGCTAGGCCATCTATCCAGAAGAAGGCCTTCTTGAAGTTAGGAGGATGATTGGGAAGATCCTCGAACATCTTCTTCTCCTTGGGATAGCTCGAGAGATAGTAGAAGCCATCTCCTCCCCGAGCTCGGGAGGGATTGCTTTTCAAACAAAAGAGATATAAGATATCTTCAGGCGAAGGCCCTTCCCACTTCAGCTCGTGGTAAAGCGACCTTAGGGAAGACATAACCCTATAAGAATTGGTATTGAGTTGGAAGGGAGCCAGCCCAACATAGTCCAAGAAGCCTTTAAAGAAGGACTTCAAGGGAAGGACAGCTCCCGCCTTCTTGTGATCCTGGCTCCAAGCCGCATACCTCAGCCTACTGTCAAGGTTTCTATCCCTCGGAGCACGGCAGCTCCGCTCGTGTGCAGTTGGAGCTCGGAACCTAAGCGAGCCCGACAACCCTAAGCCGTGCAGGGCCAGAATATCAGATATCTGTCCCAGCGACGTGACCGAACTCCAGTAGTGTTCGGCCTCAAAGAATTCCCTCCTTGGCTGCGAAGTGGAGGGTTCCCCCATCAGTGAGAATTGAAGATCTCCCAGCTTGTATGCGACTGTCACTTTCAGCCTGGGATTAAAGGGGATCGGTCTAGGCTCGGAGTCAAAATCCGGATAAAGAGCCTCTCAGAGGATTTTTCTCTTCTTCTCTATGACCTCGATGATTTGACGTCGGTAATGAGCTTGGGTTTCTTCTTGTTCACGAGTTAGCTCGTGTTCGCGAATCAGACGCTAGTTCCGGGTAAACAACGACTCTGGGCTCAGAGTTTTTGGCGAATACGGGATGGCAAGCAACGACCCCCACCATCTTTCCAGATTCTGTGATATCTAGCAAGAAAGAAAAAATGGTGAGGGCCATGCACGCAAGGAATCAAGAATAACGATCTCGATGGTTCAAGATCGAAAATGCTTGGATACGAAATGAGCTCGATCATGGGGACCCGATTAGTGTCATGATGTGTATTTCACGAAAAAGGGAGGAAAGTGGATTTAATTTTTTTAAATCCCGAAATATCAGGGAAAAAATGTGGCGGTTATTCAAAAGTGGTATTTTTGGGAATCGTGCATTCTTTAAAACCTAGATTTTGTACCCAATATCTTGGTATACAAGATATATCCTCCAAAAATTGGGAAACCCTGAAAAAAGACCATATTTGGGTCTTCCTACACATGAACTAAGTGACGAAACCTAAATCTAATACCAATTAATCGAAGCATCCTAGTGCATTAAACTAAAGAATGAACCAGCATAGTCCCAGAAACTAAAAAGCAACAGAGGCATAAATGCACGTAATTATATATATATAAAGCCAAGAACAGATACTTGCACACTGAAGATGGTGGTTGCAGAGAAATAGATGATTGAAGAAGAGGCTGCAAGTGTATTCTCACGGTCTCGAACAAGCTGATGGTTCTTTGTTTCTTTGGCTGAGAGAACATGCAAAAACAAAAAAAATTCTTTATGGGCTTGCCTCTGGTTTTCTGTCCTTTTTTCCCTCTGATAAACGTAAAAATGAAAGGAGGAAGACGACTGGAGTCTTATTTATAGGTCCGGGGGAGTGTAAAGGGTCGGATTAATCTGGGCCATTGGCCAGATTCCGTATCAAATCCGACGGTCAGGGATAAGTGACACGATGGTACCAAAAAGGTGGCAGGCGAACGATCGTGGGCAAGTTTCCAAGGTACTCAAGTACATTGAGTGAGCAATACCCAACTGACGCGTGTCCATACTCGAGTATGTGTGACAGTACGGTTCCCGAAGAAAGTAGTTCAAAAGTTTCCTTCTCATAGGATTCGAACTAATACTTTTGAGGGGGCAAAATGTTACACCCAGATTTCGAGACCTGAGGGTGTGACCTCGAAAGCTGGACTCGTCAGGTGTAAGCTCGTGATGTCTAAAGTGAATGTTCGTAATCCAGGTGTCAAACCTCGAAGCAAGGTGGCAACCTCGAAGATATGTAACCTAGGAATGATATCTAAGCTCGAAAGACGTAGCATCGGAGTATATCCGTTGTCGGGTGTCTTCGGATCAAGTAGCCCGAGCTCGGCAAGGGTATAAGCTCGGAGTATAATGGCCTCGGTGGTATTCACCCACTCCAAGCTGGTCTTGGGGTAAAGTGACCAGCTCATAATTTACCTAAAGACATGGTCCGGCATGATACTAATTATCGATCTCGAACAACGTAATGGGTCATCTGATGAGACACGGTCCATGCGTTTAAAAGATATTTATTGTTGTAACTCTCCTACATTAAAGGGATATTAACTAGTCTGTTATATGCCCCCTGGTCTTCAGGGGACGTTTCCTTGTATATGGGAGTTACAAACTTGAAAGTAATTAAATTTATTAATTTACAGAATAACTTCCTGAAACGTGTGGGATTGGATTCTGAGATCTCCTCTATAAATAGAGATGTCATGTACCTTTGTAAATGACCGAATTTTGGTAATCTGGAGAGAAATTCTGGAGAATTCATCCCTGAAGGATTTCCAGAAAATCTCAAAGTCCTAATAAAATTGACTCGTCATGGACTAGGCAGAGTTAACTGCTGAACCACGTAAAAAACTCTCATTGTTCTACTGTATTATTCTTCTTTGCCATAGTTATTACTGTTTACGTGCTCTACATTTTAAGTTGACGAAAAACAACGTCAACAGTGTACATCATTTTGCAGTCCCATTGGAGTAATATATGGTGTAGGATCAACACTAAATTAGTGTTTTGCAGTTCCATTGGAGTTGGCCTAAGTATTTAATTACTTTTTCATTCTTTTGGTTGCAACTATAATTTGATTCTCTAAAAAAAACTCTACTTAGTTTCTAATTTAGATTTTGAATACATAGATAAATTAAATGAATCCTTTTAAATCTTAAAAGATACAATAAAAAAATTTCTTGGCAAAAGCAGTTGTGGTGGTTTAAACCGACCAAACTGCGGTTAAAAAACAGACCATTCCACAATCTTACTTTCAATTTTTTTTTAATAAACAAGCTCCCACTAGTGAAGTTTTCTCACACATACATTTGGGAGAAGGGGCAAATAGTGCACAGTATAGATAAAGTTGGAAAGGAATGAGTTCTCAAACTCATTTAATTTAAGAAATATGAATCCAGTAGTGTTTACAAGAATTACATTAAAAACAAAAAAAAAAAGCTTTCAAATCATAAATAGCGATCGAATGATCCACTTTAAGGCAACTCCAACTACAAAATGTTGGTTCAATACCAAAATGATCTAATTTTGGGGTCATATTTTTTTTTTTCTATTTCAACCACAACAATAAAAAGTTACAAAAAAAAATATTTTTTTGGTGCTATTTAGTAACACTTAAAAAAATTATTTAATTAATTAAAAATTTGACAATTAAACATATTACAGAATATGTAAACTCTATTTTTATTTATTATTTTTTAAATTTTTAATTAGAATTTATTAAATTTTGAAAATAAAATTTTTTTCACTTTTAAATTTATTTTAAACTGTTTTCGACTTTTTTTTTTCTTTTTCTTTTTCAAATCAACATTTTATTTTATATGGTTAAACAAAAAATAAAAATAAAAATGATCAAATGCATTTATTATTTTTTGTTTTTAAAAACAAAAAATAAAATTAATTACTAAATATATTTTTATTTTTTAAAAATAAAAAAACAAAAATAAAATTAGTATTTCTATTTTTGTATTTAAAAAATTAAAAAACAAAAATTTTATTAAACACAAACCTTTATGATTATATTATTTTATAAAATTATAACAATTATTATACATATTTAAAAGATATTAATATTAAAAGTTGAAAAGTAAAATAAAAACCAAAAAGTACTTTAGACGTTGCTAGTTTATCCCCAAAATGTCAAGAAATTTGAAATTTGTTGGAATTTGATAAGTGTGAAAACAACACCAAAATAAAATAATGATATCTCGTTGAGTTGGAGATAGCTATAAG
Organism: Humulus lupulus; assembly: GCF_963169125.1. Taxonomy (NCBI): domain Eukaryota; kingdom Viridiplantae; phylum Streptophyta; class Magnoliopsida; order Rosales; family Cannabaceae; genus Humulus; species Humulus lupulus. The sequence goes on along the minus strand of NC_084797.1, from coordinate 231,327,237 downwards.
ATAAATGATTCCATTTATCGGCACATTCCTTTCGACCAAACATTACTTAAATTACCATAAAGCTCGTCTAAAAAAATAATTTTTTTGGAACAAAGTAAGACTAATTTGATCACATTAGGGTTAAAATGTCTCAAAATCAATTAGCAAAAGAATCATATGTAAAATGTTACATAATTATGATGTACACAAAAAATAGTCACATGTGTAATGCATCAAAACATCACATAATGTGTTAGTTTTTTTTTAATTAATAACGTTTGCACATATCTAATTACTCATTATTATCTTAATTAGTATTAGAGTAATGATATGTGCACTTAAAATATACACTCAAACATTACACAATGTGGCAGTTTGACTTAGCCAATCACATTTATTAAAATTGAGACCCACTATTTCAAAAAGCAGTAATACGTCACTAGTAATATTTGGATGCATATTTTGAGTGGAGATATCACTCTTAGTATTATGTATTATGTATGCATTGACTTGTTTGTAGTTCCTCATAATTAAGCACGTGCAACGGTGCAAGTCACGTGTCACCACATACCAGTTATTCCCTCCAATTTGAAGAAAGGGAGGGAAAATTGGGAATCACAACTCACAACTCTGATTTTCTCTTTTTCTTCTTCCGTGTTGAGAATCAATCCATTACATTCCCATCTGTGAAACCCTAAATCAAGGAAACAGCTATGGCTTCTTCTTCTTCATTGAGCAACTACGATATCCCATGGGTAGAGAAATACAGGCCCAACAAGGTTATGGACATCGTGGGCAATGAAGACGCCGTCTCTAGGCTTCAGGTCATCGCTCGCGACGGAAATATGCCCAACATCATATTATCAGTAAGTAATCTCATCACTTTCCTCTACTGCCAAAACCATTTGTCTCAATTTCAGTTTCATTTTTTCGATGATGGGGTTTGGGGGTAATCTATTAGCAGATTAATATGGGTATTTTACTGTAATCGGAATTAAAATTCTAAAGTATTATGGAATAGGGATTTTTTATTTTATTTTTTATTATAGTGTGTAAACCCTACTCAGTGAAAGATTAACCTTTAAACAGTTGGGATTAATTTGGGTTCTGCAGAAAATGGGAGGGCTAATGCATTTGGTTTTACGGTGTTAGGGATTTTCATTCTCACATTTGGATTGATTAGGGGAGAGTTGCAAGTGTGATTTTTTTCTTCTCAGAAAAACTTTTTATGTTACTTCGTGTTGACTAGGAGAGAGTGTATGTATAAGGATATATCCGCATATATATATATATATATATTGCCTTTTATGTTATTTTGAGTTAATTAGAATAATTTTTTGTGTGAAATTGTGAGCTTTTATGTTGTTTTAGGCTGATTAGGAGAGGGTTGTAGTGTGAATTTGGATCTTTTTATCCTTGTTTGGGTATGTTTTAGACGTATAAGAACACGCACACACACATATATATGTATAAATCCAATTTAGTATCTAACTGGGTTAAGGCTATGGGTAACATTTTATAAGAAATTATTATATGCTTGTTCTACATAAAAAGATTTTTGCTGCTGTTGAAGATTACTATTTGATATTTTCAGGGCCCTCCTGGAACTGGTAAAACCACTAGCATACTTGCTTTAGCACACGAGCTGCTGGGACCAAATTATAGAGAGGGTGTACTAGAGCTAAATGCTTCAGATGATAGGTGAGGGCATAATGCAATGGTGGTACTTTTGGCAGCTACACTTAGTGAAAAAATTCCCACATTAACTGATTTTTTTATTCTTTTTTAGAGGCATAGATGTTGTGAGGAACAAAATTAAAATGTTTGCACAGAAAAAAGTAACACTCCCTCCTGGCCGGCACAAGGTAGTTATATTGGATGAAGCTGATAGGTAAGAACTGATTATAATAATGGTTTGCGCATTTGATGGTCAAATTCCATGCTTGGATTTTTTTTCTTCATTTATTAGCTTTTCTCAAACTTAATGTTAATAAGTAATTGCACTTATTCCTAAAACCAGCATGACATCTGGAGCACAACAAGCTTTGAGGCGGACAATGGAAATCTATTCCAACTCCACCCGATTTGCTCTTGCATGCAATACTTCTTCCAAAATTATTGAGCCAATTCAGAGTAGATGTGCCCTTGTTCGGTTTTCAAGACTATCTGATCAACAGATACTTGGTCGTCTGATGGTAGTTGTTGAAGCAGAAAAGGTGAAACTCTATTCAAACTATTTTACATTTCAATTTTCTATTCCATAACACTTATCAGCCAGAAAGTAAAAAAAGTTTTTACCATAGTTTCGTTCAGTATCTTCACTGAATGAGACAAATGTACTACTTGTTGGGTTATATAGTTCTTATCGTTTTTCCTCCCAAAATCAGATTTTTTTTTTGAAGTTTATATAATTCTGCTCATTTTGTTTCTTATAATTTGGTGGAAATGTTTGATTGACCTGTAAAATTTAACAAATGAAGGTTCCTTATGTTCCGGAAGGTCTTGAAGCCATTATTTTCACTGCTGATGGTGATATGAGGCAGGCTCTGAATAACTTGCAAGCCACACACAGCGGTTTCCGTTTTGTCAACCAAGAAAATGTTTTCAAGGTCATGCCTCAAAAATGCCCTTGGAATTTTGTATATTTCCTGTGTATTTCAGAAATCTCAATAAGCTTTTTGTTGGCCTTTTCAGGTTTGTGACCAGCCACACCCATTACATGTGAAGAATATTGTGCGTAATGTTCTTGAAGGGAAATTTGATGATGCATGCTTTGGTCTCAAGCAGCTATACGATTTGGGCTATTCTCCCACTGACATTATCACAACAATTTTCCGTATCATTAAAAACTATGACATGGCTGAGTATTTGAAATTGGAATTCATGAAGGTACTTCTGCCACTTTCAAGTTTTTTATATTCATATTGTTCTTCCGTGATCTAGCTTTGTCATTATCTCTTTCATTTTCTAAACTCATCTGAGCTTTCAGGAAACTGGGTTCGCTCATATGAGAATCTGCGATGGAGTTGGTTCATATCTTCAGTTATGTGGTCTTCTTGCAAAGCTTTCTATAGCTCGTGAAACAGCTAGAGCTTCTTAAGAAAGCAGTTAAACTGCAATTAGGAGCTTCTTATGTCTTAAAGGTGAAGATGGTTAATGTAAACATTAGTATTTTTGCTGTTCAGATAGTTTATTTTGTCAGAAAATCTTAACAATTACTATTTTGATGGAAGTTTATGGAGAAACTTTCTACCAGTAAAATAGTTTAGGCATGAATTTTTCTCCTCTTTTATTTTTGGATCTTAGAGTTTGAAAACTACTCGAGTCTGATTATGTGTCTTAAAGCTCTAAGACTTTACTTTGTTAAAAGTAGGAAGTATAATTTTAGTGTGAACTGTGAGCTTCTCTTCTATAATGGAAGTTTTACTATGTAGCTGAAAAGTACATGTTTGCTGTTGGGATTGGTTAGCAGCAAAAATGAAGTCACATCTAATTCTAAAGAAGGAAGAGGAAGATCATTAATGTCTATGAGCTCATGAGTATGCTAGAGCTGGTACAGGAATTTTTGGAGTGCTTAAAACAATGCGAAGGATTTACATTGAGAAAGACAATTTTGATCATAGTCAAACCTCCTGAAGTGAGAGAGCAGTCATGGAAGAACTTGCCACCAAAAACTGCAACCATTTTCGTAATGATGCTTCTTGTAATAGATTGACTAGAAATCCAATCCCAAGTTGGGTTAATCAACTTGCCAGAGTCAGATTTATGTGCAACTATGTTCTTCCTGTGACTTTAAATTCAACAACTTTGCATCATAGAGTTGAATAATAAACCCTTACCTTTACTTTAGAAAGGAGAGAAGAAAATAATCAAGTCAAATGTGTTGACTTCTTCCAATTCTTCGTCTTCTTCTCTCTGGAACCACCACTTGCAGAGGTAGAAGCAGAGCCAGACCACCTCTTCCTCCGCCTTGGCCTCTGATAGTCAGTTCTTCAGCATCTTGGTTGTTGAAAGTTGAAGCAACTCTTGTCCACTCACATTGTAAAAAACCTTTACAGGAGCATTAAGAAAAATCAAAATGAAGTTTTTAATTATACATCAATATCTTTTGGCATTCTAATAATGCTACCACCATCTATGCAAAACCATGGAGCACATATTTGTAAATGGGTTTTGTTGAGGTAAAAATTTAAATATATGAATAGTTGTCGTTTATACGAGTCAACCTTGCGTCATTGATTGGGGGGTCTCTAGTCTTTATCTCCGGTAAAGTTTCTTCCAATTTTTTTTTTCTTCTCCTCTTCTATTTTCTCCCCTTTACTACTTTTGACACATTTTTTAAAAATATTTGTTAGCCTTTTTGGGTATACTATTAATTGTAGCCAATTTTGTTTTGTGTTTTTTTGGTAAAAAAAAATTGGATCTCGTTGTATAGTTATGTACTTAAGTTTATATTTGATGTTTCTCTAATACTGGTTTAATGTAATTCTAATTACATTAACTAATCACTGCTAATGGGGTTTTGCTCAGATAAATATGTTTGTTTATTATTAATCAGTTTGGATGAATGTTAATACCTGTTTGAACTTGAGAGTTTTCCAAGAGTAGGGTTGGGTAATTGTTGTTATTCGGATACATACTAACTTGTGGTCGAGTTGATGGACTTTAGGTTTAGTTTATATTTATGTTCTCTTCATTGAGCTTATACATTTTTATTCCTAATTATGATATGTAGGCTTTCATTTTTTTTGACAAGTGATGATATGATTATGCAAAATTACTTTTTTTTTTTTTTAAGTAACATTGAGTTTATTGGATCAAGTTTCGATACTGATATCAGAAGTTATTAGTAAAAAAAAAATCTCTTTAAAACGGATTAGTATCTCACAAAACTTTTCTGAAAACGACCACATGAATACAAACGACAATATATTTCACAAACTACAATAATCAAAATTAAAAATGCATCCATACAATAATATTTAATCAAATATCAATTAGAACAATATATTCATTTATTTAATCAACCACAATCACTTAAAAATGACATTATATAGATTTTTTTTATGTGAGTCATATTCCAAAGTCCAATTAGATTGCATGACTCGATTGCCAACATGATAGTAGTTAGTTAGGCTCAAACTAACTCAATAGCTCACAGTCTCAACATTCATCAAAGTTGTTATGACTACTAGAAGTCAGTTAGAAGATTCCCAAGCTCTCCAACACTCAACATCTACTATATATATATATCTTAAAGTCAGATTGGATTTAGGTTAGACTATGGTGTATTCATTGTAGAAAGATTAGAGAGAGTTCATTCGTGAGAATTGAGAGGATTCTTGTGTGAGTTGAGAGAGAGTGTATTATGTTCATACATTTGAGTGATCTTTGAGCGTGTAATATGTTCTTATTGAGATAGTGGATTCGACTGAGGTTTGCTGCCTTGCCTTGGATGTAGGATCAACTACTACGGTTGAATTTGAACCAAGTAATATTGGGTGTTGATTTCCTTTACTTTTCTGTTCATTATCTTTAGTTTTCTTATTGTTTGATACATGGTCTTGACTGCGAAACTTGTTGTCTTAACACTGAAACTTGTGAGTTCTTTGTTTATTTTTACTGTGATTGAGTATTTGACAGGGTTCAATCCTCAACAACTGGTATCAAGAGCCAGGTTCTGAGCTGGTGAAGGTCATTGCTTCCATTGACAAGAATCTCACGAGAAAGATCCAACTTCGAAGTTCAAACATATTCAAGAACTCGCTTACTGGCCAAAAACGATTACAACCAAAATGTCGACTTCAAAGTTCGAGGTGGAGAGATTTGATGGCAATAATGACTTCAGTCTTTGGTGCGGCAAAGATGATGGCTCATCTTGGAAATCTTGGTTATGAAGAAGCTCTAAAAGAAGAGAGCGAAATGTCAGTGAAATTGGAAAACAAAGAAGAGGTTTTGAAGAAAGCCAAGAACACGATCATCTTGAGTCAGAAAGGTTGTCAAGGAGAAAACTGCGTATGAAATGTGGAATAAGCTAGAGCAGTTGTACATGACCAAGGCGTTACTGAATCAGAATTATCTCAAGCAAAGGTTTTATGGTTTCAAAGTGGAAGAAGCCAAGTCGAGTGATGAGAACATTGATGAATTCACCTAGCTAGTCTCAGATTTGGAATCTATTGAAGTGAAGATCGATGAAGATGATCAAGACATTTTTCTATTAAATTCATTGCCCAAAGCGTATGACAATCTAAGAGATACATTTAAATATGGCAAAGAAACTTTGTCAATGGAAGAGGTGATTGGAGCTGCCTATTCAAAGGAGTTGGACCTGAAAGCCAACACCAAAGTGTCAAGATCTCAAGCAAATGGTCTAAATGTTAGAGGAAGATCTGAAAAGAAAGAAGACTATGAATGGAAGAAGTAAAGTGTTGGGGTTTTATGCCCTAATTAAAACCTAATTTCTTTGTAATCTCATTTTATTATCAATAAAAGAATAGAAATCAATTTTTGACTTGGTCAATCACTTTGCTCACATGTTTTATTTTCATGATTATTTGTTTAATATAAACTTCTATTAAATCCTGAGCATATAGCTAATCATATTTATAGTGATGTAATCACAGTGGAATATAAATATGACTATATGTTCAAAATAAGTTAGTCCTAAGATTAGTCAGTGCACAGGATTTACACTGACTTGCCAATCTACGATATGATCTACTTACATATCGCATTGTTATATTCTTTCCAGAACATTAGCAAAGTAGATAAGATCGGATGTATTTGTTACATCAAACTAGACCGATATTGACAGTAGACAGGATGAGTAAACATACCGTTATTATCTATTCTAGTTGTGTCATATAGTTGACCATAGGTCAATTCAATCTCAATTTTGAGTGGTTAGTATTCTAGCTGATTATATTATTTAAGTTATTTGACTTGTTCGTTACCAGCTTACCCTACGGACTAGCCCATACTTACATCTTGGGAACTCAGTTGTAATGTCTCAAATTCCCTAATGTGGCTTAATACCTGGATTAGGGGGCCAAGAGGGCCATAATTGAATTAATATGCAATTATGTGATTAAATGCATGATTATGTGAATTATATTATGATGTGATGATAATTGCATGCATGTAGGCCCACTTCTTATTAGAAGGGCATTTTCATAATTTTGACTTGTTAAGAGCATGATTGTATATTTATGTGCATGTTTGTGATTTATGGGTGAGATCACATTATTATGTGGATTTGTTCGAGCTATTTGGCATGAGACGATCCTAGAATGCAAGTTAGCAGTTTGGTCATAACGGGATTAATTACCGGGCTTGGGGTGAGTTTGGGGGTAATTTTATGCTTAGTACATTACCGGGAATGAACGAGTAATGGGATATGATTTTATAATTATTTGAGAAAATTGGGAATAACGGGAATTGGAGGTCGTTAATTATGATTAACGGGATAGACGGGAAATGACAGTTTTACCCTTGCTACCCTTGAGAGGTTTTAAATGGCACTAGGGGCATTTTGGTCTTTTGACCATGGGATATGCTTAAGCTAAGTAGGTTGTAGAAGGAAGTACGCAGCCAAAATAGAGTTTATTTCTATCTCTCTCACAATCAATCATATATCTTTCTCAGGTTGAGATTTTGAAGCAAACTTGAAGATTTAAAACTTGGGAATTAAGGCTTGTGAGCTTAGGATCTTAGTTCAGCCATTGAAGGGGGTTTAATTCTGTGTTTAAGGTAATATTTCTAGCGGAAATTTCAAGGTTTGCTCTGTTTTTGAAGTGGTGTTTAAGCTTTGAATTTTTAATGTAGAACTAGGTATTTAGTGTGGTTTTATGTGTTTCAAAGTTTGGGTTTTGTTGATAAACTGATGGTGATGTCGTATAAATGTGTTGGCTATGATTTTGGGATTGATTTGGTGAAGGTTTGATTGATGTTTAAATTGAGAGACATGCAGGGGAGCTGGGTTCGCATGGTCAAGTCGCGACTTGAACCCATTCTAGAGCCTCCTCTAGTTGATGTCTAGCAAGCGCGCTGCGACCCTCTGGGTCAAGTCGCGGCCTGCCCCTGGCACCCCAAACAGGGGCTTTTTGTCTTGGGGGCAGGTCGCGACCCGCCCCTCCCTTTTGTGCCAGTATGGGTTTTTATGAGTTTTAAGCGCGGGTTTTCATTTCTTAAGGCTCGGGATCGAATCTACTAACCGTTTTAGTAGGATTCGAGGTCCCGAGAGTGGGGTTTTAGACCATGAACCTTTTATTACTTATTTTATTGATGAGATTTCATACTTGGTTATGATTAGGTGACCGCTAAGGAACTTAAGGACCGATCGTTCTCAAGGGTCGTTCTTTTATAATTTCACGCTCGAACCAGAGGTAAGAAAACTGCACCCAGTATGTGACATGCATAGTTATTGTTGAGGCATGTTGAGTGCTCTATATATGGACATTGATTGCATTGTAAATGCCTAGCAGCTTTGCTTATTTGTGAATGGCACTGACTTATTAGTCAGAAACGACATTGGTGTTAGTGCTAGTCGTGAAGTCTTGACTTAGCAGTCATGATCGACAGTAGTACTGAACACTGATCGTATAATATTGGCTTAAGAGTTAAGAGCGACATTAAGGTGTTTAACGCAGGGCGAAATGATTAGATATAATCAACATGAGCGTTAAATGCTTGACCGACCTATAGGTTGAGGAAAACTAAAGCGATGGTCTAGCCTAAAGGCTAGTTACTAAGAGCCAGGGCCAAAATGCTCAGGTGACTGAAGCGTCACATGGCTTAGGCTGTAGAGCCCCAGAGAGTGACGCATTAGTCACCTATCCAGAGTGTGACTCATTAGTCACCTACTCAAGGAGCGACTCATTAGTCACCTACCCAGGGAGTGACTCATTAGTCACCATTTGATTAAGGCTGCAATCCCCAGAACAATTGATTATCTTGTATACATGCAGTAATAAGTTTTTTTGCCGAGTCTTTGCTCACGGGTGCTATGTGGTGCAGGTAAAGGGGAAGAAAAGTTCACCCAACCTTTAGTGGAGAGCTTAGGTGGCGATGTGTACATATGCAGCCGCTTGACTACCACGACCAAGGTGTTTCTCAGGGGAACTAGGGGTTAACCCTATTTTTGCCGCTTAGGTCGGCGGGTTGTAACTTTTATACTGTAATGACCATTTTGGATTGTAAATAACTTTGTAAACACTTTTATGAACCCATGTTTAGTTTAACGTTTTAAATAAAATACATTCATTCCTTTTGATAGAGATTTTCACTCTGGCCTATTAATAACACCTAGAAGTACGTTTATAACCTAATGACTCGTTTAGTGAGTTAAGCACTATTTAAAGTCCACAGTAACAGTCTTGGAGAAACTGTGGCATTACATCAGTAATATAATTGACTGAGAGTGTTAATCATAGATAAGAACATCTATAGCTTCTGATGAATAAGTGAAATGATGGTTTCCTTTTAGTTTGGTTCAAGGAGCTAAATGATAGAGATCTCATTTCAGTAATTAATATTAGTTTACTGAAATATCATTTACAAGGAACTAAGTGTTTTAAGGATAAAATACAATGAGGGGTAAAACGATATTTTAGTCCCATCTCATTGTACATCGTTTATAGATGATTGAGTGACAATTATGGTTGTAACAATGGATAATTAATAACGTATCGATATTGCTTATAAAGCGTTCTATGAATTCAAAAGTGTAATTTTGAGTCTTTAGTGGAGTCACAAGGAATTAATAAGTTAGTAAATTTATGATAACTTATTGGAGCTTGATTTCATAGGCCCATGGTCCTCACTATACCTTGGATAAAATCATCTAGATAGTCTAAATTAGTTGATTTAATTATCAATTAGAATTATCAAAGTTGACCAGGTCAATTTTGGATAGTTTCATTGAGTTATGTAATTTAGAGAAAAAAAGAGAAATTAGGACATATTTATTAATTAAGATAAATTAGTGTCTAAATTAATAAATAAATTTAAATCAATGTTCAAATTATAAATAATTAATTTGATAAAGGATTTAAATAATTATTTAATTAATTAAATCAATAGAAAATAATACACGCCTTAATTTTAAGTCCAACAGACTTATAATTAAAAGAGAAATTTCACGGGCCTATGGCCCATGATAATTTCGACCTAGGGCTGTTAATTGTCTATTATCTTATTGATTTTTTAATTAAATAAGTAATCTAATTGAGCCTATAAAATGAATGCTAAGTGAGAGTTGAAATCAGATTTTTGAATCACAAGTTTTTAGAAAGACTATCTGACAGAAAATCAGGAGATCTATTCTTGATGCTCTAAGATTTTAGATACTCTCTACAACATAAGTCTTTTTCTAAGCCTCAATATTATTTTCTCTTCTTCTCTCTCTATATATCTCATGTGTTGAGAATTATCCACTCTAGTCTAGGTGATTCTAAGGATACTTTGGAAGCATGTGAAGAAAATTGAAGAACGGTTCAGTTTCTTGGTGATACTCTGCGACAAAAATGATTCAAGGGTTAGAGAAACTGAAGGAATGACTCAATCATTCCGCTGCACAATAATGTAAATGTTCTTATCATTATCTCTGTATGAATTCAATTTTAGAAACATATTCTAGGTTTTCTTTTATTAATATGTTTAATATAAGATTTACATGAAAATAAACAAGATCTTGTATAAGTTTGCCAACATAAAGGTCGATCAAAATCAAGGTCAAGAAATAAAAGAACATGTTGGTTGTGTAACAAGGGGGGACATATTAGAAGATTTTGCCCACAGAGAAAGGTTGAAAGTCAGAAAGAAGACTCAGACAATGGTGATGCAGCTACTTTTTCTGATGGTTACAACAGTGACGATGCCAACGTGTTAACAATTTCTGTAGATGATCCAAAGGAGGAGTGGGTCATGGATTCATGATGCACATTCCATATGTTACCCAAGAAAGATTTGTTATTCAATATGAAATTAGAACCTATAGGTCAAGTCTTGATGGGAAATAACTATTCTTGCAAAATACAAGGAATTGGTTGCATCATAATCAAAATGAAGGATGGTTCCATAAAGGTACTCTCTAATGTTAGATTTATTCCTGGCCTTAAAAGAAACTTGTTGTCTCGTAGCTACAAAGCTGAAAATGGAGTTCTAAAAGTGACAAAAGGCGCAATGGTGATCATGAGAGGAGAGCTTAGACAGGGGTTGTACATACTGCAAGGAGACACTGTCACAAACTCCACATCCGTGTCTACACAAACTATAGACAAGACAGAGATGTGGCACAAACGTTTGGGACATATGATCCATAAAGGACTGGTTGAGTTGGGTAAGCAAGGTCTTTTAGATTATAAAGATATTAATGATATGAAATTTTGTGATACTTGTGTAATAAGAGAGTCTCACTTATTAAAATTTTCTAATTCAATCTATAGAACTAAAAACTTACTTGATTACATACATTCTGACTTGTGGGGTTCACCACAAGTTCCTTTTTCTCTAGGAAAAGCTCAATACTTCTTGTTTATAATTGATGATTACTCTAGAAAGGTTTGGATTTATTTTCTCAAAACTAAAGATGAAGCTTTTGGAAAATTTAGGGAATATAAAATAATGGTTGAAAACCAAACCATGAAAAAGGTTAAGAAACTGAGAATTGATAATGGTTTAGAATTCTGTAATAAAGAGTTTGATGCATATTGTAAGGAACGTAACATTGTAGACACCACAATAAAAGTGGTCTTGCTGAGTGTATGAATAAGACCATTATGAATAAAGTTAGATGTATACTTAGTGATTCTGGTTTGCCAAAATAGTTTTGGGCAGAAACTGCTTCGACAGCATGCTACATCATAAATAGATATCCTTCTTCTGCATTAGATTTTAAAGTACCTAAATATATGTAGTCTAGTGCGCAACCTAACTATCATCATCTAAAACCTTTTGGTTGTATTGGATTTGTTCATGTGAACCAAGGAAAGTTAAATCCAAGGTAAAAAAGGAGTGTGTTTGTTGGTTATACAAATGGAGTAAAAGGTTACAAAATTTGGATAATAGAAGATAAGAAATGTGCTATAAGTAGGGATGTCATATTCAATGAGTGTTGTTTTTATAAAGCTAACCAAAATTATTTAGAATCAGCAACAAGCTGAGCAGAATAACAAATTACAGGTGGAGTTAGAAGATTCACAGAAGGCTTATGATCAAGGTCAAGCTACTGAGAGTGAATATGAGCATACAGTTGATGAAACAACTGATTTCAAAGATGAGACAAAAGTGTATATATAAAAGAATGAATCTAAATATTACCTTCTGGCTAGAGACCGAGTAAGGAGAGAAATCAGACCACCTGCAAGATTTGTTCAAGCTGATTTTACTGCATTTGCATTCAGTGTTGCAGATGCATTAGACCATCAAGAACCAGCAAGTTATAGTGAACCTAGAAAAAGCATAATGGGAAAAATGGAAAAGAGCCATGAGTGAGGAAATGGAATCATTGTTCAAGAACAGTACATGAGAATTGGTTGATAGACCCAGAAGCAAGAATGTGATAGGTTGTAAATGGGTATACAAAAGGAAACCATGAATTATTGGAGTTGAACCACCTAGATTCAAAGCAAGGTTGGTTGCGAAGGGTTTCTCACAGATTAAAGGCATTGATTATCACGAAGTCTTCTCACCTGTTGTAAAACACACGTCAATTCGAGTAATCCTGTCAATTACAACAATAAATGATTTGGAATTGGAACAACTTGATATGAGGACAACATTCTTACATGGTATGCTAGAAGAGGAGATTTTGATGCAACAACCAGAACGGTTTCTGCATCAAGGAGTGGAAGACAAGGTTTGTCTATTGAAGAGGTCTCTCTATGGTCTGAAATAGTCACTTAGACAATGGTATTTCAGATTTGATGAATATATGCTCAAACTGAAATTTCATAGATCAAAGTATGATGGTTGTGTTTACTATAAAATTCTTGAGGATAAGAGCTTCAATTTTCTCTTAAGGTGTGGTTGACATAGCTTTTCAAAAGCACTTTTGTGTATTGAGCATTAAAAGCTCTTTCGAGAGCTTGATTGGATGTTTTGGTCAAATGAGCTTTTAACTTTAATAAGCTATTCCTAGGGAAGCTACAAAATGTGGCTTCTTGTAAAAGTGCTTTTTTTAATAAGCCAAAACAAAAGGCACAAGTTTTGCCAACCAAGCCCTTAATTTATGTTGATGATATGCTTATAGCTTCTAAGCATAAATGAGATGTTGAAGTTAAAGAAGTTGCTAAGTCAAGAATTCAATATGAAGTGGTCCAGCTACAAGGATTCTAGGAATGGAAATAGCTCGGGACAGAAGCAAGGGTATTTTGACTCTATCTCAGAAGGGGTATGTAAACACGAATGTGGAATTATTTGGTCAAAAGGAGGCAAGATCAGCCAACACACCAATTAAACCACATTTTCAACTCTAAAGAGAAGAAGATGGAAGGAGTTCCATATTCTAATACCGTTGGAAGCATTATGTACTCAATGATTTCAACTAGACCAGACTTAGCCTATGAAATTGGTCTAGTAAGCAGGTTTATGAGCAAGCCAAGTCTTGAACATTGGCAGGCTGTTAAATGGTTGCTTAGGTACATGAAATGCACAACTAGTTTGAAGATATGTTACTCCATGACAAATCAAAATTTGTGTGAAGTTGTAGGCTATTGCGACTCTGAGTTTTCAGGTGACTATGATAAGAGAAGGTCTCTTTCTGGATACATTTTCACAGTCAATGGAAATGTTGTTAGCTGGAAATCAAACTTAAAACATGTTGTGGATTTGTCCACCATTGAATTTGAGTACATTGCTGTAACTCCCATTTTCTTTTTACAAATTATAACAATTATGAAAGATAAGAGAGATATTTTTATTCATTTTTGAGTGCATTACAATGCTAACCGAATGTTAGAGCTATTAAGTAAAGTGGAAGAATAACTAATGAATATGCAACTATAACATTCATGGGCATTTCATTAGTATAATACCCATAGAATGATGCTAAATACAAGCAAACAATCACTAAAGTTATGAAAAATAAAGAGAAATTCATGTTTTGATGATGAATTTTATCTAGAAGGTTAAGAGATGAAGAAGTTGTGCAAATAAATGGTTGAAGGAACAAGTATTTATAGGGCAAAAACTAGCCGTTTATGACCGTTGGTGAATAGTGTGCATGACCGTTGGGGGTGTAGTTGTTTTCTATTATGGGATTTTAACAATTCTAAGTTATTGAAGTAACCAATAGGTGGGAATAATTAATTTATGGGTGTTAGAGAAACTTTTTCAGAAAAGTTTGTGAGTCAAAAATGCTAGACTAAGTAATATAAGAAGATTGGGAAATTTTCATTTTTTACTATTCACCAGGTACTATTCATAGTGGGTCCCACAGTGGGGTCCGCAAGGGTCCCACAGTAGGGTCCACATGGGTCCCACAGCGGGGTCCACCCCATGGGTCCCACATGTTGATGCAGTAGTGATATAGTGATGACTTAAGCAAATTACTATGCTTGATATTTTGAATATTTTATTATTTTACTATGCTTGATATTTTTAATATTTTATTATTTTACTATGCAGCATAGTAACCCAATGTTTTCCTATAAATAGAGCCTTTCAGAATTCATTTTGAATTACGAAAAATCTTTCTTTCTCTCACTCTGCCTAAAATCTTCTTAACACTCTTTTAAAGTTTTAAATCTCTAAAATTTAGGCGAAGTTCTGTTTGTAACGCTAGCCTACGAAGACCTTTTTGGGTAAGCTCCTTCCCGAGCCTTTCAGTTCAGTTATTTAACTATTTTTATATATAGATTATTTTATCATGCCGTTATAATGTCAAAATTTATATATAGATTATTTTATCCTGCCATTATAATGCTGAAATTTATATATAGATTATTTTACTATGCCGTTATAATACCAAAATTTATATATAGATTTCTTTACCATGTCGTCATATTTTACAATGCTAAAATTGAAATATGAACTATTTTTTTATGTATCCTCATAATACTAAACTTATATAGGCTATGGTCATACTTTTGACTATTATTATGGACTCTTATGACCTATTCCCTATTATTATGGACAAGTATTATGACCTGGACTTTTCAGTATGACCATGACCACGACTTTTAGATCAGGACCTTGTCATGGACAACTATAGTATGACCATACGCCTGGACATAAAATAAGCACTAAGACAGGAAAAATGGGATAATAACAATATTAAGCTAACATTTCATAATGTAGATTTTATGTAATTTAATAGTTTGTGTTTTTATCAGGAAGCTAACAATTTCGGTTGTTTTATCAAGACGCAAGGTAAGTAGAATCCTCATCTACAATACAAGTATTTTATGTGTCTTATGTGCATTTATATGCTTTATATGTTAATCTGTCATATTGTTCTTATGCATAAGTTATTTTCAAGAATGTTATATTATGCATAAGCACGCTTAATGTTCACAGACAAGTTATTGGAAACGTTAAAGTAGAGGTGCTGCTTGGGAGACCTAAGTCCCAAAAATGTAAGGAGGGAGATGTACGTCCCTATATGATGAATGTTTATGCGGGAAATTCCCTATTATCATGTTTATGTTCAGGTGGGAATGTGATTCCCTATGTAATGCCGGCAGCAGCATCCTCTAGGGCCCAAAAGAAAGGAAAGTGAAAGAAAGAAAGAGAATACATAGCATGTTGCACGTTTATTTTAATGCATATGAGGTAGTTATTCTGCTTACTGAGCCTTAGCTCATCAGTTAATGTTTTGTATTGTAGGTAAGAGGCCCCAAATATAAATCGTTGATGAGTATACGTGGAGCCAACATGACTGTACATATGGGGCTGACCTGAAGGGAGTGGAGTTCTGCTATGCTATTTTATAAATAAACAAGAAACTTGGTTTTATTATATTTCATTAAAAGTATTTTGTGAACTTTATCATTTACTTAAAGCTTTAAAAAGTATTTCATGAACTTTGTAATTTACATAAAGCTTTTCAATTTATCAGTTGGATACATTTTCATTTCTACGTTAAGGTGTAGTAACGCCACGAAAATGATTTATAAAAGTATTAAGATTTGTATGTAAGATAAAGTTTTTATCTAGTTGTGAGTATTGTGTGGTTAAGGTTATAAACATTATTTATGTATTGTTTAATAAAGTTTTTGTAAATTCAGAATTTCAGTATTGTCATATTTAGGTTAAAATTTGTTTTTACTCTATATATATGTATGTTAAGAAAGGAGGTCGTTACAATTGCCCTCACAGAAGTTGTCAAGGAAGCTTTACAGTTGAAAGGTATCTTGGATGAATTGGGTTTCAAGCAAGAACAGGTTGTAGTGGATTGTGATTCTCAAAGCGCTATACACCTATCTAAGAACATTGTGTTCCATGAGAGGACATAGCACATAGATGTCAAGCTACATTTTCTAAGGGACATAGTGGCTAAAGGAATGATAAAGGTGATCAAGATAGGTACTGAGATTAATCCTGCTGATATTTATGACTAAAGTGATTCCAGTAGGCAAGTTCAATGATGCTTTGAACTTGCTTAAAATTAAAGAATAATGCAGCAGCAGGAAGTAAGACAACAGAGTCTAAACCTCATCCTCTACTTAGGAATGATGACTCAATGTGGAAAATTGTGAGATCTGAGTCATATTCCAAAGTCCAATTATACCGAATCACTCGGATTGCCAACATGACAGTAGTTAGTTAGGCTGAAACTAACTCAACAACTCATAGTCTCAACAGTCATCAAAGCTGTTATGACTACTGGAAGTCATTTAGAAGATTCTCAAGCTCTCCAACACTCACCATCTACTATATATATATATATTCTAAAGTCAGATTGATTTAGGTTAGACTGTGGTGTATTCACTGGATTCATTGTAGAAATATTAGAGAAAGTTCATTCGTGAGAATTGAGAAGATTCTTGTGTGAGCTGAGCGAGAGTGTATTATGTTCATACATTTGAGTGATCTTTGATTGTGTAATATGTTCTTATTGAGATAGTGGATTGGACTAAGGTTTGCTGCCTCGTCTTGGATATAGGATCAACTACTATGGTTGAATCCAAACCAAGTAATCTTAGGTGTTGATTTCCCTTACTTTTCTGTTCACTATCTTTGGTTTTCTTATTGTTTGATGCATTGTCTTGATTGCAAAACTTGTTGTCTTAACACTAAAACTTGCGAGTTGTTTGTTTGTTTACTGTGATTGAGTATTTGACAATGTTCAATCCTCAATATTGAACCGTGGAACTTGTTGTCTTAACACTGGAACTTGTGAGCTCTTTGTTTGTTTTACTGTGATTGAGTATTTGACTGGGTTCAATCCTCAACATTTTTAAGAGTAAGAGGTAATATTCTGAATTCAATGACCACAAGTAGCTTTTAATTAAATAACAAAATGTTTTTTACAACTACAGACCAAGAGTAACTTTTACAGCGAAAAAACCTCCAAACGACAATAAGGAAAGTACAGCGAAACCAACAAACGACAATACTTTATTATAAAAATAAAAATAAAAATAAAAATAAAAATAAAAGAGGATATGAATGAAGAAACTTGGGCTCAAAGAGCCCACTTCAATGACTGTGACGGGCCCAACCCAATCAGCTCTTTCTTTCACAGTACCTTTTAAACGTCATCGTTTTACCCTAGAGGGTTCACCCTATATTTTCCGTGTAGTTAAATTGTTGCATCTGGGGTTAGGGTTTCTCTCTATCAAAGTCGAAGAAGAGGTGGAGGACAAAGCGGCAAACATCAGCTTAAGCAGCCATGGTTCTCAAGTACGTATTTCTCAATTTCCATTCGTGATGTTGTTTTTGCTTGTTAAACTTGAACTGGAATGGTTAATCGGTAATGATGTGATATGTTATACATGTAAAGGTAGGGTTTTTAAGATTTGTGCATTAATGGTGGAACCCAATAGCTCTTATCATTTCACAGTTTTTGGTTCAGTTTCTTGTTCACTGTGAGGCTCTTAGATTTTTTACTTCTGGGTTTGTTCTGAAATCATTGGGATTCTCTATTTTCAGGACCGAGCTTTGCCGTTTCAGTGGTGCAAAGATATACCCAGGTAGGGGTATCAGATTCATCCGTTCAGATTCTCAGGTAACGAGCCTTATTATGGTGGATTTGCAGCTGGTATATATTGTTGGCCATTGTACTTTTTAAAGATAGTTAGCTAATATATAATGATGTTTATGGAATGAAGGTTTTCCTCTTTGCAAATTCCAAATGCAAGAGGTATTTCCACAACCGCCTGAAGCCATCCAAGCTCACCTGGACCGCCATGTACCGTAAACAACACAAGAAGGTTACATTTACTTGGAAACTTTTTCTTCTTAGTGTTTTATACTTGTTAAGTTTTTATTGAAAAGAAGAATTTACAATGGGAGTTTTGTCTGTGTTTTACACTTCAGATTCAAGATTTATGTGTAGTTGTTTTTATTGTTATTGAAACTAAACCAAAGTGTGATTTTCGTAGTAGTGCTTGTTTGGGCATTGGTACAGGTTTGAATAAACTGTTTGATTTTTTTTTTGGCATGGTTTAACAGGACATTGCTGCTGAATCTGTGAGGAAGAAGCGTCGTGCCACCAAGAAGCCTTACTCTAGGTCCATTGTTGGTGCCACATTGGAAGTTATTCAGAAGAGGAGGACAGAGAAGCCAGAAGTTCGTGATGCTGCTCGTGAAGCCGCCCTTCGGTATGCTTCTTTATTTTGTAGTCTGTACATCTGACTTTTTTAATCAATTGGTATGCATTAGAGTTTCCCAGATTTGCATCGGGGAAAACAGTACAAGGCTTATTTTGGAATTGGAGTTGTATAGAAGGGATCTTCGGCCTGGCCACTTTTGTTCCATGTGTAACTACTGATTTTTACTGAATTACAACCCCCCCTTGTGCTATTTTACAGTGAAATCAAGGAGAGGATCAAGAAGACCAAGGATGAAAAGAAGGCAAAGAAAGCAGAGTTGACGAAGAGTCAGAAATCTCAGGGTAAGGGTAACATACCCAAGGGTGGTGCTGCTACCAAGGGCCCCAAGCTTGGAGGTGGTGGTGGGAAGCGGTGATTTCCTCCCAGTTTTCTCAGACCTTATTGCCCTAGCTTAATTAACATATTTTGTCATTGGTTTAAGTTTTTCATTTACGAATGGATTAAATGGCTATGAATGCCAATCACTTTTGTTTTGGAAATTCCCGTCTTATGTGAGTTAGAATTATCATTTATTTTACTTGAGCATATTTAACTGGACCCAAGGGTGGTGCCAATAACTCTTTTTTTAGTTTTAACTCTAGCATTCCATTGATTGGGTACAATTTTTGAAGACTTTAATTTCCTGTGTGTGAGTAATGCCCAGGAAAGTACATCTTTATATTATGTCCCATTTTTTCCCCTCTGAAGATACAATTTTTGGTTTAAGAATCTCCCACACCTTCAATTTCTTGCCATGCATGTCAAAGAGTGATGCTTGTGTATCTTGCATTTTAAATCATCTTATTGCTTTTAAATTGTTAACAATTTTTTTTGACAAAAAGATTTGTTAACATTTGGATTGACATTTTTTTTTGTACTTTGCAAAATGGCATTTTTGTTATAATTTATAGCAAACGTAGTATATTCAATAAGATGTCTTTTGCAAAAAATTGATTAAAAAGATGAGTATTGCTATATGGTTCACCATAGAATGTGATTGGTAGAATATTAACTTGCACCAACTTGGTATACCAAGTAGTGTTCAAACTAATATTGGACAATTGGCTCAATCCACAGCTGTCGTAGAAATTGTTTTTAATTAGTCATTAATTTCACTTGAAGTAGGTTCTACCAATTCTTTCTCAAGTTTTAAGATATTGACCTGAAAATGTTGAAGCCTCAGTTGATTACAGCTATGGTGACAATCTTTTCTTTATTGTTTTCTTTGAATACTTGGTGGTGCGTCGCTTTCTTCTTTTTTTCTTCATTCACTTTTAAAAAATTTAACTAGCGTCCTTGTCGATAAGAAAAAAGAAATCAATGGAAGAAACGTAGCCTCAATAATTGTGGTGAAGGAAGTTTAAGCATTGAAAGCTTTGAAAACGGGAAAGACCTTAAAACCAAATATAAATTTGTGCTCAACCTTGAGACAAGCTCAAGCCCTTCTATTTGAATTGAATACAAGTGGTTCAAATGCCATAGTTTTAAAGACCAAGTCAGGTAGCCGCTGCCACCAACTCGTTCTCAACTTTATGTTTTTTAAATTAACAAACCTTAAACAACAAATGTAGTTTGTAACACGTCTCAAAAGTTGATTTTGTATCAATTAAATTCCAACTCAATATTTTCAAATCGTATAAAACATAAAAAAAAAAATACAAAAAATGATAAATCAATCTTAAAAAATTTGGGCCTCTTAATTTATGACAATATCAAACATGACATTAAAAAAAATTATATTTTTATGTTTGATACGATTTGAAAAGGTCGGGGTTCTAACTGATACTAAATTAACGTTTGAGACCTAAATGTTACAAAATATAAAGAATAAGGATTGCATGTGAAAAAGACCCTTATATTTTAAGTTGTTTATTAATTTGTAAAATACAATACTTGACCTCTTCTAGTCATTACCCTTAACTTAGCTAGTTAGATCCCATTATTTGTTCAAAGGAGCCTCAAAATTTGGTTAACAATGATTAGCTAACTCATTTAAACAATCATTTATTCACGAGCCAAAAATACTAAATAATCATGCATGTAAATAAATAGATAATCAATTTTGTAATCATGGTTATTCTGATCAAGTGAGAACTTCTATCACTAGTGAGAGCATGATATATGTAGACTAAACAAATTTAAATAATTGTAAATTCTTGGGACACTGGAGTGGTGGTAGTCGAAAGTACTTCAACGGTCAAGTTAGTTAACTAGTGATGCAAAATGAAAAAAAAAAAAAAAAACGTAAAGAACATACCACCTATCTTCGGAGTTAGCAAATAAATGGACTTAAATAGCCAAAGAGAGTAGAGAATGAGAGAATTAATTAAACTAGTAGTGTGATATAGTATGAGATGAGAGAGGGGGTTTATATAAGTTTTTGTCCATTTTCAGAGGAAGGCTGCCACGCAGTAGGGGAGTGGGCTCACTCTTCTTTTACTACGTACTGTTATTTTTAGGGCTCATTCAAATTATGAATGAGTTCTGAATTGATGAACTTCGGGTAGTGAGCTCAGTTCAGATTGATGATATGTGGCCAATAAATTCTTTGTAGGCTTTATGTGTTAGATCCTTTTGGGTTTGTTCTATCAGTAAAAGCATCAATATTGTGCCTAAGCTCATTTTAGGCTACTACAATATATAACGTGTAATTGATTGTTGGTATATTATTTTTAAATGATATATTATTAGATTAAATAATGTTATAAAATGTGATTTGTCATACAAATGTTATTTGTTACACTTTGTAATATATTATTGAGAGTTACAAAATCAATTATTTCTAAATATTACCAAAAAATGTGTAGATTGTATGCTACATATTTGTGTTTGAATTTCATGGAGCCATTATGTAATATGGTTGTTGGAGACATGTTTTTAACTTCTATTAGGTGTATGGAGGTTACAAAATCATGTGAGAAATGATTTGGGGTGTTTTGGAGGCTGAAATTGCTTGTGGCCGCTGATTATCCCTGGCCGCGGCCTGGGGGACAGAGGCCAGTGGTTGGTCAAGGACGTTGACAGCTGTAACATGGCGGCCTTGAGGGCATGTTACAAGCTAGGATGGCGCTCGGTCAGATGCACACGCGAGGGTGCAGGCTGGTGAGCATGCTGATGCCTAGAGTGTACGACAGTGACATTTTCGTAAATATCTTCAATATTGCCCGGAAATGGACGAGATTTGGTAGGTTTCATATTGAAGGGTCAATGAACGCAATGGTATGATCGGATTTGGGAGATTCGGAGAATTGGTGAGCTGGAAGCTAAATATGTCTCCTAAGCAAAAATCATATATGTTCCTGGTAGACGGCTAAAAACTCAGAAGGCTCTTTGTAGGGGGAGCACTTGGTGTCAGCTCTCCACCACCCCTTGGCGCACGTGCGTCAAGTGAGCTACTCCTAGTAGGGCGGGCATATGAGGACCACGATGTGACTCATATGTCTCCATGAGTAGTGAGCTACTCCTAGTTGGGAGGACTAGTAGGGCGGGCATATGAGGACCACGATGTGACTCATATGTCTCCATGAGTAGGAGTACTCATGGACATTACTGGGCCGCCCCGGTAGTGCGTCGAAGTGTGCTACCAGAGGTTTAGGGGTACAATTCCCTTGGCTTGCCGGGATGCCGCTTGCATGGAACGTGGCCCAAACCTTCGAGAGACGTCGTGGTGCGCCATGGTCACGAGTCTCGACACGAGATGTCACGGGAAGTCATTCTTGGGACTAGTTAGCATGCAAGCATTGAAGGGTGCACTATGCTTGAGTAGGACAGAGGTCCAGTGTGTGCTACTAGTCTAGCAGCTAATCTCGAGGGTCTGCCAACATGCGTGAAGGCATGGTGCCTTGAGGATTGGACCATGGACGTATGGGAGTCCTTGGTCTATGACATGAGCTAATAAGATAGTATCGAATGGGGCATGATGAGAGGTGTTGGCCCGTCAGCTTAGTGTCGACTCTTGGTCACACATGCTACCTTGGCTTGCGGATGTCTGGGTGAGCGTCGGTGTTGGGATTTGCCTTGCCATAGTGAGAACCTATGGACAGTGTGAGTGTCTTGGCTAGATAGCCTTGATGCACGGTTGCACTCATATATGCTTGAGAGCATGACTCAGCGAGAGTTGTTCGAGAGGCGGAAGTGTGCAGAAGCATACGGTCGCGCGAAAAATGTGCCCATTGTTATTCGAATGGTTGGAAGGCTGACCTTGGCTCAGAGGAGTCAAGGTGCCGCACAGGCATTTCCGCTGTCAAAATGTCAGCCCATGACAACAGCCAACTTCAACTTCTTTTTTCCATCTTAAACGGTTCTAACATCTCATGTAACTCCAAAAGCTCATTTTTAATTTCATAAACATTCAATTAAAACATTGGTAGTAACCATCAGGTTTGTGAAATTTGACATTCAAAGGGTGTCTCAAAATTCTATAAATAAGAGCCTATTGCTCACTTGTAAGACACACTAATTTCTATCAACAAAACACTTGGCTAGAAAATACATATAATTCAAGATTGTCGTTTCCTTGTGAGATCCTTTAGTGCTAAGAGAATAGAGGTAAATAAGCTTTTGGACAAAAGTATTGAACTTTGTTCAAGTTGGTGATCCCCACTACTCTACACTTTGGTTGTGTGAAAGTTCTTGCTTTTTATTTCTTTTGTTTTTTTATTTCTTTATTCTAATCTATATTTTTATTTGTATTATTTATGAATTGAGTTGTATTCTTTTTCTACGTCTCCTTATATCTATTTACTTGAATTTTGTGCAATTAAGTTATAACATTTCTTATAATCAATATTAGGTTGTCTTTTATATTTTTTTCATAGTTATTATATATGCTCTAACAATTGTACCATTTCCCATCATAGTTGTTGAGCAAGGTTCTCACCAGTCAAATTGTTTACTAATCTTAATAACATTCTTTCAAAACATTGAGTCGTCTTATATCCATCCCTCTCTACACAATCTTTTTAGAAGTTTCTTCTTCCTCAATATTCTTCTCAAATCATTCTTTTGTCTTTTTTTATACCTATTACCTAACAGACGTACATTATTTACATCATTTTCTTAACAACTTTATATGCTTTCCAACTATTCCCCACTTTTCTCATTTTCACGAGGCTTCTCTATCTCAACCTTGTGATTGATAGTTACCATAACTCAGAAGGGATTGATTTTACTCAATAATTTTACAATCAACATCTATATTAATACATGATACAAATAAATCCACAATCACAGGAATTTCACACCCAAATTATAGCCTACATAAGTCACAATATTTCCTCGTTGACAAGAATTATGATGTTCTATCTAAAAATCAATTAGTGATTAGTATTTAAGATCCACACTAATCTAAAAAGTGAGCTAACTTTAAAAATGTTTGAGATCTTCATAATGCAATAAGACATTTGAGATCCAAATAGTGAGCTAAGTCGCACAAGATCCACGTAGTGCAAAAAAACACTTGAGATAAAAAAAAATAAACGAGCTAAAAAATGACTACTTGTGATTAAGTGATTCAAGATTAGTGAGCGAAAAATGACTATCAACTTGAGAGAATATTAGAGTATGATGTCCCACATAGAATAAATATAAAAATATTGAATCATTTAATAAAAATATAAATAACTCACTAATCACCAATTAATTTTTAGATGAAATTCCATAATTCTTATCAGCTGTTTGTAGCCCAAAACAAACCCCAACAGGGGACAATGTCCCAATCAAAAAGACATAACTGAGAGAGAGAGTAGCTTCTAAGCAAGTGTCATTGTTTAGAAAATCTAAGAGAGAAAGCACTGGTGGGCGTTGTGGTGGCGATGCTGCTGCTGATGCCGCGCAGCGCATACACGCTTACGCGTAAGCAAAAGCAACAAAACACCCAATCCACATCCACATTTGGTTGGTCTTACAGTTTCTATATTTTATTCACACACGTTCTCACAAGTCACAACAAACCTCGAAACCAACGACCCCACTTCATATATCAAACTCCTCACCTCACCATCTGAAATTACCAAACTACCCCCCACTTCTTCAACTAAACCAACAACTACTGCACCATTGGTTTCATTCTTTCTGTTCTCATCGAATCTATAATATCAGTTGAAGTGGTTGACTTTTATGTTAATCAAGTTGACCATTCATTCATTGATTTTTTTTTGGTGTAATGTACTTGTTTATTTGTTATTTGATTATGGCATGTGTTTGTTTATGTGCGTCTTGTATATCAACAAACTGTTATGGTTTTCAATTATCTCAATTAAACAAAATAAGCTTGTGGAATTGGTCTTTGGGGTGTGCTAGCTATAGCTAATTGGTTTTTTTTTTCTAAAATAGTAAACCCTTCATTTGCAATTTTCTAGCTGTATCCCATTGTACACGAGAAACCAATCACATAACAAATTTATTGTTATTATTCCAACAAAGAACTGAAATTAATTAAAGGGTTTTCTGATCTTCATAAAAATCTAATCCAAAATAATACCACTAAGAAATTTGTGTTCAAAGGGAGTTGATATAAAAAGACTTTGGTAGAAACAATACAAGGAGCATGCTTGGGTTAAATTATATGCACTTTCTCTAAACCCAATCGTTTCATAAAAAGTACAAGAAAGCTTAACATATAGTAAATATAAGTTTGACCAAAAGATACACACACATTACAATTTAGAATATCCTTTTAAACATAGGGTACCATAAGATTTTGCTTTGCCTTTTGAGGAAAAACAACTGTAATTTCACCTGAATTCTGAACTAATAAGATTAGTGGGATAATAGTCCAAAAGATTATTAGTGAAAAAGTGTGAGTAACATGCTCAAAATGATTTTGTCTCACAAATTTTCTTCTCTTTATCCCTCCCTCTGTCTACTTCTTTTGTCTCAAAATCAAACATAAGTTTTTAATATCTTTTGGTTTGAACGAGGATTAGATATTACTTTTTTGTCTGTAATTTTATTTTAAATTTATATAATTTATATTTATTATAATTTTGTTTTTTATTATTTAAATACTTATGCGCATCTTAAGAGTATAATTACTTTAGTCATTAATAATCTAGTCTTGAATTAGATTTTTACCAACTACTACAATACATACGTGACCGAATAAATGTTTATCTTAAAAATAACAAATAAAAATTTATATATAAATGCTGTTTAGTAACACTTAAATTTTTTTTTTATTTAATTAAAATTTTGACAATTAAACATAAAATGTGTTTGATAACTCTATTTTTATTTATTATTATTTTTTTAAATTTTAATTAAAATTTATTAAATTTTGAAAATAAAATTATTTTACTTTCAAATTTTTTTTAAACCATTTTTAACTTTTCCTTTTTTGTTCTTCTCTTATTCAAATCAACACATCATATTATTGAATAAAAAATAAAAATAAAAGTTATCAAACACATTTATTATTTATTATTTTTAATTATTTTTTTAAATAAAGAAACAAAAATAAAATAATATTTCTATTTTTTGTGTTTAAAAAATTCAAAAATAATTTTTTTACCAAACAACACCATAATTTTTTAAATTAATTTGAATACTTTTGTGTCAAATATATTTTTAAACTAAAGGCAATTCCTTTTTTTTAGAACAACTAAAGGCAAGGTTGTTCATGACCACTTCTTTTGCCCTAATGTTAAATATGTTTTCCAATTGATAATAATTACACATACAAATGGCATTATGGCAATCAAAATCTAATATTTAGTACTATTTCCAATTGGCATTGAGCTGGTGTCTTCTCTGTCTCATTCTTATTATTATTATCTATTTATATATATATTTTTTTTTGCAAAAAACTCATAGAACTGGTCCTTGTATATAGCTTTAATAAGAATCATGTTTAATCATAATTTTGTTCTTATTGTTTATTAACTTAAGGTTTGGTTTGAGAAAGTATCTATGTCTATTTAATATGAGTGATCATGTATCTATTTATTTTCTTTATAATAATAAATAGCAAATGCAACTACTTTTTCATTTGAAGGAAGCATCCTCCACTACTATTTTCATTTTTACAAGAATAATAATTATAAGATTTTTTCCCTAAAGAAAATATGATAAGTTCAGGGACAAAATTGTAACTTCAGTTGTAATATTTTTTGATGTAATAAACTTAATCTAAAGTGTAATCTTTTAGATGGATCACTATAAATAGAAGCCATTACCATAGAAATACAACTCTATTGTATAATTTACTGATTTAGAGAGAGAGAGAGGAGGAGAAGAAGCAGAACTGAGCGGTTAAATCTACAAAGCCTTTTACAGTTTACAAACATACCAAAAGCTTCTATCTTTTTCTTCAATTCTTCCCCTTAGTTCCTTTGCTCAGACTTCTTCTACTTCCTTAAAACCCACTTCTCAATCTCTGTTCCATATGCTTTTGTTTGCAAAAATTAAATCTTTCTCAACTATATAACAACTTTGAGAACTTGGCTAGAGCTTTGTCATTCTAGAGAGAGAAGGAAGGTTAGGTGACCATGTCTAATCAGGATCTAGAGCGAGGAGGAACAAAGGCTAGAGGCAATCAAAACCCAGCTGGGAATTACACGAATCCGTACTATGTAGAGACCTCGGAGCATCAATGGACATCGTGGTTGATACCCATGTTCGTGGTGGCTAATATTGCTGTCTTTATTGTGGCCATGTATGTCAATAACTGCCCAAGGAACAATCTTAAGTTTGAAGGAGCTTGTGTTGCCAAGTTCCTTGGCAGATTTTCGTTTCAGCCTCTGAGAGAGAACCCTCTCTTTGGTCCGTCTTCTTCTACGTGAGTTCCCTGCTTTGATTTTATATTTATATACTTGAATTGGGAATTGCTGATTTTTTTTTGGAAATGATCATCTTTTTTGTAACTGGTTTTGAGTTTTTCCTTTGTTAAGAATCAATTTGAGTTTTATATTAGATAAAAGTTTGAGCCTTTTTGTTCTGGGTTTTATTAAAATTCGATTTTTTTTAACGATGCCAATCATCACAGGATGTTTTGTGATGTGCGTTCAGTTTGATCTTGGTTATGTTAACTGCTAATTCTTTGTATTTGTTTCATTGATTTGTTTAGATATAATTATTTTACTTCATAATTTTGCTGAAGTTTTTCTGGATCCAACATAACCCAATAGAAAAATATTTATTTATTTTTTAATTTATTCTGTTTGTTGGGATATCTTTTTCATGAAAGTTGGTATTCTGCTTGCAATTGGAGTGGTTGAGAATGAAACTTTTGTTTAACAAATTTTATTTCTATAACTGGTCAATTTCTAGGGACTGCATACAGGTTGAGATTAAAGTTTTTAAATGATGATTTGATATAACAAAACTAAACTACAAAAGTAGTTTTTGTCATTTTTCTAACGCCAAATATCTATAGGAAATAATGTTTGACCTTTTCCCTCTAAAGTGATCTCTGTTAATAAGCATAAAAAAAGAAAAAAGAAAAGAAAAGATGAAGACTTTAATAGAATTGTGTTTAGACTTTTTATAGAATTGCATTCAGAAATATTTCCTGCTTTAGGTTTTGGTTACGATGGCCTTTTTAAGTGAGCCAACCTGGTTTACTTTGTCAGAACTTAATGGATGAATATGCAGTTCCTTTCTCAGTTTTAATAACACTTTATTATATTTCATTGCACAGATTGGAAAAGTTGGGAGCTTTGAAGTGGGATAGAGTTGTCAATGGGAACCAAGGATGGAGACTCATCACTTGTATCTGGTTACATGCTGGTGTCATTCATTTGCTTGCAAATATGTTGAGCTTGGTCTTCATTGGGATCCGCCTTGAGCAGCAATTTGGATTTGGTATGTCACTGTTTTGAGAGCTTTTAATCCCATCCATTCCCATTAAGCTTTATAAATCACTTTGCCACAAGCATGATTACAATCAACTCAAATTGTTTGCAATTTTTGTGAATGTATTTACTCTTTTCAATAACCACAATCTGACGCGATCAATTTAATCTGGCAGGGCGAGTTGGGTTAATCTACTTAATATCGGGATTAGGTGGAAGCATACTATCATCTCTTTTCATTCAACGTAACATCTCTGTTGGTGCTTCGGGTGCTTTGTTTGGACTTCTTGGAGCTATGTTATCAGAGCTTCTTACAAATTGGACTATTTACACCAACAAGGTTTGCTGCTATGCTTTATCTTACAAAAGCTTTATGTTAAATTTGACACTTTTATGGTCACTAATTCTTTACCTTCTTTTCCTTTACAGGCTGCAGCTCTATTCACACTCATTATCATAATAGCCATCAACTTAGCTGTTGGTATTCTACCCCATGTCGACAACTTCGCCCACATTGGAGGATTCATGAGTGGTTTTCTCCTCGGCTTCATTCTGTTAATTCGTCCCCAGTTCGGATACTTGGAGGGTCGTCATCTTCCAGCAACTGCTCGCGTCAAATCTAAGCATAAGGCTTACCAGTATATCCTCTTGTTGGTTGCAGTCGTATTGCTGATTGTCTGGTAAGCTTAGCTTATTTTGCAGCGTTCAAATAATCGCCATCAGAAAAATGATCTACCATTCCTGGACTCTGTTATTCTGTCTCTAATTTCCATTTTTTTGGGATTGAATGGTGCAGGTTTACGGTTGGGTTGGTGATGGTATTCAAAGGAGAGAACGGGAACAAGCACTGCAGCTGGTGCCATTACCTGAGCTGTGTGCCTACCTCAAAATGGAAATGCGGTAACTGAGGAGGAGACTTCACTCATTCTCTCTTACCATATTTTCCTTCAGCTCCATACATTATTACCATCTTTTGATATGATATGATATGATTCTTTTCTTTATTTTATTTGTATTAGAAAAATTTTCATATGTTTATTCTATTGGATATGCTTTTTCTTTCTTCACTCGTGTACATGCATAGTTTATCAGTGAAAACATTACAATGTTAATTAATTTTTCTTCTTCTTTTGTTTGGTTCAAAATACATGAGGTTTATGTGATTATGTTGCAAAAATATATTATTGGTCTTTGTGTTTAAAAAAATGTAAAATAAAAATGGCGTCGCCCGGACTCGAACCGGAGACCTTCAGTGTGTTAGACTGACGTGATAACCAACTACACCACGACACCTGTGTGTTGCACCGTTTTGCTTTTTATTAGTTGGTTGATAATGTAAAACACTCGTACTTACAACCACTGCGAATCCCTTGTGTGATATCTTAGAATAAATACTGTTAAAAATTTGTCAAAGTGTTTAACTCCTAATCTAATGTTCGCGTCTATACTAACATGCTTATCTAATTTTTCTGAGTATATCTGTATGAGAGTAAAGGAGAATTCCAACTATCTGATTTGAATCTCACACCAAGCTCAAGCTCTAAGATATCTCTCTCATTCAGTCGCTTACGAATTGAGCCTAGAGTTATCTAAAAATTTGGCTCTAAGCTACCAACATATTTTATTATCTTTCACTTGACCATTATTTTTCTTACTTATGAGTATTGTTCTTTTATTACTAACTTGAGCCTAAGTTAGTTAGCTTCAATTGTGGTGAAGAAAGTTTAAGTTTTGAAGGCTTTGAAAATGGGAAAGATCTTAAAAACCAAGTATATATTTGTACTCAACCTAAGTATTGGTAGACAGGCTCAAATCCTTTATTTGAAAACAAGTTGTTCTAATGAATGCCATAGTTTTTAAACACCAAATCAGGTAACCACTGCCACCAAGTCAAGTCGTTTTCAACTTTATGCTGTTTAAACCAACAACCTTAACGACCGAATGTGTTTTGTTATTTTAAGTTGTTTATTAATTTGTAAAATACAATCAATACTCGGCCTCTCTTCTAGTCATTACCCTTAACATAGCTAGATAGACCCAGTCATGTGTCTAAATTTATGATTAATGAACTCATCTAAACAATCATTTTAATCACAGCCAAAATACCAAAGAATCATGCATATAAAATAAACGGGTATGCAATTTCGTAATCATAGTTATTGTCAAGTGAAATTTATCAAGTTATTAAGAAATATTGAGCAAGATTCTCACAAGTCAAACACCCCAATTGTTTATCGATCTTAATAATATTCTTTCAAAACATTAAGTCTTTATTTCCCTTTGTGCACAATCTTATTGGCAAAATTTCTTCTTCTGCAAAGCACTTTGCACCTAACATACGTACTTCTACATCATTTTCTTAACAGCTTTATATCTTCACCAACCATTTCGTTTTTGTCTCATTTTCATGAGGTTTTTCTATCTCATCCTTGTCATTTGATAGTTATCATAATTATAATTGGAAGGTTTTGATTTTTCTTTTTACAACCAACATCTTTATTAATATATGATACAAATAATTCCTCCTGTACAAGTCACAACATTTTCTCCTTTGTAGCACCAAAACAAACAACAACAACAAAGACAATGTCCCAATCATAAAGACATAATATATATAGATATATATATAGAGAGAGAGAGGCCAAATGGCAAAGAGGAGGGAGTAGTAGCTTCTAAGCAAGTGTCATTGTTTAGAAAATCCAAGAGAGAAAGCATCGATTCCATTTGGTCTTACAGTAGTGAGCCGAAACTGGTGCGCGTTGTGGTGGTGATGCTGCTGCTGCGCATACATCCACATTTAGTCTTACAGTTTCTATATTTTATTCACACGTTCTCACACCAAAGCCGGACCAAGGAACCAATGGCCCCACTCCATCAAACTCATCACCTGCCTTTCTTACTATATATATCATAATACTAGCTAGTAACTATATACTATCTTTTTTATACGTTTTAAAAAATGTGTGTGCGCCCGTCTAGTATCAACAAACTATTATGGTTTTCACTTTTCAATTATCTCAATTAAACAAAATAAACTTGTGGAATTGGTCTATGAGGTGTGCTAGCTAATTGGTTTCACAAACCCTTCATTTGCAATTTTCTAGCTGTATCCCATCGTATAAATAAAGGGTTTTCAGATCTACAAAACAATTATCTAATCCAAAATAACATCACATTATTATTCCTCACTATAATATGCAATCTTACTTCCCAAAGCGCAGAAGCTTGAGAAATTAAAGCATTCTTTGCTAAAAGATGAGCAACAGTACGATGAGATATCTGCCACTAGCATATTCAAATCTCCACTTTGCTCAATTCAGGAGGTCCAACTCTGTAATGCCCCGAATTCTCCGATGTGGTTTAGTGGCTGTTTAGTAGGCTGGGAGGGCCGTAACTGTTTAATTATGCTATTAAATGAATATATGCATGTTTATGTGAATTATATTATAATATGATGTTATATGCATGCATGTGAGTCCACATTTGAAATATTATGATGTTATGATAATTTGGCCCATTGAAGGTAAATTTGTGTATTTGGGTGCATGATGTGATTTGCGAATGAAATTCCATTATTATGGAGATATATTCGAGCTATTCGGCATGAGACAGTCATATTTAGTGGATTAGCGGTTTTATCATAACATGGTCAATTTTCGGGTAGTAAGAATGTTTATTTGAGGATAAATTGGGAATTTTTGAGATTAGGGTGAAATTCTGGACGTTTTGACTATAATGTCCCTGGGGTGTTTTCGGGACCTCGAGCACTAGGTTTTATTTGAGGTTACTTAAGCAGGAAGTAGCTTGTCAAATAGAATGTACGATTAGAAAACCTCTCTTCTCCTTTGTTAGTTCATTTTTGCCACCCAAAGCATATTCGAAGAAATCTTGAGTTCTAGGAGTCAGAATCGAGCGAAGATTGAGGCATAGCGATCCTAGGAAAGATTAGAAGCTTCTTAACAGAAGGATTTGACGGAAAACAACCCAATCGAAGGTGATCGAAGTTTAAAGTTTTGAGTTTTTAGAGTTTCTAAGCTTTGAATTGGACTTTGTGAATTGTTGAGTTTTCGGTTCGTTTGAACCTTGGGTTTTGAGGGTTTTGGAGTTTTGGGAAGCTTGGGAACCTTGTTTTGATGATTGGGGAATGTTTAGGTATGATTTTGGAGGTATTGAGAAGTTGAAAACACGTTTGGGAATGGCCCAGGGTTGGGAGCCGCGGCCCTGTTCTTGGGCGCCGCAGCCCTAGCTCGATGAAGAAGGAAGTGGTTCTGTTCTTGCTGGGCGCCGTGGCCCTTGCCTCTGGAATTTGCTGGGGGCCGCGGCACAAGGTGCCAGGGCCACGACTCTTGAGCAGGGTTGAGCCCATTTGCATGTTTTGACGCCGGGATCATGGTTTTAGGCCTCGGAATCACTCCTACTACCCGGATTAGTGAGGATTGATGTCTCGGAGGCTAAATCTTGGTTTGAGAACCCTTGATTATCATGATATTGATGGTATCCTCTAATGTGTTATGATTAGGTAACCGCTAAAGGACTAAAAGCTAAATCGTTCTCAAGGGTCATTCTTTTGTTCATTCTAGCTCGAATCAGAGGTAAGAAAACTGCACCCCATATGTGACATGCATGGTTATTCATGAGGCATGTTGGTTGTGTAAATGTGGACATGGATTGAATATTGAATGCTTAGCAAATGTTGCTCACTTGTGCATGACACTGACTCATTAGTCAGATTTGGCAAAGGTGCTAGTATCAACTGTGAAGCTGTGACTTATTAGTCATGTTCGGCAGTGGTACTGGGCACTGGTCACATAGTGCTGAATCATTAGTCAGGACGGCCTTAGCGTGTTCCATGCAAGCCAATAAAGATTAGATCTAATCGACTTTCTGCATTGGATGACTCAAAGAGCATTAATGCCGGACCAACCTCAAGTTCGATGAATATTATAAGCGCTTGTGTGGCTTACCCATCAGTCACTCATTTGATAAGTTAGAGACTTACCCATCAGTCTCTCATTTGTTAAGGCTAGTGGCTTACCCAGCAGCCACTCTTCTGTTTAAATTAGTGACTTGCTTTTCAGTCACTCAGTATGGTTTACCAGAACCTCAAGTGATATTCACTCATTTGTTTGAGAGCTATGAGCTATGTGTGATTATAATGATAATCCTTTGATATTGTTTAAATACAATGCTGTGTTTTCTTGCTGGGCTTTGGCTCATGGGTGCTATGTGGTGCAGGTAAAGGGAAAGAAAAGCTCACCCAACCTTGAGTGGAGAGCTTAGGTGGTGATGTGTACATATGCGACCGCTTGACCACCACGGCCAAGGAGTTCTCAGAGGAACTAGGGGGTTTACCCTATTTTTGCCGCTTAGGTTGGCGGGTTTGTAATTTTGGAACAGTAATGACCTTTTTGAGTTGTAAATAACTTGTAAATATTCTTGTGGGCCCATGAACAGTTTTATGTATCAAATAAAACATATCCTTTCCTTTTTATTGGTTTTCACCTTAGCTTGTTAATACCACTTAGAACGCGTTTTTAACCAAAGGACTCAGGCAATGAGTCAAATTTCCGGTTCACCGTAACTGTTCTGGGGTAACCAGGGCGTTACAAACTCTTTGGCAAAATTCACACCATTTTTAATAGTCAAGAGCTTGGCAACAAGATGATCAGAGAAAGGATTATTAATGAAAACACCTTTAGAGGCTATCACGGCTCCTCTGTGATCACGAGCCACCATTCCATTACTGCACCAACCCTACACTTGATCTCTACAGTCGGCTTTGCTTTCTTCTTGGTTCCATGACAGTTAAGAAAATCGTGGAGGTTTAGGCAACAAAAACAAACAAACAAGTTGTTCATGATCACTTATTTTTATTGGTAAATATATGTTTTCCAATTGATAATAATTTTCACATACAGATGGCATTATTACAATCAAAATCTAATATTAGTACTATTTCCAATTGGCATTGAGCTGGTGTCTTCTCTCTCTTATAGAACCGGTGCTTTGATAGGATTTTCCTATCAAATGGTTAGCCAAAAAGCACAAACAATGGAGAAATGAAAGAAAATTTCTCTGTATTGCACACCAGGAATTCGAGAGCCTGGTCTCTCCCTCTTTCGGTTACAAGCCTACCAATATCTTCACCAAGACTAACAACTCACACTCTCTCTATTAATACTCTTCCTTACTGTGCTACCATGCACCTTAGCCACACTAAGACCCAACCCACATAAATAACCCAATACCACTAACAATCTCCTACTGCCCCTTCACCCTTAGCCTTCCTACAACTCCTAGCATACACATAAGTAAGAGGTGGTTTATCAATACTGCCTACTAGAAGTTTCACATTGTCCTCAAAGTGGAAATGAGGAAATTGTTCTTGGATAACTCTAAATTCTTCCCAAGTAGCCTCAAAATTTGGCAAGTTCTTCCATTTGATAAGTGCTTGGGGGGACTCCTTATGAGTACCTGGTCGGACTTCAAGCACAAATTTAGGTTCCAATAACCACTCTAATTCTGCTGTCAACCCCTGAGGAAGAGTTGTGGCTTGCTAGTTTGGTCCCAAAGCAGCTCGAAGGAGTGAAACGTGGAATGCTGGATGTATAGTTGCACCAGGCGGCAACTGGAGGCGATATGCAGTAGTACCATCTCGGGCCAACACAGGAAAATGACCAAAAAATTTAGGAGACAACTTCTTAATCTGTTGCTTGGCCACAATACGTTATCGATAAGGCCTCAACTTCACATAAACCAAATTGCACATCTCAATGCTTGCGATCAGCCTGAACTTTCATCTTTTGTTGAGCACGATGCAAGTTCTGTTTCAGCAAACTCAGTATCTCATCCCGAGCCCGAAGTTTTTGTTCCACCATTGATACTTTAGTGCTGGCTTGCTCAAATCGAAGCAAGGGAGGAAGGTCTTGTTGATAGAGAGCACAGAACAGAGTCATGCCAGCCGAGGAGTGAAACGAAGTGTTATACCAATATTCCACCCAAGACAGCCACTTTACCCATTGGCTGGATTTAGAACTAACAAAACAACGGAGATAAGTCTCCAAACTCGATTAACCACTTCCATCTGACCATCCGATTGAGGATGATATGCCGTACTTTGCTTCAAGGCTGTCCCTTGCAATCTAAATAACTCCTTCCAAACTAGACTAAGGAAGGTCCTGTCCCTGTCCGAGAAAATTTAACGAGGAATTCCATGGATTTTAACAACTTCCCTCACAACATCGCTGCTACCGTCATTGCCGAGAAAGGGTGTCGAAGTGGTGTAAAACGGCCATACTTGCTCAACCTGTCTACCACCACCAAAATGGCAATCCCTCAATGAAATCCATAGAAATGTCTTCCCAAACTTGATTAGGAATTGGCAAAGGTTGTAATAAACCTGTTGTGGATTGAGCGAGGTACTTGTGTTGCTGACAAATAACACATGCAGCCACAAAGTGTTGAACATCTTTGCGCATTTCGTGCCAATAAAGATCCGCTGCCAATCGTTGGAATGTCTTGAATACCCCGGAGTGACCCCCCACGTTACCACAATGGTACTCCTGCAACAGTAAGGGAATAAAAGGGAATGAGGACGATATCACCAATCTGCCTCGAAACTTGAGACACCTTTGCACCAAAGAGAATCCCCCACATTGCTGCCCTGTGGATAGTTCCTTCATTACTTTTGTCAAAGCTGGGTCAACAGCAACATGTGCTTACAAATCTAGAATAGATAATACATTCGAAACTAAAATGGCAGCAAGTGAAGCCTCGCAATGTACTCTCGATAAGGCATCAATTGCCTTGTTCTGCAACCCAGGCCTATACTGTATATCAAAATCATAGCCTAAGCTTTTTGTAAGCCATTTATGATGT
This sequence comes from Humulus lupulus, assembly GCF_963169125.1. Taxonomy (NCBI): domain Eukaryota; kingdom Viridiplantae; phylum Streptophyta; class Magnoliopsida; order Rosales; family Cannabaceae; genus Humulus; species Humulus lupulus. Next base: position 231,290,834 of record NC_084797.1, on the reverse strand, counting down.
TCCAAAGCCACCAGCCACTGTTCCAACAAATATTTCAGACTCCGCTTGTCCGTGCGGACCAAAAATGTACGCCCAAGTAGGTATGGTCGCCACTTCTGAATATCAAGGATTATCACCATCAATTCCTTCTCATAAAAAGACTTTGTTCGTGCCCGAGATGACAACACTTGATTGTAGAAGGCAACCAGTTTTCCATTTTGTATCAAAACAACCCAAGTCCCACTCTGGAAGCATTCACCTCAAGGACAAATGGCTTTGAAAAATTAGGAAGCGCCAATACCGGTACTGAGCACATCGCCTGTTTTAGCTTACCGGAAGCCTCTTGAGCCTCAAGCGACCAATCAAAGGCATCCTTCTTCAACTGATCTGTTAGTGGCTTCACAATACTCCCATATCTTTTGTCAAACTTCTGGTAGTAACGGGTAACTCCCAAGAATCCTCGTAGGCCCTTGATTGACCAAGGAACAAGCCAATTTTCCAGTGCCTCAAGCTTGCTTGGGTCAGCCGAGACCCCTTGAGCTGAAATGATGTGATCGAGATACTCCACCTTTTATTGAGCAAGCAAACACTTCTTCTGGTTTTCATATAATTGGTTTTGCTGAAGGCATTTCAAAACCAAAGTCAAATGGTGTACATACTCCTCCAATGAAGCACTATAGACCAAAATGTCATAAAAAACACCAATACAAACTTCCTCAAGTAATCACAAAAAACCTCATTCATAAGGGCTTGGAAAGTTGCCGGTGCATTTGTAAGACCAAAGGGCATGACAAGGAACTCATAGTGTCCCTCATGAGTGCAAAAATCCGTCTTTTCCACATCCCAAGCTGTCACTCGAATTTGGTGATACCCCGATTGCAGATCCAGCTCAGAGAACACCTGAGCCCCATGAAGCTCATCTATCACCAGAATTGGAAACTTATCAGCCACAGTCTCCCGATTGAATGCTCTTTAATCAACGCAAAAACGCCAACTCCCATCCTTCTTCTTGACTAGTAGCACCAGGCTCGAAAAGGGCACATGCTTGGTCGATTTATACCTGCTTGTAACATCTCGGACACCAACTTCTCAATCTCATCCTTCTAAACTTGTGCATACCGATATGGCTGCACTGATATTGGTTTAGACCCTGGTCGAAGAGTAATCGCATGCTCATGAGTTTGGCTAGGTGGTAATCCTGCTGGCATAACAAACACAAAATCAAACTCCTCAAGTAAACTTCCCACTGCCGAAGGAATTTGCTTCTGCCCAGTCGGTGTATCCTTTGATAAAGCCCCAAAGTGTACCCAAAACCCTTGAGCTTCTTTTTCCACTGATAAGATCATTGCCTTGAGGGAGATATGAGATTTTCACAAGTTGGGATCTCCTTGCAAAGTTATCCAAGCACCCACCATTTCAAACTTCATTACCATTATTCGCCAATTGACTTGCATATTGCCAAGAGTTTTTAACCACTTAATTCCCAAAATCACATTAGCTCCACCAAGTTCCAAAGGTGAGAAATCAGTCACAACCCTCAAAGCTCCCAAATTCAATTCAACTTATGCACAAATCCCTTTTGTCCTAACCTTGCTCCATGTGCCCAATAAGACTTCATAACACATAGTAGTTATGATTGGAATGCTGGTAGCTGATACCACGTCCATGGAAATGAAGTTGTGGGTAGCCCCACTATCAATTAAGACTGTAACTAGTTGCTGCTCGATGTGGACAGCAAGCTTCATAGTATGTGACGAAGTGATACCCACTAATGAGTTGAGCGAAAGGGTTGCTAGAGTCTCCTCAGTGACCACAGTCTCGCCAGAGTCTGGTGATGTTGGTGGAGACCCTTCGGGAGGTGCTGAATCTTCTTCACCCATCATTAGTAAAACTTGCAGCAACCTTTGATCACACTCATGCCCACGAAAAAATTTCTTATCACAGTTGAAACAAACCCCATAGGCCTTCTTGTCCTGGTACTCGACTTTCGTTAGGCGGAAGAATGGTGGTGGTTGGGTAGCAGCAGGCAGGGACGTGTCTAAAGGTGTTGGCGAAGAGTAAGTCGTGATTGGAGGTGTAAGGGAATGGGCAAGAAATGGGTTCAGGGACTGTTTGAAAGGAGAAATTGGGCTCAAATTTGGCTTGGGAAAAATGGACCATGATACAGGGTCCGTGTTCAACAATTGGTGGCCTTCTTCCACCCTTTGGGCCGTATCCATAATTTGGGCCAAACCCACAGGTTGGAGGATATGCAAGGCGACTTTGATTTCATCTTTGAGCCCTCGCACAAAGCTCCATTCGAGAATATGGTATAGTACATTTGGTACTCTTGAAGCTAACACTTCCCATTGGACCCGATAGTCTTTCACAATGGTTGTTTGAGTAATGGACATCAAGTCCTCTTATATGGATCCGATTGGAACAACTCAAAATCGAAGATGATGAGCTTCTTCAATGTCGTTACTGGTTTTCCCACTGAAACCAGGTGAGGGCATCTCTATCCAAGCCAACAATGGTTGTCTCCAACATTAATGGCTCCGGCATCCTTGTGAGAAGAAAGTAGCTCTTCGCTCGATAAATCCAACCATCAGGATTGTCTCCTGTAAATAGTGGTAGCTCCATCCGAGGAGGCTGATAGTCTTAGCAGAAGCTCTGGCCGGAATAATATGAGTCCATTTGAACCGGAGGCGGCGGTGGAATGGAACCAGTCACATGTGGAATATGTGCGAACGGTACCCCCGAAGATGCAGAAGCTAGAGTCGACGAAATCTCCCCTTCCAAAGCGCGACGTTGGTGATCTACACTAGTTGCGGTAGTTGATAACTCTACAAAATAGAGTTATTTACCACATTTTTATGCTAATTGTTGCTTAGTCTTTGAGTTTTTAAGTAACTTATTAAGTTTTTAAGTAATTTTGAATTTATTAGTCTTATTATAATTTTTTAGATTTTTATATGTTTTTATAGATATTTTATTATAATTTGTTATAGTTTAATTATTTGAAATTAGTATTGTTAAGTTAGAAGTAAAAAGATGCACTTTTGAGCTTAAATGTTTAAGTAAATTAAATTTTAATTAATATTTTCATGGGCTTAATATGATTTATTTTATAATTGACAATATTTGATTATAATTTGATGTTTATTTATTTTGTAGGATGTACTTTGCATTTTTGTTATGCTTGAAAATAAAGAAGAGAAAAGAAAAGAAAAGTGTAAAATCATTTATTGGCATATTTGATAAAATTGACAAAATTAATTAAAGATGTATTTTCGAAATATATTGTGTGGTATTTTCGAAATGGTTTGGTGTGAAATGTTTTCTAAATCAGATTATTCTATATATGTTAATAAAATAAATATATAATTTCCTATAAAAGATTATCTTGTCTTAACTTTTGTATATATGGAAATTATTGGTATTTATTTTTTATCTAATTTGTTTGGCTAGAAACCGTGTATAGCTTGCAGAGATAATGTATATATTGTTTCCTTATTTATTTAAGGGAACTGGGTTTAAAAACTGTCCAGGTTCAATGAATCTGTTTGAACGGATTGCCAGTCTATTTGAACAGATTCTGACTTTCCTTTGTGGGAAATTTTTCCATTTATTGGCTAATTGGTTTCTGATTTATTTTTCACGACCTAAAGGGATTCTAAAGGGTATAAAGACATCCTTAGGTCGATGGTTTTTATTATCTCTCTTGGTGTATTATTTTCCAAATATCTTCAAGTTTTATAGAGAGATTTTATTGTGTGAAGAACTTGAGTCCAACAAGTTCTTAGTGGTTTATTACAATGTATTTCTGTATTGTTTTCTTTGTGCTAATTGTGTAGGTTGAACACACTTGGACATTGTTCATCAAGCTTCGGGAGAAGTCTTGCTTGTGAGTCACTTTTCGGGAGGAAAAGTGCAAGTGTTATGATTTGAAGGGAGTTTAAGATCTTAGCACTTCAGAAATTTGATTAGGAATTTAGATTATAACAGTTGCGACAAATTCAAGAGGGAGTCTTTATTTGTATAAGTCAATTTAGTTTTGTAATCGTTTAGATATTCTTCTCATAAATTTCATTCTCTGGGCGTGGCCCCGTGGACTAGTAGCAATTTGAAAAGATTGCTGATACCACGCAAAATTTCGTGTGTTCTTTACTTTATGTTCGTTTTTTTTGTTGATAAACTGTTTAAACATATCTAGTTTCTGTTCAAACAGTTTCTATGTCTGTTTAAACATTTCTGTAACAGTACAACAATTAATTATTTAATTTAAATAATTGAGTTGGTAATAATAAAAAACGGAATTTCAAAAAGTGTTAGTTTTGAAAGAAAAGAAAGAAAAATTGATGATTTTGAAGCAAGGCCCAAGCCAACTTTCCTCTCTGCCCAGGCCCGTGCCTCCCACGTGAGCCCAACACCCAGCTACACCTTCTGTCCAGCCTTCCCAGCCGTGGGCCTGCCACTCCAACAACCCACTCGCCTGGCCTGAAGCCTCCCAGCCAGGCCCAACGCTAGCCTGCTGCCCTCTCCAACCATCAGGCCCAACGCCAGCCTCCTGCCCTCTCCAGCCACACGGCCCAAGCCCGAGCCCAGTTGCCAGACAGTAGCCACCTTCCAGGCCCATGCCTGCCAACCCCTTCTTGAGCCCATCTAATGCACCAATGGTCTCCTTGTCCCCTTGTCCCATAATGCCCACAAATGCCACTTTTTTACCCAATTTTTCCACATATTTCACCACAAAAATCATCATTACACCCTATAATTTATATCTACATGCCATATTTACTTTGTTTAATTAATTTAAGTTGATTATTTTAATGCTTTCATTTTGGCTATAAATATGGACTTTCAAGATCATTTTAGCGTGCTTAATTTTTGGGAACCATCATCTTTTCTACCATTCTCTCTTTCATTTTGGTATTTTTCAAGAGCATTTTCAAGTATGTATTTTATTTATTTTGTAATTTTTATTCTAGTTATGTGTTTCTAATCTTTTTTATAAGATTATTAAGATCATGATGAAGCAACTTGTAACTAGATAATATTTATGTTGTATGTTGATTTCCCTTATAATGCAACAAAGTTTATGGGTTTTTCTTCTTCATATATGTGTTTCATCTTTAATATCTCATATTTTGGATTGTTAGATAATATTGCACTTTGTTCTTCATTTTGCAAGACATAATATTCTTTGTGTAAGATGTGTCATTAAATTGTACACATCCAATGCTTAGAACAAAATATTATGTTTTGCCTTATAAATAATGTTATTTGATTTTTTGTTGTTTTATTAGGTTGATTCACATTAAATACTTTGAAATTCTATTTTTTTGAAAAGTGAAGAAAAATCCTATCTTTTTAGAAATAGTTTGTGCTTAAAATTATAAATCTATTTGGAAAATGATAGTTTGACTTATTTTAACTATCACTAAAACTTGGGAATTAATATACTAATAAGTATTATTAAACTTACATTTTGTGGATTCTAGTATCTTAATAATCTTTCTTTTACAACTTATTTTCAAATCATAATTGGTTTATTTTTATTCTCTTAAATAACTTTACTTTAAATCTTTTATTTTCTGTTCATGACATTAAATCTCATCAATCTTTGATATGCTTTGCTTACTAGATACCTTATATGCCCCCAAGTGATTGAGGAGCTTTAGGTCCTCGGTCACTTGCCTTGACTAGGACCTGTTCGAACATTCCTGCTCGGAATAAATACTTGTAAAAATGAAAATATAGCAAAACAACACACGTAATGAGCAAATACTTGTAATAAATACAACATTTGGCAAGATTGACTGGCTGCGCACATTCTCTTTTATTTCCTGTAAAAAATGGACAAATCGTGTTTGTATGAGTGATCACTAAAATGATCTTACACTTATAAGCGACCAGTCACAAAAAATGACTAACCCTTGTTCATAAACTTGTAAAAAGTAAAATTAATACAAGCCAATTCTTTAAGAATAATTGTTTATTGATAGTACTTGCGCAAGTGTTCTCCATTTCAATAACGAGGAACGAGATCTCCATTTAAGCAGGCAAGTTTGTAAGTGCCTGGATGGAGGACTTCTTCGATTTGGTACGGTCCTTCCCAATTAGGTCCAAGTACCACAGCAGCTTGGTCGCGGGTGTTAAGGAAAACTCTTCTAAGGACTAGATCTCCCACATTAAATTTCCTTTCACGTACTTTAGAGTTGAAATACCGGGCGACCTTTTGCTGGTAAGCTGCTACTCGGAGTTGGGCTTGTTCACGCTTCTCATCGATCGAGTCCAGCGATTCCATCAATAACTGACTGTTGGCATCTTGATCGTATGCTATCCGTTGATGTGATGGCGGATCTAATTCAACAGGCAGCATAGCCTCATATCCATAAGCTAGGGAAAATGGAGTATGGTCGTTTGCTGTTTGATGAGATGTTTTGTACGACCACAGGACTTCAGGCAACTGCTCTGGCCATTCCCCCTTTGCTTCCTCAAGCCTTTTCTTCAGAGTATCCTTTAGTGTTTTATTGACAGCCTCGACTTGCCCGTTTGCCTATGGGTGAGCAACTGAAGAAAAGCTTTTGATAATTCTATGTCGCTCGCAAAAATCCGTGAACAGATCACTATCAAATTGCGGGCCGTTGTCTGGGGAAATTTTTCTTGGCAATCCATAGCGACACACAATGTTCTTGACCACAAAATCCAGCACTTTCTTGGTCGTTATGGTTGCAAGTGGCTCAGCTTCGGCCCACTTCGTGAAGTAATCAACAGCCACCACGGCGTATTTGACGCCGCCTTTCCCTGTGGGCAAAGATCCAATTAGGTCTATACCCCATACTGTGAATGGCCACAGACTTTGCATCTGCTTTAGCTCATTAGGGGCTGCTCACGGAATCTTGGAGAATCTCTGGCCCTTGTCGCCTTTTCGAACAAATTCCATCGAATCTTCATTCATTGTTGGCCAGAAGTATCCTTGTCTTAGGATCTTTTTCGATAAACTCTGCCCCCCAGCGTGGTCCCCACAAAAGCCTTCGTGGACCTCTCTCATCAATTATTTGGCCTTTTCTTTTGAAATACACCTGAGGAGTGGCATAGAGTATCCCTTTCGATACAAAATTCCATAGACCAGGACGAACCTAGCAGCCTACCACTGAAGAGTCTTGGCTTTGTTTCTGTCCGTCGGTAACACACCATTCGTCAAGTACTCAATGAAAGGTGCCATCCATGTATCCACCGCCTGAATCACCAGAGAGGTTTCTTCTACTTGGATGCTTGGTGCGGACAGCCGTTCAACATGTACTATATTCAGTGTGTCAGCATCCTTGGCACTTGCTAACTTGGCCAAAGTATCAGCGTTCGAGTTTTGATCACGAGGTACTTGCTGGAGAGTATACTTTTCAAATTGTACCAACAAATCTTTTGCTTTATTCAAGTAGGCAACCATCTTCAGACCTCGAGCCTGATATTATCCAATGATCTGATTAACCACCAACTGAGAGTCACTGTAGATTTCAAGTGACTTTATGTTCATGTCTCTGGCTAATCGTAACCCTGCGAGCACTGCTTCATACTCTGCTTCATTGTTGGACGCCATGAAGTCAAATATGATTACGCAGTGGAATCGATGTCCTTCAGGCATCACCAAAATCACTCCAGCTCCAGCATGGTGCTCATTAGAAGAACCATCTGTAAACAACTTCCAAGAGGGAGTTTGGCTTTGAGGTTCAGGCTCTTCTGTCTGCTCGCTGTCTGGCAGCCCAGTGAGCTCTGCAATGAAGTCGGCTAGAGCTTGTCCTTTTACTGCTGCTTGTGGTAAGTAAGAGATTTCAAACTGCCCAAGTTCCATCGCCCACTTTAATAATCGGCCTGCGGCTTCCGGCTTATGTAGAACTTGTCGTAGAGGCTGGTCGGTTAAAACTGTGATTGGGTGAGCTTGGATTTATGGCCGCAATTTTCTGGAGGCTAAAATCAAGTAGTAGGCTAATTTTTCAATAGGAGGATAGCGCAGCTCTGCTCCTATTAGCCTTTTGCTTACATAATAGACGGCTTTTTGCACATTCTCCTCCTCTCTTACCAAGACAACACTAGTAGCGTATTCGGTGACCGCCAAATATATGAACAAAGTTTCCTTTTCGATTGGCTTAGGTAGGATCGATGGCTGCGACATATGCGTCTTTAAAGATTGAAAAGCCTGTTCGCACTCCTCCGCCCATTCATATTTCTTGTTGCCTCTAATTAGATTAAAGAACGGGACGTACTTGTCTGTCGATTTGGGGATAAATCTACTTAGAGCAGCAATCCTTCCGGTCAAACTTTGAACATCTTTGATCTTCGTTGGTGATTTCATATTGATCAGAACCTTAATCTTCTCGGGATTAGCTTCAATTCCTCGTGAGTTTACTATAAATCCCAAGAATTTCCTTGATCCAACTCCGAAGGAACACTCGAGGGGATTTAGCTTCATCTGATATTTATTCAAGACATTGAAGCATTCTTGCAAGTATCCTATGTGTCCTTCTACCTTCTTCGACTTAACCAGCATGTCATCAACATATACTTCCATGTTTGTACCAATCAGCTCCTTGAACATGTGATTAACTAGTCGCTGGTAAGTCGCAGTGTAACGCCCTACTACCTTAGAGTCGTTACTAAGTGAGTTCAAAATGTGCAATCAACTCACTAATCGAGGTTTTAGGTCAAAAGTGTAATTAAATCATAAACAGAGTTATAAACTTTGAAAAATAATTCCATTTACTGAAAATCATAAAGTGTTTGACATTTGGGATCCCAGAATACCGTTTAAAAAATATTTACAACATATAAGTACAACAAAATCGGCTAGACGACAAAATCTAGGTTTTAACACAAACATCTCACAAAACCACTGGCTGTGACAGCCAGGCAGACCAAACATGTACGCGCCGCTTCATGCTCTCCGTACTCATGGTTGGTCGACATTTCCCTTGCCCTTACATGCACCATAGAGCACCCGTGAGCCGAAGCCCAGCAAGAAAACCCTCACAAGCAGAAAACATATGCATAACAAACACTTAGCATATAAATAGGCCATCAATAGGCTAAACACATACGGCCATGCCGTCCCAGGCGCTTTACCAGGCCCTGGTTTCGCGGTCCACACCATGAGGATATCCCAGGTATCCTTTAGGGTCTCGCCCTGGCAACTTGCACTCCACGTGCTAAACGCTGCACCCGGCCCCTTGCCGCACTCGACCTTGCACTCTACGTGCCTAACGTCGTTCCCGGCCCCTTGTCGTTCCCGGCCTTGTCGACCTCGGCCCGCGCCGTTCCCGGCTCTTGCCGAACATTTACACATTTGCATTCATAGCATAATAAAGCATATACTGAACATGAACAAATTCAATCAAAGAGCTACGCCCTACAATACAATCACATTGGGCTCTGCCCTGCATACAAGCTCTATGAAAACAATGGTTTTCTTACCTGAGTCCTGAGCTTTTCAAGCACCGATGTCCCGAGCACAGTCCCCTAACCTGAGCCTCGTCGAAACCCTAGTCACAACGCATTAACAATATTCACCCATTAAGTTCTAATCCGTTAAATAACTTCATGCCATAATTCTAATCTCCGAGACTTTGAATTCTATCAATCCGGGTGATAAAATCCATCCCGAGCCTTATTAGTTAGGTTCCCAAGTCAAAATCCTCAAGTCACCCTGCACCTTGAACTAGGGCTGCGACCCAACCCCACAAGCGCTGCAGCTAGCCTCAAAACAGAGGCTAACACCTCCCTAAAACACGCACGGGCCGCAACATGCTTGGCCAAGCGCCGTAGCGTGCCTCGAGCACTATGGCCTCCCAAGGCCTCGCGTGCACACGAGCCGTGGCATGCTGTTCCTAGGGCCGCGACCCTCGCCTCCAAACCTAGAAAAACACCATTTCCTTGCATTTCCTTTGAGCCAAACTCCACATATCCCATCCAAAGTCAGCCTCAACATCAGAATTAAACCCAGAATTCATACTCATGCAACTTAAACATACCAACAACCTCAAGAACCAATTCCCACACCCATCAAACAATCAAAACCTGTTCTAGAATCCAAACCATGCATACTCTATGAAAACCAGCAGAAATTCCAAACATAATCCTTATAATTTAAAGCTTACCCTTGCTGGATTAAATCTCTGAACCAGCTACCTGAGCTCCAAGCTTCAAGCTCCCCTAAATCCCAGCTGAATTCCTTAGCTTCAAGTTAGCTTCACCAAGTTTTCCCTTGATATGCCTTAGAGAAAGATGAAGAGAGGACAGCTACGAGAGAGGGAGAAAGAGTCGGTTTCTGAGTTTCTAAAAACTTCCTAGGCTTTGTTTTATTTAACTTAAGCTTTAAGGTTACCTCAAGGCTCGGGGTACCAAAAACGTCCCCGAGGGAAAAATGGTAAATTTCCCCAATATTCTCTCCTAGACATTCTAACCTCAAATATATCTCCAAATATTTATTTCCATAACCCGATAACCCCATAAGACATCTAATACCCAAAATACCCCTCGACTCGCCCTGAGTCAGATTCTCAACCCCGTTGTGACTTTCCGGCTAACTGCTCCCTAGTACTGTCTCGGATTGTGCTTCACAGATATATCATAACCATATCACATTTATCACATTTATACTCTCAACGGGCTAAAATCATAAGCATACCCCTAATATCCAAATGGGGCCCACATGCATATTTAATTCAACTAAACATGCATTACTATCACATATTCACATAAATTCATATATTATAGCAATAGTTCACTTATTGCCCTCCAGACACACTAATCAAGGCCCTAAGCCCTATTAGCAAATTGGGACGTTACACGCAGCAGCGTTTTTCAAACCTAAGGGCATTACTTTGTAACAGTAGAGCCCTGTATCAGTCTGAAAGCTAGTGTAATCCTCATCAGGTGGGTGCATACTGATCTGATTGTACTCAGAGTATGCATCCATGAATGACAGGATCTCGTGTCCTGCAGTGGCATCGACTAGCTGGTCGATTCTCGGGAGTGGGAAATAATCTTTTGGGCAGGCTTTATTAAGGTCTGTGAAATCTACGCACGCTCTCCATTTTCCATTTGGCTTGGGTACTAGTACGGGATTACAGACCCACGATGGATAAAACGCTACCCTGATGAATCCGTTCTCCTTTAGCTTCTCGACTTCTTCCTTTAAGGCTTTTGATCTATCTTTGTCGAGCAGCCTTCTTTTTTGTTGTACTGGTGGAAAACTTTTGTCTATGTTCAGGACATGGCTGATAACTGCTGGGTCTATTCCAACCATGTATTTATGCGACTAGGCAAAGACTTCCTGGTTTTTCTTCAAAAATTCCACCACTTTTTGTTTGGTTGTTGTCTCTAAGTTTTTACCGACTTTCACAACCCTGGTCGGATCCGCTTCATCGAGTTGGACCTCTTCAAGGTCCTCGATGGGTCCTACTTCTTCATCAAAATCCCCAAAGCGAGGATCCAAGTCCCTATCCTCACTTTGGGCAACACCCTCTTTGGTGACACAATCACCTGATTGGGCTTGTACTTCATTGGCTGTCTGCAACTCTTTTCTAGCGGTTTCCCTTGATCCACCTTTCTTCGCCTTAGATATCGAGGAGTTGTAGCACTCTCTCACTTCTCTTTGATTTCCCAGTACGCATCCTACCCCTACGTCATTTGAGAATTTCATGGCAAGGTGCTAAACTGAGGTAACAGCTCACAGGTCGACCAGAATAGGCCTTCCAACTACAGCATTGTACGTAGAAGGACAATCAACTACTATAAAAGTAGTGGGTAATGTCATGTTCGTGGGCGCAGTTTTTGCTGTAACTGGGAGCCTAATCGACCCCTTTGGCGCGAGTTCTTCGCCAGAAAAACCATATATGGTTTGGTTGCACGGCTCAAGTTCCATGACAGACAACTTCATCCTTTCCAGTGAAGACTTATACAAGATGTCAACTGAGCTCCCTGTCTCCACCAACACCCTCTTAACCATCATATTGAAAATCTGGACGTCAATGACCAGCAGATCTAAATGTGAGAATCGTACTTGCTGAGCGTCGTCTTCGGAGAAGGTTATCAACTCCTCCTCTGTTCGAGCTTTTTTAGGTGCTCGATCCTCCACACTCATCATATCGATGTCCTGGTCATGGCGTAAGGTCCGAGCGTACCGCTCCCTTGCCTTCCCACTATCTCCTACAAGGTGTGGGCCAACACAGATGGTGAGTAATGTACCTGCCACAGGAGCTGGCTATAAAGGTGGCGAGCATTGGCGTGTAGGCGCCTGCTCATTGCCCCCTTCAGCCTCTCGCTGAGATCCTCTTGAGGCTCATACGTATCTCCTTAGGTGTCCTTGTCTAATGAGGAACTCAATCTCGTCCTTCAACTGGTTACACTCGTTGGTGTCATGTCCGTAGTCGTTGTGAAAACAAATTTTTTTTGTTGTATCTCTCTTGGAGATATCCTTCCTTATAGGTGCTGGTCGCTTATAAGGGATAGTGGAGTTGGTTGCTTGGTAGACCTCCGTCCTGCTTTCGACAAGGGCCGTATAGTTGGTGAATCTCGGCTCGTACCTATTTCCTTTAGGGCGTTTATTTTCGGACGTTGATGGCTCATTGTTCGCCCTTTTTCCACAATTTTTACCATTCCTGTTCCCGTTGCCTTTGCCGTTGCCATTGGGTTTATCTGTCCCGTTGGTGAATTTGGCAGGATCTTCCTTTGGTCCCTTGTCCTTCGCAGGCGATTTCCCCTCGTTGGCAATCGCGTCCTCAAGCTTGATGTATCGATCAGCTTGATCAAGAAACTCCTGGGTACTCTTTACCCCATTCTTTCTTAGGCAATTCCAGAGGGGAGAATGACACCTTACCTCAGCAGTTAGGGCCATCATTTTTCCCTCGTCGCCCACTATTTTAGCTCCAGCAACCGCTCGCATAAAACGCTGAACGTATTCCTCCAAAGGCTCTCCCTCCTTCAATCATATCTCGACCAGCTGGTTGGCTTCAGTGGGGTGTACGCGACCATCGTAGAATTATCCGTAAAATTCCTTCACGAACATTTCCTATGATAATATACTAGCAGGAGGAAATTTAAAGAACCACTCCTGCGTGGTGTCAGATAGGGTAGCGGGGAAGATTCTGCAGCGGGCATCATCCGACACCTTCTGAATATCCATTTGTATCTCAAACTTGTTTACATGAGATACTGGGTCCCCATACCCATCGAAGTTGGGTAACACTGGCATTTTGAATTTGCTGGGGGTCTCGGCCACAGCTATCCTTTGTATGAACGAAGTGCCTCTTCTCTGATCATACTCAATGTGGGATGTCCAGCTTCCCACCAGCTGCTGGACAACCTGATTTAGTGCATCAATTTGGGTCTGTACAACATCTGGGATTGCTGGGGCGACTGGTGCCAGAGGAGCGTACTCATCGTGCCTCTCGCGCCTATCATTGAGCACGTCCCTCAGGTCATCATCTCTGTGCCTCTGTTCGCTAGTGCCCAGCCGGTCAAAGACTTTATGATGTCTGGGCTTATAACGTCCCTAAGGTAGGGTACGTCTGTCACATACTCGTAATTCTAGGGTTTACGAGTATGTAAGGCACTTGACCAAAAGAATTAAATAAAATGATACGAAGAAATACAGAAAAATTTAAAACTTTTATATAAACTTATTAGAAGAAATTATTACACGTATGAATACTTTAAATTTAAGGCAGCCATATGAAAACTCTAACCCATTATTGCATTGCTACTGAGTCCGTGCTCCACAAGTTGCTCAACAGCTAAAGCCACACCTGGAAAAATGTTGGAAAATAACATAATGAGCTAACGCTCAGTAAGCAAATCTCATGCATACACATACACATGAATGTCGTGAGTTTGTAGTGCACATATACTAATATGCTGACTTATATACTTATACATTTCATTTATTGCTCATGCACTTTCAAACTTTACTTTTATGCTCTTTCTTTTAGTTTCACATTTTTATGGGCCCAATATCACTTGTGCACACTGTTTGATTCGACCAATGCCTGCAGGGCTTGTTACACATATCATATAGAATCCCATGGGTTCTCCTCCGGCTAGCCATCATCTCAGCTAGGCTCATCATAACACTCATTTCATCGTCGCCATAGCTGCCATACTTATTACACATATGGAGGAGAAAGACGGGAACATGGCAAGCATGTCTGAATGGTCAACTCTGACCTAGCCCATACTAGTGGGCAGCCACTATTAGTCTTATAGACCTCCGTCTTCTTTGCTGAACTTACTTAATTGCTTCATCAAAACAGTGGCACCCTTTTTAAACATATTATTATCACTTTGCTTAAGTCTTGTGTCATTAAAATGTTAAATTTTACATAAGACTTTTCAAGGCATTTCATAACTTTTCTCATATTCATATGCATGGTCTTATATCACCTAATAATGTATCACATAACTGTACATGCCATGCATACATGCTAATGCTGAAATGCCAATGTTCATGTTCATGATTCATGTTTGATGGTATTCAATCAATGCATTGTATCACATCTCATATAACTCAAAACATCTTTAGTCATAATACATGAAGCTTTGGGTTGGTGGCGTTGTTATACCTTAACGTAGAGCTATGGCTCAGGTCTAAGGTTTCCAGCCTAAAAACTTAAACGCTTCATATATCATAACATATAACAAATCATGAACATAAAGTAATCCACATATCCATCAACATAAGAACACATACTTGCACATAATTCATATCATTCTTAACCAAGTAAGACATCTTTCACATATCACGGAATTCATCAATTACATATCACACAACACCCTTATGGTGTTCATATAACCATTCTTCACATACTTATCATATGCATCATCATCATACCATACTTAACTCATCAGATGTACACAATCAATGTAGTCATGCATCTTACACTTAAGCACAAAAGGTGAGATTTACTTACCTTAGGTCCTTAGCTTATTTTAAAATTGCTCAGCAAGAGTCAATCAATCAAATCCATACAAATCATATTCAAGGCACATCATTTATTAAATTCTATCAAAATCGTAAATATACACTATTGATAGTGTATATTAACAATACCATAAACTATATGAATGATAATAATAATTATTATCAACGTAATACAAATAACTCTTCATAAAAAACCATGCTTTAAACCTTGCTCATAAGATAATGTACTCTTATGATAATAATAACAAGAATAATAATTATCGTCTATAAATAAACTTACTTCAATATTAATAACAAAAATACTTCAATAACAATACATATATGAATGTATATATTCAAATAGTCATTTTATAAAAGAAATCATATTTTTAACATAAAGTTGTAATAATCGATATAATGATAATAATATAAATATAAATATTTATATTATTATTAATTGGTCATAATATCAATTCCAGTGATATAATAAATATACTTTATCCAAAATTTACTGGTCTTACAAATATCAATAACTGTAAGAAACTAATACTGATATTATTTTGATATTCAAATATTAACAAAATATTAATATATAAGAATAATTGTTAAATAATAGGTTTACTATAAATCACACTTTTCATATATATATATATGAAACGATATTCTTGATTTACTTAACAAAATAATAACAATAATAATTAAAATTACTTAATCATAAAAATTTCCATATTAATATAAAATCAATTAAATATGTATTTTTATACTTTATTTAATATCTAATATTTTCTAGAAAATTGGACAGCACAACGACTATAAAGTGGACAATCCCAAAATCAAAACCTGTATAAAAATACATATAATCCCAGACAGCCAGTAAATTACAGAAAATATTCCATATATCAATAATATATAATTATATACTATAAATACACATAATAACAATTACTCTAATCAATCACAATTAAATCACAATATAGGTCAAAGAAATTATACCACAATGATCGGGTTCCACAATAAGTCAAACGGTGATTTTCTGAAACTCAAAACGTATTTCGGAACCTCGAACACTAAGTTTCAACCGTCGGTCTACGGTGGATCGCGGTGGCTCGTGGTGGGCCCACCACCCAACTATGGTAGATGTAGGAACAAGTTATTGGGTTTTGAAGCCCACAACACGAGGAGCACGATGGTGGTGACGGATCGGCAAACGGATGCCCGAGGTGGCCGAATCGCAACTTTGAAGTCGCGGGGTGGCCGAACTTAAATTGAGTGGTTGAGGCGTTTAATCGGCGAGTGAGCTCTAGATTCCCGCGTGGGACGATAGTTCGGAGGCCTCTGAATCCAATGATCCGGCGCGTGGCTAAAAGTGGTGGCCGGAAAGTACTTCTGCGTCGTCGGCAACAGTAGCACGCAGAGAGAGAGAAAGAGAGAGAGAGAGAGAGAGAGAGAGAGAGAGAGAGAGAGAGAGAGAGAGAGAGAGAGAGAGAGAGAGAGAGAGAGAGACAGACAGACAGACAGACAGACAGACAGAGAGCGAGAGAGAGAGAGAGAGAGAGAGTTTCTGAGGAGAGAGAGAGAAGGGCTCGGGTAAAAAGAAAGGCTGAAGCCTTTTCTTTTCTTTTTTATTTTTTTTATTTTTTATTTTTTATTTTTTTAAAATTACACTTGGACCCAAAATACTAAAATTCTTTTCAAATAAGCCCTTTAGCAAAACTTTCTTAATTTTATAAAAATCCCCAATTAAAATTATATGACATTTGGGTCCAATACTTGACTACTCAAGTTTCTCTCTCTTTAATCTCATTAAAACATAAAATGATATTTTAAACACTATTTTTCCATTACTATTTCTTAAATTTGTAAACTTGTACATTTTATGTATTAAAACTCTGATTTATAATAAAAAAATGTATAATGAAAATGTTGGATATTACAGGGCTGCCCCCCAGCATTTTGGCTCGTAGGCCTATTTTCTCTTGGTGGGGGGTTCCTATCCCCACCTCTTTCCTCATGCCTTCGACCAGCATTCGTCTTGCCAGAATCAGCCTCATTATAGTCATAGTCGTCCCTAAACTGCGACCGACTATAGCCGACCGGCTGGTCACGCTGTTTCCTCCTCTAGCTGGCATCTCCCGAGCGTTAGGGGGAGGCCTGCGTTGGTCAGTGGGTCCCCGTGCATTATTATGCCGTGGGGGTCCCCTGACCGCAGAGCCTGACTCGTCGTGCCTTTTGTTAGTAGAAGAACGTTGCCCCCTGCTCGGTGGATTTGGCTCATTGGCCCCTGGGCGCCTAGGGCTTCGGGGAGGTTGCCCGGCCCTATTCTGCCTCTGGCGCTCGGGATTGCCTCGACCAGCTTGAGAAGGTGGCTATTGCTCATGATCCTGAATTGGGATGTCCTATTGAGTAGCAGGCGGTTACTCCGGCCTTTGAGGGCTTGCTGGCTGAAGCGAAGGACTCGAATTTGAGGCCCGTTGCAGTGGTGCATTTGGTGGCTGATCCAGTTGAGAAGCCGGCGCAGCCTATCCCTTAGCCAACTGAATGGCTGCTTCTAAAGCGGTTGTGGCATCTCTCTGCCGGTGGTCTAGGTCCGCCTGTCGCTCATTCAACTCTTGACGCTAACACTCGATTTCCCTATGTTGTTGCACCAAGGTCTTCGCCGCATTCTCTTGATTGACCCTCAGATTGGCCAACTCGTCATGCAACACATTTAGTGTTGTCCTCAACATTTCAGAGTCCATTTCTTCCTCCTCAAAATCCAAGTGTGGCTCATTTTCAGCCACATTTGGGGGAGGAGGCTGAGTGGATGCAACGCCAAAAGTCTGTCCAGCTCTCTTGGATGTCTTCGTCATTTGATCTTCTTAAAGTTCTTGATTAATCTCTCAACGAAAGCACTAAAATTTTGACCCTTGATTTGGCCAACGACACGGAGTCAAAATAACGACAAGAAATGAGATGAAAACAAGAAGAGAATCAAATGAAAAGTAAATAACACAAACGACTTATAGTGGTTCGACCCCAATAAGATGGTAATGACACTGTGATTTTCTCTCTGAATACAAAGATCAAAAGTTCTAAAGTCAAAATTCCCTTTCTTGAGCCCTCTTATTCTTATTTATAGGCTCAAGAGGGTTACATGGGCCGATGGGCCTTAATTACAATTAAGATCATCATATCAAGGTAATAAAAGGAAACATTATAAATGTAATTATTACAAGATTGTGTATCCCAAAGGAAGTAAATGAGAGTATGAGACCAGACTGGTTGCACCTAATCAAGAGACTTGACGAATCAATAATTATCTGGTCGATGGTCGAATAGGATCCCTTCACTCGAAACTGCCTCGTGCCAACCACGTGTAAGAAATCTTGCCACATCATCGGAAGCCATTTTTGGGTAAACAGTTGGAACTAAGTAAAGGAAACAAATTCTTAGCTTCTCTTCTCTTAGTCGGTTCATCATTTCTCTCCTTGGTGCTTGATCTTGAGAGACTCTAGACCAGAAATCTAAGGGTTGGAGCTTGGGATGTGTAAGCTTGGGGAGTTCAAGTGTAAGCTTGAATTCATCATTGAGGTAAGGAGCCTAACACTAAATTATTTGAGTTTCTGCTAAGTTTTGGTTAGAATTGCAAGTTGCATGCGAATTAGATTCTTAAGTTAAGTTTGGGGGCTGAGTTTATGTGATTGTTTTGGACTTGTTATGGAGCCTAGATGGCGTGGTGGGGAAGTCCAAGCTTAATTCTGGGTTTAGTTATTGAGTTGGGTTGATTTTAGAAGAATTGGTTCGAAGGAAACGCAGGAAAAAAATGGAGGTTTTCTGGGTTTGGGGGGTGCGAGCTGTAGCCCAAGGCTAAGCATGCTGCGGCCCATGTGTGCGTGGAGGCCTGGGGAGGTCTTTATTCTTGAGGCGCATCGCAGCCCTAGGAAGGACATGCCGCGGCCCATGCCTCCCAGCAGGGAGGGATGTTGCCTCTATTTTGAGGCATGTCGCGGCCCTAGGTCAAAGTGTTGGCCATTTGTGGGTTTTTGGCTCGGGAACCCAATTGTTAGGGCTCATGATGGATTTTATCACCCGGATTGGTGGAATCCAAAGTCCCAGAGACTAGAATTATATCCCAAAGTTATTTAAAGAATTAGAGCTTGATGGATGGATGTTGTTAATACATTGTGACTAGGTTTTCAGCGAGGCTCGAACTAGGGGATTAGACTCAGGATATCGGTGCTCGGAAAGCTTGGGACACAGGTAAGAAAAATGTTGTACCTGTAAAGTAGGGCGTGGCCCTATAGTTTGTGTTGCAGGGCACGACCCTATATGATTGTGTTGCAGGGCGTAGCCCTATTGTTTATGTGTGTATTTGTTTATATATTTGTTGAATATATGCTATGTGTTGCATATCTGTGAATGAACAGCGAAGGCCGGGAACGGCGAAGGCCGAGAACGGCAGGAAGCCGAGTACGACAAGGGGTCGGGAACGACGTTAAGCACGTGGAGTACGAGGCCGAGTACG
Organism: Humulus lupulus; assembly: GCF_963169125.1. Lineage (NCBI taxonomy): Eukaryota > Viridiplantae > Streptophyta > Magnoliopsida > Rosales > Cannabaceae > Humulus > Humulus lupulus. The sequence goes on along the minus strand of NC_084797.1, from coordinate 231,271,416 downwards.
GCAAGATTCGGGAGTGGCGTTAAGCATGCGGAGTGCAAGTCGCTAGGGTGAGACCCTTATCGAATGCCTGAGTCATCCTCACGGTGTAGACCGCGAACCCAGGGCCTAGTAAAGCATCTGGGATGGCATGGACGCTATGTGTTTAGCTTTTTGGTTGCTATGTTATATGCTGACTGATAGCTATGCATATGTTAATTGTTTGTGTTGAGTTTTCTTGCTGGGCTTCGGCTCACGGGTGCTCTATGGTGCAGGTAAGGGCAAGGGAAAGGTCGACCAACCATGATTATGGAGACGTGAAGCGGCGTGTACATGTTCGGCCTGCCTGGCTGTCACGACCAGGGGTATTTTTGGAAGATGTTATGTCTTAATCCAAATTTTGTCGTTTAGTCGACTTTAATCATATTTTGAGTTGTAAATATTTCTAAACAGTATTTTGGGATCCCAAATGTATAACGCTTTATAATTTCAATGAATGGTTACATTTTCGAATTATATGACTTTTGTTACAGTTTAGCCACACTTTTAACCTAAAACCTTGATTAGCGAGTTAATTGCATGTTTCAACTCACTTAGTAACGGCTCTAAGGAAGTAGGGCATTACAGTATTCTACCCCATGTCGACAACTTCGCCCACATTGGATGATCCATTAGTGGTTTTCTCCTTGGCTTCATTCAGTTAATTCGTTCCCAGTTCGGATACTTGGAGGGTTGTCATTTTCTAGCAACTGCTCGCGTTAAATCTAAGCATAAGGCTTACCAATATATCCTCTTGTTGGTTGCAGTCGTATTGTTGATTGTATGGTAAGATTAGCTTATTTTGTAGCTTTCAAATAATTGCCATTAGCAAAATGATCTAGCATTCAAGGACTTTGTTATTCTATCTCTAATTTCCATTTTTTCGAATTGAGTGGTGCAGGTTTAGGGTGGGGTTGGTTATGTTATTCAAAGGAGAGAATGGGAACAAGCACTATAGCTGGTGTCATTACCTGAGACGTGTGCCTACGTACCTCAAAATGGAAATGTGGTAACTGAGGAGGAGACTTCACTCACTCTCTCTTACCAAATATTTTCCTGCTGCTCCATATATTATCACTATCTTTTGATATGATATGATATGATTCATTTCTTTATTTGATTTAGGTCTTATTTGGGATAGCTTTTAAAAAAGCTAAAAGCTGCTTTTTGGAAAAGTTGTACAACAATAGTGTTTGGTAAACAGTCAAAAAACAGCTTATTGGAGAATTTATGTAGAAGCTACAGCTATAAGCTAAAGCTGACAAAACCCAACTTTTAACTTTTTCTAAAAATAATTTTTTTGAAAAAACTTTGCAATAAACTTATTTATTATATATTACTCAAAATAAAAATATTTAAAATAAATTAATATTATAATAAAATGAACAAAATTTAATTCTTAAATATATTTTCATAATTTATATTTATTAGATATTATTTTATTTTAGTAAGTTTAAATTAACAAAGCACTTTAATATAGAGTTGACTATACACTATAACATTATTTTTGTATCTCATAGTATTTTTAAATTATAATTTATCAAAAACATATCAATTTCATGTGTTTAGGAAAAAATAAAAGAAAAATAATTAAAGACATAAAAATGAGAGTTTTGAGATAATTTAAGTTTTACATATTTGATTATATCATGGACAAGATTATAATACTATCATCATTATAATTCGAATCTTAGTTACATCGAATAGTTATAATATATATACACCATAATATATATTATATAATATAATATTTTTGTTTATGATCACTTTAATAGTTTATATCAAAAATATATTTAATTTAAACATGTAAATTTGTTTAAATAAAATACATATGACATCCTCACACAACTTTTCCAACTCACAACACTTTAAAATTTGTAATTTACCAAACACTCAGCAATTTTTCCCCACAACACAGTTGCAGCTGCTTTTCCCTACAGCACAACTATAACTGCTTTTCCCATCAGTACAGTTGTACCAAACTCGCCATTAGTAAATTTTTCATATGTTTATTCTATTGGACATGCTTTTTTTTTTCTTTCACGGGTGTACATGCATATAGTAAAAGCTATATATTATTGAATGCTCATATACATGTTTAAAAAAATCTAAAAGGAAAAACAAAATGGCGTCCCCGGACTTGAACTGTAGACCTTCAGTGTGTTAGGCTGACGTGATAACCAACTACACCACGACACCATAGTGGTGCACGATTTTACTTTTTATTAATTGGTTGATAACTATAAAGCACTAGTCACAACCGCAGAGAATCCCCATGTTATATGATACTGGGTACAAACAAAGTGCAATATATATTGCTTAATTTTATTTAAAAAATGTATTAATTTATTTTTATTATGTTTTTTTCACTGTCATATAAATTTTAAATAAATAAATAATAGCGTATATTATAAAAGAATAACATAAGCATATTAGAAAAAAAAAAACTAAACCAAATGAGATACATACTTTTTATATATAAAGATATGTGCATTTTAGTTTTAAAATTAAATATTTTTTCTAATTTTCTTTTAGAAAAAATACCTGCGAATTTCAACATAATAAAATATGAAAAAATTCTAAATTAAAACTATGAATTTGAAAATTTACTTAAAAAAATTGAAAGCCAACCAAAAATTATGTATAAATATATATTATTTAATTAATGGTTAAAACAATTAAAATAAGTAATTTCTCATTAAAAAAAACTAAATGGAAAAATAAAAATATGTATATTTATGTCTTATTTCACTATTATATATATGTTTGGATAAATAAAATATGTTAAATGATAAAATAAATAATTAATAAAATAAATAAAAAAATTAGCACATAAATATTTTACGGTTATAGTTTTGAAAACATAATTGATAGAGTAATTTAAATACTTTAATATGAAATTTTAAAATATATGATGAGAAATTATTATGACTCATTTATTACTTATTATTCTATTTTTCAATTTATTTACCATATTTAGATGATTTTATTACTTTTTATTTTTTTAAAAATATTTACCTTATTTAGATAATTTAAAAACTAACAATGTTAAAATATAAAAAAAATGCTAAATTTAACAGAAAACAACAATTTTCATTGAACTCACATTTATAATATATAAAAATATAGTGAATTGTCTTGTTCTTTTTATTTTAGTTTAGAAAGAGTTGACATTATCATTAAAATCAGTACTGTTTAAATTTTTTGTAACAGTGTGTGATATGTGATATGATTAATTATAATTTTGATATCACATTGAATAAATTGGGTGGTCTCTAAGTTTTTGAATTTATATTTGGATTCTTCTTTGCGAGAAGAAATATAGTATCATTAAATGAGATTGTTCATTCTAAAAGGCCTAAGGCCCAAAACACTAACGTCATCTAGGCTCCTCTAACAAAGACCAGTGGGAAGAAGAGTTGGTCCAAATGGCAACTCCAAACCTAATGTTGGAGTCCATATTATACTGGGAGGAAATTACATGTTTTATGATTATTTTGAGACTTTTTTTTTTTTAGAATTTTTAAGTTTATGGATTTAGTTTGCATATTTTTGTATAAAGGTTGGTTTATGCCGTAGTTTTTATCTTAATTTAGTTTATTTAAATTAGGAGGTTATTTTAGTCGTTTCAATGTTTTTTATTTGATTATTTTATATCAATTTTATTATACAATATTAGTTTAGTATTTTAAAAATGGAACTTAATTTATTTTATTATTTTAATATTGTTTAATATTTTGTACGCCCAGATTTTCCACCGGCGGATTAGCAGGCCGAGCTTCGGACTAATCATGGTTAATCCATAAGTATCCCCCAGGTCGGGGGTCCTGTCTTGAGGTCGCCCCCCATTTGCTCGAGGAATCCTCAAGGACTCGCCAAGACTCCCAAGACTGGAGCAAGGAATCGGAAGGCCGAAGGTCGGGTCAGATGCACAGCTAGTGGTACGAGCTAGATATGGAGGCTACGACCCCTTGTAAAGTCAACACACGCAAGATAAACGTGCATATATCTGACATCACGTGTCCGATATCTCCCTGACTTCTTGAACACGCTGCAGGAACGTGCGCATTCAGACACCCACGGCTGGGTTGGACCGTGCGGCCCATTATCTCCTTACCTATCGATTTGACCATACTTACGTGTCAGGTTTAGGAATTAATCATGAATGTCACAGAGTTGATATGACAAATAAGAAGGTCACGTGATAACCTCTTTACCAACTTCCAGGGGCCTTCTCCTATAAATATGGAGACACTGGGAGTTGATAAGGGTTGGAAAAACAATAGTCTCTAGAAAGATATACTTTGTAACCAAATACCCATAATATATCAATAATATTGACTAGTGGAGTAGAAGGATTTTAACCTTTGAACCACTTAAAAACGTGTCTGGAGTCACCTATTTCATCATCTAAGATCTCATATCTGTGATGGTTCTACATTCAGCACTAATCTCCTTCTCTCCTTCTCTTAATTACCTGTTGGCGAAGAACCGCGTTAACATATTTATTTTTCGTAATTTAATGTTACAATTCAAAATCACAAATACATTTTCACTTTACTATTTTTAGTTTTCATCTCTTCAATTTATCTTCTCTTTGACATTTCTTTCTTCTTCCTCTTTCGTCGAACCTTTTTGGAGAGAACCTCCTATTTAGTCGCCTCGCCTCCAACTTAAATTATTTCATTGTTAATTATCGTTTTTTATTATTGTACTTTTTTTTTACTATATTAAAAAACAACAATTCAATTTTTTTGTTCAAACTTTTTCTTCTACATTTTTTTTAAGTTCGTCACTATTTTTTTTTCTTTGTTTAGGTTAAGTAACTGATCACTTTCACATTTTTTTCTTCAGATTTTGATGTTCCCATTAGGGTAACTGGTTACCCATTCACGTTTTCATATCCGATTTTTTTTAGAATTAAATGTCCCCATCAAGGTAACTGGTTACCAATTCACGTTTTCATATCTATTTTTTTTTCTTTCCAAATTTGGATGTTCCCATCAGGGTTGCTGGTTGCCCATTCAAGTTTTCATATTTATTTATTTTTTCTTCCATATTTGGATGTTCTTACTAGGGTAACCAGTTACCCATTCACATTTCATTAGTTTTTTTTTTTTTTTTAATTTTTTTCTTTTCAAAGTTGAATGTTCACATGAGGGTAGTTGGTTACCCATTCACATTTTCATATATATATATATATATATATATTTCTTTCCAAATATGGATATTCCTATCAGAATAACTGGTTACCCATTTGAATGTTTTCATATTAGAATTTTTTTCTTTCAAATTTGAATGTTCTTATTTATCTGTTTAGCCATTCACGTTGTCATATCTATTTTTTTTCTTTCTAAATATGGATGCTCATATCAGAGTTACTTTAAAAAGTTAAAAAGAAAAGGCTGAAAAATTTATTTGAATTTTTCTACATATAGTAGAAAAAACGCTAAAAAAAAGTACAATAATAAATAATAAAATAGTAAAATAATTACATAATATTAAAATATATGTGAAAAAAAGGGAAAAAAAATGAAGAAAAAAGATAATGAAAGTAGAAAAGAATAAGTAGAAAAAAGAAGAAAAAATTGAAGGAAAAAAATGAATAAAGAGAGGAAAGAAAACTGAATAAATACAAAAATAACAAATGATGAAAGAAAAGAGAAAAAATGATGTAAAAAAAAACGGTAGAAGAAAAAAGAATAAAAACGACCTAGTAATATCTACTGTATTGCAAAATATATTTATATATAGGGTATTTTTACGGCACAACTCATAAAAAGAGGTGCACCGGTGCACATTTTTTCTTTTTGTGAGTTGCACTGTAAATAGTTTTCGGCGCAAATTTTTATTATGACTGTGTATATTGTAGTTATTTAGAGCATCTGCAAATTTTCAAAAAATTATGAAAAATTTACAGTACCGAAAACAAGGTTCAAACAGGTTGTTACACGAGTAACTATTTTTTTATGCATGTGAAAAACAATATGTGTTGAACATTGGTTTCGACACTCTAAATTATTTGGAATTTTCTGAAAATTCGCAGGAAGTTTTAAATAACTATAATATGCACAATTATAAAAAAAAAATTGTGTCGAAAACTGCTCACGAAGTGCAAACAAAAAGAGGTGTACCGATTCATCTCTTTTTACCAAAGAAATTCCCCACACACACACACACACACACACACACACACACACACACATGAGAAATCACAAATACAACTCTATGCAAAAATATAATAGACAAGGTGTTTGATTAAAGTAATGTTACAACTCAATTGTAAAAATACAAGTAAATAAATATAAAAGATGATACATTTATTGATAATACAACTCAAAGTATAACAATACAAATAAATATATAAGATAGAAGCAAAAAGTAAAAGAGGTAGAATAACAAAATAATAAGAAGAACAATAGAAAAGCTCTCATACTCACATAACCAAAGTGTAGAGTAGTGAGAGGATCACAAACTTAAACAAAGTTCAAGACATTTGTTCAAAATCTTATTTATCCATATTCTCTAAGCACTAAGAGATCTCATAAGGAAATAACTCTGTGGAATTATCAAACATTTATGGTGTATTTTCTAGCCAAGTGTTTTGTGGATAAAAAATGAATGTGTATTTTCTAGCCAAGTGTTTTGTGGATAAAAAATGGCGTGTCTTACAAGTGAGCAATAAACTCCTATTTATAGAGTTTTGAGACACACTTTTGATTTCAAATTCTACCAACCCCATGACTGTTACCAATGTTTAATTGAATGTTTATGAAATTAAAAATGAGTTTTGGGAGTTACATGAGGTGTTAGAACCGTTCAAGATGGAAAAAAGAAGTTGAAGTTGGTTGTCAGCGTCCCTGGCCGTGACCACTAACCCCCAGGCCGCGACCATGGATAATCAGTGGCCGCGGCCACAGGCAATTTCAACCTCTAAAAATTAAGTTTTTCCAAAACGTCCAAAATCATTTCCCACATGATTTTGTAACATACATACACATAATGAGAGTTAAAAACATGTCTCCAACAACCATATTCATAATGGCTTCATGAAAGTCAAGACAAATGTGTAACTCTCAATTTACATATTATTGAGTAATATTTGAGAGTTACAAATTTGTATAAGATTTTGTAACTCCAAAATATGTTACATTTGGACACACATATGTATCTAATTTTGTAACTCTCAATAATATGTTACAAAGTGTAATAAATCATATTTATGTGACAAATCACATTTTGACACATTATTTAATCTAACATTAAAGTATATGAAATAATATAACATTTATTTCTTTGCATTAATTAAATTCATCGTATTTTTATACTCTGCCTTTTTAGTAATGTAATTATATAATATTCATCTCATTTTTTTGTTATCGTAATGTAGCTTTCAACATTAATGCATACTCCTATACACATTCCCTTTGTGTATATATATATAATAATAATTGATATAAAAAAAATCTAACATGTATAGTTTTTTATTTTTTATTTTTATTGAAAGGTATTCATTAAAAGCACAAGCCTTAACAATTAGCACGAAACAAAGTATGCAATAAATAATAGCACAAGGGAAAGCTTTTCTCCCAAAAGCAAAATATTTCGAATTATTAGAAGCTAATAAGTAATTCTGGAAACAAAATCAAAATAATTAAAACTGTCTATTGAAATGAGACAATAGATATAGGCCTGTAAATACGGGCCGAGTTTTTTAGCATGACACGAAACCGATACGAGCACGACACGACACGACACGAAAAATTATGAGTTTGGGCGAGGCACGACACAAATTAAAAATTGGCACGACACGACATGACATGTGTAAAACCCAAGACTTTTTCAGGTTGAAAAGTCAATTATGGGAGGGAAAAAAAAAAAAAATTTAAATCATATATTTGATTGTTTTCCTTTTCTTCTCCCTCCCTCCCTCCCGAACCTTTCTCTTTCTTCTTTTTCTCTCTTTTTTTTTTCTTTTTCTTTTCCTTCCTTTGTTTTCTCTCCAAACCAGCCACGGCAAGCTTCAGACCAGCCACCGTCGGAGCTCCATTTCTGACACGCGCTGGAGCTGCAGCTTCCCTGACCGGCGATGACGGAAACCCCAAAGTTTGGTGACCATCGGAGCAAGGACGCGCCTGTACGGCCACTCCGAAGTTTCGCCGTCGAAACTTTGAGGTGACTTTCCGGCGAACTCCGACCACCGTTCGGCGAATGGGTGGTACCGTTGGAATCAGCATCGTGAAAGGATCGTCGCCCACTAAGTCATCCCGGTCAACTCGCCATTTTTCTCCGGCGAGATTTTGGGTATCTTCGCTCCTTTGGAAGCATTTTCCGACGACACCGGAGGTCATTTGGGCGAAGGAGCTGTACTTTCGTGATGTACTCATCGAGAGGATCGTTTTGATATATGCTATGCATATATTCGTCGACGTTTCCGGTACTGCCACCAACCGCTATAGTGCACCGCTTGGGTGGGGTTCCGGAACTTGAAATTTTAAATATGATCATATTATATGTCATTGGACACGATTTTGAATAAGGAATGCTATGATGATAATCGTTTGCTCATTTGGTGCACGTAGGAAAAGCGTGATATTAAAATCAGACTAAATCATTCTAAGATCATCGATAAGCTTAAGAGCGTTGCTTTGGGCTCGGATTAAATTCTAAAGAGGTAGGGACTCAACTAGACTATTGGACTTATTTTACTCATATTAAATTGCATTCAACATATTCCAATTTTGATATTTATAAAATGTTTGAAAAATTGAAAACTTAACCTGCATGTTTTCTGATCTGTTCTGAGGGCACCGAGTGCCAAATATATATTTTTGTTCACTTATTTATGCAGGTTATGATTTTTGGGTTTATTCAAATGTAGCTGTTATGCTGCCCAATTTTCTAAAATATAAAGGGAATATGTTTGTTTCTTTTAATGTTTACCTGCATTTGGTTATACTGATGAGAGCCATAGTGGTCATGATTGGTGCACGTTGTTGTTTCACGACCTAGTCTCTGTGTCATCATAGGTAGATCAGGTGTCCACTCACCTGTAGGTGTAAAGACCTAGTGTCTGTATACAGGAAGTGTTCTGAGCCTCCCCCTTGTGGTGGTTATCAGGTCCGGCTACCCGGTTTAGGATGTCGGATTTTCTATGGTGGGTAACGGGAACTAGGGATCTAGTGGACGGTGTGATGTGCACTTGTAGCTATGCTCTTATGATTATTTGTGGTATCTCTATTTTGGTTTATACATGATGATGTATGTTTTGTTTTAAAAAGCTAACCATGCAGGGGTTTTTATTGAACTTTTGAGTCCGATGTTGTTAGTTGCTTTCCTACTGGGCTTTATGAGCTCACCCCTATCTCTCCCATTCCAGGAGCCTAGTGAAGCGAATGTGGAAAAGTATGAATTGTTGCTGAAGCCAAGGTGTTTAGAGCCACAGTCCTATCTTTTGAACATTGTATGTATTTAATTTGGAACCTATCGGTCTGTACATCTAAATTAGCTATGTCTTAGTTAGGAATGAGGAATGGTGGATGCTAAGTATTATTTTGGATATTTTATGACTTATTAAATTTAACTGTTTGGTGACTACATAACTGTGGGGATATTATTATTCTATGTATTAAGATAAATGATCCTACTTTTATCCGTAATATTTTTATATATAATTATAGGAGTTATTCCATTGTTTCGACTTATAATTATAGTAATATTTAATATAAATTAAAGGATCATTTATAAAGACTATTTTCCACCGAGGGTCAAAGTTTGACCTTTGACCACCCAAGTTATGGATATTACAAATCTGCCACGACCTAGGGCTCGGGTCGTGACAGAAAAATGGTATCAGAGCACCGGGTTCAAATACCTCGGAGTGTGTCACCAAATAGATTAAATTTATTTTAAAATAAAGTATTTTGATCTATAAAAGGCATATGTATATAGATAGCATCCATTCCTCACTAACTGGTTAGCTTTTGATTTACTGACCTAAGAAAAGCCTCCGAAAGGAAGGACAACAAGGAGAAGGCTTGCAGATGATGTCCTTGAGGCTGAGGTTCCTTTTTCGCCAGTTGCATTCCCTATGAACGCCTAAAGGTGGAAAGGATTCCATGGTTGCTAAAATATGGTCGAGGCATATAAAGAAGAGTTTAAACATTATAGGAACCCCTATGGAGTATCATGTTAATATTAATGTGCCCAAGTTGGGAAGGAGCGCACCAGACTAGTAGGAAGCCTTAAGTAGGATGAGTGGAATTGATGGGATGATTTGAGGAAATTTTGAGATGGGTTTTCAAAGAACAACATTTTAACCCATCTCATAGGAGGACTTGATTGGATCATTTGATTTCTTAAGATCAATAACAGGTTGATGAGATCATAGAATGACTAGATAATGATGGAGGTGGGTGAATGAATTCTACATGAAGTTTGTAGATTTATCTTCCTATGTTTATGTTGGTACGGTCGATCAACCTCTTTTAATTGAGCAGTTCCTCCGTCCCTTACTCCCTTCAATGCTGGGTTCACTTGCCCTTTGGCCTTTGGAAATTTGAATGAGTGTGTGACAGCAGCCTTATGGACTGAGGTTCATCAAGAAGGAATCGAAAGAAAGATTGCCCACACGACAACAGAGGTTCCAACCATCACATGGAGGACCCATCGGGAGTTATGCAAGGTCTACTCCTTTCAAAGGACAAACTAAGAGTAACCAGCCTCAGACTTCATCATATGGTTTCACACCCACACCAGGGCAACAATCCCAATATCAACATCAGTTCTAGCCCCAAGGTTCAGGATTCAACCAGGGGTAATCGCAGAGTTTTCAAACTCCTATTTCTGCTAGAAGTTAGAGAGTGTTCAATCCCGGAGGAGGCTTTAATGCAAGCACAAGCCATATGGTCAAGGAAAAGGGAAAGCAAAGGAAAAAAACCTCTGGTCAAGACTATGCTCTTAGTAGTGATGATGTGCAAGGAGGAGCATGTCAGGGAGTTGTGGATGGTGTGATTCTTATCTCACACTCTTGAGCTCATGTATTATTTGATACTGGTGCATCTCATTCTTGTATATCATTAATGTTTGCTAGCATGTTGGGTTTGAGTTGGGAAAATTTTAGTCCTACATTGCAGTTGAGTGTACCTATGGGAGGGCATGGTGAAGTATCAACCATCTACAAATCGGTTGTATTATGTTTGAATGGCATAATTTATTAGGAAACCTGATGGTGTTACCTATAGGACAATTTGATGTGATTCTTGGCATGGATTGGTTGTCTAAGTGCCAAGCCATTGTTGATTGCTCACGCAAAATGGTGGCTCTTTTAACTCCAAGTGGAGATTTCATTGTATATCGAGCCAACATGAATGCAGTAAAGCAGGATCCTATCCTTAAGGCATGTTTAGGTGGGAAAAGAAACTTAGAGTGTTTATGGGAGTCTGTTTGCAATTGAGGATAAGTCTTGCCAATGATGCATGAGTTGTTTGATCAGCTCATATGTTCAAAGTGTTTTTCTAAGATTGACTTAAGGTCAGACTATCATTAATTGAGGATTTAGGAAGAGGATATTCCTAAAACTAATTTCAGAACGCGTTATGGACACTTTGAGTTTTTGGTGATGTCATTTGGATTGACGAATGCACCTGCAATAATTATGGATCTTATGAATAGAATCTTTAGACCCTATTTGGATAAGTTTGTGTTAGTTTTCATTAATGACATTTTGGTGTATTCCAAGACACTTGAGGACCACGCAGAGCACTTAGCAATTGTGTTGTAAACTTTGAGAGATCGTCAATTATATGCGGAAAGAGAAATGTGACTTTTGGATGACCGAGGTCAAATTCTTAGGGCATGTAATATCTCAAGAAGGCATTACTATGGATCCTACAAAGATAGATTCTAGCTTGTAGTAGGAAAGACCAAAGAGCGTTACTGGGGTTCGAAGTTTCTTGGGTTAGCAGGTTACTATCGTTGCTTCGTGGAGAATTTTTCTCGAATTGCTATGCCTTTGACAAAGCTAACAAGAAAGGGTTTAAAGTTCGTGAGGGATGATAGTTGTAAAGAAACTTTCAGAGAACTTAAGCCAAGATTGACTACGACGACTATTCTCGCTGTGCCTAATAGTGATGAACCGTTTGTGGTATTCACTGATGCTTCTGGTACTGGTTTCGGTGGAGTTCTCATGCCAAATGGCAAGGTTGTTGCCTATGTTTCATGCCAATTGAAGACACATGAGAAGAACTACCCCACACATGACTTGGAACTTGCAGCAGTGATTTTTACCTTGAAAATATGGAGATGTTACTTATATGGGGATAAGTTTGAATTAGAATCTGATCATAAGAGTTTAAAGTATCTCTTTACTCAAAGAGACTTGAATTTGAGGCAAGGAAGAAGGGTCGAGTGCAGGGCAAATTATGATTTCACTTTGAAATATCCTCATGAGAAAGCAAATGTGGTTGCTACACCGTGCTACTTCAACAGGTTAAGCAATGTCAGTGGCAAGATGAGAAATTGAGACTTATCTAGAATCGAATCTAAAACGGTGAGTAGTTAGATGGATGGACAGTAAATGCTAAAGGATTCTTATACCATAAGGGAATATTAGTCGTTGCAAATATCCCTGATCTTAGAGAGTTTGTTATGATCGAGGCCCATAGGTCTAAGTTTATTGTACATCTTGGAAGCACAAAGATGTACCGAGATTTGAAAAGACAATATTGGTGGGAAGGTATGAAGAGAGACGTGACTAACTTTGTAGCTAAGAGTATAGTTTGCCAACGGGTTAAAGCTGAGCACCAGAGACCTTCAGGGTTGCTTCAACCTTTACCTATACCAGAATGGAAGTGGGACGAGATCACAATGGACTTTGTGATGGGATTACCATTAACACCATTAAAGCATGACACTGTCCGGGTGATTGTCAATTGTTTGACCAAATCTACTCATTTCATTCCAATTAGGAAGGATTGTAAGGTTTCTAAACTAGCTCGACCTTATGTGGGTAATATACTTCAACTGCATGGATTGCCTTCCAGCATTGTTTCTGAGAGAGATCCTCGATTTACTTCAAAGTTTTGGCGAGCATTGCAAGAAGCTTTAGGAACTGAACTTAACTTGAGCACCACTCACCACCCTCAGAAAGATGGATAGTTTGAGAGGACTATCCAAACTTTGGAGGACATGCTTCGTTCTTGTATTTTGGATTTTGGGGGTAGCTGGGGAGAATACTTGTCATTGGTGGAATTCACTTATAATAATAGCTACCAGGCCAGTATAGGCATGGCTCCTTATGATGCCTTATATGGGAGACCATGCAGATCACCTTTGTGTTGGGCAGAACCAGATTAGCATGTCACAATTGGATCTCAAATTGCTAGTACTACTGGGAAGATCAAAGTATTTTTTTTTCTAAGAGAGACTTAAGGTTGTTCAAAGTCATCAAAAGAGTTATGCCGATCTCCTCCGATGAGAAGTTGAGTTTGAGGTTGGTGACTATGTCTTCTTGAAAGTTACTCCCATGCTTGGTGTGACGAGATTTGGAGTGAAGGGTAAGCTAGCCCCGAGATATATTGGACCTTTCGAGGTTATCGAGAGGGATGGGGAGGTCGCTTATCGATTGAACTTACTAGCGCGGTTGGGGCATGTTCACAGTGTGTTCCATGTGTCGATGCTGAGGATGTATACTCCAGACCCATCGCACATCATTGAGTATGAGGCTATCCCTCTTCAAGAGGACGTGGTATGTGAAGAACAACCTATCAGAATTTTAGCGAGAGAGTTAAAGGTGCTAAGGAATAGAGAGATTCCCGTAGTGAAGGTCTTATGGCGGAGCCATAGAGAAGACAAGGCTACTTGGGAGTTAGAGTTGGAGTTGTACGAGAAGTATCCTCACTTGTTTAATTTTCAGCTTGGGGTTGTACTTTGAAAATTTCGGGACGAAATTTCTTTAAGGAGGGAAGAATGTAAAACCCAAGACTTTTTCAGGTTGAAAAGTCAATTATGGGAGGGAAAAAAAAATAATTTTAAATCATATATTTGATTGTTTTCCTTTTCTTCTCCCTCCCTCCCGAACCTTTCTCTTTCTTCTTCTTCTCTCTTTTTTTTTTCTTTTTCTTTTCCTTCCTTTGTTTTCTCTCCAAACCAGCCACGGCAAGCTTCAGACCAGCCACCGTCGGAGCTCCATTTCTGACACGCGCTGGAGCTGCAGCTTCCCTGACCGGCGATGACGGAAACCCCAAAGTTTGGTGACCATCGGAGCAAGGACGCGCCTGTACGGCCACTCCGAAGTTTCGCCGTCGAAACTTTGAGGTGACTTTTCGGCGAACTCCGACCACCGTTCGGCGAATGGGTGGTACCGTTGGAATCAGCATCGTGAAAGGATCGTCGCCCACTAAGTCATCCCGGTCAACTCGCCATTTTTCTCCGGCGAGATTTTGGGTATTTTCGCTCCTTTGGAAGCATTTTCCGACGACACCGGAGGTCATTTGGGCGAAGGAGCTGTACTTTCGTGATGTACTCATCGAGAGGATCGTTTTGATATATGCTATGCATATATTCGTCGACGTTTCCGGTACTGCCACCAACCGCTATAGTGCACCGCTTGGGTGGGGTTCCGGAACTTGAAATTTTAAATATGATCATATTATATGTCATTGGACACGATTTTGAATAAGGAATGCTATGATGATAATCGTTTGCTCATTTGGTGCACGTAGGAAAAGCGTGATATTAAAATCAGACTAAATCATTCTAAGATCATCGATAAGCTTAAGAGCGTTGCTTTGGGCTCGGATTAAATTCTAAAGAGGTAGGGACTCAACTAGACTATTGGACTTATTTTACTCATATTAAATTGCATTCAACATATTCCAATTTTGATATTTATAAAATGTTTGAAAAATTGAAAACTTAACCTGCATGTTTTCTGATCTGTTCTGAGGGCACCGAGTGCCAAATATATATTTTTGTTCACTTATTTATGCAGGTTATGATTTTTGGGTTTATTCAAATGTAGCTGTTATGCTGCCCAATTTTCTAAAATATAAAGGGAATATGTTTGTTTCTTTTAATGTTTACCTGCATTTGGTTATACTGATGAGAGCCATAGTGGTCATGATTGGTGCACGTTGTTGTTTCACGACCTAGTCTCTGTGTCATCATAGGTAGATCAGGTGTCCACTCACCTGTAGGTGTAAAGACCTAGTGTCTGTATACAGGAAGTGTTCTGAGCCTCCCCCTTGTGGTGGTTATCAGGTCCGGCTACCCGGTTTAGGATGTCGGATTTTCTATGGTGGGTAACGGGAACTAGGGATCTAGTGGACGGTGTGATGTGCACTTGTAGCTATGCTCTTATGATTATTTGTGGTATCTCTATTTTGGTTTATACATGATGATGTATGTTTTGTTTTAAAAAGCTAACCATGCAGGGGTTTTTATTGAACTTTTGAGTCCGATGTTGTTAGTTGCTTTCCTACTGGGCTTTATGAGCTCACCCCTATCTCTCCCATTCCAGGAGCCTAGTGAAGCGAATGTGGAAAAGTATGAATTGTTGCTGAAGCCAAGGTGTTTAGAGCCACAGTCCTATCTTTTGAACATTGTATGTATTTAATTTGGAACCTATCGGTCTGTACATCTAAATTAGCTATGTCTTAGTTAGGAATGAGGAATGGTGGATGCTAAGTATTATTTTGGATATTTTATGACTTATTAAATTTAACTGTTTGGTGACTACATAACTGTGGGGATATTATTATTCTATGTATTAAGATAAATGATCCTACTTTTATCCGTAATATTTTTATATATAATTATAGGAGTTATTCCATTGTTTCGACTTATAATTATAGTAATATTTAATATAAATTAAAGGATCATTTATAAAGACTATTTTCCACCGAGGGTCAAAGTTTGACCTTTGACCACCCAAGTTATGGATATTACAAATCTGCCACGACCTAGGGCTCGGGTCGTGACAACATGAGTTTGAGCACTACACGTCACGACAAGTCCGAAGGCACGACACGAAAGCACAAACAAACTGGCCCGAAAGCACGACACGATAAAAAGCCCGATATTTTGACATTAATAATGATAATAAATTTTTATTTGTCAATTGTCTATAAATTAAAATTATAATAAAAGTCTATTATTTTTCTCAATGTTTATATTTTATAATTATATTAATTTATTTTAAGAATTGTGAGTTAAATTTGTTAGCATTTATTAGTATGTTTTCAAATTCTAATAATTATCTTTGATATAATTTTATGTAAAGCATTGTTAAAAAGTATATAAAAATATCTAAGACTATAATTTAAACAAAGAAATGTATTTGGATTAGTGGTGAGTCCATTGATTGTTAAAGAGAAGGTAGATGGTTCAATTTTCCATCTTCACATTTTATGACAATAATAAAATTGGTCTAAAAGTGGGCCAAAATAAGAAAAGTGGCACGACCCGAATAAGAAAAGTGGGCCGACCCGACTTGGGCCCGACACGGCACGACATGGGTCGGCCCATGGGCCTTGCTGGGCTTACTCTTTCAAATATGGGCTGGCTCGACCTGACATGAATTGAATATGGGCCCAGTTCGAATTATTCGGAGGCACGAAAAATGTGGGCCGGGCCGAGCCAGCTCACATTTACAGCTCTAGATGCTACCACAACAATGAAACAAACCAACTCATCATTTGTTTTTTTTTTTTTTAAATAAAAAACAAATTAATCACTCTAAGAGCACTTATAACATCAACTTTTTACTCTATCATATAAAATATATCATCAAAATTTTACTTTTTTTACATCAAAATTTAATTTATATTACAACATACGTCAACTTTTCAATATATTTTTACATCATTTAAATTTTATTTTTTTGAAATATATTTACTCATTGAAATAAGAAAAAAATTGAGAGAAATAAAGAAGAATAAATAAATAAAAACTATGTAAAATGGTTTGAAGCATCTTTAAAGCTTCCCTACATGTAGAGCACTAATATTGCTTAGATAAGTTACCTGAATATTTTTAAAATATTTAATATATATTTATAATTTAGTCATTTTTATATATATTTTGACATTTACGTTCTACTAAAATTTGTAATTTAGTAATTTTTTATATATTTTAATATTTATGCTTTTTTTATATATATATATTTAAATTTTTTGCCTCTTGTAGACAAAATTTTTGGATTATTCATTCCAAAAGATACACCTAAAAAGATAGATGACAAGTTTTTAATATCTTTACCAAGAAAACCATATTGAGAATGATAAAAGTGTTGAGAATGATAAAAGTGTTGAGACTGAGACAAAACGTCAATGTATCAGCCTCTCTTAGTGTGAAATAACTTGGAACATGCTTGGCCTAGCATGCCAAGGAAGTGCCATCAGATGCTCTAAAAATGGCTCCAACTTCAGTCACTCATAAAAAATCATAATTTATTATAAATATTATCAATTGAAATTTGTAATTGTTTAATATTGATAAAAGATACGAAATTATGTGAAACAATTGTAATTGAGTAAATAGATATATATACGCTGACTTTATTCAATGTTATACACTTGTGGATGTTTATTAGTTGATTGACATTGGAAAATATAGATAAACTTAAAATGGAAGTAATATTAAACAAGTGTATAAAATAATTCAGTTTACTTTTAAAATATATATGGAGTCTACAAAAATTATTAATTTTACTCCATAAAAATTTAAATTAAATATAAAAAGTGTTTTAGGGATTGATTAGTAGTGAATTCAAATTTTTTTTTATCATTTTCAGAAATTAAAAAATAAAAACTCCAAATGAAAACTTGTTTGGTACACTTATTTTAGAAAATAGAAAAAATCATTTTTGAAAACTGAACCAGAATCCTTCATTAAAAGAGAAAGCAATAATTTGTTGTTTTCTTCCTATTCCAAAAATTTTAAATTTAAAAAACACCAAATTATTCAAGATTTCAAAAATTATATTTTTCTCAGCTCCTTGTTTTTATTTCCACTTTCACTTTCCCTTATATTCATGCTACATGCCATAAATGTACCTTTCCTTAACTAAACACATAAAACAATATTTCTTGGAAAAAATAAAACGAAGTAAAACAAATGGAATAGAATGGCGTCGCCCGGGTTCGAACCGGAGACCTTCAGTGTGTTAGACTGACGTGATAACCAACTACACCACGACACCATTTGCTTATTCTGGCACAATATTTACTTATTATTTATTTCTTTAAAATGCTTTATTTTTTAAAAACAAAATAATTAATTATCTTGTGTCTCAGGTGTGAACTGTGAAGTCTCTGGTTTCATTTTTGTGTTTGAATTACATATATATTTAAAATACTTCTAGAATGGCGTGGTGACAGCTGTGCATGACATTTTCAATGGGGATCATTTAATGAGTTGGTTGCATGTCATGTCATGCTATTGAATAAAATTACCAAAAAAAAAAAGAAGTTATTATTTAAAAAATATCATTGAAATTGAAAGGGTCTTTCGATGAGCTGGATCTGTACTGAAATGTACAAGCTAAATTTAATTGTTTCCTTCTGTTGCACTAGAGTAGGCAAAATTAGGGTGGCCGGACCCAATCCAACTTTTTTTGTTCTAATTCAATCTAGTTAATTTTTTAAATTTGGATTGGTTTAATTTTTTAATTAGATTTTAAAGAAATATAAATATATTAAAATTTTTAATATATATTATTTACAATTGGATAGAATCTACTTTTAATTGGATTTTGACAGTATCATCCGCCATCCGATCCAATCTAATTAAAATTCAATTATTCAAATTCAATCTAATCTAATTGTAATTGGATATCAAGTTTTCTATAATTGGAATGAATTAGATTGATTTAGATATTGCACACTCCAAGACAAAACATCATAGAAACATCACTCCCTTAAAAAATAAGACTTGAATAAAAATAAGAGGATGAGCCAACCTATTTGCAGACCTTTACAAACATCATGGATACATGTCTTACAATCATTAACTAAGAGCATTTTAAATGAAGTGTCAAAAATAGTGTATTACTATATTTTAATAAAACATCACTTTAATGGTGTTCTATCAAGCGTATTAAATTTGGCAAATAGCAAGAGCCAAATTTAACACCTAATAAATTCTCATTTTTTATTATTTATTATAGTGATACTAATTATTATAGTTTATTAATAACTAACCATACAACATTATTTATTTATTTTTTAATAATTAATTACTTGGAATACATAGTTTGAACAATAAAAAAGTATTAAAATAATATTTTTTTGTATATTTTCAAAAAATATTAAATGAATTGATGACTTTTTGTGTTGATTTACATCTTGTATATTAGAGCACAATTATAAATATTGAATCAAATATAATATAAACTTATTTTTTATGCTAAGTTTGACACAAAATTTTCATATTTACACAAAATTTACATATTGCTTGCGTTGGAGATGGTGTAAAAAGCCAAAAGAAGAAGACATACTAACTGAACTTCTAATGGACCGAACTACAACCAAGTAATCCGACTCTAACACCACATTTCTCCATTGTTTCCTCTTTATCCAGCTCAAAGCTTTCTTGATCCCAAAAGCTTCGACTACCTTAGGTAAAACTCTCCCATAGCACATATTGTAAATATTCTCACTATTACACTAAAGTTGGTGATTTGGTGTGTTTGAAGAAGGTTGTATTAGAACAAAGATAGGTTTGGAATTCTAATTATAAAAGCAAGTGAAAATTAACTAAATAATTTTTTCTTGTATTTCTTGGCAATTGTTATTAAAAAGGATGTGTTTACCGAGATTTTCGGCAACTATCTTAACGAAAGGTATTTACTGATAATAATAATGAAAATGGAAGATCGACGCAAGGGTTTTACGTGGTTGGGGCGTTAACTAGCCTTAGTCCACGAGTCCATGTATAAATCTGTATTAGAGCTAGAATAAGCTTTTACAATGGAGTTTTCTAATTATATTTGAACAGGGGTTCTGCCTTTTCTCCCCTTTTTCTACGTTGTATTACAACTTGTATTTATAGGACAAGGGGGACATCAGGTTTGGGCCGGATCCGACCCGGACCCATCCGAGGACTATGCACAAGGGACCTCCCTAGTGGAGGCCCCAGCTAAAAAGATATACAGCACACCAAATCCAAACCAGATCAGGCCCAATTAGTTGCCCTGAGACGCAAGCATTGCCCTGACAAAACGACGCTTTGGCTCTGACCACTTCGAGTCACGAGGCCGATTTGGGAGACAAGACCGGTCAGAGTACTTGGCTGCGCAGTCCTGACACGCCAGCAGATAATCCCAAGATGACCCTTTCTGCAGGTGAAAAGTGGGGGGACAAGGCTCACGCGAAATGAGGCGGTTTCAGTGTCCTGGACGCCTGTGGAAGAAGCGGTCCAGGTTCGTTTATTCCTGGCCCGCTACGTTTACTCCGAGCCCGGACCATTCCAGGGCCGGGACGGGGATGCGAAGGCCGCGACAGCCCGGGCACTCCGGACATTGCCGGGGGAACGTTCAAGCTGGAGACGAACCCGGAGGAACGTCCCGGACCCATATATGCAGGCCCAATCTGGAGTCCTCGGGCAAGGCCCAAATACCGAGTTGGTCCCCTGACCGTGGGCCGGGGCGAAGGCCCAAAACCCTGACAGGATTCCAACATGTCTGACCCGGCCAGCGAGATGAGGAGGCTCATCAAGGAAAGGTCGACCTTGAAGGCGGCCAGAAGGCCAAAGGTCGTGGCCGGCACGGAGCACCTTCCCGCCGGCGAAAAACCCGGGGCAGCGCCCGGCCCAGGCGAGACATTGGCCGTGGTTCCTCTCCAGGTCGTGGAGCCGGCCGCGGACGGCCCCTCGGACCAGCCCCCGGTAATCGATTTGGAAGCGGGCGAGGCCGCAAGCCGGAGCTCAGGAAAGAGAGGCCCAGTAGATGATGCCCGGGAGGGCAACCTCGGGAAGAGGCCTCAGACGACGCTGCCAGAGACAGCCGAGGAATCACATGGGGAGAGTAGGCTAACCGCGAAGGAGATCCCTGCTCCGCCTGTTCTTCCCCTCCGCCCAACCCTCCTCGAGGAGGGGGAGTCCGCTCAGCGGGACGAGCAGTCCCGGCTGGTCAACCGGACCTGGGAGAGCAGCCGATGCTGGAGAGACGATGCTTACAAGGCCCTGACGATCCGTCGTCAGGTCGAGTTTTCGGATCGTCCCGCCGAGTTCAGCGCTCCTCAGCCGATCGTGGATCGGCTAGCTGCCGAGATGGGCTTCCGCCCCAAGCTGGGCCAGGACATTGCCCCCATGGCTGCTGATCTGCTCGATCAGGTCGGGAGCACTATGTCCAACCTCCAGCTGAAGAGGTACGCCATGATAGCCAATCCGGACGGGCTGTTCATCTGTCAGGCTCTCCGCCACCAGGCTACCGCAGTAATTTTCAACTCATGTTCCTTAGTCATTTGTTGGTGGTGATTTCTTTTTCTGACTTTCGTATGCTCTAGGTTGCCTTGCTATCTCAAAGGAGTGCCGATTTGATGGCCGAGCTTGCCCTTAAGATGGAGACGGCCAAGCTGGAAATAGAGGCGGCCGTGAACCAGAGGGAGGCCGTCAAGGAAAATCTCAGCAAGGAGACAGCCCACCTCCAAGAAGAGTTGGCCCGCGCGAAGGCGGAGCGCGAGGAAATTAGCCGCGCCAAGACCGGGTTGGAAGAGGAGTTGTCCCGGACGACAAAAATAGCTGACAAAAGGGCGACACTCTTGGAGACGGCGGCGACACAGTCCGTCCAGGACA
Organism: Humulus lupulus; assembly: GCF_963169125.1. NCBI lineage: Eukaryota > Viridiplantae > Streptophyta > Magnoliopsida > Rosales > Cannabaceae > Humulus > Humulus lupulus. The sequence continues at coordinate 231,249,606 of NC_084797.1, read as the reverse complement.
AGGAGGAGATCCAGATCCTGAAAGCCCGAGTCCTTGAGCTGGGCGACTCCCTTCTTCAGGAGAAGGCGGCACACGAAACCACCCGTCAGGAGAAGGAGGAGGCCGACAAGTTAGTGGATGTCACCTTTGACGAGGCCATTTATATGGCCTGGTGCAAGGACAAGAACATGAACCTCCTTGTCTTCCCTGATCCCGACTCGAAGCGTGCCGAGTATGAGGCCAAGGAGAGGGAGGATGCGGACCTTCGGGCGGACGCGCTGTAGGCCCTTGTCTCGACCTCGTTCTTTTGTTAATGTGTTTAGCTTGTAATTAAATTTTAAACACTGCTTCTTCCTTTGGTTTTTTTAAGAGGTTTTTCCTTTCACTGTTCAGTAAGAAGTTGTTGTCGCGACTAACTGATTGCAGGGGGTTTTGTCCTGGTTCCAACGGCCGGGACTGGACCCCACGACTAGCCTCGGCACTGCTCGGGGCCCTTGGGTCTTTGTTTACCCCGGAGTGCCTAGGGTCGATCAGATGCTTTTGCACTCCGAAGACCAATTTGTTCGGGTTGGACGTTGTTCGCCCGGGGCGAGACAGGCCCTAGTCTGATCCTTTTAATTTTATACCCCCGGACGTCGTTCGTCCGGGGTGGGATCGGCCTTTGGCTCGGTCCTCTTATTTTTACTCCCGGACATCGTTCGTCTGGGGTGGGACCGGCCTTTGGCTCGGTCCTCTTACTTTTACTCCCGGACATCGTTCGTCCGGGGTGGGACCGACCTTTGGCTCGGTCCTCTTTTATATATTCCCCCGGACGTCGTTCGTCCGGGGTGGGACCGACCTTTGGCTCGGTCCTCTTATTTTTACTCCCGGACATCGTTCGTCCGGGGTGGGACCGGACTTTGGCTCGGTTCACATTTATACATACCCCCGGACGTTGTTCGTCCGGGGTAGGACCGGCCTTTGGCTCGGTCCACTTTTATACATACCCCCGGACGTTGTTCGTCCGGGGTGGGACCGGCCGTTGGCTCGGTCCTCTTATTTTTACTCCCGGACATCGTTCGTCCGGGGTGGGACCGGACTTTGGCTCGGTTCCCTTTTATACATACCCCGGACGTTGTTCGTCCGGGGTGGGACCGGCCTTTGGCTCGGTCCACTTTTATACATACCCCCGGACGTTGTTCGTCCGAGGTGGGACCGGCCTTTGGCTCGGTCCTCTTATTTTTACTCCCGGACATCGTTCGTCCGGGGTGGGACCGGACTTTGGCTCGGTCCACTTTTATACATACCCCCAGACATCATTCGTCCGGGGTGGGACCGGACTTTGGCTCGGTTCCCTTTTATACATACCCCCGGACGTTGTTCGTCCGGGGTGGGACCGGCCTTTGGCTCGGTCCTCTTATTTTTACTCCCGGACATCGTTCGTCCGGGGTGGGACCGGACTTTGGCTCGGTTCCCTTTTATACATACCCCTGGACGTTGTTCGTCCAGGGTGGGACCGGCCTTTGGCTCGGTCCTCTTACTTTTACTCCCGGACATCGTTCGTTCGGGGTGGGACCGGCCTTTGGCTCGGTCCTCTTTTATATATTCCCCCGGACGTCGTTCGTCCGGGGTGGGACCGGCCTTTGTCTCGGTCCTCTTACTTTTACTCCCGGACATCGTTCGTCCGGGGTGGGACCGGTCTTTGGCTCGGTCCTCTTTTATATATACCCCCGGACGTCGTTCGTCCGGGGTAGGACCGGCCTTTGGCTCGGTCCACTTTTATACGTACCCCCGGACGTTGTTCGTCCGGGGTGGGACCGGCCTTTGGCTCGGTCCTCTTATTTTTACTCCCGGACATCATTCGTCCGGGGTGGGACCGGACTTTGGCTCGGTTCCCTTTTATACATACCCCCGGACGTTGTTCGTCCGGGGTGGGACCGGCCTTTGGCTCGGTCCACTTTTATACATACCCCCGGACGTTGTTCGTCCGGGGTGGGACCGGCCGTTGGCTCGGTCCTCTTATTTTTACTCCCGAACATCGTTCGTCCGGGGTGGGACCGGACTTTGGCTCGGTCCACTTTTATACATACCCCCGGACGTTGTTCGTCCGGGGTGGGACCGGCCTTTGGCTCGGTCCACTTTTATACGTACCCCCGGACGTTGTTCGTCCGGGGTGGGACCGGCCGTTGGCTCGGTCCTCTTATTTTTACTCCCGGACATCGTTCGTCCGGGGTGGGACCGGACTTTGGCTCGGTTCCCTTTGTTATTTTTGTGCCTGGGATGACACGCCCCGCAAGTGAGCGGAGATTGGTCTGGGGTCACTTGAGAAAGGAATTAAAAAAAGATTTTGCCCTGAGGCACACATTTTCATGGAAATAATAGCCCTTTATGACGTTTTGCACACGTCATTTTCATTGTTCAACAAAGGGAATTAGCCCTGAGGCGTACATGCTACAGCGTAAACATTAAACTGGGACGAGCCCTTGGGCTACTGGTAGTATTTACGGAGGTGTTCCGCGTTCCAGGCTCGCGGAACCTCGGAGCCATCGAGTCGCTTCAAGCGGTAGGTTCCGGGGAAGATCTCTTGCTGAATCTCATACGGCCCTTCCCAATTCGGGCCCAGAACCCCTACTCTGGGATCCTAAGTGGCAGGGAAGACCCTCCGCAGGACCAGATCGCCGGTTTCAAACTTACGGCTCTTGACTCTGGAGTTGAAATGCCGAGCGATCTTGCCCTGGTACATCTTCAACTGTACTTGCGACTCTTCCCGGATCTCCTCGATGAGGTCCAGAGATTCCTGGAGTAAGGTGTGGTTCTGGGCGGGATCATATGTGTCGCGACGATAGGACGGGATGGTCGTTTCAATTGGGATGACGGCTTCGCATCCGTACGTCATTGAGTATGGGGTATGCCCGGTCGACGTCCGTTCGGTTGTCCGGTAGGCCCACAACACGCGGGGGAGCTCTTCGGGCCACTTGCTCTTACAGGCCTGAAGCTTTTTCTTCAGTGTTCCTTTTAGGATTTTTTTCACGGCTTCTGCCTGTCCGTTCTCTTGGGGCCTGGCCACGGTGGAGAAACTCTTCACTATACCGTGCCTCTCGCAGAAATCCGTGAAATGGAGGCTGTCAAATTGCTTCCCGTTGTTGGATACGATTTTGTAGGGGAGGCCATACCGACACACTATGTTGTTAACGACGAAATCTAAGGCCTTCTTGGACGTGATCGCGTTCATAGGCTCCGCCTCAACCCATTTTGTGAAATAGTCTACCGCCACAATGGCATACTTCACCCCTCCTTTCCCGGTCGGGAGGGATCCCACAAGATCGATCCCCCATACACCAAAGGGCCAGGGGCTGTTCATCAGAGTTATCTCTGTGGGGGGGGCCCGAGGGATCTTCGCATACCTCTGGCACTGTTCGCACTTGCGGACGTAGTCTATGCAGTCTCTTTTCATGGTGGGCCAAAAGTATCCTTGGCGCAGAATCTTCTTGGACAAACTGGGCCCGGCTGTGTGATCTCCGCAAAAGCCTTCGTGGATCTCATGCATGATGGCGCCTAGCTCAGTTCCAGACACGCACCTGAGGTAGGGCATAGACAGTCCCCGGCGATAGAGTTTTCCGTCCATCATGACGTATCGGGGGGCCTGGTACAGGAGCTTCCTGGCCGCAGCCCGCTCGTTCGGAACCTCCCCGTTGGACAGGTAGCGGAGCAGCGGCCCCATCCAGGAATTGGAGTGGTCGACGGCGTGGACGGGGGAAGCCCCAACGATTGGGACGGGAAGATGGTTGACGGGGACCAGCCCGGCCAACTCGGCCTCTACGTCTGTTGCCAGCTTCGCTAATGTGTCCGCGAACACGTTCTTCTCCTGGGGAATCTGGCGGATGGAATGCGCCGCGAACGTCTGGAGCATCTCCCTCGCTTGGGTCACGTAAGCCGCCCTTCGCTTTCCCTTGGTCTGATATTCCCCCGAAATCTATCTGACTACCAGCTGAGAATCGCTGTATACTTCGAGGTTTGTTGCCCCTACTTCTCGGGCCAGACCCAGGCCGGCTATGACAGCCTCATGCTCCGCCTCGTTGTTCGATGCTTTGAACTGGAAACGGAGGGCGTTTTGTAGCTGATGCCCCTGCGGGGACACGAAGATTTTCCAAACGGGAGCAGTGGAAGCCGCGGGGACACTCTCTTCTGGGGTGATCCCAGAACATTCGACGATGAAATCGGCCAGGGCCTGTCCCTTAATGGACACCAGAGGTACGTAAGATATATCAAATTGGCTTAGCTCCATTGCCCATTTCAGGAGTCTCCCCGACGACTCAGGTTTCTGCAACACCTGCCGCAGGGGGTGGTTGGTTAAGACCCTTATTGCGTGGGCCTGGAAGTAAGGTCGGAGCTTCCGGGATGCCGTCAGCAGGCAGAAAGTCAGCTTTTCGATCAGCGGGTACCTGGACTCGGCGTCTAGCAACCGTTTGCTCACATAGTACACCGGGAGTTGGGTTATTTCCTCTTCGCGCACCAACGCGGCGCTGATGGCGTGTTCGGTCACGGCCAGGTATAAGTACAAAGGCTCTCCTTCGACTGGCTTCGCCAGGATGGGGGCCTTGGCCAAGTGCTCTTTCAGTTTCTGGAAGGCTTCTTCGCACTTGGGTGACCATTCGAACCGCTGGCTTCCCCGAAGGATGTTGAAAAAAGGGACGCACTTATCCGTGGCCTTAGAGACAAAACGGCTGAGGGCGGCCACTCGCCCCGTCAGGCTTTGAACGTCTTTGTGCTTCCAGGGAGAGGCCATGTTGACCAGGGCCTTGATCTTCTCCGGGTTGGCCTCGATTCCTCGGGAACTCACTATGAATCCCAAGAACTTCCCAGATGCGACGCCGAAGGTGCACTTCTTAGGGTTTAGCTTCATCCCGTACTTTCGGATAACCGCGAAAGCCTCCGCCAAATCGTTCGAATGTTCCCGCGACGTCTTGGACTTGACCAGCATGTCGTCGATATATACTTCCATGTTTCGCCCCAGCTGGGCCCTAAACATTCGATTGACGAGCCTCTGGTAAGTTGCTCCGGCATTCTTGAGTCCGAAAGGCATGACGACATAGCAGTAGATGCCCTTGTCAGTTTGGAAACTGGTGTGCTCCTGATCTGCCACGTGCATGGAGATCTGGTTGTAGCCCGAGTAGGCGTCCATGAAATTCAAGATCTCGTAACCGGACGTAGCATCCACCATTTGGTCTATCCGGGGGAGTGGGAAACAGTCCTTCGGGCATGCTTTGTTGAGGTCCACGAAGTCGATGCAGGTCCTCCAGGTTCCGTTAGGTTTCGGCACCAAGATCGGGTTGGCCAGCCATACGGGGTATACGGCTTCGCGGATGAAGTTAATAGAAGACAGCTTCTCTACCTCTAGTTTGAGGGCCTCGGCCCTTTCCGTCCCCAAAGGTCTGCGCTTCTGGCGGACCGGAGTCGCGTTTGGGTCAATACTTAACGCGTGACATATGATATTGCGGTCGATCCCGGTCATATCAGAGTGTGACCATGCCAGGAGATCCTGGTTTTTCTTGACTTGGGCGATAATGGCGGCCCGAATGTCTCCCGGCAGGCTCTTTCCCACTTGGATGACCCTAGCGGGGTCGGAGTCGCTGATGCATACCTCTTCTACTTCGTCCATTGGCTCAAGGGTGCACTCATCTCCCAATCATGGGTCCAGATCGTCCTCGTCCTAGACAGCTTGCTCGGCCGGGCGGAGTTCCGGCCCGACGGGATCATCCCGGACCATACAAACGGGACGAGCAGAGATATGGTGACACTTCCGCGCGCTTTTCTGGTCTCCGCGGACCGTTCCTATCCCCCCGTTGCTGCACGGGAACTTCATACATAGATGGCGGATGGAGGTGATGGCCCCGAACTCGACTAGGGCGGGCCGGCCAAAGATGACGTTGTAAGCGGTCGGGAAATCCACCACCACAAAGGTGCAGAACTTGAACGAGTGCTGCAACTCGCCCCCCAGAGTTATGGGCAGCTGGACCTTTCCCATGGGGAGGATCGCATCCCCATTGAAGCCGTAGATTTGGGTCGGGCAGGACGCCAGATCAGCCTCCGTCAGGCCAATGGCGGCAAAGGCGGGTTTGAACAATAAGTTGACGGAGCTTTCGTCATCCACCAACACTCGGGACACTATCTTGTTGGCAATTTGAGCATCTATGACCAGTGGGTCGTGGTGCGGGAAATGGACGTTGCGGGCGTCATCTTCCGTGAACGTGATGGGGAGGTTCATCAGTTTGGGGCACTGAGCAGGGGCCTGGACGAGGGCGCAAACTTCTTGGTCATGGTCCAGCTCGCTCAGATAGCGCTTTTGATCATTCTTCGAAGGTCCTCCTAGGTGGGGTCCGCCTGATATGGTCGACACGTGCCCGTCCACTCGAGGGGGCGCTGCCCCGGAAGGGTAGGGCATTCCAGGACCGGGGGCTTGCGTGGCGACGGCCCCTTGAGGGGCCTGTGCCGGGGGCTCCGGCGCATACCCCCCCTGGGGCGGGTATGCACGAGTCGTTGCCGGAGCCGTAGACTGCCCGGGGTTTGCTGACATGCCCGGGACGCCTACGGGCATTCTTACCCACTGATGGAGGTGTCCCAGCTTGATGAGGTTTTCAATTTCATCTTTGAGCTGCCGACACTCGTCGGTGGTGTGTATTCTGAATATTGGGGCTCATAGCCCCTTTTCCCCTTTTTGGCCAACTCTGGCCGGTTCTGGCCTTTGCCGGCCCGCTTACTCCGGGAGGGATTCACGCTTGCCTCGGTGACTCCGGTCTGCGATTGCTGGGCCACGACGGGGGCCATACTGTGCCCTGCTGGCGCGATACCATACCCGGAGAATTGCGTTGATTGAGCCGGGGTGTACCCGGAAGCGGCAGGACCGTACACCGTAGGCGTGTAATTAACGCCGGGCGCGACAACCGCCCCCGGGACGATGGGGGGCGTTGCGTAGGACTGCGCGGGGAAATGTCCCGCACCTCCTGGAATCGTCTGAGGGACTGGATGAGGAGCTGAGGGCCATCCAAAGGCCTGGATCTGAGCCTCCTCCCAGTTGATGAATCCTTGGGCCCTCCTGATAAATTCTTCTAGGGTGGCGGCTTTATTGCGCTGCATGTCGTCCCAGAGCGGGGACCCGGCCCGGATTCCAGAATGTAGTGCCACCAGGCGCTGCCCGTCATCAACCTTCGTCTTGGAGGCTTCCTCAGTGAAGCGCTGGATGTAGGCCATCAACGTTTCCGCGGGCAGTTGCTTAATATTGGCGAGGGCGCTGATCTGCATGTCCATCCTCATGGCGGCCACGAACTGCTTTCGGAAAGCCGACTGTAGCCCGGACCATGTTTGGATGGACCCCGGTTTAAGCCTTTTCCACCACTCTACGGCGGGACCGCCCAACGTGATGGAAAAGCAGAGGCATTTGCCGTCGTTGCTGACGTGAGCCACGGTCATGAGTCGGTTGTACCGGGACAGATGATCCCTAGGATCCGTGCTTCCAGTGTAGGCGGCGAGGCTTGGCGTCTTGAACCCCTTGGGCAATACGGCGTCCAGGATATGTCTCGCGCACGTCTCTTTGTCCTCTTCATCAGAGTCAGTGTCCGCGCCTTCCTGCTTGTGGACCAAGCGGTCGGTGACCTTCTGTAATGCTGCCATTTGTTCCATGAGCTGTCTGGCCGCGCTATCCCCCAGGGGGATTTTCTCGTTCCCCCTGTCGTTTATGTCGTTCCTGAGGTCACCATTTCGGGGGAGGATTTTTTGCTTGCGGGCCCGCTCTTTCCAGGCATTCAGTCTGTCACGTAAATCTACCCGGGAAGTGTCATCCCCGGAGCTGAGAGCGTTACGATCCTCGCGGCGGGATCGTTCCCGATGGTTCTTGTTGACCGAGGCACTCAGGTGCAATGACTTTTCCTCCCCGTTCGCCCTTGGGGCGGGCCGGGGCTGACCGTCCCGTGGCCGTACTCCCTGCGGATCGATTGGGTGGCCTCGTCCTGGGACAGGGCGCACCTTCTCTTTCCTAGGTAACGGCCGCGAACGTGCCCCGGCTTTACTGACGGGGGTAGTCTTTTTCCGAGTCGTCAGTCGCTCCTTGTCCGGGACTTTCGGAACCGTGTCAGGGAGATGCTCTGGGGGACGGATCGGGCTGCCACCCCTGGGGCCCCCGGCTTGCGCTTGGGGAGCGGGTTGTTGCGTTTCTGGCTGCGGGCCAGCTGTGGGGTTGGCTGCCGGGCTCTGCGCGGCCATCAGTGCTTGCAGGGCTCGCAGAGACTCCTGCACCCGGCGGTGCGCCTCTGCCTGTTCAGCCATCCTGGCTTTCTGATCCAGGATCTGCTGCCTCAGCCTAGTCACCTCCGAGTCTTGTTGATCGTCGCGAGGGACCCCGGGGTCCGCGGCTTCGTCGTGATACTCCCCCTCGTTCTCCTCCTCGTAGTACTCTTCTTCGTTTTCTACTTCGTACTCTACCTCACCTTCGTAATCCTGCGACTCACCTTGGTGGGAGGTCTGAGGAGGCACGTCTTCAGGCAGGTCTTGAGGAATGTGCTGAGAAGGCAGTGGGTCTCCGTTGCCCTGTTCTGGGTTGGTAGGGTCGAAGGTGGTGTTACGCGTGTTCACCATCGTAGTAATGGCCTGACGTCGGTGCTAGCTTTCCTTCAGCTCTCAATGAAAGCACCAAACTGTTTACCGAGATTTTCGGCAACTATCTTAACGAAGGGTATTTACTGATAATAATAATGAAAATGGAAGATCGACGCAAGGGTTTTACGTGGTTGGGGCGTTAACTAGCCTTAGTCCACGAGTCCATGTATAAATCTGTATTAGAGCTAGGATAAGCTTTTACAATGGAGTTTTCTAATTATATTTGAACAGGGGTTCTGCCTTTTCTCCCCTTTTTCTACGTTGTATTACAACTTGTATTTATAGGACAAGGGGGACATCAGGTTTGGGCCGGATCCGACCCGGACCCATCCGAGGACTGTGCACAAGGGACCTCCCTAGTGGAGGCCCCAGCTAAAAAGATATACAGCACACCAAATCCAAACCAGATCAGGCCCAATTAGTTGCCCTGAGACGCAAGAATTGCCCCGACAAAACGACGCTTTGGCTCTGACCACTTCGAGTCACGAGGCCGATTTGGGAGACAAGACCGGTCAGAGTACTTGGCTGCGCAGTCCTGACACGCCAGCAGATAATCCCAAGATGACCCTTTCTGCAGGTGAAAAGTGGGGGGACAAGGCTCACGCGAAATGAGGCGGTTTCAGTGTCCTGGACGCCTGGGGAAGAAGCGGTCCAGGTTCGTTTACTCCTGGCCCGCTACGTTTACTCCGAGCCCGGACCATTCCAGGGCCGGGACGGGGATGCGAAGGCCGCGACAGTCCGGGCACTCCGGACATTGCCGGGGGACCGTTCAAGCTGGAGACGAACGCGGAGGAACGTCCCGGACCCATATATGCAAGCCCAGTCCGGAGTCCTCGGGCAAGGCCCAAATACCGAGTTGGTCCCCTGACCGTGGGCCGGGGCGAAGGCCCAAAACCCTGACAGGAAATGGGGATAACAGGATGTATTATGTCGTATAAATTTATTTCTTCTTACTTTTGCTCGTATTATATTTTCTTTCATAACTTTCTATACTTCATTTTTCTCTCATTCTGCTTTCTTTTTTCACATTTTCATCCACACATTAATTACTTTTTCTCCCATCACTTCCTTATCTCTCACTTTCGCTCATTATTTCTTCTTTACACAAATGATCATTTTCATCAAGTATATTCACATGTCCCATAAATTGAAGACTATCCTATCGGTGAATTCTATCAACTTGCCAACCAAACCACCGGGAATCCTTTTGATGAAGATGATCGATCAATTTATGAGTCCCCACCACCGCCGAGCTATGAAGTGCAATTTATAGGATCTTAGAATTTAAATCTAGATGCATGATTCCTATTATTTTTCCAAACACATAATAGAAACATAGAATAACATGACATACATATAAACTAGGACTGACAATTCGTGTAAACGTGTCAGATTCATGTTGACATAATTACGACACGACACGATTAAGGTAAACAAGAACACGACATGATTATTAAACGTGTCAAAAATACGAACATGACACGATTATTAAACGGGTCAACATGACACGAACACGATAACACGATTTATCATAATTATATGAAAAAAATCATAAAACCTATGCAAATTATTCGTGTTATCGTGTTTGACACGATTATTAAACGGGTCAACATGATTATGACACGACACGATTAAGGTAAACACGAACACGACACGATTATTAAATGTGTCGTGCTCGTGTTTACCTTAATCGTATCTTGTCGTGTCGTGACCCAAATTGCCACTCCTAATATAAACATCCGATTCGTAAATTAACATAAACACAAAAATGTAGATGTTAGAGTTTTATGCCATAATTAAAACCCAATTTCTTTGTAATCTCATTTATTATCAATAAAATAATACAAATCATTTTTTAACTTGGTCAATCACTTTGCTCACATGTTTAATTTTCATAATTATTTGTTTAATATAAACTTCTATTAAATCCCGAGAAGATAACTAATCGTATTTATAGTGATGTAATCACAGTGGAATATAAATATGATTATATGTTCAAAATAAGTTAGTCCTAAGATTAGTCAGTGCATAGGATTTACACTGATTTGCCAATCTACGATATGATCTACTTACACATTGTAGTGTTATATTCTTTTCAGAACATTAGCAAAGTAGACAAGCTCGGATGTATTTGTTACATCGAAATGGACCAATATTGACAGTTGATAGGATAAGTAAACATACCGTTATTATCTATTCTAGTCATATCATATAGTTGACCATAGGTCAATTTAATCTCAATTCTGAGTGGTTAATATTCTGACTGATTGTATTATTCGAGTTCTTTGACTTGTTCGTTACCAGCTTACCCTACGGACTAGCCCATACTTACATCTTGGGAACTCGGTAGTATAATTGAGTAGGAGTGTTAATCATAGATATGAACATCTATAGCTTCTGATGAAGAAATGAAACTATGGTTTCCTTTTAGTTTGGTTCAAGGTGCTAAATGATAGAGATCTCATTTCGGTAATTAATATTAGTTTACTGAAATATCATTTACAAGGAACTAAGTGTTTTAAGGATAAAATACAATGAGGAGTAAAACGGTATTTTAGTCACACATCATTGTAGACCGTCTATAGAGGATTGAGTGACAATTATTGTTGTAACAATGGATAATTAATAGCGTATCTATATTTGTTATAGAGTGTTCTATGATTTCAAGATCCGAGTCTTTAGTAAAGACATGAGGAATTAATAAGTTAGTAAATTTATTTGTTAGATTTATGATAACTTATTGGAGCTTGATTTCATAGGCCCATATCCCCACTGTGCCTTGGATAAAATCATCTAGATAGTCTCAATTAATTGATTTAATTATCAATTAGAATTATTAAAGTTAACCAGGTCAATTTTGGATAGTTTCACAGAGTTATACAATTTAGAAAAGAAAAGAGAAATTATGGCAAATTTATTAATTAAGATAATTTGGTATCTAAATTAATAAATAAGTTTAAATCAAGGTTCAAATTATAAATAATTAATTTGATAAAGGATTTAAGTAATTTTTAATTAAATTTAATCAATAGAAAATAATATAGGCATTGATTTTAAGTCTAATGAGCTCATAATCAAATGAGAAATTTCACGGGCCTAAAGCCCATGATAAAATCAACCTAGGGCTTCTAATTGGCTATTATTTTATTGATTTTTTAATTAAATTAAATGGCATAATTGAGTCTATAAAATGAGTGCTTAGAGAGAGTTGAAATTATAAGTTTCAGGAGTTCAGAAGTTAAAAGCACAAGTTTCTGATAGTTTTTTAGATTATCTCTAAACACAAGTCATTTTCTAAGCCTCTTAGTTCTTTTTTTTTTCTCTCTATATCTATCTCATGTGATGAGAATTGCCCACTTTAGTCTAGGTGATTCTAAGGATACTTTGGAAGACTGTGAAAACAATAAAAGATCGGTTCAGTTTCTTGATAATACTCTGCGACAAAAATGATACAAATGTTAGAGAAACTGAAGAAAGGAGTCATTCATTCTGCTGCGTATAATGTAAGTATTCTTATCATTATTTCTCTTTGAATTAAATTTCAGGATCATGTTCTAGGTTATCTCACATTAATTTGTTTAATATTAGATCTACATGAAAATAAATAAAGATCTTGTATAAGTTTTCCTAACAGTAGAAACTTACGAATACGTTGTGGAACTAGAACAACTCATTCCTTCAATCTCTCTAACCCTTGATTCCTTTTTGTAGTAGAGTATTATCAAGAGATTGAACTAGATCAGCAACACAGTCTTCCTCACCAAGCCTTAAATCAACCTAGAACTAGTGTGTGTTGATTCTCAACACATGAGATAGAGATCTAGAAGAGATAGTGGCTAAGAAAGGATTAGACTTTCTAAGTTTTCACGTACCCAATGAATCAATTGAGAATGACTTCCTTATGAAAATCCCAGATATCATATTCCTTACACTTCAAGAAAGTCTGAAATTCGAGGCGGAACAATTAGAGGTGGACTTAGTCCGCCGGTAATGTATGGGTTATTAGCGGCGGACTACTGGGTCCGCTGCTAATAATGTGGAAATTATAAAAAAAAATTAATTTTTTTATTAGCGGCGGACTTATCAATTATTAGCGGCGGGTAGTCCGCCGCTAATACAATGCCCGGGAAACGAAATGGTGTTCAGTTTTAAAATTATTAGCGGCGAATATTTTCTCTTAGTAGAGGCGGACTATCCACCGCTAATACTATTAGCGACGGGTAAATATCCGCCGGTAATAGGACTATTATCGGCGGGATATATTAATAGCGGCGGGTCCCGCCGCTAATATTTTGTTACCGGCGGGCTTATATTAATAACGGCGGGTCCCCGCCTCTAATAATCTTACATATGGAAAATTTTGCACATCCTTTTATCTGTCTCTCTCATTTCTCTTCTCTCCCTCTCTCAGACGCACTCTCTCTCTCTCTCTCGATCTAACTTCATCTTCAACCTCAACCTCTTCTCATGGCTACCATTCAAGCCGTCAAGGCAAGGCAGATCTTCGACAGCCGTGGCAACCCAACCGTGGAGGTTCAAATCTTAATATTTATCACTCTTTTATTTGGCTTTTTTGTGTTTTAGGTCATTTTTTGGATTTGGTTTCTCTAAATTTACTTTGGTAACTCCCAGATCCAATTGCGATTGCAAAATCGGTTCTTTTTTAATCGCTTCTTAAGAAATTTACTGCTCCGATTGCTAGAAACAGTTTATACATGCTTTTTCTTTGATTCGTTTCTCGCTATTTATGTGTAGATTTTTATAAATGTGTTTTTTTTATGTAATATGAAATTTTTGATTATATTAATGGATTTTCGTTATGGCAGGTCGATGTGACATTGTCTAATGGTTATTTGGCTGGAGCCGCTGTTTCAAGTGGTGCATCCACTAGTATGATATTTGATTAGCTGATTCGCTCATTTTAACGTTTTGTTGGGTTTGTTATTAAATTGCTTTCAAGTCTAATTTTAGCATAACTCATATGTATCTTAGTGTACCTTAATGTATTGAAAGACTTTGGATTTAAAAGAAACTTGAAATTTTTGCCTCAATAAAAAAAAAAGAAATTAAAAATTTATTTGTAAAATTATTTTTATGGGCTCTATTGTTCAAATGAACATATCTTCGAATTGGAATTGAGCTTTTAATTAAATAATAAAAGTTTGATATAACATTATCTAGTTAAATAATTTAATTTAATTTTTTTATTAAATAACATTATCTAATATTAAATAACATTAAATTATTTGAATATAGTAATTGATAATTTTATTTAATAAAAGTTTTAATTATTTGGATCATCTTCGCAGCAGCAGCCTCCACAAGCTTATTACCATTTACCACCGGCACCATACTTTGCTTTACCACCATTGCTGCACCCTAACATTGGTGATCAAGATATTGACATGAATGATAATGAGTATTTCTCGCCTGGTTGGCCTGATCCAAACAATAATAATTAGTTTATATGTAATTAAATTAAGACAATCGATATTTTTATTATGTTAATTTTATGATTAGTTTATATGTAATTTTGTTTGATGAATATTAATTGTGTTATTAATAATTAATTTTAATTTATGTTAAATTTTATTATCTTTAAATAAGTATTATATGTATATTTATTATTAAATAAAATCAAACGAATTATAATATTTTAATATTATTAATTTATTACCGGCGGATTAATAGGGGCGGGACCCGCTGGTATTAAATGAGCCAAACCAGGTTGACTATTTTTTTTACACCGACGAAGTCCCGCCCCTATTAATCTGCCAGTATTAATAGAATACCGGCGGGGTGTCAGTCCGTCGGTAATACCCCTAATCACCGACCGAGTATTACCGGCGGACCCCCGTCCCTAATATGCATTACCGGCGGAATGCCCTATTATTACCGGCGGAAGCCTCCGCCTCTAACACTCTCTTTTGTTGTAGTGTTATATAGGCAACTTAATGAGCTTTAAATAAATTTAAATTAAAAATAATAAATATAAAAAATAAAAGTCTTGGGCTGCTATAAATGGACTTTGGCCTAATTTCTTTGTTTTAAATTTAAATCCCAATTGGGCCTAAATTCAATTGCTTTTATTAATTAATTAATTAATTAAATCCTTATTCAAATTAACTAATTATAATTTGAAACTTGATTTAATATTATTTATTTATATTGATACCAATTTATCAATATTAATAAATTTACCCAAAGATTCTCTTTTATTCTCTAAATCTCACATCTGTAAATTTTCCAAAATTGACCTAGTTAACTTTAAAAATACTAATTGATAATAAAATCAATTAATTGAGACATTCTAGATGATTTACTCAAATGTGATGCGGGGACCATAGATTCATGAAATCAAGCTCCAATAAGTTACTTTGAAATTATTTACGAAAATTTTTACTATCTTATTAATTCCTCGTGACTCTACTATAGACTAAGACACTACAAAAAACAACACTTTTGCCGGCGCATTTATGCGTCGGCAAATGCTGACTGTGAAATTTTGTCGATAATAAGACTTTTGCTGGCGCAAAACTAAATATGCCAGCAAAAGTAACTTTTACCGGCACAAAAATACACCGGCAAAATAACAGTCACCCAGGGGAAAAAGTTTTGCACGAAATTGTGAAAAACACTTTTCCCGGCGCAATTTTGTATTGACAAAAATCTTAGCCTTTTCCGGCGCAAAATCACTTTTTAGCAGCATAAAATTGCGCCGACAAAGGGTAAGACTTTTACCGGTGCAAAGCACGCTGACAAAAGTGACATTTTTTAGCAGCATAAAATTGCGCCGACAAAGGATTGCGCCGGCAAAAGTCTATTTATTTTTACCAATAAAGTCTTTTGCCGACGCAATTTTGCGCTAGGAAAAGTAATATATATTTATTTTTATAAAATTAAAATAGAATATAAAAATATTCAAATATTTTTTATTCAATAATTTTAATTTACATTGAATTAATTCTTTATTAATTTTTAATTCATTTAGTAATTATATTAATTTATTTAATAAAAATTCATTTGTAATAATTAAAAATTAAATTATAACTATTAATGTTAATTGTCTCCACTAAACATAAAAATATTAAAGTAGCATAGTAAATTAAAACATTCATTGTGTTCTAATAATATAAACTCGAAATAAAGAAAAAATGTCTACAAATAGGTAGTGGTGTGCTCATCATCCTAGCCTTCGTCAGCTACACCATCGTCATCGTCTTCTTCATAATAATTGGTGACCAACGATTCCTAGCACTCATCCAGCTTCTGTCGCTCCATATCTTCAACCAAAATAATTAAGAAAACATTAATAATTATCTTAAATCGAGGGAAATGATAGTCATAATTTTAATGTTCTTTGTCTCTTTAATTATTATGTGAGAATAATATTTGCAAAAATAAATATTTATAATTACCAAAGAAAATGTAGTTAATTATGATTTCTTATTTTTCAAATATAAAATTATGAAGTGTAATGCAAGAATAAATTAGTATGTCATATGCAATTTTATTTTTTTCCTTATAAGTAAATTAGTAATATTATATTACAATTAAAATTTTATTTAATAATTTAGTTGATTATTAATTATTACAATATTTAAAAAAAAACCATTTTATTATTTATTAATTATAATTATTTTTAATTATACTTAAACTTTTGTTACATTAACCTATTAATTAGTAGAATAAATAGTATTTTTGCCCCCGAACTATGACCACTGTATGATCGTGCCCCTCGAATGATTCACGATGTTAAAAATTTCCCTCGAACTATGCACGTTACTAAAATATGAGACTTTTGTTAGACTTCGTCCTAGGTGGCCAACAGAATGATGATGTAGCATTTTGTCTCTTGATGTGGCAGTGCCATGTGTAGAATAATTAGAAATTTTGCCCCCCGAACTTTGACGACTACCAAATTGTGACCTTTTTATTAAGACTAATTTAATTTTTTTTCTTTTTAAAAATGATAATTAATTCCTTAAAAATTAAAAAAATCATTTTAAAAGATTAATAAAATAAACAATACTAAAAGTTTCAAATTAATTAAATAAAATTTAAATACTAAAAAATTAAAAATCTAATTAATAGCAAATAACATTTTTTTTTACTTTTTCTTTTCTTTTACAACATAAAATAAATATATTTTAATATAAAAATAAAAATAAAAAGTCATAAAACAAAGTTTTTTCCCCTTTGTCCTCATCCTCTTAAATTAAAATTTTTATTTATTTATTTAAGTCTTTCGTCCACCTCTTTAATTAAAAGTTTTTTCTTTGTTTTAATATTTATTTTAAATGGTCATTCTAAAATAGTTTTAATCAATATTGTAAAAGAAAAAGTAAAAAAAGAGTTATTTGTTAATAATTAAAATCTTTATTTAATAAGTCTTTAATTATTATTTTTAAGAAAAAATATATTTTTTTATAAAAGGGGTATAATTTGGTAGTGGTCAAAGTTCGGGGGGCGAAATTGATAATTATACAATACATGACACTGCCACAACATCAGAAAAAATGCTGCGTCATCAATTTGTTAGCTACATAAGACGAAATCTAATAGAATTTTCATATTTTAGTAACGTGTATAGTTCGAGGAGAATTTTTAACATTGCGAATCATTCAGGGGGCACGATCATACAGTTGTCATAGTTCGGGAGGCAAAAATGTTATTTATTATAATTAGTAAGTAATAACAATTTTATTTTTAAATTATTTATTTACCAATTAAATTAATTATTATTTTTATTTTCTTAATAATAATTAAAGTTTCACTTATTTATTTATTTAATTAATTAAGTGTCATTATATTTGCACCCACATTATTTTCTTAAAAATTAATATATGTTAATTGTGTTTTCAACTTGTGCTTATATTTTTTCTAATTTTTTCTATTACATATTATAAAAAATATATAAAAACTTGTTAAAAAAAAGTTTTTTTTCTAAAAAATTATACATTATTTTAAATAAAATGATAAAAATAATTAAGGATACTAATTATGTATTTGACTAATTAATATTAATTTTCCTAAGTCTAAAAATGTTGGGCAGCATAATAGCTATATTTTTAATTACCAAAAAATTTTAAAACCTGCAAATTATACACACAAAAATTCAGAATATTCCCAGAACATGCAAAAAATAAAAACATAACAAATAATAATTTCCTACCAAAATTAATTATACACATATTTATCTTAAAAAAACATATACAAAACATACATACACATATTTATCTAAAAAATACAATTTCAAAAACATATACACCTAAGAAAAATATATACAATATCTATTTTTTTAATAACACAAAAACATCATACACAAATAATATGATTTTTTGAAACATATATATATATATATATACAGAAAAAAACATATTAACAAAAAAATTAGAAAATATGTAATTGACAAAAAAAATATAACAAACACAGAAAAATTACAGTGAGGGCTCGGCAAAGGGGTAGAGGTGCTCGGGAGCTCCTTCACAGTGACTCTTGGCAATCCCTAAAAAAAATACTTTGGCAAACAAAAATATATTTAAACCATTAAAATAAAAAAAATTAAAAGAAAATACCATGGATGGTGGTGGTGGAGGTTGTGCGTAAGGCGAAGAGGGGGTGGAGAGGGACAAAGAGACAGAGAGGGAGAGGCACGGAGAGGGGCGGACAGGGCCATGAAACCAGAGAAAGGGAGAGAGTAGAGAGAGAGAGAGAGAGAGAGGAGAAAAGACATTAAAAATTTCGAAATGGGGAAGAAGGGGTGGGCGACTGTGTTTATCACTAAGACTTTTGCCAGCAAAAGTTGCCCCTGCTGCCCTAATTCAAAATGACATCGTTTCATTTAATGAGACTTTTGCCAGCGCAATTTTGACTTTTGTCAGCGCAACGAAACACTCCGACAAAAATCAACCCAACTACCGTAATTAAACCGTGGAGTTTTGCCGGCGCGTTAGGTGAAATGCGTCGGCAAAAGTCTTTCCCACATGAGTTTCGAGATAAGCAAGGCGGGAATTTTCCCGCTCAACTTTTGGCGCATTTGCGCCGCTAAAAATACTTTCCCAACGCATTTCACGAAATGTGCCACTAAAAATCTATTAATGTAATTTGTTTAATTAGTGTAATTGTTAATCTTGAGTCACATCAACCATAATTAGCCAATGTTGCAAAACACTACTACCCCGGGGTGAGATCGACTATGATTCACATCGATAGCAGAACTTTGACAGCTAACAGTCAACAAGAACAATCTTGGTTGGTGAAATTGTTAATCTTGGAACATCCCGCGATAAATCAGATTGTTGATTAGGTTTGAAATACTCTATAATTTGCCAAGGTTGTAAGAAACTACTATCACGGGTTGAGATTGAATATGATTAACACCAATAGCAGAACTTTGACCAATAACATTCAACAAGAACAGTCTTGTCAGTGAAAATGTTTATCTAGGAACATCCAGCGGGCAACTAGACTATTAATTAGGTTTGAAATACCTCACAATTTGTGCTTTGGTTGCAAGAAACTAATTCCCGAAGGTGAGATCAACTATGATTCACATCGATAGCAGAACTTTAACTATCAACTGTCAACTTGAACGATCTTTATTAGTAAAATTGTATCTTGAAACTTCCCAGACGTAATCAAACCGTATTAGATCTAAAATATCCCATAACTATCCAAGGTTGTCAAAAACTACTACCTCGAGATAAGATCGGCGATGATTGCACATCAGGTTTATAAAATTTTTAGGCACTCTTGCCGGCGCATTTCACGAAATGTGTCCCTGAAAGTGTTTTTCCCGACATATTTCGCGAAATGCGCCACTATAAGTAATTTTTCCAGCGCTTTTCACGAAATGCGCCACTAAAAGTCTATTAATGTAATTTGTTTAATTAGTGTTTTTGTTAATCTTGAGTCACATCGGCCATAATCAGACCATTAATTAGGTCTGAAATACTCCATAATTAGCTAAGGGTTGCAAGAAACTACTACCCTAGGGTGAGATCGACTATGATTCATACCAATAGCAGAACTTTGATAACTAACAGTCCAGAAGAACAGTATTGGTTAGTAAAATTGTTAATCTTGGAACATCATGTGGGCAATCAGATTGTTGATTAGGTCTGAAATACCCCATAATTTGTGCTTTGGTTGCAAGAACTAATGCCGGGGGTGATATTGACTATGATTCACATCGATAGCAAAACTTTAACCATCAACAGTTAACTTGAACGATCTTTATTAGTAAAATTGTATATCTTGGAACATTTCGGACATAATCAAACTGTTAATTAGATATGAAATATCTCATGATTAGCCAAGGTTGTCAGAGACTACTACCTCGGGATAAGATCGGAGATGATTACAAATCGAGTTTATAAAATTTTCAGACACTTTTACCGGCGTATTTCATGAAATGTGTCGCATAAAGTGTTTTTCCCAGCGCATTTCACGAAATGAGCCACTATAAGTACTTTTCCCAGCGCTTTTCGCGAAATGCACCGCTAAAAGTATAAACACATATGCCGACAAAAGTAAAGAAAAGCCTGATCGCCAAAAGGTGAGGTCTTTTGCCGGCGCATTTCAGAAAAATGCCGGGAAAAGTGACTTTTATCAGTGCATTACAGAAAAGTGCTAGCAAAATTGACTTTTACCGGCGTAAAAAAATGCCAACAATTATTTAGACTTTTTCCAGCATGTTTCATGAATAGTGCCGAGAAAAGTCACTTTTGCCAGCGCTTTTCGAAATGCGCCGACAAAAGTCATTTTTCTTGTAGTGAGAGTTGAACTCTTGAATTCGTAGAACGTATTTTCCAAACCATAAATACGTTATCCATTGTTATAACCATTACAGTCAGTCAATCCTCTATTGATGACTTACTAACGAGATGGGTGCAAATTACCGTTTTACCCCTCATCAGTATTTTATCCTTAACTCCCACTAAGTTCCTTATAAATGATATTTCCGTGAACTTAATCATAGAAATGAGATCTCAATCATTTAATCTTTTGAACAGAGCAATTAAGGAAATCATCTTTTCACTTCTCATACAGAAGTTATAGATTTCATATCTATGAATAATACTCCCACTTAATTACACTACAAAATCTCCAAGATGTAAGTATGGGTTAGACCGTAGGGTAAGCTAGTAACGAACAAGTCAAAAGAGTTAAATAATATAATTAGCAGAATATTATCACTCAGAATTTAGATCGACTTAACATATGGTCAACATTGTGACATTGATTAGAGTCGATAACAATGATACTTATTTATCAATCAATAATCAATATCGCTCCTAGTCCGATGTAACCAAATACATCCGATCTTATCTACTTGGTCAATGCATTGGACAAGACATCACACCCCGAATGTGTAAGTAGATCATATTGTAGATTGCCTAATCAGTGAAAACCAATGCATTGATCTAATCTTAGGACTTGTTCTTTTGATCATATATTTACAATTATAATCCACTGTGACCTAATCAATATAATTGTAACTATCTATATGTTCAGAATTTTATAAATGTTTGTATTATTTCAATAATCATGTAATAAAATAAGCAAGCAACATGGTTGTCAAACTAAATGATTTCTACTACTTCTATCGACAATATAAAATCGCATTACATGTCTGATATGGTTTTATAAGGGCATACAACCCAACACAATTGTGCTCCGACAATATTGACAATGTAGTGGTTAAGGGTGTTATCATTGTACCAAACATGGGTAGTCAAATTACCATCCATGGAGTTATAATTGATGATTCAGTTGCGAGGGTTTGACTTATAGATGTCTTACAAGAAGCTGAGATCCCTATTCCCTATGATAACATACGATATGTTGGGGACACACAAGACACATTCCTACCTTGGCTAAAAAAATTAATCGTGACTTGTCAGGTATAAAATTATTTGCTTAGATGTTTAAATTTTATTTTTACATGGGTACACTGTATTGATATGTTAAACAATATTATGTAGGGTCCATCGACATCTAAATGCAAATCCCTATCACTAAGCCCACATTTATCATTAGTTGGATCTCATGTACTTGTCCCCGCTGAAAGAGCTTAATCAGAACCTTCAAATTGGTTAGATTGTGACCAATGAGACAAAATTGATGTTAATTAGTCTAAAATTTATAGTGAATGAGTACTATTCCATCAAACAAATAGATGAGGTTGTACAAGTTCCCGTTGACCCAGAGTTTATAAGAGATCGCGAGGCTATATCTTCATCACATCAAAAGACGTTTATCAAGCAGCCTCCATGGATAATATTGGAACCTCAGCTATATTGTTTGGTATGAGGTATGTATCAATTAAAATTGAACTTAATCTGTTATGTCATAACAAATTGTTAGAGGAGTTTGAATACATTAGATATTCATCCGTAGTGAAGTAGGTTCTGAGATGAAATTGTGTGATGCGAAGATAACAAAAGGTTGAGAACATGTGTGTCTTAGTGAAGTATGTTCTGCAAATTATGTGTGCTGCGGTGGCTTATGGTTGAGAACATGCATGTTGTTTGTTTGAATTGAATTTATAGGTAATAATAATTTTGGATATGCTCTAGAAACAGAGGAAACTCAGCCCAAATTTTTTTGTGATATTAATTGAAAATGATATTAATTTATTAATTGAAAATGTTTTTGAATATGTAATATGCGTGATTGATTCTACAGATGCATTTGGGAAAGCATGCACCCAAATTCACGATAGCTATACAAATTTTTTGACACCGAACATCTTTCTATTGGAAATGATGAAAGTAAAAATAATATGGTGGATCTTATAGCCAAATTGATGATGACTATGGATAGACGAAGCCAAATATATTTCATTCCTTGTATTGTTGAGTAAGAACAGACTACTTAGATATTATCACTACTATGTTTGGATTTTAATCTTATAATAATTATAATTTATTATTGTTTTAGTCGAAATTGGATGTTGGTGCTCGTGATGATGCGGGGGATGACCATAATTTTTTATCATTTGAAAAATCATAAATCTCCACCAATAATGAAGGAGGTTATGGAAAAGTAAGTTTTTCAATTTTGATGCATGCATTATTAATTTTTAAGAGTTGAGAGTATAATATGTGGTTAATTAATTTTAATTTTTGTAGAGTATACACACAATGTTTGGGAAATGAATATATTGACACATTTACAAAATTGCTGAGAGGTTCTTGCCCAAAACAGCCCGAAAGTCATGAATGCGGTTATTATGTACTAAGATACATTTATGATCTTGTAAATGCACCGAATCCGGCAGAAGTTATCAAGAAGAAAGTATGTTATATTTTATACTCTTTTTTGCTTAAGAAAAACTAGATATAATATTTAATAATCTAATCTATATTAACTTTTCAATTTTGTAGTGGTTTGACAAAAAAGAATACAATGTCAAAGACGATATACTCCCACTACAAAGCGATTGGTTAGCGAGATTAATGTCATTTATTTATGAAGTCTAATTTTCCATATGTGTAACTTGCTAACTTTTCTTATATGTTAAATGATATTTGTATGTTCTTATTATGTATATACAAACTACTTGTATGATATGTAAATGTATATAATAATATGTTATCACTTAATTAGATAATAATTTATAAAATTAGGTATTTTATATTATTATATAAAATTTAGGTATATAATAATTAATAAAATTAGGTAATATAATCAGAATTGAAAACATATAGAAGCATGTCCAAAAATTAAAATAAGAAGAGCACTAAACACTAATTTAAGAAAACTAATAAAAAAAACACGAGATTTTACGTGGTTCAACAGTTAAAATCTACCTAGTCCACGAGTCAATATTATTGAAAGGTGGAACTCTCTCAAAGCTTTTTGAAAGCAATTCTGTAGAGTATTCTCAGTACCAAATTGTCTGTGTCTACAAATAAAATTCTACAGTCTATTTATAGCATGGTTTACAAAATATCTTCCCTTTTATTTCGGGAAGTTACAATTTAAATTTGAAATAAATACAAATAAATGCGTTATTACAAAATATCCCATAATAATCTGGATTAATTATCATATTACAACAAATCCCCAAGTAATAGGAATTTTCAAATAGTAATCGTGTTCAAACTAAATTACCGACCTCGAACGCATAAGTTACACGCCTTTGAGATCGACAAAAATCACGAGCTCGTCATTCTGGTTAACCTCGTCCTTAGCTAGTAACTTTATCGAGATCTTCCCCTTCGAGCTTGCAATGCCCAGGCTCGAACTTTCTTGACTGGTGCTCAATCGCCAATAAGAACAAATCAGGAAATTTATACAAGTGTTGAACCCTTGCAGTTGACTAGTTGTGGCTTCGAGCTTGACCTGTAACCTCGAAACACCTTCGAGACTACGTGTAGCCTCGAGCTCACCAATTCCATCGTCGCCACCTTGATACCAAGCGAAACTGTCAAGCTCAGTTCGCGCATATGCTGATGACGTGACGTAATCACTTATTTCGAGCTCACATTTTACGAGCCTACATTTCGAGAACATAATTTATATTCTCAAAAATTGGGTGTAACATTTTGCCCCCGTGCTTGGTTTTTTCATTGAGAGCATTAAGCAAGTTTTTAGACTGTTTAATCAAAGACCTCTTGAATTATCAATTGCCACCACAAACAACCCCAGCACTGGTGGGAAACCATTGCCCCAAATACTAGAGGAACAAACTCCTCGCACTGAAGACTGCCCACGTCGACCTGGGAAGCAGCCCATGGCTGACCAGGTCCCTGAGGAGAATAGCGATTCATCTGATTCCCAGGGACCACCTACTCCCAGGCCTGATGGGAATCTCTATTATAATCCAGATAGACACGTTCTTATTGTTAAACTAGAGAATCTCCAATTACACCAACAATTGGCAGAAGCTACTAGGCGTAACGAAGAGTTGGCTAGACAGGCTGCTGAGGCCCAGTCACCACCCCGGAGGCCAAGAGGATGTCCCCAAGGAAGCACGACTGCCAGGAGAGTTGGGCAAGAGGCCCAGCAAGCTCAGCCGAGACCCAGAAGAAATCCTGGTGATGAACGCCCCAGGAGAAATGCTCGGGCCGAGGCTACTGAAAATCCAACTGCGGAGTTGTCTGCAGAAATAGGGAATAACCGAGCTCCTCCAGTAGCTCGGAACCCGAACCCTAAAATAATAAGAAACAACTCGGAACCTGTCCAGACCCATTCTTGACCATCCAGGCCCAACAATGGGAGGCAGCCACCGTCACCGATAAGGCATTTGCCCTCTCCAATAAGACGCCCCTCACCAGTCCGAGAGGCCCCACGACCTGCACCATAAAGGCCCTCTTGCAGTGGCAGTCGAGATGAGAATTTTCAGGCCAGACCCGGACATAGGAATGAAAGGGAGGCTAATCAAGAACAAATGGCTCCCCAACCATCAGGAAGCCATGTATCAAGATCACGAACAGCTGGGGCGAGGAGGGCAGTGGATGATCCCCCTCGTAACCACCAAGCCTCTCAGCCAAAAAGAACTGTTAGCTTCGTAAATGGGAGCTCAGATTACACCCGGTCCATAAGCATATATAATACCAAGCCTAGGAATGCTGGGAATCAGGGGAATCATCTTGACCTTCGGGATCACCTAGACCATAATCGGGGGTAGGCTAATCCCACAAACCCTGACTTACGCGACCATTTAAACAATCGAAAGCAGCCGGCATGTGGAAACCAAAATAACCCTATACCAGGACAAGGGGCTGGAATTTTTATAAACAATAACCAGCTCCCCCAAGTTCAAGCTCGCCCTCCAGTGGACCTGGTCCAGGAGAGAATTGACCAGCTCGAAAGAGCATTCAGGCTCCTAAAGGATGAAAGGAACAGGGATAAGGCTGAAGACTCCGATGAGGAGCTCGAGCCTTTCGCCTCTCCAACACTCCATTTCTGTAGGGGTTTAGGATACCCCATGTAGCACCATTTGATGGGAATTCAGACCCACACAGTCATCTGAGCACTTTCAATACCATCATGCGAGCCAACAATGTTGGTTACGAGCTCCGATGTATGTTGTTCCCGGCTGCCCTGACAGGACCGGCAAAAAACTGGTTCGAGAAGTTTAGAAGACACTCAATCTCATCTTGGGATCAACTAGTAAGGGAGTTTAAGAAGCAATTCAAAGCCATGGTAGGTGTCAGACCCGAAGCCTCGACTTTAACCAACGTTAGACAACAACAGGGAGAATCACTGAAGAGTTACCTTACAAGGCTGTAATATAGAAGTAGCTCGGGCCCGCAACATCGATGACAGTGGCCACCTGATGGCTGTAAGAGTTGGTATATTACCAGGGAGTCCCCGTTGGGAATATTTGCTAAGAAAACCCATAAGGTCATTAACCGAGTTCAACCGGAGGGCCCAGAGATTTGTCAATGTAGAAGAGGCGAGGTCAACATTAAACTTGAACTCTCAGCTCGTAACTACAATGACAAATGTTAACTCAGCCTCGATCTAGGCAGTCCCATCGACGCCAAGACCCTTTGGGAATAACCCTTCAAAGAGGAAGAAAAATGAAGGGAATAACCCCGAGGCTGACGGAGGGAAAAAGAAGAAATGAGACAAGTATTTCTCCATTTACATAGTGTACACTGAGCTCAATGAGACTCAAGAGAATATATTTATTGCCAATGAGAATCAGGTCCCATTTAGATGACCTGACCCAATGCGGAATCATAAGGCAAAGAGGGACTCTAATAAATATTGTAGATTCCACACAAGACGTCGGACACACAACTAATGAGTTCCGACAGCTGAAGGACGAGATCGAAGGCTTGATCTCGAGGGGATATTTTGGACAGTATGTAAGAAGTCAGAATCCCAATCAAGCCACGATAAGTCAAAGGGCAGCAACTGCACAACCTGCCCAGCAGAACAACTCCCGAGCACGGGAGGATGATCAACCTCCCCCAATAGATGGAGAAGATGTGGTAACTATCTCTGGGGGACCACATATTGTAGGATCGGGCATAAACACCCAAAAAAGATATGTTAACGAGCTAAATACTGGGGTCGGTTTTCCATATGAACCTGAAACACGAGCTCCAAAGCAACAAATGGTTGAAACTTAACCCATCACGTTTACCGAAGAGGACGCGTCACACGTCCAGTTTCCTCACAATGACCCCCTGGTCATCACTCTTCAGCTCGCGAATAGGACGGTACGTAGGGTCTTGATTGATAACGAGAGCTCTGTGAATATCCTTTACAAGGCCACTCTAGAAAAGATGGGACTCACACTTCGAGATTTGAAAGCCTGTGCGACCACGTTGTACGAATTTTCAGGATAAGGGGTTGCTTGTACGGGATCCATTGAACTCCCTGTGACCTTGGGAGACTATCCAATCTTGATAACCAAGATGATGGAGTTTGTGGTGGTGGATTCCCTGTCGACCTACAACGTACTGCTTGGGAGACCCGCCTTGATTGGGCTGGGGACAGTATTGTCTATCAGGCATCAGGCCATCAAATTCCCGAAGTCTAGTGGCATCGGGATGCTGAAGGGAGACTAGCTTGCAAGAAGGGAATGCTACAACATTTTCATGAGGGGGAAAAACCAAACAAGTGCCTAGACAATTGTGGTAATTCAGGAAATGGACAGATCCATATTCGAGATAGATAAGGAGATCGACCCTAGAGTCAAAGAAAAGGTCATTCTCGAACCACTGGAGGAGCTCGAAGAAGTTGAGCTTGATGAAAAGGATACCACAAGTGTGGTAAAAATAGGAAAAAACCTTTATGAAAATGCAAGATAGCAATTAACTTGCTTTTTGAAAGAAAACAAGGTCGTATTCACATGGTTTTACTTGGACATGGTAGGAATTAGTCTGAATGTCATAAGCCATGCATTTAACATCGATAAAATCTTCCCCTCGAAGCAGCAAAAATGAAGGCTCCTGGATGATGACAGAAAAAAGACCCTTAAAGAGGAGATCGAGAGGTTAAAAACAAATCGGTTTATACGAGATGCTTTTTACCTTGATTGGATCGCCAATCTGGTGTTGGTCCCAAAACCTAACGACAAATGGTGAACCTGCATCGACTATTCAGACCTCAACAAGGCGTGCCCCAAAGACTGCTTTCCCTTACCTCGAATAGACCAGCTCGTAGATGCCACTGCAGGCCACGACATCATGTCGTTCATGGATGCTTATTTTGGATATAACTAGATTTCCATGCATGCACCTGACCAAGAACATACGAGCTTTGTAACCGATAAGGGATTGTATTGCTACAATGCCATGCTTTTCGGGCTCAAAAATGTTGGAGCCACATACCAAAGGCTGGTAAATAGGATGTTTGCTGAACAAATAAGGAATAACATGGAAGTTTATGTGGACGATATGTTGGTAAAATATAAACATAAAAATAACCATGTGGACGATCTCACTGAGTGTTTTGTTGTACTTCGAAAATACAATATGAAACTTAACCCACAAAAATGCTCATTCGAAGTATCTTCAGGTAAGTTCCTTGGATTATAGTAAATGCTCGGGGAATAGAGGTTAATTCAGACAAGATCAAGGCATTAATAGACATGCCTTCACCTCGAAAACATAAAGAGGTCCAGATCCTAACTGGATGAATGGCGGCCTTAAGTAGGTTTATCTCAAAATCTACAGACCGTTGCCTTCCATTTTTTTAATCTTTTAAGAGGGGGCAAAAAGTTTGAGTGGTCGGAGGAGTGTGAACTCACGTTTCAAAATCTTAAGAAACATCTCGCCAAACCACCAATATTGTCTAAACCTAATACAGGAGAAATTTTGTACTTATACCTCGCCACGACCGAGCATGCCATTAGTGCAGCACTTGTACGGGAGGTTAAGAAAATACAAAAACCTGTATACTATGTTAGCAAGAGATTACTGGGGTCAGAATCAATATATCAATTAATGGAGAAACTGGCTTTGTGCCTAATGCACACATCTCGAAAGCTTCGACCCTATTTCCAAGCACACCCAATCCATGTGTTGACTGACTAGCCGCTGTGGCAGGTTTATCCAAGCCTGAAGCATCCGAAAGACTGTTGAAGTGGGTTGTTGAGCTCGAACAATTCGAGATCACTTATCACCTGAGAACAACAATCAAAGGACATGCTCTAGTAGATTTTATTATCGAATGTACTGGGATTTCCAACGATGAAGTCGTAACCCCAGCCCGCGAGCTGTGGAAACTTTATGTCGATGGATCCCCTAATGAAAATGGATCGGGGGCAGGCATCATTCTAATTACCCCAACAGGAAATCGCTTCCACACGGCACTAAGGTTTGGCTTCGAGGTGTCAAACAACGAAGTTGAATACGAGGCATTATTAGCAGGACTTCGAATAGCCATTGAGCTCAAAGCAAATGCCATACATTTTTATAGTGATTCACAGTTGGTTGTTAACCAAGTCCTGGGGGAGTATCAGACTTGTCGTATAAACATGGCTGCGTACCTAGAGAAGGTAAAGGCAGCACTCAGAGGGTTTGATTTCTATGCTATATAACAAGTCCCCTGAGAGCAAAATTCAAATGCAGGCGCATTAGCCAGGCTCGCCACAACTAACGAGGCTGACACATTGAAAGTGGTCCCTGTAGAATTTCTACCGACCCCGAGTATTAACAAGCCTGACGAAGAAGATGTATGTATGATTGACTCACAACCAACCTGAATGACCCCTGCTATTCTTGTTTCTCCCCAAACGTACGGATCCAAATTCTGAGTCTATGGAATGCCCTAAAGGGACTTAAGGCCCAGATCAGGCCCGGTAGACGAAGACGGAACTGACTCTGGCGGCCCAAATCTCAGAAAATCCCAAAGGGCATCCCGGAATAAAAGCCAGGACCATCGCGTTGGCATGTTGCATATTCCCGACCCTTCATTCAGTATCTCCTGGGATGCAATGAAGAGGTGGTTCCCAAGACCAAGATTAGACCAGGAAGGCGGTGGATGAACTCGGGTCCTGGTAAACGAACCGGGACCAAGGTAAATGAAGAGGGATGTTGGTAAACGGACCTGGACCAAGTGACCTGGTTGGGCGTGATAAGGTGTCCCTGATACTGACATCACCCCAAGAAATGTGGAGTTGTGTCCCCATAGCTAACATGCATAAAAGGTTACATCGGGAATGTATGTCGTTGTTTCAAAACTGTACTGCCACTACTCTGACAGATCCTATCCCCCGAATCTCCCTCGAAGCCCATGCGACCCAGACTGAAGCAGCATTCTATCGTTAGTCTTATAGTGTGGTTACGCTTAGGCTGGCCCAATGGGCATTGGTTAGTGCATTTTATATATTAATCATTTGTATTAAGCTTCCATCAGAGAGCAAATAATATTTATTCCCTTATTGGGCCCGGATTAGTCCGGCCCAAAACCCAGTGCACTCACCTGCCTATAAATATGAACAATGATGCGCTAGAGAGGGGGATCGAATTCTTCTCTAAGAAGCATACACTCTGCTCAAATTGAGGAGTCAAGCTAGGAAATCAAGGATTTAATTTTGTAGACTTGGTTCATCCATTGAAGGGGGTTTAATCTCAAGTTTGACGTAAGTTTCAGCCATCAGTTTTCTGGTTTTACTCTGTTTTGGCTTAAGTTTTCAGTTTGTGATTTCTTGGTGGATAGTTGGAATTAATGGAAGTTTGGGTGGTGTTTAACTTGGGTTTTGATGAGGGTGAGTTGTAGATGAAGTTTAGGGGTTGAATTGGGTGTTAGGTTGATGTTTGGGATTGGTTTGAAGGGTTAGTTTCAAGAGAAAGCACAGAGGAAGAAATCTGGTTCCTTGCTGTTTTGCATAATGAGTTGCGGCATGGCTTTGGTGAGCCGCGGCCTGCGTTGGTTGGCAGGGAAGGGCCGCCTCTGTCTGAGGGGCGAGCCGCGGCACGGCTAGGGAGGGCCGCGGCCCATAGGGAATTTTTGGCCAGAAATGAGTTTTTAGCTTAGGGATTCAAGCCTTAGGCCTCGGGGTCGATCCTACTACCTGGTTTAGCAGTGTTTGATGTCTCTGAGGCTAGGTTTTAGTTTGGGAACCCTTTTTTATTCATTTTATTGATGGAATCCCATAATTGGTTATGACCAGTTAACTGCTAAAGGACTAAAAGATTGATCGTTCTAAAGGGTCGTTCTTATATTAATTTTCACTCGAACCAGAGGTAAGAAAACTGCACCCCAAATGTGACATGCGTGGTTGTTCATGAGACATGTTGATTGTATAAATGTGGACATGAATTGATTACCGAATGTTTAGCAAATCTTGCTCACTTGTGCATGGTACTGACTCATTAGTCAGATTTGGCAAAGGTGTCAGTATCAACTGTGAAGCTGTGACTTATTAGTCAGGTTCGACAGTGGTACTGGGCATTGGTCACATAGTGCTGACTCATTAGTCAGGACTGCCTTGGCGTGTTCCACGCAAGCCAATAAAGATTAGATCTAATCGAAATCTGCATTGGATGACTCAAAGAGCATTAATTCCAGACCGACCTCAAGTTCGATGAATATTATAAGCGCTTGTGTGACTTACCCATCAGTCACTCATCTGTTTAAGTTAGAGACTTACCCATCAGTCTCATCTGTTTAAACTAGTGACTTACCCATCAGTCACTCATTTGTTAAGTTAGAGACTTACCTATCAGTCTCTCATCTGTTTGAGGCTAGTGGCTTACTCAGCAGCCACTCTTCTGATTGAATTAGTGACTTGCTTGTCAGTCACTCAGTATGGTTTACTAGAACCTCAAGTGATATTCACTCATCTGTTTGAGAGCTATGAGCTCTGTGTGGTTATAATGATGATCATTTGATAATTTATACATATAATGCTATGTTTTCTTGCTGGGCTTTGGCTCATGGGTGCTATGTGGTGCAGGTAAAGGAAAAGAAAAGCTCACCCAGCCTTGAGTGGAGAGCTTAGGTGGTGATGTGTACATGTGCGGCCGCTTGACCACCACGGCCAAGGAGTTCTCAGAGGAACTAGGGGGTTTACCCTATTTTTGTTGCTTAGGTCGGCGGGTTTGTAATTTTGAAACAGTAATGACCTTTTTGGGATGTAAATAGCTTGTAAATGTTCTTGTGGGCCCATGAACAGTTTTATGTATTAAATAAAACATATCCTTTCCTTTTTGTTAATTTTTCACCTTAACCTGATAATAACACTTAGATCACGTTTTTAACCAAAGGACTTGGGTAGCGGGTCAAATTTCCGGTTCACCGTAACGGTTCTGGGGTAACCAGGGCGTTACAAAAAATATGTGATAAATGTCAATGATTTGCCTCAATTCCACGAGCTCCACCCACCGAGCTCACCATGATGAGCTCCCCATGGCCATTCACAGTATGGAGAATTGACCTCATAGGCTCCCTTCCAACTGGAAAAGGAGGAGTAAGGTATGCTGTGGTTGTAGTTGATTATTTTACAAAATGGACTGAAGCTGAACCCTTGGCCATTATTAACTCGAAGAAAGTCCTAGATTTCGTAGTAAAGAATATCATCTGCAGATATGGGATGCCCAGAAAGATATTATCAGATAATGGGACCCAGTTCGACAGTGATTTATTTACACACTTCTGCCAAAAAAATAGGATAATAAAAAGTTTCTCCTTTGTGGCCCATCCCCAGTCAAACGACCAGGTCGAAGCAGTCAATTAAAATTTAAAGAGCTCCATGAAGAAAAGATTAGAAGAGGCAAAGGGGAAATGGCCAGAGGAGTTGCCTCAAGTCTTTTGGGCTTATAGAACCACAACGCGGACTTCAACAGGGAATATTTCCTTCTCCCTAGCTTATGGATGCGAGGCCATGTTGCCTATTGAGGTTGAAATCCCAACAATAAGGCGCGATGCATACAATCAGGCCTCGAACATGTCCCAGCTTGAAGAAAGTTTGGATCTCATTGAAGAAAGACGAGTTGAAGCCTAATTAAAAATGTTGCATATCAGCAACGAGCTACTAGATATTTTAACAAAAGAGTCTGAGATAGAAAATTCAGATTGGGAGACCTGGTGCTAAGGCACGTATTCTTAGCCACACGAGACTCATCTGCTGGGGTACTTGGAACTAACTGGGAAATACCTTACCAGATCGAGTCCATTATTCGACCTGGAGTGTATAAGTTGGCGAGGTTAAACCGAGAATTGGTTCCGCGAGCTTGGAATGGTGAACATCTACGACCTTATTATCAGTAATGTAAGAATGATGTTTTCATTTTAACCAAGCATGTGCTTGAATTTTTTTTACTTTTTATCAATAAAATTATGAATTTTGATCAAAAGTTGTATTGTTTATTGTTATACATTTTTTCTTGCAAACCCTCAGATTTCAATAACCTAAGATCACAATCATAGGATATTAAGGGGGCATAAGTGGTATACAATCATACCATAGGTTTGAAAAAATATAACTTAAAATGTCTAGATTATTAACCCGACATGAAAAATTGTTATAAGTGTATGGATCATTAATGAAACACGTGAACTAAAAATGTCTAGACGATTAACCCGACTTGAAAATAGGTGTATGGATTATAAACCAAACACGTGAGCTAAATGAGTTTGGAGCAAACCAACAAAACCTAACTGATGGTAAAAATTTGGAATCGACGGTAAAAAGTTGGAATTCTAGATAAACCAACTGTAAACTAAGTCGACACTAGGGCTGGAAAATTTTGCAAACAAGTCTCGACCTCGCAACCTCAAGGCCTTACTCGAGGATGAGGAAAAGTGACTGAAAAAACAAAATATAACTAGACTACTAAAATAACATGTCAATTAAGTACTTTCAAGTACATGGTAAAAGTAAGGTTCGACCTTGACAATAACGAAGTCAAACATGGATACTTTGAAAAAACTGTGCATGAATGCTTTGAAATTCGAACCTAAATCCAATATATATATTTGTACGAATAAACAAGTATAAAAGCAAGTCCTTAATAGTGGCAAGCTCAATATATTTTGATCCAGAAATGTAAAGCATAATATTAAGGCAAAAAGCTAATGGAAATATCGAGTGCATAAAGATTTTCGAGCTAGAAAATTGTGTGCATAAAAATTGCTATTGTTATAAACTGATAATTAAGATAGCTAAAAATTGAGCTATAAATTGGTTTTGACCCAAGGGCACAAAAATCATAAAAGTAATTACAAAAATTATTACAATAGGTCGCAGCCCATAATCTTGGCTTCAAGACTTAGATGTTTCTCCAGCCACAGCCGCTAAAGCCTCTGCTGCTTCCTCAGCCTCGAGTATGGCCTCCTCCTCCTCAAGCCGAGCCTGCCATTTGGCGATGAAACTAGCCTCCAGGTTGGCTAGGAAACTGGTGTCGAGGTCAGGATTGTTCACCCAAATCTCATACATCGCCATGTCTACAGTGCGATCTTTTTTGGTCTTGAACTCCTCTAGAAGACGAGCCTTCTCACCTTCAATAACTTCGAAGGTCATCTTCTTTTCCTTTTTCAGCATGGCATTGAGTTCTCGAATTTCCTTGATCTCAGAATTCTTGGCCTCGACCTCCTTCAAGGTCACCGCCAGCGTCGATTCGAGGTCGGGGACCCTCTAGACCTTTTTCAAAGCAACCTCCAGCTCTAACTCGAGCTCAAAAACCTTCTGAATGGCTGTATCCCTTGCTGCCACCTCCAACTTCGCTGCTTTCAGCTCGTCCTCAAGCCTCAGTTGGGTGTCTCTAGCTTCCTGCGCAACCACCTTGCTTGCGGTCACCTCGTTATTCAACATGAAGTTGTGTTGAACAAAGGATGCGAGTGCCTATACACAAAAATAAACACAATTTAGCAAAGCACAACATAAGTTAGTAGAGAGCAAGAAGGTAAAAAAAAAACTAATAGAGGAGAGAAGCTCTCCACGCTTGTCAAAGATAGTGTTGGCATCTCGGCAGGAGGTTAAAAACTCCCAATGAGGGGCCCCGAGGTGGCTGAGACTTTGACCCACGCGAGTCAAGGTGTCAAAATCTAGGTTGACTTCGTGAGATCCAACTGCACTATCGACCACAAACTCAGGAACATGAGTCGAGATTGACAGGAAGCGCTCCAGCATAGGAGCCCGATCTTTTATAGCTGGGGCTGCAAGAACCTTCTAGATTGATTGGGCAGTAGGAGGACGCAGAGTGGTGGCAGGCACCGCTGGCTCGATAACAATACTCGGTCCGACCTCAGGAGTAGGATCGGCAGTCAACTCAAATTTTGGAGAACCGAGACTAGGGGGACCACCTTGGTCTTTTTGGGCATCTTGGAGGGGCAACCTCCTTTTTGCGAGGCTCGATGGCGCTTACTCGCCTTCGCGGCCATAGGTTGGTTGAGCACATTATCTAAGTCCGAATCCATTTCACCTGAAAAACATAAATATCATACTTTAGTAATCGAGCAAGGGTTACTAAAAGAAATAAGACTCAAGGATAATAGAAACCTAACTGGTACTCTCGACTGAGCTTGAGCTCAGGAACCAGGAAATTCCCTTATCTTCTAAAGACGCTGGGAAAGTCCCATCTTTACAAGTGAGAGACTACCTCGAAAGGTCTCTATAAATATTAGTTCCGTATTGAACGACTACCTCGTCCCAAACTTCATTTAAACTATACATAGTCTGGTACTGCCTTAGCCAGCTATCAAACCTACGAACCCTAAGGTCTACCCAAGACCATACTAGGAATTTTTCCTGAGGTCCTCGAAGAGGATCATTATGTCGGGTTTGTGCTTAAGTAAGGAGGGAGACCACATGGAGGATTTGAGCACAACTTTACCTCCGTCATCTGAGCTCGGTGAGGCTTCATCATGGGATTTGTTGCCCGAGACTAGTGGGTTGTGTCGGCGGGATGCAGTGGCATGAAATCACGAGCCTGAAGATCTTCTCCTAGGAGGAAGTCTAGCAGTTGGGAGTGGCACATGTTCCCACCTCATGTATTTGCGATACCCCGAGTCATCAGTGGACTTGCCTTCGCCTAAAAGAATGCAAGCTCGGAGCTTGTCTTAATGAAGGAGGTAGGATAGGGACCTTTGACCGTATGGAAGTTGAAGAATGGCTGCCTTATGTCCCATCATCACTTCTAATGGAGTTGGGGTGGTGGTAGTTGGTTGTAGGAACAAACAAGTGTGAATATTTCGAGATTGACTATTCAATGAAAAAGGGATAAGTGTATTGAAAAACTTACGGATGCGTTGGAAGGAGTAAAATCTAGAAGGAGCGAGACCATCTGTCCAGAAGAAGGCGAGCTTGAAGTTTGGGGGATGATTTGGCATATCTTCGAAAAGCCATTTTTCCTTCGGATAGTTCGATAAATAATAGAAGTCGTCTCCTCCACGAGCTCGAGAAGGGTTGCTCTTAAGACATAAGAGATATAGTGTCTCTTGTGCTGAAGGCCCTTCCCACTTCATCTTGTGGTACAACGAATTGAGAGCTGACAAGACCCTAAAGGAGTTGGTGTGGAGCTAGAAGAGAGCGAGCCCTACAAAGTCCAATAAATTCTTGAAGTATGTCTTCAGTGGTAGCAGAGCCCCAACCCTCATGTGCTCACGACTCCATGCAACGAACTTTATTTTGCTGTCGAGATTGCCATCCCCCGGGACATAGAAACTCCTTTCGTTTGAGGTCACTGGTCGGCACATCAAGGTACCAGAGAGCTTAAGGCCATGATAAGCCAGCAACTCAGATATTTGGCTGGTGGACGTGATTGAGCTCCAGTAGTGCTTAGCCTCGAAAAACTCCTCCTTCGAGGTGTGGAATAAGAGATCTTGGGAGGTGGAAGGACGTGTTTAAGAGTCCTCCATTAGGGAGAATGAAAGTACACAAGGTGCGAAGGCGATGGTGACATTGAGTTTGGGATCTAGCGGAATTGGCATGGTCTCGGGGTCTGGATCAAGATAAGCCACCACTCGGAGTCTTTTCCTCTTATTCTCTTCAACCCCATCTATTTGACGTCGAAAGCAGTCTCATATATCCTCTTGCTCACACCTTTATTTGTGCTCGCGGATCACTCGTTGGTTTCAGGGAAAAGGTGACTCAGGACTGGGTGTTGATGGTTTGTAAGAGATAGCGAAATCAGGCCCCCACCGATTCTCAGAGTATTGCGACATCTAACAAGAAAGAAAAAGGTGAGGGCCCAGGATACATGAAATCATAAGAAAATTATAATTTTGATAACCCGAGCTCGAAAGCTCGAGATAACGAGATTGCTTCAACCGAGACTAAAGCCTCGAAAGGGCGAGATTAACTTGGATGTCATCCCTAAACTATTGTAAAGTTTGGGCATCGAGGGTGCACTCACGCGAGAGTGGGGAGGTTAATACCAGTTTGAAAGAATCCCAGATTTTCAAGAAAAAAGCTAGCAGTTACCCAAAAATGTGATATTTTTGGGAT
The DNA here is from genome assembly GCF_963169125.1 of Humulus lupulus. NCBI lineage: Eukaryota > Viridiplantae > Streptophyta > Magnoliopsida > Rosales > Cannabaceae > Humulus > Humulus lupulus. The sequence continues at coordinate 231,212,633 of NC_084797.1, read as the reverse complement.
TTGTGCATTTAAAACCCTAAACAAAAAACCCCTATTTCTTAAGCTACCTGAAACCCTCTATTGTGAGAAAAAACTCCATTTTTTCATGTTTATGCTAGAAATCTTTGGTCTAAAACCGTGATTTTGACTACATCAAAACAACTCAGATCAAAAGCTTGCCTAATATCGACGTAAAAGCCTTAATAAACTAGTAAGAACCAGTGAAGATACTCCCACAATACAGAAGAAACATAATATATATATAAACATGCCAAAGAAAAAGAATCAAGAACATGAACTTACATAGAGTTTATCGTGGGGATGAGGAAATCGTTGACTGGAGGAGTGGTTGTAGAAAAACTTTCACAGATTCGAATATACCAAAGTTACTTTTCTTTGTTGGCTTAGAGAACATGCAAAGGGAGAAATGTGGCTCTGGTTCGTCTTTTTTTCCTTTTCTCTGGATAGTAAAATGAAAGTGAGGAAGAAGAAGAGAAGGCGTGTATATATATGTCCCAGAGGGATATCAAAGGTCGGATAAATCTGGACCTTTGGTTTGGATTGGAGCTTGATCTAACGGATGGGGTTTGATTATAACTGTTATCCCCATTTCCTGTCAGGGTTTTGGGCCTTCGCCCCGGCCCACGGTCAGGGGACCAACTCAGTATTTGGGCCTTGCCCGAGGACTCCGGACTGGGCCTGCATATATGGGTCCGGGACGTTCCTCCGAGTTCGTCTCCAGCTTGAACGGTCCCCCGGCAATGTCCGGAGTGCCCGGACTGTCGCGGCCTTCGCATCCCCATCCCGGCCCTGGAATGGTCCGGGCTCGGAGTAAACGTAGCGGGCCAGGAGTAAACGAACCTGGACCGCTTCTTCCCCAGGCGTCCAGGACTCTGAAACCGCCTCATTTCGCGTGAGCCTTGTCCCCCCACTTTTCACCTGTAGAAAGGGTCATCTTGGGATTATCTGCTGGCGTGTCAGGACTGCGCAGCCAAGTACTCTGACCGGTCTTGTCTCCCAAATCGGCCTCATGACTCGAAGTGGTCAGAGCCAAAGCGCCGTTTTGTCGGGGGAATGCTTGCGTCTCAGGGCAACTAATTGGGCCTGAGCTGGTTTGGATTTGGTGTGCTGTATATCTTTTTAGCTGGGGCCTCCACTAGGGAGGTCCCTTGTGCACAGTCCTCGGATGGGTCCGGGTCGGATCCGGCCCAAACCTGATGTCCCCCTCGTCCTATAAATACAAGTTGTAATACAACGTAGAAAAAGGGGAGAAAAGGCAGAACCCCTGTTCAAATATAATTAGAAAACTCCATTGTAAAAGCTTATCCTAGCTCTAATACAGATTTATACAAGGACTCGTGGACTAAGGCTAGTTAACGCCCCAACCACGTAAAACCCTTGCGTCGATCTTCCATTTTCATTATTATTATCAGTAAATACCCTTCGTTAAGATAGTTGCCGAAAATCTCGGTAAACAATAACATTGGCGGCAAAAAGGAGATATACGAAGAGATGTGGGCAGAGACATGGAGTACTTAAGTACTTTGGGTGTGCAATCCTTGAGTGACGCGTGTCTGTACTTGAGTATGGTAGGTGACACATTTTTCGAAAGGGGAAGTTCAAAAGTTTCCTTTTCATAGTATTTGAACCAAGACTTTTGAGGGGGCAAAATGTTACACCTAAATTTCGAGAATAGAAATTATGGTCTTGAAATGTAGGCTCGTAAAATGTGAGCTCGAAATAAGCGAGTACGCCATGTCATTAGCATATGCGCGAACTGAGTTTGACAGCTTCTCTTGGTATCAAGGTGACGGCGATGGAATTGGTGAGCTCGATGCTACACGCGATCTCAAAGGTGTTTCGAGGATACAGGTCAAGCTTGAAGCAACAACTGGTCAACTGCAAGGGTTCAACACTTGTATAAATTTCCTGATTTGTTCTTATTGGCGATAGAGCACCAGTCGCGAAAGTTCGAGCTTGGGCATTGCAAGCTCGGAAGGGATGATCTCGATAAATTTACTGGCTAAGGACGAGGTTAACCAGAATGATGAGCTCGTGATTTTGGTCGATCTCAAAGGCGTGTAACTTATGCGTTCGAGGTCGGTAATTTAGTTTAAACATGATTACTGTTTGAAAATCCCTATTACTTGGGGATTTTTTGTAATTTGATCATTAATTCTGATTATTATGAGATGTTTTGTAATTAATGCGTTTATTTGTATTTATTTCAAATTTAAATTGTAACTTCCCGAAATAAAAGGGAAGATATTTTGTAAACCATGCTATAAATAGACTGGAGAATTTTATTTGTAGACATAGACAACTTGGTACTGAGAATACTTTGCAGAATTGCTTTCGAAAAAGCTTTGAGAGAGTTCCACCACTCAATAATATTAATTCGTGGACTAGGTAGATTTTAACTGCCAAACCACGTAAAATCTCGTGTGTTTTTTATTAGTTTCTTAAATCAGTGTTTAGTGCTCTTTTATCTAAGTTGACGAAAAACGACGTCAACAAATATATTTTAGTTTTTTTTTGCTAAGATTTAAAAAGTGATTTTTTTTTAATAAATTTAAATGGTGAGTTAGTTTAGTAAATTTGATCAAATTATATTAAACTATAGTGGAGAATATATATTAGTTATATATCTCTTTTTAATATTATTAATTACACTTGATTAAAATTTTAATTAATTATTTAATCAATTATTACTATATACACTATCATTCATACATTACCTTTCAATTCTCACTTCTCTATTTTATGTTTGCTCTATACTTTTGGTATTTATCTAAAAAGATTTATTTATTTTTAAATGCATTGAATTTTTTTTTGTTTAAAGTTTCAAATTTAAAAATTAAAACATTTTTTTGTTGAAGTTATTAGGATGGTTTGATTATAATCAATTTTAAGTATTTGTTTTCCTTCAATATGGTATGGTGCCTAAAATATAATATTTGCACCTAATTTAATATTTTAATTCCAAATCTAAATTATAAATATTTTTGAATAGTTTTAATTTTACTTTTGATATTGATAGATATTTATTTAATTTAATTGTTTTCTCAACCTTATTAAATGATTTTTTTTTAGATTAATAGATTTTTTTAGTTATTTTAAGTTTTATTTAATTTTATATTTCTTTATTACAATTAAATGATATTTTAATTAATTTAATTAAAATTTAGTTTTTAATATAAAAAAACATAAATTCTTCACAGGTGCAGAGAGTACATTCCCCACCTAGTAATATTAAATAATAAAAAAAACAATTATACCACTAAAAAGCATAAATGCATTGATTTTAAAGTCAATATTATTACAATTTAACTCTAGTACATTAACACATGACACATATATAGTGGAATTATATAAATAATAACAACAGATGTAATACATTCTTATTTTATTTGATAAATATAACATTTTAGTCCCATAGGTTTATGCAAAATAACATATATGTCTCTTGATTTTCATAAATACTAAAATAGCACCTTAAAGATAATTTTGGTCAAAAGTTATTTTTTCAAAAATACTTTTACTCCTCACTTATATTCATAAATAAAGTTATAAAATAATTTTTACTAAAAATAAATTGAGGATACCATTATAGTATTAGTGAAAGCAGGAAGGAATATATGGTCTTTTGGATAAAAAAGGGGGACCAAAACGGTATATTTCCTTATTTGATTAATAATCTAATATTATATATATGTGTATCGATCACTGGGGAAGCTTGTTGAGTTTGCAGTAGGCATAATCCTTGAACACTTTGGTCTTGAACTTTGGAGGGTTGTCTTGGCTCAGCAACTCAGGTATGGGTCCAACCACGAACTCAGAAGGTGGCTCCAAGAACACTGGCCACGACATCCTTACTTTCTCCTTGTTCACTGTGGTCCGATGCAGAACGCTCTTGTAGAACCCATTGCTTGCAATCTGCCATGCAAGTTAGCTTTTAATTGGAACCTACTTATTAAGAAAAATATATCTATCTATAAACTTGTAAACGTAGACTCTATTACGTGGTAGACAATCGAAAAAGAAAAAAGAAAAAAAATTGTGCTCATATATGTAACTTGTGTCATAATCTGTGCCACAATTATATATATATACATTAATTATTACCTGAGCTTGATCACCAATATGAATGACCAGGGCATTAGGGATGTACTGTACATCGATCCAATGGTTGTCCTGGAAAACTTGAAGACCAGGCACATCGTTGGGGACCAGAATGGTGAGAGAGGACAAGTCAGTGTGAGCCTGAACTCCAAGAGCAAGGTCAGGACGAGGGCATGGAGGGTAGTAATTAATCTTCATCATATATTCAATGTCTTCTCCTCCAACTGCTTCTACCATGGCTCTCTCTTTCAACCTTAACCCTAATGACAGACTCCTGAAAATCTCATCTGCCACTTCTTTTACGTACTTGGCATACTTTTCATTCACCTCCCTATATATACATCATCATATAATTAATTAACAACCTCTACTTATTTATTGTAGTTTGAAATGTCTCTTTTTATTTCACAATTCATTCATAGACACTCGGGGTGTTCATTATACATATATGTAAATTTGGTTTTTGACAAATAGAAAAGGATGAAACCACAAAAATGATTTTTGTTGCTTTTTTTTGGTCATATCATACATTTCTTATCTCTTGCTGACTTTTCATCAATTTTCATGTCACTATTCACATCATTATTATCCTCTGCCTTTTCAGACTGACATGCTGCACTTTAATTATACCAGTAGTTATTGCCTCCTCCTATCTCTCTACCATTCATTAAATTTTTTTCTCTCATCGTCCTCCAATTTTCCCACTTGCGGTAAATAATACAAGTAATTAATAAAAGAGTATATACATTTTTGTCCATTATCGGTTTGAAAATTATGTTTTCACAGGTTAGTTTTTTTTACATGTGTTCTGTAAAATAATTTAAATAGAATTTTAAACTTAATTTTTGCAAAAAATAAAATAAAATCAACTAGTAAAATCATAAATAATTTAATAAATTAAAAATTTAGAATAAAAATAAAATTATTTTACTTAAAAACTATGTTGTTATATTTAATTTTTTTTTTATTAAAATTGAGTTCAGAATTTATTTAAATTATTTTACAAAATAAAAATTCAAAAATAATTTTTTTAATACATAATGACCAAACAAATAATAAAAATAATATAAAGTACAAAAATGTATCAACCTAGATAAAACTTCCAACCCGTACAACCCCATCAATATTTGAAACAATGTAACGAAAAATACCATAACTTTTTTAATTAGCATAACGTTACGTACTCTATTGTATACTTGCAAATAGCTAGAAGCTAGACACACTTTTAACACTACATAAAACAAGAAATAGAAAAAAAGAAATCAATTTTCTTCTAATAAGAAAACTATTTTGTTATATATGCTATATTGTTATAATTTATATTTAGTATATAGGCGGTTTAAAACCTAAAAATCATTATATTTGTCATATATAATAATATAGATATTTATACACAAAAATATTAATATACCTGTAAGAGGGAGGATTTTTGGGCCAAAACTGGTAGTTAATGGAGGAGGGAGGCCATATCTTATGAAAGAGATGATCAGCCCAAGATTTGGAACCCTTAGATATCTTTGATCCATAGCCTTCGATGGATATGGCGCCAGGTGGCCGCGCGTACGCTTCCTTCTCCTCCGGTGGAAGCTCGAAGAACTCTTCCCCCACGCTCTGCAACTGCCTGATCATCTCAGGCGGTATCTTATGGTTCACCACTTGGAAGAAACCCCAGTCCTTGGCAGCCCCCACGATGGACCGGACCCGGTTCTCCTCATCCGGGTCACTCAGATCAACGGTGGGAATTTCAGGGATGGGTCCTTTGAAGGTGGTGACGCTAGGCTGTTCCTCCACTGGCATGATGAACTCGACAGGGATTGTGTCTTTGGATAGAGCAATGTTAGCAGCTGCTATGGATTGCACTCTCTGGTTCACCACCTCCGCCATTATAATTATTGTTTTCTTAATCAACAAGTGTCGTTTTTGTGTGATTTTGTAATGGAAACGACAGTGGGATCGATTTTGTTTATATAGAAGAAGAAAAAATGGTGGTGGAGCTGTGGTGGGGTTGAGAGTTGAGAGAGATAATTGAGATGGTTAAGGAAAGAAAACTTGGGAACGTAGGCTTAATTGATTAGTATTTAGTAGTGAGTCGAGAAGAGGAGTTGGGCCGGGTTTATTAATGAATGGATTTGATGAGAGAAAGAGAAGAGAATGGTGAAAGTGATGACTACGTGGGCAGTTAAGGATCAGAGAGAGACAACTACCACGCAGAGCCCATGGTCCGGTTTCTCGGATCTAGGAAATAAAAGGTGGTATATCATTATTATTATTGATATTTATGAGCTATAACGTATGTATCGATCCTCAACATCGATATAGGTATTCTAAATATAAGTGAGAGAGATTAATGAGGTTATAGTTATATAGCTATGTATTTTCCTTGTCACATTTAAAAAACATTATATATATAGAATTTTTGTTAGGTGAATACATCAGTTTTGCTGTCACCTGTAGGCTATTTTATTGGTTGAACGTTTGAGAGTGCATAAATTTACGGTGGACTGTGAAACATATTAATATATGTATGTATTATTGTTAAGGATATGTTTCTTGGAAATGTTGATCAATTTTAAACCATTGGATTAAATCTAATCTAAGGGTTCATAATAAAGACATAGATTAAAAATTGACAAAGCTTTAAAAGGCCACCTTAGTTCGCTACCATCTATCCACGACGCCAGTCGTCACCACTCCAACTGCCACCGGTTAGCAGAATAACTTTTTTTTTCTAACTTTTCTTTTAGTTTTTCTAAAGTTAATTTTACATTGAAGCTAAATATATTACCTATACTTTTATCTAAAAATGAATACTTGCTGTACAAATGAACAAGTTTGAGTTTTAATGAGCCTTTCCCATGAAAATGATTTTTAATTCTTAGTAACTTTAATTAATATTACTATTTTTTTTTCTTCTAAAAATTGCACACATCCTTTGATTTCATATGAATTTTTTTCTAGTTATGACCATTTAAACTTTTTGAATTTTAAAAGTGATACGTCTATATATAAATTATTTTTTTGGTATAACCATGCGTATTCCAATGTTGAGGATTGATGGGTCTAATCTATTTCTCTGCACATATGGCCATGGAATGAAATCCTCAAGATTTTGTTCCACAACCAGAGATTACATTTTCTTGCCAAAACCAGTCAATGAGATGATGCTTCTGAGGTACGGCAGTGGCAACGACAGAATCGACAGCGTCGAAGGTTGGCAGCAACTAAACTGGTGGCATCGACGGATGGTGACGAATGACGATGGGTAGCGATGGCAAAGGACAACAGTGGTGGCTGACAGAGTTAATGGAAAAAGAAAGAAGAGTGAGTTTAATTTGTGGCTGATTGCAGTGATGGTGGTATGGCAGACCACAGACTTATTTGATGTATGCAAAAAAGAGAAGTTGACTTTTTAAAGTTTTGTATTTTTTAATCTATGTCTTTATTATGATCTTTAGATTCGATTTAATCCAATGTTTTATAATTGATGTAAAAAAACTAGTGTAAAACATATCCCTTATTGTTATTCTATTTAGTTTTTTTTTCTTCATAAATTACTATTTATGCATTGACAAAGCTTTGTGCGTTTTGAGAGAGGCAGAGAAAGAGACATGTGGGGTTGTTACAAAGTAAAAAAAAATCAAATGTAACCAACTGTATTACAAGGAAACAAATTTCAACCATTAGATTAAAAATCAATGTATCAAAAAATGCCCTAGGAGCAAAAGTGGTGCTCTCACACAAGAGCTACCCTATATATATTATATATATATGCAATTTTAAATAGGTATTTAAGTCATTTAGCCAAACACTTTGTATTTTACAATGGATATTTGCAGCGAAAGTACTTAAATTATTGTGTTTGTAGCACTTAAGTACCTAAGTTATTTTTTGGCGATGAAAGTACCATTCGTCCATGTTTTGGTGCAGTTTAGTGCATCTGTTTGTTTCGTCGTTAAGTTTGCCATCATGGCGTGAAATTTACTTATAACTTTAGTCGTACTTTCGCCGCAAATGTCTCTTAAATTGGATATTTTTGCCACAAATATCCCTTTAGTTAGGTACTTTCGCCGCAAATATCCATTTAATTGGGTACTTTCACCTACGTGTTACAATCTAACTTAACGGTGAGAATTGACGGTTATACTAAACTGTACAAAACATGGACGAAATGTGCTTTCACCACTAAAAAAATTGCTTGGGTACTTAAGTGCTACAAACATAATAAATTAGGTATTTCACCTCAAAAATCTCTATAATTAATAAAATTGTTACTCACATTTTTTAAAGAAAATATACTATTTTAACAGAGAAATTAATTAGTAGTGAAAATACTAAATTTTTCAAAAAAAGTTGCTTATATAACCAAACAAAATTTTAATAGGGTGAAAATACCCAACATTATATTTTGATGGCAAAAATTAGTACCAATGTGTGAATTTTCATTTATGAAAAATTTGCAAATAATATTAAATGTTTTAAAAAAGTTACAGTTATTTACCAAATCTTAATCTTTTTTGAGAGAATTGATATTTTTCTTACCAATTTCCCATTTTGATATATTTTTTTTTTGTGTTGGAACCAACTTAATCCCTTATAATTTAACTAAGATCATTTTAATAACTTCTATATAGTAAATTAGTTCAAAATTTTAACTTTCCACCAATTTGTAAATTTTTTTCCAAAATTAGTGGCTCTACAAAAAATGAGACTTTTTCCAATATTTTTAGATTCAAGTGACGGGAAAAGTTCTTCTTTCCTAAAAGCCGACAAAATATTATAGAATTCTCGATGTGAGAGAAGTGAAGGTGAAAAAATTCCTACCTGGTGTTCTAAATGGTACTGAAAAATTCAAATTTATGTCAAATGCGTTGACGAACGGTAAATGTTAAGGTTAGTAAGGTGGGAAACATGGTAGATCTTTTAGAGCCGCTAGGGATTGGTAGGTGGGTGGAATTTTGCCGGCGATTTTGAAAGTACCTAAAAAATTAAGAAAGCACTACCAATTTTTTTATTTATTTATTTTTTAAAATAGACGAGATGATGTCGTTTTGGGCTAGAGTTATTTAAAACATTTTCCCCATGCTATTTTTGACTACTGTCCAAAGCGCCAGCAAATGTATTACGATATAATAATTCCAAAACACCATCCCTTCCTTATTTCTCCTATTCTCTTTGTTGTTTTTGTATTCGTGCAGAAGCTCTCAAACTTTCACCTAGCGCCGCCCCTATGGTCGATATCCACTGCCTATGCAACTCATTAATTAAAGGTCGAAAACACTACAAGAAAAAGGCTTTACAGCGACGACATCTATTGCGACAACTCTAAAGTCGTCCTTGTATGTAGGCAAAATCCACGAAAAATTATTTTCTCATAATTTATTAAAAAATAAGCTATAGCGACGACATGTCGTCGCTGTAGGGTCGTCAACAACACACGATCTAGCCTCCAAAATTCTTGATACCCTACAGCAACGACTAGTCGTCGCTATAAGGGTTCCAGGAATCACTACACCAAATGCCTATTTCCATAACACATTAATATAATACTAATAAAAAAGAGTTATGCTAGAGTATAATGGGCATTTGTGAAAAAAAGGCGGTAATTAAAAAGGGCGCCACTTAGATTTTTTTCATTTTTGACCTCAAAATTTTTGAGACCCGATAGAGACCCAATTCTCATGCCTTTTTCCCTCCTCTCCTTCTCGTCTCTCTATTCCCTTCGCCCTAGCCGCACTCCCGTAACCACCATCATCCACAGCTCCGACCACCTAACCACCATCCTCACACCTGTTTTTCTCCGAGCCAAGCTCCAAATCTCAGGCACCCGTGAACCCAACCCCCGAACTAAGTGACCCCAGGTGCGAGCCCACCTCTGCGTGCCTTCGACCCAGTGGTCTCATCGTTCTTAGATTGAGAGAACGAGAATGAGATTGGGAGATAAACAAGGCTATGGAGCCAGAATCTGGGATTTCCACTGCTCTCCTCTCGACTTCTACTACTATAGGCCAGGTTTGTACCAATCTTTTCACGTCTTTATATATATATGTATAAAGATGATAATTTTGGGGAGCGAATCTTTGTTAGATCTTGTGATGGGTTAGTGATGATGATTCTTAGTGTTGTTTACTGATAACCCTTTTTGTTGCAGGAAAGGATTTGAGACCCGTGACTCGTTTTATATTGGGAATCTTTTATCTTGAGCAATTAGGTTTATTTTATTGTGTTCAAATCATTGTTTATTGTGGTGATTACGGGAATTTGAGAACCTACTGCTGGTCATTTAAATTGATGGGTTCTGTTCGTTTTTTTTATTGCAATTTTTCAGAGGAACTGCTTTTGGGGTGAGAGAATGTGGAGCAAGAGGTGAGGTTTTATGATTAGAAGTTTAATTGTGGTGTCAATTTTTGAGCATGGGGGCTGCTTGTTGTGTGGCTGTTAAGGAGAAGACTATAACAAATGGGTCGACTAGTGAAATTTTGCATCGGAACATTCGATGTTCCCCAACATGGAGCTTTCGATGGGATCATAGAGGACGGGTTGCTGGAGAAGAGACTTCAATGAGTTGGTTTTCTGATGGGGTCAGCAGGAATGATGGATCTGAATCTAAATTTGAATCAGCATATGTTTCAGAGGAAGGAAGTCCATTAGAACATTCTCGAAGGCATACATCCCAGAAGTCCTCATTTTCGGAGGGAGCTGCTGGGCATTCAAGAACTCCTGCCTCAGGTAATTTCCTAGAATTGCAACTACTGGCGAAGGAACTTTGCTTAGTTACATAGATGCCAACAAAACGAATATGTGTAATTCCATATTTGAAGTTATATGTATGACCAAAAACAACACGTTTACACATGATTGTGTTCAACTAATAAAGCTTTCCATCATGTTGCTTAATATTTACATTGTTTTTTTAACCCAGTAAGTAGCTTTAAAAATCGATGCTTTGTCAAATGGAGCTTTTTAATTTCAGTACTTTTATATGTCAAATGCCTTTTCTTATTGCTGTCTTTGGTTTAGTTTAGTTTGTTGTTCACTTTACTTGGTTGTTTATGTGATACTCATGCTAGTTGCTTCTATCTTTTTTATTACTGGATTTTACTGGTTTCTCTTAGGATGGGGAATTTACTGGGTGGTGGATAACTTATAGCTATCTAGAAGTTGGAAGATTGAACTTCTGAAGTTGCAAAATAATGATACAGTATTTTTGTTTCTTGATCATTCTCACCAAGTACTAAGAGGTTGTTTTTGCTTTTTTTTTTCTTGATGCATTTACCAGTTGGGTAAGCGGGGTCTTGGATCTAGAAGGCAGTGCATCTGGAGATGTTGTTACATCAGTTAAAAGGTAGGCTCTTATTTGTTATTTTTGTTTACCTATTTATGTAGTTTCTGCTTTAATAGCTGGTGTAATTTGTTTTTGTCTTTTCTGTATATATACTCTTTTGTATCATTACTTCTTTAATGAGAATTGATTCTATTGATTCAGTCACTAAGTTTGATTCTATCTGCTTTTCTGAATTCCATGGAGCAAGGAAGTTGTCTAGTTTTGCTTACCTTTATGTACATGTTTCTCTTGAAACTTTACACAAAAGTATTGTTTTATGTACATGTTCTAATTATCTGTTTATTTAATTAAACAATATCACAATCACAGTCTAAATTCATACTGATCACCTAAGCGGGTCAGGGCAATATCCATTGGTCATTATGATGTACCCAAAAACGAACAGTGTTTTTGGGAGGCGAAAGGAAAACGATCTGCGCATGATGCTGAATGCTCCGAAGAAAAATTCAACAAATACACAGAGCAAAGATGTAACTGTTGTTAGCCCTGATAAACAAGCGCAAATGACAACCCCTAATCGAAAATCACCTACTCATGGATCAGCTTCTGGAAAGGTAAATTAAATGAATTGTAGTTGAGTGGATTGATTCCATGTCTTCTTCTTCTTCTTCTTCAGAATGATGCAAAGAGACAAGTGAATTGGAACTTTCAGTTATTTTTTTAATTGCATTTTTGGCAGGCGAGAAGAAGAGGATCTGCAAATAGTACTCCAAAGAAAAATTCAACAAATACACAGACGGAAGATGTAGCTGTTGTTATGCCTGATTTGCGGTTAGAGGCAAGGTTGACAACCCAGGTTAGTCAATGTGATCTCTTGCCTTAAGGAATGTTCATTGTGTAACTAGTCTCTTTTCAATTGCTTCTTTTGTAACCTCCAACAAAATAAAGTTGTTCTGAACTCAATCAATTATAGGCATTATAGTCCCTCAGCGTTCTTTTTTTCTTTAGTGTTGTTCCTTAATCTAGCTTCTCAAAATATAGTCAATTACAGTGGTGTTGGTTTGATGATGGCAAGATTTTAACTCGAGTTATTAGCTTTGATTTCCACATTACCTATTGATGTGGTGCTAAGTTTCCTTCGTTCACTTTCAACAGGAAAATTCACGGATGTTTGCAGGAAAAAAACTTCATCCCTTTTTTTCATCTTGGAAGGAAGACAAGAAAAATCGAGGGGTAATTGATGCAAAGGGTAAAAAGTTAGCAGTTGGTAGGCAAAATAAAGAGAAGACTTGTGCCCCGATTCATGTATTTGAAAGAAGCCAGGTAAGCTTATCTCAGGCTAGCTCTTACTGCTATTATGGTAATTTTCGAGTTGCGGAAACTGAGACTGCAGTTATTGTTCTGAGTTATGTTAAAACTTTTTGCAACAGGACACTGACATGCCCCTTGACTGGGGCACCTAGAAATTTTCTGAGGAGATCTTTAGGAGAAATATTTGTGACCTAGAAAGCACATGCGAATCTATTGTTGAAGGCTCCATTGAGTGCTTAAGTTTTCAAAAGTTTCCCCTCATTTTACACCCCGACAATGCATCAAGTTTTCAGGATAATGTTTTTTCAGAATGTGTTATTCAAGACGATTGTATTTATGAAACATTTCCAACTGATGATGAAACAGAGGTATGTTAGGATGCAGGTGCTTCAGTAAAAATTTGTTTCTTTTTTGTAATTGTCATCCTATGATTCTCATTACAAATTAATTATTGTGCAGGATAGTGAGATAAATAAAGTTGATTCCTTCAATGGACCTACTAGTGTGGTAAGAAAGCCAAACACTAGGAAGGGAAGTAGCTCACTTGAGGACAGTTCAAATATTCTGGCATGTGGTTTGCTCCCACAAGGTTTGAGGTTCGAGTCCCTCCTGAATACTACATAACAATTATTATAGTTTCTTGGTAAAAATAATAAAATTTTCTGTAGCTGTTAATTTTTACATTGGCTTTTTTAGTAGAGTCAATATTAAATATGTTTCATTTAATTGCTCCAATAGTGTTGAATTAATTATCATAATGTGTTTGAATAGTTAAGCATTGTTCTTAGTTTTAATTGTTTAGTCTATCTAGAGATTTTATTAAGCTTATAGCTGCATTTTATTGCATAATGAAGTCATACTATTTTGGTTGTGGTAATCAACCAAGGAATGGCTTATGGACTTACAGTTACAAGCCAAAAACTGCCATGGAGGTTAGATTTCTTGGACTATTTCTTCTTTGACTAGTACATTTAGAAGTTTCTTCAGTCTCTTAAACTGGAGAAAAAAAACATTTTCCTGCAGGTCTGTGTTAATGATGAATCTGTGAAGTTTTTGAGTGGGTGGCTACAACAATGGCGTGAAAGAAAGTTTCAAATATGCAAGGATCACATTGATTGTGATACAAGTGATAGGGAAAAAGATGATTATATCTATTCTGAAAGTGACTCTAATTCAGGAAGCCAATATGAGGAGGATAGGCTGAAAAACGTCCTCTTAGTTACAGGACCAGTTGGGGTAACTACAAAGACTGCATTATCTTGTTACAACTATGATGAGTCATGGTACTTGGTTTTGTTTCTAGATTACTTTGTGCCTGATGATGAAAACTTTTATTTTTGTATTGATATGTGCATTGATTTCATTTTGAGCCTCCATCTTTTCTGCTCTCACCATCTTTGGTACTCACCATGATCCATTATTTTATTTTATTTATTTATTTATTACTATTTTCTCATGTTGGCTGTGGTGATGATGATCTGTGTTTGTTGTTGGTGGTGGTGAATGCCAAAGGTGATGGTTGAAGTGGTGGTGTTTAAACCTTGAAGATGTAATTGGTTCTTAATGAATTTTCAATGTTCATGAAATTTCTTGCATTAATCTCTGAAGGCATTTATATATTAAAATGGTCTCTTTTTATAGCTACAAAATATATATTTTATTGCCTTATGTAATAATATGAAGATATTGTCATTTTTTTTGTTAGTTTTCACTTTCTTTGCATGCTTATTTGCCCTGTGATGGAAAATCTAATTTTCAGAAGCAGTTTCATGGTTTTGCATTATAAGCCTTCTCTCTCTCTCTCTCTCTCTCTCTCTCTCTCTCTCTCTCTCTCTCTCTCTCTATACATACATACATACATAAACTTTAATATTTTAAGTTTAGAAAGGAAAAATAAAAAATAAAGACTATTACTTGGTTCATCTAAGTTTAGTTTTTTTGGGAAGAGTTTGAAGTAGATACAGCAAAAAACAAAAGATGCCTTCTATCTTTAAAGTTTAAAACTTTGGCCTTTTTTGTGTGGTTAAGATATGTTTAGGGGGTGATTTATTTATATTCATAAATATTTATTTGTTTGGGGGATAAAGAATCTGTCTGTGAAACAGTGAAAGTAATAATTATTGATTTTTGAAATACCCCATCTCTGGCTTCTACTTAGGTTTGAAAATGATTCGCTAAATAGAAAAGGTGAACCAGTTGTTATGGGGTTCAGAATAAGTTTGTTTGAATAATTATCTGTCAAAACAGATTCACAATTATTATGTTTAATGGTACTTTTTAAAAGTTAATAACACATATAAGACTGAACCCCCTTTTGGTCTCTCTCTCAGATTGCATTTCAAGTACTAGTTAAGGCATTGATTAATTTGGATCCGGTTGAGGAAATGGAGTCTCTAAGAAAACAATTTCAAGAATTCATTGCAGGCCTCATGTCATTACCAATAAACATTCCTGGAACTAGGCTTCACAGATCATTACAGGTAAGTTAGTTATTATTGTTAGCACTACTTTTGTGATTCTCATATCTTGCTAATGGCTATGAAATTATTCTATTTTTCATTGCATAAAGATTAAACTTTTTTTTAATCTCATCTCACTTCGTATTGTTGTTTGACAAGAGAAAGCATTTATTAAGTTCCTGATAGTAATGGTTTGAGTGAGTCAATCCTTTTAACTCATACCCTCTTTGATTTTTTCTTTTCTTCACTCTGAATGCTAACATTTAGAACTTCTTTAGTTCCATACTATGTCTTGTCTGAAGCTTTTCTTCTATTGTTCTGGGAATAACATTAGTCATTGGTCTGGCTCTTAGAGGTTTCCTTGCACAAGTAGTGTTTCTTGGTGTATGAAATGAATATGGTAATTTTGTCACATTTACACATCATGTATTATTTTCTTTTTATAAATTTGTACAACAGCCTGTAGAGAAGTTACCACATCTGCAACCCTTTTGTCCAATTACTTTCTATTTATGCTGCTGGGTGCTCCTTTTGTATAGTTCTTTATTCTGTCAATTAGATAGCCCCCATTATAGTTGCGTTTTAGATTTTTCTTTTTCTCTTATTGGTTGGATGTAGTGTATGTTGGGCAATTTTTTTTTTACCCTTGTGGTTTTTCTGCTATTCTTTTCTTTTTTATTTCCTTCTTTCTTGCTTTACTTATTTGTTAAATCAGAGATGCTAGGCATAATTGTAACTTTATTTTTCTGATATGAGAAAGAAAAAGAAAATAAAAATCAATTCCATAGTTTGCTAACTAAATAAACAGAGTCATTTGGTTCTGTTTCTTTGCTGTTGGGAGCTGTTCTTTTAGTTTTGTTCAAGTTTCTATTGTAAGTTTATTAGATATAGAGTTTCTTTTCCTGTTGGAAGACTAGGTAAGGGTATACTAGACCCGATTTCCCATACAGTTGCTTGAAGAAGACTTGAGATTCAGTTAGGTCAATCACTTTGGGGACTTTCTAGTCCAACTTCTTTGTTTGAATTCCATGGAAGAAAAGCTGCATGTAGAAATGCAACTTTTCATTTCTTGAGCCACCTTTGATATTTGGTGTCTTGCTTGGTCCCACCTTATGGTGCTTCAAGCAAGGCCTTTCTTTTGCTGTGAGTATGTTATGTTATGATGATAATTTTGATTAATAAAATTTGAGTGTTGTATTGCGTGATTTTACTTCTCATTATATAGTTTCTCTAGAATAAAATTTGAGGGTAATTTTTGTGCTTTCTCTAGAATATAAAAAGCTTTAGCGACGTTTCTTCTTATTTATTGCAAAAAATTTGAAACCATAAGGACTGCTGGACTAGTACCCACTACCCACAACATCTTTTACCAGTAATAGTTGATTTGATTGATATTGGTGATAGTTAGTTTCTTCATGCTCTTCATATCTAATAGCTATGTATAAATTTATCATCAATCCAGCTTGCTTTGCAATTCAGAATTTCCATTAGAAATCTTGTTTGTTGCTATTGTTGGGTTTCTTTCTTATTTTGTGTTTTTTGCTGTATCCTATCCCCTGTTTGCTATTGTTTTATACTTGCAATGAATTAGGCTGGACCTTTCTTATGTTCATAAAATATTATAGTTTCCCTCTTGAAATGAATTACCACATAGTTTCTTCATATTAATAATAAAAGTACCTTTTTTTTACAATGTGCAGGTATATTCAGATGATTTCTTTGGAGCAATTCTTGACAACATTTGTAGTTAAGGTTTTTAGAATGGAAGAATGTATATCACTAATTTTTGTGTACATTTCTTGTTTTGTATTTAGTGATAAAGGAATCTAAATTGGGCATAAATTATGTTGTAATATGATTTCTTAAGCCTAGACTAGTAGACTAAATATTGTAATTACATTTTGAGTAATTAATAAAAATCTATTTATGTTATCTTATTTGGCTTAAACTTTCATATTTGTTTTCCTTGTATTGTGTAAGTGAAAAAAGATTATGTTTCTCTAAGCTAATATAACACATGTGTTATACTAAAGTGTAGTATAACACAAATAATGTGTTATATTAAAGTCTAGTATAACACAAAAATGTGTTATACTAAAGTGTAGTATAACACAAAAAATGTGTTATAGTAAACTGTAGTATAACACAAAAAAAGTGTTATACTAAAGTATAGTATAACACAAAAAAAGTGTTATAGTATCGATTATAAATAACGTAATTCAACACTTATCTATATATTAAAATAACACAGAAATTGTGTTATCGTTGACAGTACAATAACACATCTGTATAACACTGATAAAGTGTTATGGTAAGTACCCTGACCTACGATAACACGGTCTGTCTTAACACATCAGAAAGTGTTATCGTAGGTTTTGATAACACATTTTTGGTGTTATTAAAAACCTTTTTTCTTGTAGTGAATTTGGAGGGAACAGGAGGCGGGAACTGACTATACAGCGACGACATGTCGTCGATGTAGGGTATTCGTAGGAAAATGATATTTGTCTATAATGATGACATGTTGATACAGCAACCAACTCTGGACGGTTGAGTTCCCTAAGCATCCTACAGCGACAACCTATTTTGCACACTCTACAACGACGACATGTCGTCGCTATAAGGTCAAATAAAACATGGGAACGTGAACCGCCAAAAAATTTAAGTCAAATTTCATTGACTACAGCGACGACAGTGGACGCGTAGCACATGAGGGGATTCGTGTACTATTCACTATCCTACATTGATGACATGTCGTCGCTGTAGGGTCTCACCGTTTGAGTAAAATGATGCGTTTTGTTGATGCGGTTCTTCGCCAACAGGTAATTAAGAAAAGAAAGAGGAAGGGAGTAGTGCTTATGTTGAACCGAAATAGATGAATGATCTTGGAAATGGAATGGTGACACAAAATACATTTTTTTAGGTGGTTCAAAGGTTAAAATCCTTCTACTCCACCAGTCAATATTATTGATATATGCTTGGTATTCTTTTACACGGTATTTCTTACATAATAGAATCCAACCCCTTGTGACTCCCAGGGTCTCCATACTTATAGGAGAAGGCACCTGAGAGTTGGTAAGAAGGTCATCCCGTGACCTTCTTACCTATCATGTCAACTCTGTGACATTCATGATTAATTCCTAAACCTGACACATAAGTGTGATCAAATCAATAGGTAAGGGGATAATGGGCCGTACGGCCCAACCCAGTTGTGGGTGTCTGAATACGCACGTTCATGCTGCGTGTCCGAGAAGTCAGGGGTATATCAGACACGTGATGTCTGATATATGCACGTTTACCTTGCGTGGTTGACTTTATAGAAGGTCACAGCCTCCAACTCTAGCTCGTACCACGAGCTGGATGCTTACCTCGACTTGCGGCCTTCAGAGTCCAGACTCAGTCCTTAAGCAATCTTGGCGAACCCTTGGGTTAGCTCGAGCTAAGGAGGTAGGATCTTACGATGGCAGCTCCAATCATGGGGATGTCCACGTGGTAGTCATGATTAGGCCGTATCTAAGCTCGGTAATTAGCACGTGGGAAAATCAGGGCGTACATGTTTGATATCAGCGAAGACTTTCAATTACCTATAGCGACGACATGGTCACAGCGATATGGCCCCCCCAGAGAGAGCCTTCTTCTTCTTTCTGCTTTGTTTTCTTAAAAAAAAAAACAGACACTTCTTTGGTTTTCTCCACCTCCTAGCGCCCCCCAACGCCGCTCAACCCCATTTTGGCCAATTTCTCGCAAGTTTTGTGTAACGCCCTGGTTACCCCAGAACAGTTACGGTGAACAGTGAACCGAAAATTTGACTCGCTACCCGAGTCCTTTGGTTAAAAATGTGATCTAAGCGTTATTATCAGGTTAAGGTGAAAACCAGTAAAAAGGAAAGGATACATTTCGTTAAGTAAATAAACTGCTCATGAGCCTTTCAAAATATTTATAAGTAGTTTGTAATACAAAAGAGTCACTATTGTTTCAAATTTACAGTCCCCGCCGGCCTAAGCGGTAAAAATAGGGTAAACCCCTAGTCCCTCTGAGAACTCCTTGACCGTGGCGGTTAAGCGGCCCTGTATGTACACAACATCACCCAAGCTCTCCATTCAGGGTTGGGTGAGCTTTTCTTTCCCTTTACCTGCACCACAAAGCACCCATGAGCCAAGGCCCAACAAGAAAACACAATAAAGCATGATGTAATATCAACAACGATCATAATAACCTTTCAGGACTATCAGTCCAAGCAAATAGGTGACAATAGCCGAAAGTCACAATATTGAGCATAGCTCCCTCTAGCTATGTGACGATAGGGTCACCAGGGCTTAACTGATAAGTGATTCTTTCTTAAGTTTGATCAAGACAGGTGCATGGTGAATGGTCACCAACATAACCTTCCTCCCGACTCTAGAGTCGTGCTATGGACAGCGTCCCTTATCCATGTGACAAACTGTCACCGGGGTCATACACCTTGGATATAAACATCTGGTCATAGACCAGGCAAGCGCTTATAAGTTCTTCGACCTTAGGGTCGGTCCCGCACTAATGCTATAGAGCTATTCAATGCGTGATCATCGACTTTAGAGTCGGTCCCTAACTAGTCAGTGTCATAAACAGGTAATCAACGTTCATTAGCATTTAATATGCAATCCACGTCCACATATCTCAACCAACATGCCTCAATATCAAACCACGCATGTCATATACCTATACAGGGTGCAACTGTATTCATACACTATTTTCTTACCTCTGGTTCGAGTGAGAATTAGCATATGAATGATCCCTGAGAACGATCAACCTTTAAATTCCTCGACGGTCACCTGGTCATAACAAAAATATAGGATTCATCAATAAAAATGATAACTGAGGGTTCCCAAACCAAGATCTAGCCTCCGGGACATCAAACATAACTCAATCAGGTACTAGGTTCAACCCCGAGGCCTAAGGTTTGAATCCCCAAGCTAAAAACATCATTTTGGTCAAAATGGCCTTAAGGGCCGCGACCCTCCCCTGCTACGCCGCGGCGCGCCCTCAAACAGAGAGGGCTCCCCCCTGCCAGACAGCAAGGGTCGCAGCGCACCACAGCTGCGTCGCGGCGCCCAGCCCAAACCAGCAACACGCCCACGCACGAACCCAGTTTTTCCCCTGTGTTCATTCCTCTCAAACCAGTCCTTCAAACCAACTCAAAACCTCTTCCTACCACCCATTTAAACCCCTAAACATCACCCATAACCTCCCCTCATCAAAACCCAATCTAACCATCAATCAAAACCCCTTTAAATCCAAACTTCCAACAAGAATCAAAGGCTGAAAATCTAAAGATAAAAACAGAGCACCACCTGAAATAAGTGACTAAGACTCACCTTGAAACCTGTTTTGAACCTCCCACACAAGCTGAATCAAGTCCACCAACCCAGCCTTGGAGTTCCCTAGCTTGAAACCTCTCCTAGAACTCAAGAACACCAAAGGAGAATGAAGGGAAGATATTGTACGAGAAGGGAAGAAGGCAATCTTTGTTTTTGTTTTGTTCTTCTACAGCCCTCCTAAGTTATATATATCCAAAACCCCAAATGACCAAAATACCCTTAAGCCATCAAAAGCCTCTAAAACCATTTCAAGGGTAAAATTGGTACTTTCCGCTTATCCTGGTAATCATAATTAACGCTTCCCAATTCCCGCTAATCTCAATATCCTCAAACGCCAATAATTCATATCCCGTTACCCTAAAATCCCCGGTAACGCTATAACCATTAATATCACCCCGAGACTCACCCCGAGCCCCGAGCTCAAACCTGTTATGACCAAACCGATAAATCACGTTTAAAGATCGTCTCATGTCGAAATACTCGAACCAATCCACATTATAATGTGGTCTCACGACATATCATTAACATGCAAACAAATATTCAATTATACCCTCAACGGGCCAAATTACCAAAACACCCCTGTAAACAAATGTGGACTCACATGCATGCATTTAACATCATATTATAATATAATTCTCATAAACATGCATAAACACATTTAATGGCATAATTAAACAGTTATGGCCCTCCCGGCCTACTAATCCAGCCATTAAACCATAATAGGGAATCCGGGGCATTACACTGCAGCAAAAGAATCCAGGTACAATTACTGATTTTGTCACAGGTACATTTAATGCCCCGGATTCCCTATTATGGTTTAATGGCTAGATTAGTAAGCCGGGAGGGCCATAACTGTTTAATTATGCCATTAAATGTGTTTATGCATGTTTATGAGAATTATATTATAATATGATGTTAAATGCATGCATGTGAGTCCACATTTGTTTACAGGGGTGTTTTGGTAATTTGGCCCGTTGAGGGTATAATTGAATATTTGTTTGCATGTTAATGATATGTCGTGAGACCAAATTATAATGTGGATTGGTTCGAGTATTTCGACATGAGACGATCTTTAAACGTGATTTATCGGTGTGGTCATAACAGGTTTGAGCTCGGGGCTCGGGGTGAGTCTCGGGGTGATATTAATGGTTATAGCGTTACCGGGGATTTTAGGGTAACGGGATATGAATTATTGGCGTTTGAGGATATTGAGATTAGCGGGAATTGGGAAGCGTTAATTATGATTACCGGGATAAGCGGAAAGTACCAATTTTACCCTTGAAATGGTTTTAGAGGCTTTTGATGGCTTAAGGGTATTTTGGCCATTTGGGGTTTTGGATATATATAACTTAGGAGGGATGTAGAAGAACAAAATAAAAACAGAGATTGCCTTCTTCCCTTCCCGTACACTATCTTCCCTTCATTCTCCTTTTGGTGTTCTTGAGTTCTAGGAGAGGTTTCAAGCTAGGGAACTCCAAGGCTGGGTTGGTGGACTTGATTCAGCTTGTGTGGGAGGTTCAAAACAGGTTTCAAGGTGAGTCTTAGTCACTTATTTCAGGTGGTGCTCTGTTTTTATCTTTAGATTTTCAGCCTTTGATTCTTGTTGGAAGTTTGGATTTAAAGGGGTTTTGATTGATGGTTAGATTGGGTTTTGATGAGGGGAGGTTATGGGTGATGTTTAGGGGTTTAAATGGGTGGTAGGACGAGGTTTTGAGTTGGTTTGAAGGACTGGTTTGAGAGGAAAGAACACAGGGGAAAAACTGGGTTCGTGCGTGGGCGTGTTGCTGGTTTGGGCTGGGCGCCGCGACGCAGCTGTGGTGCGCTGCGACCCTTGCTGTCTGGCAGGGGGGAGCCCTCTCTGTTTGAGGGCGCGCCGCGGCGCAGCAGGGGAGGGTCGCGGCCCTTAAGGCCATTTTGACCAAAATGATGTTTTTAGCTTGGGGATTCAAACCTTAGGCCTCGGGGTTGAACCTAGTACCTGGTTGAGTTATGTTTGATGTCCCGGAGGCTAGATCTTGGTTTGGGAACCCTCAGTTATCATTTTTATTGATGAATCCTATATTTTTGTTATGACCAGGTGACCGTCGAGGAATTTAAAGGTTGATCGTTCTCAGGGATCATTCATATGCTAATTCTCACTCGAACCAGAGGTAAGAAAATAGTGTATGAATACAGTTGCACCCTGTATAGGTATATGACATGCGTGGTTTGATATTGAGGCATGTTGGTTGAGATATGTGGACGTGGATTGCATATTAAATGCTAATGAACGTTGATTACCTGTTTATGACACTGACTAGTTAGGGACCGACTCTAAAGTCGATGATCACGCATTGAATAGCTCTATAGCATTAGTGCGGGACCGACCCTAAGGTCGAAGAACTTATAAGCGCTTTCCTGGTCTATGACCAGATGTTTATATCCAAGGTGTATGACCCCGGTGATAGTTTGTCACATGGCTAGGGGACGCTGTCCATAGCACGACTCTAGAGTCGGGAGGAAGGTTATGTTGGTGACCATTCACCATGCACCTGTCTTGATCAAACTTAAGAAAGAATCACTTATCAGTTAAGCCCTGGTGACCCTATCGTCACATGGCTAGAGGGAGCTATGCTCAATATTGTGACTTTTGGCTATTGTCACCTATTTGCTTGGACTGATAGTCCTGAATGGTTATTATGATCGTTGTTGATATTACATCATGTTTTATTGTGTTTTCTTGCTGGGCCTTGGCTCATGGGTGCTTTGTGGTGCAGGTAAAGGGAAAGAAAAGCTCACCCAACCTTGAGTGGAGAGCTTGGGCGATGTTGTGTACATACAGGGCCGCTTGACCGCCACGGTCAAGGAGTTCTCAGAGAGACTAGGGGTTTACCCTATTTATGTCGCTTAGGCCGGCGGGGACTGTAAATTTGAAACAATAGTGACTCTTTTGTATTACAAACTACTTGTAAATATTTTGAAAGGCTCATGAGCAATTTATTTACTTAACAAAATGTATCCTTTCCTTTTTACTGGTCTTCACCTTAACCTGATAATAACGCTTAGATCACGTTTTTAACCAAAGGACTCGGGTAGCGAGTCAAATTTCCGGTTCACTGTTCACCGTAACTGTTCTGGGGTAACCAGGGCGTTACATGCAGCATGTACAGGTAAGAAGGTAACTTGGAGTACGATTCTTCAGGTGTCCCCCTGACATAACCGAGTGCCTTCTCTCTGCATCTCCAAGCCTTCATATAACTCATATCGATCCCAAAATTATTCTTCATATCCTCCTTTATGATGTTTGGTGGATAGCTAGTGCCATTAGTAGCATATTTTTTCTTGATAAGGTGCCCAATGACAGAAGGTGCTGCTTGACGGTGATCTTTTTGTCGCAATTCTAGTGAACAAGTATGTACACTATTATAAACAGTGATGTCAAACATCTCCGATCGCGCTACTTTTTTCCCTCTTATTCTCCAACCACAATCAGAATCCTTGCAAGTGATATACAACACATCAGTACCAGACTTCTTAACCATAAACTCAAAATTATTCTTCATTGCAAAGAGAGCCGGTTTGGTTTTCAATTCCATCTTGTTCTCAAATGTCTTCCCGAGATGTAATTCCCCAAACGCTACACCGGATGAGGGTGATTCAAAACGACTACAAGCTATGATATCTTCTTTTGTAAACATGGGAGCACTCCATTTTCTGTGATCTTCTGTTGAATTTATTGAAATGTTCCCTATATAGTTATATTCTGTTCCACCAGGACGACTAGAGCTGGTGCCAGGTGTTCGACGTCCTTGACTTGGTGGGTTCGTCCGTGCAATATGACGTATTGGTTGTTCTTGTTCTTCTTCTACTTGCAAATGTTTAGCTAATAGATCATCATCCACTGAAATGTCTCCTAAGTCCTCATTGTGTTCAGCTACCGGATCGTCATTCACATAGGGGTTGTACTCATACTGGTTGTCCCTCAGGTCACCAATAGGAAATCCTAAAGTATTGGTTGCTCCCTCAGGTCCGGGATTAACAGGAGTGACACACAAGGTCAACCTTTCTTTAGATGTTACTCCTAAGAATGCACAGACACCAAGATCACTTTCAACATGAACGGGTGTAAACGGTTGGTCGCCACAAGTGTAAGGAACCTCCAATTTCAACTCATAAATATGTTTATCAACTTTAAGTTCCATGTGCAATATGTCAAGAAGTTGCAAGTACGTTACAGTATCCTCCATCGGTATCACCATGCATTGAGGGTCCTTGAAAATCCACTTATTCCCTTGTAATTCCCAAACACCATTGTAGGATACAAAAACGTAGACAATAGAGCCTGTGTTGGAAAAAAAAAACATTAAAATTGTCAGGAAAACTGTCATTTTTTTAGAAATACATTAAAAAGGAACATTATCGAGCTTTATCGAGCTAACATCGAGTTTTATCGAGTTAGCATCGAGCTCTTATCGAGTTAGCATCGAGCTACAATTTCTCAAAACCGAACATAAAACCTAACCAAACCCTCCATCGAACCCTATCGAGCTCCTATCGAGCACATATCGAGAAACCTAAACCTA
Organism: Humulus lupulus; assembly: GCF_963169125.1. Lineage (NCBI taxonomy): Eukaryota > Viridiplantae > Streptophyta > Magnoliopsida > Rosales > Cannabaceae > Humulus > Humulus lupulus. The sequence continues at coordinate 231,187,561 of NC_084797.1, read as the reverse complement.
TCGAGCTCAAATATTGTAGGGTCCAATCGAACCCTTATCGAGTTTCCATCGAGCACAATCAAGCACTAACACCCAACCCTATCGAGCTATAATCGAGCTCACATCGAGCTCTTACAAGACCTTCTTCTACATACCATCGAGCTCATATCGAACCGTTATCGAGCAAAAAAGTTGCAGAAAATCCAGAAAAACACAGATCGCGGAATCTCTCAAAAAATCCCGAAAAATACACCAATATAGGCTCAGATCTGTTCAAAATAGCCAAAAAAAATGTAAACAAACAATACCCAATACATAAAATGTAAAATCTTATTACCCATGATTTTTCTCCTCCAAAAACTCTCAAAATAGATGTTGCCTTTGATATTAACGACTTCACAGAGACAATGGAGATGGCTAACAATGAGTTTGACAAGAAAATTATACAAAATTGTAGGTTTTATGGATGATTTCGTAAGAATGAGAGAGAGAGAGAGAGAGAGAGGGAGGGAGGAGAGTGGAAGAGAGTTTTGTGATTTTTTGATATAATGGGAGGGGTGTTTTGGGTATGGGAGGAATGTTTAGCATTAAATTGGAAATATTATTAGTGTTGGGATTTTTTTGGTAATATTTGGCATTATTAGACATAAATAATGAAATTTCCCCTATAATATTGGGCCTCTTCAAGCAAATTATAGACTAAATCAAAGCTAATGGAATTACAAATTAATGATATGTTTCTTAAAATTTCAATAAATTAATGAGCTATATGATAATTCCCTTTTTGCATCACATGTGACGCACAACTATCATTTTTTTTTTTAAAAAAAAGAAAAAGAAAAGAAGAACATACTTTATTTATTTTTTGACAAAAAAAAAGAACATACTTTAATGTCACATGTTTTCTTTAGAATTCATCCATCTACTGATAACAAAAACTAAAGAAAAGCCTTACTTTTTTTTCCCCTTGCTAAGTACTTGAGACAAATGAAAGGAACTCATCGTCGATTTCAAGCCTTGCCATATCATCTTTCTCCAAGTCAATATAAACTTCGATTCCATCACACGTTTTAGTGTCCATGAAAACAATAAAATTCTTGAACGGTAGAGGAACTTTCCCTACCCAAGATGGCTTTCCCCAACCAAAATCCTCATACAGAGAAAATCTACAAAAACTTGTGAAGTTAAGAGGAACTACGTCTCCTTTGGCGAATTCCACAGCATGTTCGTTTAAGAAACTCAACCCTTGATCAACACCCTCTTGCAGATTCTTCACGTGCTCTTTGCCACTGCCATTAATCATTAGCTCTCTCATCGCTTGCCTCGCAATTCCATCATAACTATCCTTATCTTCATAATTGATTTCATCTAAAGCTTTAACAAATACCCTGGACAGGTTCCCGAAGGAGTTATCATGGAGTGGAGGGTCAATCCTTGAACGAAGATTAAATGAATGAGTAACAATATAGAGCTTTTTCTGATGATCATGATCAAGATAAAACCCCACTTGAGTTGAAGCTATGTACCGAGCACATATGAAAGCAGACAAGGCCTCCACACGTGAAGGGATTCTAGTTTTGTCCCTAAATTTTTCTTTAAGAGCCTCTAGTTTAGATGATTCAAACACAAACCTTTTTGTTATGACATTCTTCATCAAGAAATCGACTTTTGGATCGTCAACGACTTGTTCAACATCCTTTGGTGGAAAATGTGTGGCAGATACAAACTGTGGTGAAACCGCATTCGAGTCCTCATCATCGCCTCCACGAGTAGCAGCTGCCCAGAATTTGAGGAACATCAAAGTTGATAAAGCGTCTTCAATTTTGTGACTAAAACGAGAACCAATTACTACCCCACCACAGCTGAAGATATTGAGTTGTGGATGCCAAGTAGTATATCAACTTTATCATCTAGCTCAAAAGGAATGAACTTGTGGAGATCATGGGGATCTGGATTTTGAACAACATCCGACAGCTCACAATTGACTTGTGCTTCCAAAAAAGGGATGCCCTCGTCGTTGCAATTGACAAATAGATCATCTTTTAGTCGTCCGGCTAATGGATAATACCGGCTTAAGACACGGGATAAGGATTTCTTAAGCTTGTGGGATATTTCAGTAACATTTTGGCTTTCAGAATTGTGTGGAAAGAACATAACAAAAGATATGTGATTATGGCCATGTAGTTGGTCTAGGAAGGAGAGTTGGTAATTGCGAAGGTGGCTGGGAGTGGGGTAGCATGGTTTAATAATCTCTTTGGAGAGTATTTCAACTTCAAACTTCATCTCTCTTTGAGCTAATCTCTAACTCAAAAAATAAAGATGGAAAAAGTTGTTCGTTTGTAACCATTTTTTTTTCATTATCATTGGACTTATATACATCATACATGTTGGATATATCTTATAAAGACAAATAATCAACCACCACGTAATTGACAGATGTGCCTAAATGTATATAATTTAAATCTCACGTCTAACCTAATACGCATATTTTGTAAGGTTAAGAGTGATAATACAGGGCTTTCCAAGCTAGAGAATCAAAATGGCTGTCAGCCAAGAAATAATCCCCTTTTTTTAACTAATCATCAATGCCTCAATCATATATATCATACAATTTCGAAAGTCAATGAATGTACAGTTTCGTATCTTTAATGTATTAATATTCTCACGTTTGAAAATTTAAATACGTGTGGACATCTTTACTGGTAGCAAGAAATATGAAACCTTGGAAAACTATTTAAATTTTATATTATTTATTTTACAAAATAATATTATGTTGATTAAATGAGTGACAAATAAAATGGGCATCACAAAACATTATTTTGTAATTTTGTAACATACAAAGGGATGTTACAAATCTGGTTACTGATTTGTAACTCTCAAAATATCACCATAATCAATATGTAAATGCATATTCTTGATTTGATTTTCATATGCTATAATGTTTTATAGTAGTTAGGTATGTTGTTTTGACCGCCAATAAGTGTTTGGATGTTACAAAATTGCATGGGAAAAAATTAGGGATGTTTTGGCAGCTTGTAACCAAAGCTGTTACTTGGGGTTACAATTCAGTAACCTAACAATTTCGGTTTTGAAGCATATTTTTTATGCTTTGAACGTTGTAGCTCCACAAGTAATAACCCCCAAATCATCCCTTGAAATGAAAAACACCAAATTTATCATTGGTAACAGCCAAGGGGTTGGTAGAATTTGAAAATCAAATTGTGATCCAAAATCTATTAATAGAGATCATTAGGTCACTTGTAAATATGAGTTTTTCATCTATTTTAGCACTTGACTGAAAAATTAAAAAGTTTGATAATTGCAGAGAGCTATTTTCTTAGTGAATAAGAGGAAATAAGCTTTTAGACAAAGGTTTCAAACCTTGTTCAAGTATAATGTCCCCACTAAAGGTTGTGTAATTTCCTTCTTTATTCTTGTTATTTTATTTATAACGTTTTCTTTGAGGTTGTATTCATCTTCTCCTCTTCTTCTATATTGTCTATATATATATTTTTATTTTAACAATCATCTTGTTCAATCGTATTTCTTGTTTAGAGTTGTAATATTGGTTTCTATTATATTTAATTAAAATATATATTTCTCTAACATTCAAAAGTTTATTCTCATTTTCAATGGAATGAGAAACCATATCAAGATCTTGTGATTATCCAACTTTAAAGGTGGTAGACAACATAAGTGTAAAGGTATGTGCTTCAAGCCACTCATGGGTAAGAATAGTTGATAACTCTACAAAATAGAGTTATTTTACTACTTTTTATATGCTAATTGTTGCTTAGTTCTTGAGTTTTTAATTAACTTATTAAGTTTTTATGTAATTTTTAATTTGTTAGTCTTATTGTTGTTTTCTAGATTTTTATATGTTTTATAGATATTTTATTATAATATGTTGTAGTTTAATTATTTGAAATTTGTGTTTATAGATTATAAATTAAAAAAATGTGATTTTATTGAACTTAATTCCCAAAGTAAATTAAATTTCAATTAGTATTTTCTTGGACTTAATTTGAGTTATTTTATAATTGAAAATATTTGATTCTAATTTATTATTTACTTATTTTGTAGGGAGTAAGTTGTATTTTTTTTTTTTTTGGCTTTGAAAAGAAAAGAAAGAATGGCAAATTTGAAAGAAAAGTGATATTTGTCAACATATGCCCAGGCCCAAGCTAGGCCCATGCCTGCCACCAGCCCAGGCCCGCTGCTACAGTACCGCCCCTTGCTCAGCCTTTCTCCAGCCGTGGCCTTCAAATCCTGCTCTTGCCAGCAGGTGCTCCAAAGCACCAAGGTTCTTCCACCAGCCTTTTCAGCATATATCACCAACATTCGGCCAGCTGTCACGCCACCAGCATCCCACAGCAAGCACTCCTCACCAGCCTTCATCACTCAGCCAATGTACACCTGCCCAGGCCCATTAGCATCACATGATGCACCGCCCCTTTGCATTCAGTCCAAGCTGCTTCCGCCAGGCCCAACCTTGCATCAGCCAGCTGCCTCCCTTCACTCACCAACGTGGGCCTGCTCCCTGGCCCAATCTTCAAGGCCCAACAGCCTGCTCCCATTCAGCCAGCCGAACCCACTCTGCCACATCCACCAATATGGCTACAAAAAACCATATTTTTTCCCAATGTCCTCTTTTTTATTTTCACTAAAATATCAACTCACTCTTCCATATTTTTCTCACCTAAATAAACATTCCTAATTTATTTTTTTATCCTAGCTTTTCACTAATATTTTACCCAACCAAACATTTCATCTTTCCAATACTCTTATACTTACTCTATTTATCCTACCACTTCCCAACACAATTAAATTAATCAATTTATTTATTTTAATTTGATTAACTCCATATTTTGCCTATAAATAGAGTCTTGTAAGACCATTTGAGGAGCTCTTCTTCTTCATCTTTTCAACATCTTCTACACATATTTTTCTCTCTTCTTTTCACTATTTTCTCTCTACCATTTTCATCTTTTGAAGAGCATGTCAAGTATGTTATTTTGTAATTTTTATTTTTATCTAGTTATGAGCTTCTAATCTTTTTCAAATGTTATTAAGATGATGATGAAGCAAAATGTAACTAGATAGTATTTTTTTTTTATTGTATGTTGATTTCCCATTTGTGTAATATTGTTTATGGATTTTTCTATCAAAGATATGCATTTTCATCTATTATTGAGTGTTAAAGCATATTACACTTAGTTCTTCATTATGCAAAAATATGATATTCTTTGATTAAATGTTTTTCATTAAATTGTTCACATCTAACTCTCAGAGCATAAGTATCATATTTTGCCTAAACATAATCTCTTTTATTTTTTGTAGTTTCATTAGGTTGTAACTGTAGAGTCCAAGAACTTTACTTAGCTAATTGTTTAGTAGTATTATAGTATGTTTAGCGTTATCTTTGTTACTATGGATTTTTGGTTCAGACCGGGAATTATTTGGACACTCATAGTAGTACTTATAGATTTTCTAAGTTTAACCTATAGTTTAAGAATATTAAGTATAACCTAAGGTTTGATTAATGTGACTGATATTAAGGATTATATTTACTATATTATAAGGTTTAGACATCAACCAATAGGATTTTAAGCACATGTTATGAATGGTGATTAAGGATTAAAGATTTTTGAGGATTAAATATAATAAGGAGTAAAGTTTGAATGTTATAGGGTCAGTCAGCAGCTTTGAGTACGTTGAGGGCTTAGTCAAGGCTGTTTACTCCATTCAAACTTAGCTAAAAATGTGTAATTTCGTGTTTAAATATTCAGCGTGTGCCGATATATCGCAGCTATAGGGGGCGATATGTCGCAGCACGTAGATACGGAAAACACGAAACGATGCACGGTCGCCTCGGGCATACTGGCCCAGGCGATATATCGCCTACAGGGGGCGATATATCGCCTCCTTCAGCATGGATTCAAACTCTTTTGAATTCATTTCCTTTCATCCATTCAAACTCCTTCAACAGTCCAGCATCTTTTGAACGAGTCTTCAGCCTCTGCTGAACGATTATTCAAATGATTTTCACCTAAAAAGCCATTATTTTTATTCAAGTAAAATCAAGATATTTTCATTCCCAAACTCTATAAATAGGACCTAGAACCCAGCCATTATTCACCATTTGCTCTAAGTTCAGAAGCTGCTAGTGTTAAGTGAGTGTGAGAGTGTAAACACCTGGTTTGGGGAAAAACTAAAAGCTTAAACATCATAAGCTTATCAAACACTTTGGGAAGTGAGTTCTATAGTATTTCGGTGGAGGTTAGATTGATCTTGCAAATCTTTGAGGTAAACCCGAAACTCTACTTCATTCATTTCATGTTCTCAAAACCTTCTACTCAGTCCCCTAACCTCATTCTTATTTTGGTTAGGGAATCCAAGTTCTTAAGCATATAAGTCGGTAAGTATGTTTTTATGGTTTAGTCTTTCCATCCTTTTCATTTCTTCTTCTTCTTTCAACTCACTCTTGTTCATTATGGTTTTAGGAGTGTTCCAAAAGTCCCAACTCAGTCCATTATATCCCGGTAACTTTGGTAAGGAAAATAGGCTAGAATCTATATGTTTATGTTTATGCTATTTTATGTGTTATGTTTTCATATGTTATGAATATGTTATTGATGTGTATGTTGTAGGCTTGGGCATATGCCCTATTTGACTAACAAGACCCCAAAAAGATTGTGGGCATAAGCCTATTTAGCTGGTAGGACCCCACTAATCTCATGGGCATAAGCTTGTTTAGTCTATGGGACCCCAAGTAATAATGGCCATTATAATAAGTGAATTATGTGTTATGATATGTCTTTACGTTATTATGAAATTATGTTTATGTTTATAACTATGTGTTAGATTTTTCCTTGCTGGGCATTAGGCTCACTCCTTTCTGTTTATGTGCAGGAAAATATGCTTAGAGGCGGTAAGATTCGTGATGCTTGGAGGATGTGTATCGATGGTGAATGGAGTCAAGGGGCCGAGCGTTATTCGATTCGAGGATGTAGTCTCATTTTATATTCTTTTTATGGTTTTACATGTATTTTCCGCATTATTATGTAATGTCTTTTATTTTTAATCATGTTTTGTTTTAAAAAGACAATGGGATCCCATAATCCTTCTTAGTATTCTGTTTGTTTGTAAATAACTCTCATTTTGCAAGTTACTCAATAAATTATGGTAGTTTCGTAAAAATATAAGTTTTATGTATAGTTTCGTTAATGGTCCAAATAGTCTAGAGTAGTGGGTCATTACAGTAACACAACTAATGCTTAGAAATTATATCTTATATAAGTGAAGAAAAATCCTACATTTTTTAAAGAGTAACTTGTGCTTGAATAGAAAATATATTTTGAAAAAATATATAGTGTGATTTATTTCAACTATATCAAAACTTGGGAATCAATATACTTATAAATACTATTGAACTTGCATTTTGTGGATTCTAAAATCTTAATAATCTTATTTTATATATCTCATTTGAAAACCATTTTTTTCTATTTAATCTTAAATCTTTTTATTACTTGTCTTTTATTTTTCTAAAACAAAATCTCATCAAATATTTGGAACTAGGTTAGAATATTATTGCTTTGTTTGAAATAGTTTCTTTTGATGTTAGTCAACTCCCATGGGTTCGACCTCGTACTTACATGAACATTATATTCCGAAACGATTCGTGCACTTGCGAGTATAATATTTAAAACATACCCGTTTTGGGTCCAACAATAGTTATTTATCTTTATACATTATTTTGTATAATAGTAATGAGAGTTTATTTTACATATTAGCATGCTTCCATATGTTGTTATATGAATAATTGTGTGTAATGATTTTAATCTGTTATATAATTGTCATATAGTATGGCAATGAGAATTTTTATGCATGGTAATTTTATAAGCTATATCTGACATGCCTATATATTGGTTTTGTAAAATAATATAGTCTATAAATATGAGAATATTTGAATTATCATATGCGTATGATATTTGAGAATTATATTTACATATTTATTTATGAGAATAAAGAGGATTATTTGGGTATTTAAAACTTTTCCATTCAAGTGATGTGGATCTCATTTTATAAGATAAGAAAAGAGAAACCTAAGGGGTTACATCTTTCAATAGATTTGGCTTGTTATTGCAAGAAAAATAGTTCAAGGTGGATCCAAAATTTTGAGATAGCATATTGTCTAATAGACTTGGAGTCTAAAGTGTGGTCAAAGAAAAATATTTGAGAATTACTTGATTCTTATATATTTAATAATATGTGTCTCTATGAAGAGAGATTATACAATCGGGGAAGCAATTTTTAAGAACCAAAGTAGTGAATAAATTGTTGAGAATTTTGTTCACCTTGGTTCAAGAAAATAAAAGGGTTATGATTAAAATAATCTCGATTATGAGATAATTTTAAATCATGAGAAATCAAATCATTTAAATAATTCAATGAGAGGGTTTATTATTTTTTTATTTAAGTTTATAAATTTGACATCACTTAATCGGTTTTGATGTGAAAACCAATATGTGTCAAAATGATATTTTTAACAGATCTCAAAAAGACTCTTAAAAGATTCGCAAAAGTAATTTTGAGATTATTTAGACAACTAAAGTAAAATTAGTAACTTAGTTGTTATCATCATGAGTGCAAGTTATTTTGAGAATAACATCTAACCCATAATAAAATGAAGATATTTTATTAATCTTGGTATTTTAATTTAAATATCAAGAGAGCGTATTGCATGAAATGTTAGCATTAATTAGTTAACAAAATATGAATAAGGGATTAAAATATTATCTTATTCTATGTTTGTGATTATTTGCTTTAGAAATTTTCACATTTTATTTGTATCTACATATTTTATTTTGTGAAATATAAAATGAAAGCAAACCAAGGGAATGTTACTTTCAAAAGAGTGTGTGTCTTGCTTTTGTAAATAAATGAGTAAAAATAAACTAACAATGAGGCTTTGTTTATTTTGAACTATTGTGAAATTATCATGTGGTTTAAGGCCTCGTGATGAATTTTGGGAATTATAAGCCTAGTATTATCTTGGATGATAAAATGTATATATAAGACTTAATAGAAATAAATATATTTCTATTTTAAAGTGATATTTCATTGCTATTTTATGAGAGAAATGTGGAAGTAATGCTCCAATATGAGTCAATCTATTTTGTTGAGAAATGATTGATTAAACTAGTCATCTTATTAAAATATGCACATACAAGATATGTGATTTGGAATTCTACGTAAATCCAATTTATTTTAGCTACATGTGTATAATATGAATAATCTAGATACGTTTGATGTCTAAAGGTCTTTTTTGCGAGATATTTGGTTCAAGAAGGAATCAATTCAAAACATAAATGGAGTTATTGAAACAAAGAGGTTTCTATATTCAAAATCAAGATAAAAAATATTATCTTAGATATTAGAGTGTGAAAATAGTGGGGGTGTTGACTTGGGTCAAACTCACTATTTTGATCAAATGTGTAAATGTTTATGTTATTCCTAAAAAATACGAGGATGACGTGGCGAATGAGAAGTTATGTCCAGGTCCTATAGGGAAGTCGGCCAGGCCAAGACGTGGTCGGCCTGACCCCGACACCTAGGGGTGGTTGGCGAAAGCATTCCCAAGAACCCCCTGGGGGTGGTCGGCCTAAGCATGCCCAAGAACCCCCTGGGTGTGGTTGGCCTGACCCCAACCCTTAAGGGTGGTCGGCCCAAGTATGCCCAAGAGCGCCTAGGGGTGGTCGGCCCGACCCCTACCCCCAGGGGTGGTCGGCCTGACATGCTCAAGAACCACTTGGGTGGTCGGCCCACCCTATTCTTCATAGGGTGGTCGGCCTAAACTCCCAAGTACACTTCACTGAGAAATACTCGCACTTGTTCAAACTGATATCAAACAGGTCCAACACTGTAACTCCCACTTCTTTCTACAAATGCATTATAACAATTATGAAAAATAAGACAAGATATTTTATTCATATTTTTGAGTGCATTACAATGTTAATCGAATGCTAGAGCTATTAAGTAAAGTGGAAGAATAACTAATGAATACGAAACTATAATATTCATTGGCATTTCATTAGTATAATACCCATAGAATGATGTTAAATACAAGCAAACAATCACTAAAGTTATGAACAATAAAGAGAAATTCATGATTTGATGATGAATTTTATCTAGAAATGGTTGAAGGAACAAATATTTATAGGACAAAAAACTAGCCGTTATGACCGTTGGTGAATAGTGACCTGACCGTTGGGGATATAGATGTATTCTATTGTGGGATTTTAACAATTCTAATTTGTTGAAGTAACTAACACATGAGAATAATTAATTTATGGATGTTAGAGAAACTTTTTCAGAAAAGTTTGTAAGTACCAAATGTTGGACTAAGTAATATAAGAAGATTGAGAAATTTTCATTTTTTCCTATTCACCGGGTAGTATTCATAGTGGGTCCCACAATGGGGTCCGCATGGGTCCCACAGCGGGGTCCACCCCATGGTTCCCACATGATGATGCAGTAGTGATACAATGATGACTTTAGCAAACCACCATGCTTATATTTTGAATATTTTATTATTCCACTATGCTTGATATTTTAAATATTTTATTAGCATAGTAACCCAAAATTTTCCTATAAATAGCCATTCCAAAACTCATTTTGAATCACAAAACCTCATTTTCTTTCTCTTACTCTACCCAAAAAAATCTTCTTAACACCTTTCTAAAGTTCTAAACCTCAAAGATCTAAGCGAAGTTTTGGCCATAACGCTAGCCTACAAAAACCTTTTAGGTAAGCTCTTTCCCGAGCCTTTCATTTCAGTTATTTAGTTATTATATATATACAGATTAATTTACTATGCCGTTATAATGCCAAAATTTATATATAGATTATTTTACTATGCCGTTATAATGCCAAAATTTATATATAGATTATTTTACTATGTCGTTATAATGCCAAAATTTATATATAGATTATTTTACTATACCGTTATAACGCCAAAATTTATATATAGATTAATTTACTATGTCGTTATAATGCCAAAAGTTATATATAGATTATTTTACTATGTCGTTATAATGCCAAAATTTATATATGGATTATGTTACCATGCCATTATAATGCCAAAAGTTATATATAGATTACTTTACTATGCCATTATAATGCCAAAATTTATGTATAGATTATTTTACCATGTCGTCATAATTTACAATGCCATAAATTGAAATATAAACTATTTTTTTATGTATCTTTATAATACTAAATTTATATAGGCTATGGTCACACTTTGGATTATTTGGACTTTTATTATATGACCTTATTCCCTATTATTATGGACTGATACTATGACCTGGACATTTCCGTATGACCATGACCATGACCACGACTTTTAGATCGGGATCTTTCCATGGACAATTATAGTATGACCATACGCCTGGACATAAAATAAACAATAAAATAAGAAAAAAAAATGGAATAATAACAACTATAAACTAAAATTACATCATGTAGATTTTATGTAAGTTAATAGTTTGTGTTTCTATCAGGAAGCTAACAATTTCTGTTGTTTTATCAAGACGCAAGGTAAGTAGAATACAATACAAGTCTTTTATGTGTCTTATGTGCATTTACATGCTTTATATGTTATCCTGCCATGTTGTTATGCATAAGTTATTTTTAAGAATATTATATTTCTTATGCATAAGCACGCTTAATGTTCACAAACAAGTTATTGAAAGCGTTAAAGTAGAGGTGCTGCTTGGGAGACCTACGTCCCAAAAATGTAAGGAGGGAGATGTACTTCCCTATATAATGAATGTTTATGAGGGAGAAATTCCCTATTATCATGTTTATGTTCAGGTGGTAATGTGATTCCCTATGTAAGGCCGGCAGCAGCATCCTCTAGGGCCCAAAAGAAAGGAAAGTGAAAGAAAGAAAATACATAACATGTTGCACGTTTATTTTAATGCATATGAGGTAGTTATTCTACTTACTGAGCCTTAGCTCATCAGATAATGTTTTGTATGGTAGGTAAGATGCCCCAAATATAAATTTTTGATGAGTATACGTGGAGCCAACATGACTGTACATATGGGGCTGACCTGAAGGGAATGGAGTTCTGCTATGCTATTTTATAAATAAACGAGAAACTTGATTTTATATTTATATTTCATAAAAAGTATTTTGTGAACTTTATAATTTACATAAAGCTTTAAAAGTATTTCATGAACGTTGTAATTTATATAAAGCTTTTAAATTTATCGGTTGGATACATTTCTAATTCTACGTTAAGGTATAGTAACGCCACAAAAATTATTTATAAAAGTATTAAGATTTGTATGTAAGATAAAGTTTTTATTTAGTTTTTGGATATTGTATGGTTTGAAGTTATGAACATTAGTTTATGTAATGTTTAATGAAATTTTTGTAAATTCAGAATTTCAGTATTGTCGTATTCAGGTTAAACTTTGTTTTTACACTATATATGTATGTTAAGAAAGGAGGTCGTTATAAACACCCAGAAGATCACAGGTCCAACACCCAGAGGATTAATAGATCCAACACCCAGAGTGTCATCAGGCCTAGCACCCAAGCTCTGAAGGGTCATCAGGCCTAACACTTAAGTCTCATAGACCAACCAAGACTTAACATTTTCCCAGAGGTTTCAATTGTGCATTATCTACCACAATCCAGAGAAACAACGAGAAGACCCATGATCTCATAATCATGGGGAGGTGGGCACGTATCTCCATTACCTAATAATGGTGTACCAAACCATGATCCCAGTATTACTGATCATATAACAGCCCCTTAGTACTATAAATAAAGGACCTAGGGCTTCGTTTCAAGGGATCGCTTTTTCTGGAATTTTTGAGATCTAAAGAATATTTGGGGAGAAACTCCGGGCAAATTAGAAACGAGAGAATACTTTTGTTCATCGGTGTAATTGTTGAGTGATTCAATACTGAAAGCTAAGTGGATTAGGTTATTACTGTTCATCAGAACAGGGCTGAACCACTATGAAATTTATGTGTGTTTGTTTAAGATATTCGTACGATGTCGTTTATTATATTTATTTCATTCAAAAGGTGTCGTATACTGTACATACGACTGTTGGCCAATTTCACAGGTCAACATTTTGGTGCTTTCATTGAGAGTATGAAATCAAGAAACACACTTTCATCAGTTTATGATGCCTCCAAAACCCAACCAGACAAAGAAGACGACTCGCAGGGATTCCAACACTCAAGATCCCATCGATCCCGCTAACGAACCTTAGGTGAAGGTTGGAAACCAACCTGATTCAGAAGATCCACAAGATGCTCACCGGGAGGAGATGGCGTAATTTTTGGCGAGGCAGGAGGCCTTTGCTGCAAAAATTGCCCTCCAGAGTGCGACTATGGAACGACAACGACGGGAGATAGATGATTAGGTCCAAAGGATGATCCAAAGGGAGCAGGAAGCTAACCAGAGACGCCAGGAGGCTGCTGTGGCCCTAGAGGCGGCAACTCAGTTAGGCCGAGCTAACGCTGAATCTGCTGCTTAGGCGGTGAGGGAGGCTCAGGCCAAAGTAGCAGGAATGCGAGACAGCAGTAATAGAGAGTCCCAGGGGAGGAGTCGAACCCCACAGACACTTTAAGAGACAATTTCCCAGAGACAGGATGAAGAGGCACAGTCCAAGACTGCCTCCACCATGACTAAGAAGAATAACACTTCATCGCAGAGTGGGAGTGTTACCAACCCGAAGGCCCCTTCCCAGGGGGACAGACGAAACAATGCAGGAGATGAGGGTCAAACATCTAAGAGGCATGACAGAAATGGAAATGGCCGCTCAAAATCTCAAATTCATGTAGGAGGGGAGAGGCTCAAGGGCTGGGTCGTACCGACAAGGGCAAGGCAGACCTGCCACCCCTACAACCTCAATCTCGCAAGGGAAAAGAATCGATGAACAACACCAATATTGTGTTCGATAGGCTCGAGAAAGATGCACAACCTCTGGATTTGAGGGAAGTCATCAACAAGAGGACCAACACTCAGGAGGGGGTACTACGGACGTCTATCCCACCTGGAGCAGCAATCCCACCAGCAGTGCAGGCTCAAATAGATGCACTCATCATGGTTGTTCATGGTTTGACAAAGAAACCTTCCAATATCGAGCTGACACATAGAAGTGGGTGTTACACCCTACTGCCTTAGAGTCGTTACTAAGTGAGTTTAAAACGTGCAATTAACTCGCTAATCGAGGTTTTAGGTAAAAAGTGTAGCTAAACTGTAATAAAAGTCATACAATTTGAAAATATAATCATCCATTGAAAATTATAAAGCGATATACATTTGGGATCCCAAAATACTGTTTAGAAATATTTACAACTCAAAATTATAATTAGAGTCGACTAAACGAGAAAATCAAGTTTAGTACAAACATCTTCTCAAAAATACCCTTGGCCATGGCAGCCAGGCGTGCCAAACATGTATGCGTCGCTTCACGCTCTCCGTACTCATGGTTGGTCAACTTTCCCGTTGCCCTTACCTGCACCATAGAGCACTCGTGAGCCGAAGCCCTGCAAGAAAATTCCACACAAGCAAGTAACATATGCATAACATCATTCAACCCATAACAAAACCGCCAACAGGCTAAACACATAACGGTCATGTCGTCCCTAGCTCTTTACCAGGCCCTAGGTTTGCGGTCTATACCGTGAGGATATCCCAGGTATCCTATAGGGTATAACCTTGGCAACTCGCACTCCGCATGCTTAATGCTACTCCCGGCCCCTTGCCGTACTCGGCCTTCCCGTTCTCGGCCTTTGCCGTTTCTGGCCCTCGCCATTCTCAGCCTTCACCGTTCCCAGCTCTTGTCGTTCATTCACATATATGCATACACGGCATAATTAAACAAACAATTAAACACATATAAACATAATCAATGGGGCTACACCCTGCAACACAATCATATAGGGTCGTGCCTTGCAACACAAACTATAGGACCTCACCCTGTGCGACGGGTACAACAGCTTTATTACCTGTGTCCCGAGCTTTCCGAGCAACCATATCCCGAGCACAGTCCCCTAGTCTGAGCCTTACTAAAAACCTAGTCACAACGCATCAACAACATCCATCCATCAAGTTCTAATCCATTAAATTACTTTGCCTCATAATTCTAGTCTTCAGGACCTTGAATTCTATCAATCCGGGTGATAAAATCCATCCTGAGCCTTAACTGTTAGATTCCCGAGCCTAAAACCTCCTTGGAGTCCAAAAGCACACTAAGTGTCACGGCCCCATGAACCCATGCCGCGGCCCGCCTTAACCAGAAACCCCAACCCCCAAAACAGGGCATGCGTGCCGCAACCTAAGCTAGGGTGTGTCGCGACCCGCCCTTCTTCCTAGCCTCAAAAATGTTGTAGAGGGCCGCGGCTCAGCAAGAATAATGTCACGGCCTGATTTTTCAAACCCTGAAAAATCCTCCATTTGCTCCACCAAAACCAAGCCAATTTACCCCAAAATCAACCCAACAATCCAATTCATTTATCACAAAAGTTCTAGAACAGTCTCAGCAACAAAACCTAACAAAAATCTAGCTTTAAAACTCATCATATCCCAATTCTAATCTCCAACTTCAAAACCTCAAGAAAACTAGAAACCCAGCTAGTAATCACAGAATTAATTAGCTAAAATCACAATTTAAAGCTTACCTTAGCCTCTGCTTGAATCCACAAATTAAAACTTAGTTAATCCCCAAGTTTTAGAGCTCCAATTCCTAGCTTGATCTTCAAAGTTCCCCTTGGTATGGCTTAGAGAAAAGAGAGAGAGAGAGAGAGAGAAGAGGTTTGGCTTGGTTTCCCTTAGCTTCTGAATACTTCCTTAGTTTGTTTTTCCTAACTTAAGTCTCTAAGGTTACCTCAAAGGATCGGGATACCAAAAACGTCCCCGAGGGAAAAATGGTATATTTCCCCGATATTCCCTCCTAAACACTCTAACTTCAAATATATCTCCAAATATTTATTTTCGTAACCCGATAACCCCATAAAATGTCTAATGCCTGAAATACCCCTCGACTCTCCCCGAGTCGGGTATTCGACCCCGTTGTGACTTTCTTGCCAAACAGCTCCCTAAGACCGTCTCAGATCGTGCAACACGGTTATATCACAAATATATCAAAATATTCACAATTATTACATTTATGCCCCCAATGGGCTAAAGTTACAAACATGCCCCTAATAACCAAACGGGGCCCACATGCATATTTAATTCACCTAAACATGCATCTCTAATCACATACTCATCAAAATTCACATATTATAATAATAAATCGCTTATTGCCCTCCAAGCACTCTAATCAAGGCCCTAAGCCTTATTAGCAAATTTGGGACGCTACAGTGGGAGTCCCTTCAGTCCCAATATCCAAGCTGCTCAACCACCACCGAAATACAAGACCCCAAAACTCCCAACATACACTGGGAAGGAGGACCCAGTACGACACATTGGGAAGTTCGAGGATCAGATGGAGTTACTCAATGTGGAGCATGATTATAGGTGCAGGGTATTCCCTACCACTCTCTCCAACTCAGCCCAGGAATGGTATTAGAAATTCAAACCTAGATCCATCACTTCCTGGGTGCAGTTCAGGAAGGACTTTTGCAAGGTCTTCAGTGCCGGACAGATTCAACTAGTTTATGCCAATCAGCTAGCTGACATCAAGCAATGGAAAGATGAATCCCTCAAAGACTACATCCAAAGATTCATGTGAAAGGAAAACCGAGTGTCCACAGTAGTAGATGAAGGGAAGTTCATTGCCATCTCGGCAAGAAGAATTTATCGTAGTCCCTTGTGGGATAGCATACGCAAGAACCCATCAATACCTTGCAGGAGTTCCTGGACCGAGTCGACAAATACATGAAGCTAGATGACGCTATCATGAAGGAAGAAAAAGGCATAAACTATCCGACCACTATTAAGGAAGACAAGAACGGCGCAAACCCTTAGGGCGGCAATGAGGGCAATGGTAAGAAGAGGAATACCTTAGGGATCGAGCAGGGTGGAGAAAAGAAAGCTAAGTTAGCACCCGCTGACAAACAGCCTAAGCACCAACCCTACCAGCCCAGGTTCACCAATTAGACCATCCTGACTACATGAAGGACTGAGATTTACTTGGCAACATACCAAGAGGTACCATACCAAAAGCCACCACCCTTGCATTCAGAAGGAAAGAGAGACAAGAATAAGTTTTGTCGTTTCCATAATGATTATGGGCATGACACAAATGAGTGCAAACAATTGAAGGATGAGATAGAGTTCCTTCTCTGATCAGGAAAACTCTTGAGGTACCGAGTCAAGACCGAAACATCGAGCAGGAATCCAGAATTCCAAAGGCAGAGGAGTCCACCACTAGAGCCAGCGGCCTTAGACTTCACACTGGATACCATATGTGGGGGGGCCCACATAGCAGGTAATAGTAACAATGCTCGTGTTGATATGCAAGGACCCTCAAACATGAGGTAGGGGAGTCTTCCCAGTGCATGGAAGTCAAGGAGCGGTCTCCAAAAAATTTGAAGTATGAAAGTAAATCTCTCACTTTTACTTAGGATGACGCCAGGCACGTGAGGTACCCCCACAATGACCCTCTTATCCGTACCATTCAAATTGCCAATGCACGAGTGAAGAGATGCTTGGTGGATACGAGAAGCTCAGTAGATATCATCTACAAAACATCCTTTGAGAAGATGAAGCTCATAGTCAAGGACCTGACACCTTGTTCCCAAGTGATATATGAGTTCATGGGAGAATGCCTAGCGCCAGCAGAAATTATCAATCTACCGGTCACGGTGGAAGATGCCCCCAGGCACAAGAATTTGATGACAGAGTTCTTGGTGGTAGATTGCCCATCAGCTTACAATGTAGTGCTCTGGAGACCCCTCCTAATGGCGTTACACGCAGCAGTGTCTAACTGGCATCTATCTTTGAAGCTCCCCATAAGCGCAAGGCAAGGATGAATACAGGGTAACCAAAGGGAGGCACGAGAATACAATAATGTGTCATTGGTCAAGACAAAGAAAGGACCATGCATAAAAAACATGGTAGTAACCTATTGCAAAGAGAAGGAAGGAACCGATGAGGTTGTCCACATGGAAGTTGACGTTGAAAGAAACACTCTACTGGAGCCGAGGGCTCCTTTTAACGAAGATTTGTTATTAAAGCAAGTTTCCCAAAGTGAGGGAAACGGCATCGATCGTCGCTTTGGGGATGACATCATGGGGGTAGGACCAATCGAAGAGCTTGACGAAGTCCTACTACATGAGGAGGACCTGACTAGAGTAATTAAAGCTGGGAGGAGCTAAAGGTGGAAATTAAGGCAGGGTTGGTAGAATTTTTTAAAAAAACTAGGATGTCTTTGCCTAGTCACATAAGGACATGGTTTGAATTTCTCCATCCATTATAAGCTATGTCCTCAATGTGGACAACAACTACCCACTTGTGCAACAAAAGAGGAGATTGCTTGACAAAGACCAATCGCAAGTCTTGAAGAATGAGGTCGAGTGGCTCAGGGAAAACAGTTTTATAAGAGAGGCCTACAACCCAAATTGGGTATCAAACCACGTGCTGGTCCCAAAGCTAAACGGGAAGTGGAGAACATGCGTGGACTTCGCAGATCTGAACAAGGCCTTCCCCAAAGACTGCTTCCCACTACCCAGAATAGACAACTGATCAATGCAATAGCAGCACATGAAATACTCTCATTCATGGATGTGTATTCTAGGAATAATCAAATAAGTATGCACACTGCCAACGAGGAACATACTAGCTTCCAGACAGACAAAGGATTGTACAGTTATAAGGTGATGCCATTCAGCTTGAAGAAAGCAGGAACCACCTACCAGCGTTTAGTGAATGGCATGTTCCGAGACTTGATCGGCAAAAATATGGAGGTATATGTCGATGACATGTTGATCAAGTCCAAAGAAGCTAGAGGGCATGTTCGAGACTTGGAGGAATGCTTTGCAATACTTAGAAAGTATAGCATGAAGTTAAACCCTCTCAAGGGCTCGTTTGGAGTTTCATCTGGTAAGTTTCTCGGATACATAGTCAATTCATGTGGAGTCAAGGCTAACCCCGAGAAGATCAAAGCATTGATCGACATAAGTCACCTACCACAATCAAAGAAGTGCAAAGCATAATAGGGAGAGTAGCCGCCCTCAGTAGGTTCATATCAAAGTCTATGGACAAGTTTGTTCCTTTCTTTAACTTACTGAGGGGTAGCAAAAAGATCCAATGGACTGAGAAATGTGAAGAAGCTTTCCAAGCCTTGAAGGAGCATTTCGCTCAACCTCCCATCCTAGTGAAGCCAATACATGGTGAAGTACTATTCATCTATTTGGCAATCACTGAGCATGCAATCAGCGCTGCTTTGGTAAAAGAAGAGAACAGGGTACAACACCATGTGTACTATATCAGTAAAAGGCTAGTATTTGTGGAATCTAGCTATCCTCCTCTTGAAAAGCTAGCCTACAATTTAGTAATCGCCTCTCAAAAGCTACATCCATAATTCCAAGCTCACTCGATTCGAGTTCTGACCGATCAACCGCTGAGACAAGTTCTTCAGAAACCAGAGGCCTCGGGACGATTACTCAAGTGGGCAGTGGAACTGGGACAGTTTGATATCACTTATCATTCGAGGATGGTGATAAAATTACAAGCATTGGCAGACTTCATAGTCAAAGGCACCAACCTTGAAGACCTTTCCTACCAATCGAAGAATGGAGATACCGAGAAGGAAGGAGATACACCTGTAAGGAAGCTATATGTTGATGGGGCATCCAATGAACATAACTTAGGCGCATGAATCATACTGATCACTCCGGAGAATCACCTCAGATTTGGATTAAATGCTTCAAACAACGAGGTTGAGTACGAGGCATTATTAGCAGGATTATGCTTGTCTCGGGATGTGCATGCATAGTCCTTGGAGATATTCAGCGATTCCTAGCAAGTGGTGTACCAAGTACTGGGGGAGTATCAAGCCAAGGGACTTAGGATGCTACAGTACCTGAACAAGGTGAAGGATTTGTTGGCACAGTTGAAAAAATACTCAACTATACAAATCCCGAGAGAACAAAATGCCAATGCTGATGCCTTAGCCAAGCTTGCTAGTTCCAAAGATGCGGACACCCTGAATGTCATTCCCGTCGAATACCTGGTAGAAAGAAGCATAACCGAGCAGGAGACACTACTTTTTGAGTTAGGAGATACATGGATGACCCCTATTATTAACTATCTAAACTAAGGAGTAGTACCTAGTGATCGAAATAAAGCAAGGATGTTGGTGAGACCAGCTGCACGATATGTAATAGTTGAAGGGGTCCTGTACCGACGAGGGTACTCCCTACCACTGCTAAGGTGCGTTACACTCGACCAGTCAAAGATATTAATGATCGAGGTACACGAGGGGTTTTGTAGAGATAACGCTGGCGAGCAGAGCCTATCAAAGAAAATCCTAAGACAAGGATACTTTTGGCCTACGATGAATGAAGACTCTATGGAGTATGTCAGAAGATGCCACAAGTTTTAAATGTTCTCCAATATACCTCGGGCGGTACCTAACGAATTAACACAAATGCAAAGCCCTTGACCCTTCGCTATATGGGGGATCTACCTAATCGGAAAGCTGCCTACGGGAAGAGGAGGAGTCCAATTTACTGTACTAGCCATGGACTACTTGATAACTCTAAAAAATAGAGTTTGTACGCCCTAATTTTCCACGGGCTATTAGCGAGCTGAGATATGGCATAATTATATCAGCCACGTGGATACCACGTGGCCGGAGCTGCTGTCGTCGGGTCCTACCTCTTTAGCTCGAGGTAGCCAAAGTTTTATCAAGATTATTTAAGGGCCGAGTTAGAATATGAAGACTGCAGGTCAAGAAGGCATCCAGCTCGAGGCACGAGCTAGAGTTGGAGTTGGAAGCTGTGACTCCTTATGAAGTCAACCACGCAATGTAAACGTGTATATATATCAGACATCACGTGTCTGATATATCCTTGAATTCTCGGACACGCAGCATGAACGTGCGTATTCAGGCACCCACGACTGGGTTGGGCCATGCGGCCCATTATCCTCCTTACCTATTGATTAGACCACACTTCATTTGTCAGGTTTTAGGAATTAATCATGAATGTCACATAAGTGACATGATGGGTAAGAAGGTCACGGGATGACCCCCCTTTACCAACTCACAGGTGCCCTCCCCTATAAATATGGAAACCCTGGGAGTTGCAAAGGGTTGGATTCTATTGTGTAACGAAATACCCTATAAAGAATACCAGAAATATAACAATAATATTGGCTGGTGGAGTAGAAGGATTTTAACCTTTGAACCACCTAAAAACGTATTCATATCATCAGTTCATTTTAAGATCATTCATCTATTTCAGTTCATTATTCAGCACTAATCCATTTCTCTTATTTTCTTAATTACCTGTTGGCGAAGAACCGCGTCAACAGAGTTATTTTACCATATTTTATAAGCTAATTGTTGCTTAGTTCTTGAGTTTTTAATTAATTTATCATGTTTGTAAGTAATTTTGAATTTATTAGTTTTATTTTGATTTTATGTAATTTTATGTGTTTTTGGTATTTATTTTGTTTAATTATGTTGTTACTAATTTATGTGTGTTTAATATCTTTATGTAGGTGTGTGGTTGGGATAAAATGAAATGTTGATAAAATGTTGGTACAACGAAATGAGAAATCAAGCCCAAAATGAAAGGCCCAATCCAAGTCTCGACAATGTCATGTCATCAATCCATGTGTTTCTTTCTTCACCACTGCATTTGTAACTATATGAAAAGATGAAAATTTTGAGCATGAGTCCATGTGCTTCTTTTTTAGACCAATGAGAGTGTTCTCCTTAACCTAAGAATTTATCTATAAATAGGAGTCTCATTTCACCATTTCAAACACACCTTCTCTTACACCACTTCTTCCATCTCTCTATTATCTCCATCTTTTTCTTTTCTTAGATTTTATGTATTTTTAGAAAAATAATTTGGAGGCTCCTCCTCCAAAATTTCCTATTTATGTTGTAATTTTTTTTTTTTTTTTGATAGTTATGGGTTTCTAATCCACTTAAGATTATTAAGGTGGAGGATGAACCAAGATATAACTAAATAATGTTTTTTGTCTGTTGATCTCCCAAAATGAGCAATAAATGGTATGATTTATCTTCTTCTAAATATTTCTTTCATCTATAATTTCATGTATTCTAGATAGTTAGAACATATTTTACTTGGCTCTTAATTTTGTTAAAATATAATATTCTTTGATTAAGTGTGTTTCATTAAATTGTTCACATCTAATTCTTATAACATAAATATTATATTTGACTTTAACAATAACATTATTTGTTTTTTTATAGTTTCATTAAATTGATTCACAACTAATGCTTTGAAGTTATACTATTGAAGTGAAGGAAAATATATATTTTTTTAATTAATGAGAACTTAAAGGAAATTTTTTTTTTTTTTGGAAAGATAGTTAGATTGATTTCAACTATCACTACAAATTGGGAAGTCAACATATTAATAAATAGTACTCAGGAGGGTATTCCTAAACACTAAGGACACGGCAGCAGGGGTACTAGGACCTAACTGGGAAGGGCCATACCTTATGGAGGAGGTCATCCCACCAGGGACGTACAAGATAGCTCGACTGAATGGAGAACTAATAAAAAACTACTTGAATGGTGAGCACCTCCGCCGGTACTATCAGTGAAGCTGTTCAGGAACGACACAAGTTTTTATTTGCAAATGTAGTATTTTTCAAATTATCTATGTAACATTCGTTGTGCTCAATGAATGAATTTAATTTCTTAAGTTTCTCTTAATTCTTTAAATTACATTCAACAAGGAACATGTCCTAGGACCTTGTCGCCAAATTTATGGATCATGTTCGATCTTGGTTCTTGAGGAGCCTATCGACCCATGCGATCCAAATGAGAGATAGGTCCTAGGACCTTGTCGCCAAAATATGGATCATGTTCGATCTTGTTTCTTGAGGAGCCTATCGACCCATACGATCCAAACAAGAAACCGGTCTGAGGAGCTTGTCGCCAAAATTATTGGTTCTTGAGAAGTCTATTGACCCTTACAATCCAAACCAAAGACTGGTTAGAGGACCTTTTCACCAAAATTATTGGATCATGTTCGATCTTGATTCTTGAGGAGCCTATCGACCTATACGATCCAAACAACAGACTGGTCTGAGGACCTTGTCGCCAAATTTATAGATCATGTTCGATCTTGGTTCTTGCGGAGCCTATCGACCTATACGATCCAAAAGAGAGACAGGACCTAGGACTTGTCGCCAAATTTATGGATCATGTTTGATCTTGGTTCTTGAGGAGCCTATCGACCCATACGATCCAAAAGAGAGACAGGTCCTATGACCTTGCTGCCAAATTAATGGATCATGTTCGATCTTGGTCTTGAGGAACCTATTGACCCATACGATCCAAATAAGAGACACGTCCTAGGACCTTGTTGCCAAAATATGGATCATGTTCGATCTAGGTTCTTAAGGAGCCTATCAACCCATACGATCCAAACAAGAAGACAGGTCCTAGGACCTTGTCGCCAGAATGTGGATCATGTTCGATTTTGGTTCTTTGAGGAACCTATTGACCCATACGATCCAAATGAGGACAGGTCCTAGGACCTTGTCGCCAAATTATGGATCATGTTAGATCTTGGTTCTTGAGGAACCTATCGACCCATACGATCCAAACAAGAGACTGGTTTGAGGACCTTGTCCTCAACTCATTTGATCATGTTCAATCTTGGTTTTTGAGGATCCTATCAACCTATACGATCAACAAAAGAGGTTGGTTGGAGGACCAGTTACCATTATTTGATCACATTTGATCTTGGTTCTTGAGGAACCTATCGACCCATACGATCAAAAAAGAGACTGGTCTGAAGACCAGTCGCCATCAATGGATCATAATTGAATCTAGTCCTTAAGGGACAGATCGATAATTTGATCTAAGACTCGTTACAGGCTCGATTAGCCCATCTAGACCCAGTTGGTCCAACTTAGACACTTCTGTCTACAAACATTATAACGAGTACAAGAGAGATTACATAGGTCATGATCGACACTTGCTACACAAGCTGCATCTGTGTATAGGTATCATTACTACTAAGTATGAAACCATCACCAGACTACCAATGAGGGACAAGCATTTGTTGCCTGCATCATTCGGTGAAAAGGATAGTACTATGTGTCTAAACGCTCGAAGCAAGGCATGGTCAAGTAGCAAGTGACCAAGGCTTTTAAACCCATGATCACTTGGGGGCATATAGTACATACCAATCGGGGTATACACAAGCAATGAGGATGTAACCTTAAGTACTAAGCAAGCTCAAGTTTTTCTGGGACATTTGTTCAACATATGTTCCGAAAATGCAAAAAACAAAAACAAAAAAGGCATTGGTGAACAGACTCCTAGCCATGTCCCTTATACGGTGGTCGGCCAATTCATCAACCCTATAGGGTGGTCGGCCTATCACCCATGGGGTGGTTAACTTGACCTTTTTTGTTCATGGAACTTGGTGAAGTATCATACTACTCACATTAGCATGGTTGTTAGCATGAAAAACATAAAAGAGTAAGGTTAGTATGGTACGTGAAATACATGTGTTTAGAGTATACTGATACCTGAACCAATGAGGGTTGTAAGTTGATATACTTAGTAAGCATTGGAGATAAAAAAAAATTCAATCAATACACTGAGTACTCATAACAAAAAAAAAGCATAAAGTCAGAAAATGTCATATGTAAAAATTGTCAAGTACAAGGTACCCCACCACTGGCATGAAATGAAAGAAAGAATAAAAGACAAAGAGAAGACTAACTTGGGAGAGGAGTATCATCTGAAAGAACACCCTGAGGATCACGTTCGATCCTGGTTCTTAAGGAACCTATCGACCCATACGATCAAGAAAGAGACTGGTCTGAAGACTAGTCGCCGTCACCGAATAATAATCAAATCTGGTCCTTGAGGGATCGATCGATAATTTGATCTAAGACTCGTTACAGGATCGATTAGCTCATCTAGACCTGGTTGGTCCAGCTTAGACACTTCTGTCTACAATCATCATAACGAGTACACGAGAGATTACATAGATCATGATCGACACTTGCTACATAATCTGCATCTATGTATAAGTATCATTACTACTGAGTATGAAACCATCACCTGACAACCAATGAGAGACAAGCATTTGTTGCTTGCATCATTGGGTGAAAAGGATAGTACTATGTGTCTAAACGCTCAAAGCAAGGCATGGTCAAGTAGCAAGTGACCAAGGCTTTTAAACTGATGATCACTTGGGGGCATATAGTACATACCGATTGGGGTATACACAAGCAATGAGGACGTAACCTTAAGTACTTAGCAAGCTCAAGTTTTTCTAGGACATTTGCTCAACATATGTTCCAAAAATGCAAAAAACAAAAACAAAAAAGGCATTGGTGAATAGACTCCTAGCCATGTTCTTTATAGGGTGGTCGGCCAATCCATCAACCCTATAGGGTGGTCGACCTATAACCCATGGGATGGTCAACCTGACCTTTTTTGTTCATGGTACTTGGTGAAGTATCATACTACTCACATTACCATGGTTGTTAGCAAGAAAAATATAGAAGAGTAAGGTTAGTACGTTACGTGAAATACATGTGTTCAGAGTATACTGATACTTGAACCAATGAGGGTTGTGAGTTGATATACTTAGTAAGTATTGGAGTTAAAAAATTTCAATCAATACACTGATTACTCATAACAAAAAAAAAGCATAAATGCATAAAATGTCATATGTAAAAATTGTCAAGTACAAGGTGACCCACCACTAGCATGAAAGGAAAGAAAGAATAAAAGACCAAGAGAAGACTAACTAGGGCGAGGAGTATCATCTTAAAGAACACCCCGAGGATAATGTTCGATCCTGGTTCTTGAGGAACCTATCGACCCATATGATCAAGAAAGAGATTTGTCCGAAGACCAGTCGCCATCATTGGATCATAATCGAATCTGGTCCTTGAGGGACCGATCAATAATTTGATCTATGACTCGTTACAGGCTCGATTAGCCTATCTATACCCGGTTGGTCCAACTTAGACACTTCTGTCTATAATCATCATAACGAGTACACAAGAGATTACATAGATCGTGATCGACCCTTGCTACATAATTTGCATATTTGTATAGGTATCATTACTACTGAGTATAAGACCATGACCCGACAACCAATGAGGGACAAGCATTTGCTGCTTGCATCATTGGGTGAAAAGGATAGTACTATGTGTCTAAACACTCAAAGCAAGGCATAATCAAGTGGCAAGTGACCAAGGCTGTTAAACCCATGATCACTTGGGGGCATATAGTACATACCGATCGGGGTATACACAAGCAATGAGGACGTAACCTTAAGTACTAAGCAAGCTCAAGTTTTTCTAGGACATTTGTTCAACATATGTTCCAAAAATGCAAAAAAACAAAAACAAAAAAGGCATTGGTGAACAGACTCCTAGCCATGTTCTTTATAGGGTGGTCGGCCAATCCATCAACCCTATAGGGTGGTCGACCTATCACCCATGGGGTGGTCGACCTGACCTTTTTTGTTCATGGTACTTGGTGAAGTATCATACTACTCACATTAGCATGGTTGTTAGCAAGAAAAATATAGAAGAGTAAGGTTAGTACGTTACGTGAAATACATGTGTTCAGAGTATAATGATACCTAAACCAATGAGGGTTGTAAGTTGATATACTTCGTAAGTATTGGAGATAAAAAATTTCAATCAATACACTGATTGCTCATAACAAAAAAACGCATAAATGCATAAAATGTCATATGTAAAAATTGTCAAGAACAAGGTGCCCCACCACTGGCATGAAAGGAAAGAAAGAATAAAAGACCAAGAGAAGACTAACTAGGGTGAGGAGTATCATCTAAAAGAACACCCCAAGGATCACGTTCGATCCTGGTTCTTGAGGAACCTATCGACCCATATGATCAAGAAAGAGATTGGTCTGAAGACCAGTCGCCATCATCGGATCATAATCGAATCTGGTCCTTGAGGGATTGATCGATAATTTGATCTATGACTCGTTACAGGCTCGATTAGCCTATCTAGACCCGGTTGGTCCAACTTAGACACTTCTGTCTATAATCATCATAACGAGTACACGAGAGATTACATAGATTGTGATCGACACTTGCTACATAATCTGCATATGTGTATAGGTATCATTACTACTGAGTATAAAACCGTTACCCGACAACCAATGAGGGACAAGCATTTGCTGCTTGCATCATTGGGTGAAAAGGATAGTACAATGTGTCTAAACGCTCAAAGCAAGGCATGGTCAAGTAGCAAGTGACCAAGGCTTTTAAACCGATGATCACTTGGGGGGCATATAGTACATACCGATCGGGGTATACACAGGCAATGAGACGTGACCTTAAGTACTAAGCAAGCTTAATTTTTTCTAGGATATTTGTTCAACATATGTTGCCCAAAATGCAAAAAAACATAAATAAAAAAGTCATTGGTGAAAAGACTCCTAGCCATGTCCCTTATAGGGTGATCGGCCAATCCTTGAACCTTATAGGGTGGTTGGCCTATCACCCATGGGGTGGTCGACCTGACCTGTTTTGTTCATGGTACTTGCTGAAGTATCATACTACTCACATTACCATGGTTGTAAGCATGAAAAACATAAGAGAGTAGGGTTAGTATCGAATGTGAAATACATGTGTTCAGAGTATACTGATACCTGAACCAATGAGGGTTGTGACTTGATATACTTAGTAAGCATTGGAGATAAAAACTTTCAATTAATACACTGAGTATTCATAATAAAAAAGCACAAAGGCATAAAATGTCATATGTAAAAATTGTCAAATACAAGGTACCCCACCAATGGCATGAAAGGAAAGACAAAATAAAAGACCAAGAGAAGACTAACTAGGGCAAGGAGTATCATCTGAAAGACCACCCTGAGCCTCGGCTGCCTCACGAGACAAACACTTCTTAAACTATTTTGCCCACTTCTTCTCGGGAAGGAAATCCAAGTTCAGATCATTGTTGGACTTCCAGATCAAGTAGAAGCAAGAGAAAGGTGTCTCTGAATACTCTTCTCGAGCCTTGTCCCAAGCAGCTTTGACCTCTTGCTCCTTCTTGACAAGAACATCCTTCCACAATTGGTCAATGTCAGCAATCAACTTATCTTTCTCAGCTTCAGACTGTTGGAGCTGATCGGCAAGTTTCCCATCCATCTGGATTATCCTAAGAGTTAACTCGGTCACTTTCTACTGTTTGAGCTCCATGGTACTGCGGAGGGTGTTAATCTCTTCATCCTTCAAAGCAATGTCAGCATCCCTAGAGCCGAGAATGCGCCTAAGGTCCAGCACCTCTTGGCGGATAGCTTCATGCTCAGAACGAGGCTTATAGAGTGTAGAGGTATACTCCACAAACCAGTCACGAACATGAGAGACCAACATCAGTGCTTGCAAAAAACATATAAGTGTTAGGTAAACGCCAGCACACAAGCTAATGAGATAAGAAAAGAACTATAAAGTACTCACGCTCTGAATGGTGCTCAAGTCCTCATTCTTAATCCCATTAAAAGTTGTTGTCGTCTGCTCCAGATGAGACGCTCAGTCCATAAGGGCACCTAAGTTCCGTATAGCAGACTAGTGTGGCTCAGATAAGGGAGCAGGGGCAAGATACGAAGCACCAAAGGACTAGACACCAAAGGATTTGAAGGAGACACCTCGAGAGGAACCTCCATTACAAATTTAGCCTTAACCATGGCCCTTTTTGCCACTCGAATAGAAGGACTGGCCTTGGTGGGTGTCGACCTCTGCTGGGTATGAATAAAGCCAAACATGTTTGAGCCTGCAAGATGAATCATAAAATAAAGGTGATAAAGTATGATTATTTGTTTGGGCCTGAATGAGATTATGGCTCGAACGTAGTCTCATCAAAGTCATCTGAAGCAAGCAATGAGTAAGCAATAGATGCACCCACCTCATCACCCTCCAGTCCAGCTAGCACAGGCAAAGAGGGTACCTCCTCGACATGAATGGGTCCCAGGGAGTCTATGTCATTCACGGGCTTGGGACCATCGTCATCCAGAACATTGACTATAGTAGGAGGAAGCAGCCTGTAACGCCCTAGTTACCCCAAGACAGTTACTGTGAAGTTTGAACCGCGCTTAACTCGCTAATCGAGTTCTTTGGTTAAAAACATGCATCTAAGTGTTATTAATAGGCTAAGGTGAAAAAAACAATCAAAAGGAAAAAATATATTTTATTTAAAACATAAAATTGTTCATGGGCCCACAAACGTTACAAGTTATTTACAATTCAAAACGGTCACTACAGTGTAAATTTACAACCCGGCGACCTAAGAGGCAAAAATTAGGGTTAACCCCTAGTCCCTCTGAGAAACTCCTTGGCCGTGGTGGTCAAGCGGCCGCATATGTACACATCGCCACCTAAGCTCTCCACTCAAGGCTGGGTGAGCTTTTCTTTCCCTTTACCTGCAGCACATAGCACTCATGAGCCAAATCCCAGCAAGAAAACTCAATACTGCATATATATAATATCAAACCATGATCATGATAATCATCCAGGACTTATAGTCCTAAACCGAAAAGTGACAGATGTATAAGTCACTAACATGGGTTTTGCACCCTTTACAAGTGAGTGATCGAGTCACTAGCTTAAACAGGATAAGTGGCTGATGAGCGAGTCACCAATGTAAACCAACTAAGTGACCATGGAGTCACTAATGTGGGTTTCGTACCCATGGACATGTGATGATGGGGTCACCTGGGCCTTTTGGCCCGAGCCCTGAGTAACTAGTCATGGAACTAGGCAAGCTTTTTCAGTTTTCATCGAACTTGGGGTCGGTCTGGCATTAATGCTCATGATTATTCATTCAATGCAGATGTCAATTAGATCTAATCTTTCATCGACTCTGTGTTCATGATGCTTATGCCGCTCCTAACTCTTAGGTCAGTAACATACGACTAGTGCTCAAAACTACTGTCGAACTTGACTAGTAAGTCATAGCTTCACAGCTAGTTCTGACACCATTGCCGATTTTGACTAGTAAGTCAGTGCCATTCACAAGTAAGCAATATTTGCTAAGAATTTGATATGCAATCCATGTCCACATTTAAACACACAACATGCCTCAATAATAATCATGCATGTCACATATAAGGTGCAGTTTTCTTACCTCTTGTTCGAGCGAGAATTAGTAAAAGAACGACCCTTGAGAACGATCTTTCTTTTAGTTCCTTAGTAGTCATCTAGTCATAACCAATTGGAATCCATCAATAAATTAAATCAATAAAAGGTTCATAATCTAAAACCTCACTCCCAGGATCAATCCCGCACTCTCGGGACTCCCAATCCACCCAAACAAGGTAAAGTAACCAATCCCCGAACCCCAAAAATCATCCCGAGCCCTAAAAATAGGACTTACTAAAGCTGACCTAGCACTAGTGTGCTTCTAGGTAACCCTGGGGCACTGCCCCAAGTCAGAGAGATGCACCTCCCTGCTCTGCCTAGCGCTGGGGCGCCACCTGCAGAACCAGATTTTTCTGGTCTTCTCCCCTGCGATTTCCCTTGAAAACCATGCTTCCAAACCTACCCCAAACATCATTCAAACATGCGATTTAACCCCAAAACTTCTTCCATACCACAACCCCACAAAAAACCCTAGTAAACTTACTCAAAAACTTCCATTGATTCCTAACTAATCACTTCAAATTTCTCAACTAAAAACCATTTGAAAAACAGAGTATAACTAAAGTTTCATGGGTGAATTCTTACCTCAAGCTGGATTTGAGTCCTCTTCAATGGATGAACTAAAGTTCAAAGCTCCAAACTTTGATTCCCTAGCTTGGTTCTTCAAATTTGGGGTTCAAAAATTGAAAAAGAAAAGGAGGAGGAATGATGATCGGATGAGGGAGAAGAGGTGCTCTGTTTTGGTAAGCTTCTATAGCCCAAATGGTTGATATATATCTTAGGGGTGAAAAGACTATTTTCCCCTAGGTCAATTAAAGTCTTCTAAAGGCTCCCAAGGGTAAAACCGTCATTTCCCGCCTATTTCGTTAATCATAATTAACACCTTCCATTTCTCGTTATTCTCAATATTCTCAAATACCAATAATTCATATCCCGTTACCCTTTAATTCCCGGCAACGATTTAATCACCAAATTACCCCGAGACTCACCCCGAGTCCCGAACTTAATCCCGTTATGTCCAAACCGCTAATTTGCACTCAAAGATCATCTCATGCCGAATAGCTCGAACAAATCCACATTATATTGTGACATCAGCAATAAATCACCGACATGCATACAAATATACACTTACGCCCTCAACGGACCAAATTACCAAAATACCCCTACGATGAAATTTGGACCCACATGCATGCATTTAACATCATATTATAATATAATTCACATAAACATGCATATAATAATTTAATGGCATAATAAATCAATTATGGCCCTCCTGACCTACAAATCCAGCCATTAAACCGCATTAGGGATTTTGGGGCATTACACAACCCAACTTTCCTAAGGTTCTCTGAAGTAACAAGGGTCTTGACATTCTTCTCCTCAAGGTTCATGGCAATCAATGGCTTGGACCTAACTATCATAGCCTAGGTCAGAAGCAGTCTATAAAAAGGCTCAATGTGCTTAAACTTGGAGTAGTTAGCATATGTATCCTTAGTGAAGAAAAAGTTGTCAGCATATCTAAACGACTTGCTATTTCAAGAGATCTCTTCCAAGAAAGTGCTGGCACCCTTGCTCATATGATGGTGGAAGTGGAAATACCCCAAGTTGTGCTGAGAAAGGTTCGTCTTCAGGTCAAACAAGTAGTGGATCTCGTGAGGCACTGGAGCAACCCATTTTTTTGCGGTGATAGATAACATACAACACAGATAAGACCAAGATCGCATTAGGAGCCAGTTGAGAAGGACTAATACCAAAATAGTTTGCAACGCTATGGAAGTATGGATGAAGAGGAAGTAGGACGCCAGACTTGATGGCAGAACGTGTCCAAGGGCACATACCCAGAGTGGGGTCCTCAGCTCTATCATCTAGACTAGGGATAGTAATAGATACGCCAGAGAGGTTAAAGGTCTTCCTTAAGTTCTTTACCTTTTCTTCAGTCATGTCAGAGGCAGCCCCCTTGAACCCCATAGCCTCATAATAAGCAGGGCGAGGCTTCTCAACCGGTTTCCATATGATCCCACTGGCCAAGGTGGCCCCAGAATCTGATGAATAGTATTCCTTTTTTCGTCTCTACTTCTGCTGCGCAACTGGCGAGACTGTCTTACTCTTGGGATGATGAACCACCTTAGGCCAGAACCTGTGAATATAATGCTCCTGAGGATGAGTAGCATGGCGATGAGAGCCCTCGGTATGGGGAACCCGACTGGTATCTCGGTACAAAGGGTGTTACAATGAGTCCCGCTGACCTGGCATATCCCGCTGAGAAGAATGAATTCACTGAGATGTGCCTTGAGATTCGCTGTAGAGTCCAAGAACTTTACTTAGCTAGTTAGATAGTAGTAATAATAGTAATAGTAGTAGTATTTTTATGACTGTGAATTTTGGTTTAGACTGGGATTTAATTGGACACTCGTAGTAACACTTGTAGATTTTCTAAGTTTAACCTATAGTTTAGGAATATTAATTTTTAACCTAAGTTTTGATTAATATGACTGATATTGGTGATGGTATTTATTATATTATAAGGTTTAGATAGACCCAATAAGATAATAACACTTTTCATGTGTATGTTTAATGATAATTAAGTATTTTTGAGGAATAAGTTTATTAAGATCAATATATGAATATCCTAGGGTCTGTCAGCAGCTTTGAAATCATTAGGGGACTTAGTCAAGGCTGTTTACTCAATTCAAATTAGGTTGAAAATGTGCAATTTCGTGTTTAAATATTCAGCATATGCCGATATATCGCAGCTATAGGGGGCGATATATCGCAGTACGGGGATACGAAAAACACGTAACTTCGCACGATCACCTCGACGAGCCTCGGGCATACTGGCCCAGGCGATATATCGCCTACTAGGGGCGATATATCGGCTCCCTTGCTATAATTTTGAATGTTTTTGAAAACGTTCTCATTTTAATCTTTAACCTCTTGATAAGTCTTTCTGACCAAGTCTTCAGCCTCTGCTGAACGATAATTCAAATATTTTTCACTTAAAAGGCCATTATTTTATTCAAGTTAAATGAAGATCTTTTCATTCTTGAAATCTATAAATAGGACCTAGTACCCAGCCATTTATTCATTCATCAAGCTAAGTTCAGAGGCTGCAAGCTGCTAGGTTATTCTTGAGAGTGTAAACACTTGGGTTGGGGATTTTAAGCTTACCAACACTACAAGAAAAAATGCTTTTAATAACTCCAAAAATGTGTTATCAAAACCTACGATAACACTTTCTGATGTGTTAAGAAATACTGTGTTATCGTAGGTCAGGGTACTTACCATAACACTTTATCAGTGTTATACAGATGTGTTATTGTACTGTCAACGATAACACAATTTCTGTGTTATTTTAATATATAGATAAGTGTTGAATTATGTTATTTATAATCGATACTATAACACTTTTTTTGTATTATACTACACTTTAGTATAACATTTTTTTTATGTTATATTACACTTTACTATAACACTTTTTTTGTGTTATACTACACTTTAGTATAACACTTTTTTTGTGTTATATTACACTTTACTATAACACTTTGTTTGTGTTATACTACACTTTAGTATAACACTTTTTTTGTGTTATACTACACTTTACTATAACACTTTTTCTGTGTTATACTACACTTTAGTATAACACATTTTTTGTGTTATACTACACTTTAGTATAACACATTATTTGTGTTATATAATAAAGTTTCCATAACATAATTCTTTGCATAAAAAGTGTTATTGTAATATATATTATAACTCAATTTTCCTATTATTGTTATATTTAGATATATTTAAATTCTCATTATATATTACACTAATTTATTCTATTATATTTTAATTTTTTTTATATAATTAAAATTAACTTTCTAATATATACTAGCATCATCAAATGAACTTGATTTTCAAATAACAAAAAGTAAGAACATTCTACATTGAATTGACAATCCACAATTTAGTTTAAAACATGCAACACTGTCATTAACAACAAAATATTCTTTAAGTATTCAAACAATCTAAAAGTTACTACTTTCAAGGAGTCTTAAGTATCCTTTTATACTTCGCTTGTCATATCTGCAAAATAAACAAAGAAATATTTTATTGTTATTATCTAGCATCACAAATTACTTCTAAAAAAATGCTATGGAAATTATATCCAAGAAAGGACACCACATACAAAATAATAGATTCAAAACTACACTAAAGCAAACAAAGAAACAAAACACTAAATTATAAGACATTAGTTATTTTTTTAGTATAAAAATGTACCTCTTGGAACAACTTTTTTAGAAGGCCATGCAACTGTGGAACCAACTGCTTCTTGTATTGTAAGCATCGCATGATTAGGACGAAATAAGTAAGACTCTGGTACAATAGCAACATCAACCCATACTCGCATAAAGTCTGGTCCAAGAGGCTTTCCATGTACAGTTATATTTGGATCACTAGAATCCCAACGACCTTCAGCAACAATTGCATCTGCCCAGTCAAGCAAGTAGCAAGCATTCTTCTCTTCTGTAAAGTTATGTCTTTTTTCTAGTGCAACACTCTACCAAATTTATTTTAAAGACAATATATTAGTTTCTGTAATTGTTCTTCTAAAATGAAAATTTAAAGCAATAACAACTTTTATAATTTACCTTAGGGGACTGAACATTGTTTGACTGCGGTACATTGCGAGACTGTCCTTCGCTTGGTGTCACTTTACCACCAACCTAAATATAAAACCAAGATAAGTTTTATTGGAAGAAAAGAAAACTAAGATTTATAAGTGCAAGATAGAAATACCACCAAGTGTTCTTTAAGTAGATTCATCATTTCAGTCATTTTGAGCTTCATATTATGTTGCTCTTCTTCTAACTTGGAGATCTTGCTATTACACATATTAACAACAGTTAGCTTTGACCTTGTCACACCTCTTCCTTGTCCGATTAAACGACCAGATTTTTGGTTACCAAACAATTTTGTCAAGGCATCCTCATCAGCGTTGTCTGTAGTTCCAGATTTTGGGTCTTCAACGAGAATCTCATTCAATGAACCCTGCATATAAATTAGTATAACTAATGTATGCATTATGGAAAATAAGTAAAAATTCACAAAAATTAAATGACTAATACTCACAAAAATATCAGATGTCGTTAGGTTTACAGGTTCACCATTCTTCTTGGTATGGGCTCTCCAAAAAGCATCGACTCTAGATATTTTACCATCCTCATTTTCTTTCTTCTACACAATACATCAATAGAGATTATAAAATAGAGACTACAATAATAGAAGCAAAAATACAAACAGTATAAAACTTAATTATTACCATATCATCAATTGTTCGAGCATATCCTCTTCGACTTAAAGTGTGTGGAACAGCTTTCTTTCTTCTCTCTTGGCATTTGGCCCTTATATCCTGTTTAATAAATAAGTAAAAGAGACATAACTATATTTAATTTAACACCAACAGAGATAAAAGAGACAGCAACATCACTTCTTACATTATATTTCTTACCAAATGATCTTTACTAATTTTTTTGGCAACAAATGCTCTCCATTCTACATCACTTTTTATGCAATCCGGCTTTAAGGCTAGTCGTTCATTCTCATTTTTTGCATTAATAATATCTTTTACAAGTCTAGATTTCCCAGCTCTCCATAGTTCTTCCATCATTTCAAAGCACATCTTTTTTTGCCAATCATCATGTAAGTCATATTGTGCCTACAATAGAATAAAGAATAACATATTATATGTTTAAGTGTAGAGCTAAATATATATAAAAAAATACACTCATAAAGCTTGTAATTCTACCTGAATAGATGCCCAAAGAACATCTCTCATCATTGGTGAAACTTTCCTCCAATCTGAAATAGTGTAAGGAACAACCTCTCGCACAAGAGCGCCCACAAAAGAAGAAAATTGCACTGAGTTAGTACCAACTGGTTGCCCTTTTTCATTCCAATTTATTATCCTTAAGTCATTGTTCCTCTTGGTAAGATTTGCCAATAGAGTTTTCCCCCTTCTCTTCTTGGCTAAGTTCATTACATTCGCATCTACATCTTGAGGTATTTCTTCAAACTCAGTTTGATTTGCCTCATCAGTTGTTTTTTGTAATCTAACAGATTTTCTAAGAGGTTGTTCAAGTTCTATCTCAGCAACATCTTCACATTCTGCATCAGACACTTCTTCACATTGTGCAACAGCCCCTTCAAATTCTACACCAACCCTTTCCTCATCAGCTGACTCTTCATGTTCCTCCCTTTCTCCTTTTTCACAAACACTATCAACTACCTTATCTACTTCATAATTAAGAGATCGTTTAGTTTTTGAACTTCCAAGTGACATCTCCATGTCTTCCACATCATCATTTGGATCTAACTCTGTATCATAGACCATACGACGAGTTGCTGCTCTAGTACTAAGAGCAGGTGGTGAATCAATTACAACTCTAACAGGTGCAGAAAACCTACGAAGAGCAGTCTTTTTCTTTAAAACAGGGCTTCCAAACAACATATCGTCACAATCAGCTTGAATCTTCAATGATGCTTTTCGCTTTTTGGCTACAAGATTGCATAAAGGACCTGGACGAAGGTGTTTTTTTGGAGATCTTCGTAATGTACTCATTTTTCAAGTTCAAATTCCTGCAATATAAAATGAAAGATAACATAGTATACAAATCAGAAATATGGATCACCAAAGAGTAATAAACATACACCAAAACCATAAAACCAGAATTATTTTATTCAAATTAAAATAAAATCATAAAGTTCACCGTAGAGAGTAATAAAACCACATTTGTTTCATTCAACAAAAGAGTAATAATACACGAAAATTACATACAAAAAGTGTAAGGAGATTTGTTTCATTCAAAGTACATAAGAGACAACAGGAAACTCAATTTTCTTCATTGGATTCAAGTCCAAAACACCCTCTATTTGAATCTTTTAAAGCTATATACCAATTACTTGACTCATTCACCCTTGCATAAAAAGCTTTTTTCACTTGTGAAGCTAATACAAATGGATCCCTAATGGATTGAGCTTGTCCTATATTAAAATTTACAAGCGTATAGAACTCTGACTTCTTAACACCCATTCGAATATTTGCCCAATCGCACCAAAACAATGGCACCTTAAAAGTACGATAATCAAGCATAATTATATCCTTGATAACACCAAAATACTCTTCTTTATCATTCAATTGCCCACTGTCATGTGCTTCCAAGTATACACCGCTGTTTTGAGTTGTTTTTTCAGCTCCTTTTTTATGGAATCGAATTCCATTAATCATGTACCCTTTGTAGGAAGTGACACCACGACTTGGACCTTCAGCCAATTGAGCTAACATATCATCTACTTTGTTCATGTTAGAAATCTGAAAATAAAAATATACTTGTAAGAAATTTGTACACTAAAAGAAAACGTAAACTTTTATCTTGGCAATAGAATACAACCTTTTCATAAAACCATAACGGGAACCCTTCAGAATGTCGATTCCACAACAAAGTTTGATTGTTATTCAGATTTGAGTGTCTTTCTTTCAGCTCATCCATATGGACATTGAGAAATGGTTCTACAATATCTGAGTTAAACAACACATACCGATGCGCTACTGCCAAGTTCAATCGGTCAAGCTCAAAGCACTCTGCTGCTGATAGTGGATTTTCTTCTAATAATGTACTATCTTGATTATCATTTTGCTTTAAAAATGTTTCACAAAAGCGTACACATTCAACAGCAAGATAGCGATTTGCAATACATCCTTCTGGCCGTGCATAGTTTGCTACAAATCCTTTCAATACTTTCATATATCTCTCAAAATGGTACATCCATCGAAATTGCACCGGACCACAAAGTCTAACTTCTCGTGCTAAATGAACAACCAAGTGAATCATTGGATCAAAGAAAGAAGGAGGGAAATATTCTTCTAGTTGACAAAGAATTTCAAAGGCTTCTAGTTCCAATTTCATAATTTCCTCCTTATCAACCACACGTTTACACAATCCATGAAAAAACTTAGAGAGCCGAAGAATTGTCTCTCTACAACCTTCTTCCATTAAACCCCTTATAGCAATAGGCAATAGTTGTTGCATAATCACATGACAATCATGAGACTTAAGTCCTGTCAGCTTCTGTTTCTCCACATCTACACAGTTTCTAATGTTAGAGCTATATCCATAAGGAAATTTCAAGTCAAATAGCCTCTCACAAAACAATTTCTTATCAGATTTTGATAGAGTATAAGCTGCAGCAGGAAGACGAGTAACACCATTTTCTTCATATGGATGGAGATGAGGCATAATGCCCATCTCTGTCAAATCTAATCTCGAGTTGTAGTGATCTTTAGATTTTCCTTTGCAATCGAGCAATGTGTTAAGTATGCTTTCACAAACATTCTTTTCAACATGCATAACATCAAGGTTATGACGAACAACTAATATTTCCCAATAAGGCAACCTAAAAAAAATAGAATGCTTCTTCCAGATTTGTTCTGTGTCTACACCACGACTCCTCTTTTTTCCCTTTCCAAAGTCATTAGTCACTTTGCTTAACTGCTCAGCTACTTCAACACCTGACAATATAATTGGACATTGTGGTGCTCTTTCCCTTGCCCTTGCTGTTGTATATTTCTTCTTAAGGTAACGGTGTTCTTGTGGTAGAAATCGAATATGATTGCAAAATGACATCTTTTTGCTATGCTTCAACCAAACAACATTTGAGTGCTCGCCACAAACAGGACAACCATACTTTCCTTTAGTCGCACATCCAGCTAAGTTTCCATAAGCTGGAAAATCATTTATGGTCCATAGCAACATAGCCCTTAAATTAAAAAACTTCTTTGTAGAAATATCATATGTATAAACACCATTCCATAATTCAAGTAACTCATCAATTAAGGGCTCTAAGTAAACATCTATGTCATTCCCAGGTTGTTTAGGTCCAGGAATCAACATAGATAGAAAAGTAAATTCATCCTTCATGCACAACGCA
Source organism: Humulus lupulus (assembly GCF_963169125.1). Classification (NCBI taxonomy): domain Eukaryota; kingdom Viridiplantae; phylum Streptophyta; class Magnoliopsida; order Rosales; family Cannabaceae; genus Humulus; species Humulus lupulus. Next base: position 231,148,274 of record NC_084797.1, on the reverse strand, counting down.
GGTGGCAGATTATATACAATGAGCATTATAGGCCAACAACTATATGTAGAACTCATATTTTTGTAAGGATTGATCCCATCAGCAGCAAGTCCTAATCGAAGGTTGTTAGGTTCAAGTTGAAAATCTGGCCATCTCTCATAAACTGCATCCCAAGCCTCTGAATCTACTGGGTGCTGCATTTTCCCATCTGTTCTTTTATTGGTTGAATGCCATTTTAAGCTTAAAGCCGTCTCTTCGTTTCTAAACATCCTTTGAAACCTTGGTATAATAGGAAAATATCTCAATGCCTTTGCAGGCTGCCCTTGTAGAATCTCTTTTGTCTGTTCGTTTTGCTTCCATCTTGGATATTGACAAGTGGGACATTCTTGGGCATCAGCATTCTCTTTAGTATACAAACAACAATCGTTGACACAAGCATGGATATGCTTATAGCTCAAATCAAACATCTTTAGAAACTTTTTAACTGCATACATTGATGTTAGTAGGAGATTATCTTTCGGCAACATATCTTTGATCATCTCCAACATCTCACTAAAGCCAACATCTGAGATTCCATGCTTTGTTTTTAGATTATACAACCCAACGATAGACGACATTTTTGTATACTTTGAACAACTTTCATACAATGGAGATTCAGCATCCGCTAATAAACTCTGAAAATCAGCGTCATTGTTATCGTCACCAAAATCATTGGTGTTACTTGAAAATACTCCCGCTGCCCGAAATAAATCATATTCATAACTTGTGTTTGTCGTGCTGCGTTGGACTGGATCTTCCCCATGATGAAACCATGTTTTGTAAGAATGGTCCATGCCCCACAAAACTAAGTGTTCGACAACTTCATGTGAAAGTTGATGGCTTAGATTGTGACATTTGTTGCATGGACAAAGAATCTTGGCTGGAAATCCAAGATTCGTCATGGCTGTCTCAACAAACTCTCTAGCTTTTTGCTCATATTCCACCGTTACTCTACAATTTTAGAGCATACGTCAATTATCAAGCACTAACACTTAAACTTATATCCAAAATAAACTATATGATTTTGGTTACTAACCTGTTAAGATGGATCCAACTTTTATCCATCTCCAATGAATTTGTATTTGATGTTGTTCTCTTACTAAAATCTTGTTTTTTGTCTGGGTTTAACAACTGTTAGACAAGACAATCACATTATTTGCGGTTGTAATATCAGGGTCATGATTAACTTAGCTCTCCAAAGTTTCTGTTAGGAGGTTGGAGGATATTGGAACCAAAATGATTAACTTATAATTTATTTCTTTTTGGGTACAGATAAAAACACTGAATTTTTTCCCATTAATTTGATGGTTTCAAGTGAATATTTGTTATCTAATTCTTATCTAGGGTGCATGTGAAGTGGACAACTTCAAATTTGATGCACTTGACTAGGTTTGCTTTACTACTGGAAAAAGAAATAGATCTTTGATGTGTGTATGATTACACAGGAAAAAAACTATTGTTTGGTACTGTCCTAAGCATTTTTAGACTAGGCTTCATTTCATTCTACTCTAGCTTGTATCCAAATTATTAGATTCATATTCAACAGATGTGTTCAATTTTTCTGCAGACTGATTTTAATTTTAGCGACAACTTTGAGTATCCGTTTTACCAAGTAAAAATGCCTAAAATGATTTTATTTTTGGTGTGAGTGTTTTTTACACAGCCTATTATGGTCCTAAAAAATTTTGGACCAGATTAATAAACCAAATAGATTTTATAAAGTCTCAAAATTTGTTAAAAAGATTGACCTATTCCTAGACAGCAGCTGTTTTATGGTCTCTATTGTAACTAGTCTAATTAAAACCTCTGTTTCAGCTAGATTATTTGGCTTAAAGCTTCGATCTAAGGCTAGGACTTCTAGAGCTATTCAAATGACTCAATTCTTGTCTAGTCTGTATTGATTGAGAGCTGTGTTTGCTCTGTTTGTTTTTCTGGTTGTTTTCAGTGTGTTTGTGAGCTGTGTTTGCTCTGTTTGTTTTCTGGTTGTAATCAGTGTGTTTGATCAATAAATTGCCTTTTTCTTGATCAAAAAAATAAATAAATAATAATAGGTTATTTTTTTAGCTTCAGTTATTTTCATGAAGAATGGTTGCCATTGGTATATTTGTTAGCTTTAGTTATTAACTTAAGATGATTGATTTGTTTCTAACGTTTTTTTTATGGATCTTATGGACTCTTTAATGATCTTTTAAGGATGTAAAAGGTTTCAGTTTGAGTAACAATACAGATTTTTTGTAGGCTAAATTGCTGATTGAGTTGGTTGTTCTAAAATTTGTTTTCTTTGGAATATAATACAGTATATGCTTGTATTCTTATGCAGAGATCTTTCAGGCATGATAGAATCATGGAAGGTCTTAATGTTACTGAAGAAATGTTGATCTAAAATAGCATGATTATGTAGTTTTAATATAATAACTGTAATCATAAAGATTTATATATGATCTAATGCTTTAATATAGTTGTATGTAGTTGTCTAGTGGATTAATTAGAGAAAATATTATCAAAGAAAGTTAAGTATAGTTAGATTCTTCTAATTGTTTCTGTATAATCTTTCTAATTTCAGAAAATTAAGGATGGGACTTGAGAAGCTAGCTTGCAAGTTATGATTAAACGAGAATCAAGTATGGTTCATAGTCTCTCTCTTTGTTTCTTCTTGGCTGGTTGTTTATCGAATACATTTTAGCGCTCCCTACTGTTTAAAAGGTTCACTTTCATGAAGAATAATAATAGTAGATTATTTTTTTAGCTTCAGTTATTTTCATGAAGAAGATTGTGAGTACTACTTCACTCACAATCTTCTTGTTTATCCATCTATACTTTTGGTAAAGCTCTAGTTTTTCTCTTTCTCTTTTTCTTTTTTTCTTTTGTCTATACACTTATTTTTTCTTTCCATTCCAGATTTGTGAATTTGAGTTGGGGATTTTGTCTTTTAATAGTTTTTGGTCGTTGAGATGTACATTGGTGTTGTTCAACTTCAAGGTTTCCTCTTTTAACTTTTTTAATGGAAATTAATTCTAGCGTGGCTTTCAAAATCTCTAAATATGCTTTTGAATGCTTCCATTTGATGACACTCAATGTGAGAATATTGAGAGTTTGATTGAGAATGATGATGAAATTGAAGATCCTTTGCGTGGTGACCCTACAGCTACATGTTTTATTCAATTTATTTCTCAATGCTTTTGCATGAGCTCTCTTGAAATTGGGCAAAGAATTAATTAATGGGTTTTTGTACAAAACAGGAGTAGAAAGGTCTTAAGTCCAAAAATGCAACTCTAGCATGTTTCAATATGTTTTATGATGTTAGATGCCAATATGGGATTATTATGGTGACAGTGACCATGTGTGAGCTAAGGTTGAACAGAACCATGGGATGGGACCAAGCTAAGAATTTTTTGTCAATGGGTTTATGATATACGAGCCACTGATATGGGCAGCACCACATCACAACAAATACATAAGGTGCATCTTGATTCTTGAGCCTTACTTATGGTGAATTTTTATAAACTACTTGTAATTCATTCATTCAAAACTATTAAATTTGGTTCAACTAAAGCCTTGAGTGCTCAGAAGAAATGAAGAGCTAATAATATTTGTTTGATTTGAAATCTTTTTTGGGCAAATAAATTTATGAGTGGGGACTTTATGAGCTTCAAACCCATTAGGCTCTGCACTGATCAGAAGATTCAGAACTGAACTCATTTCCATAAAGGATCAGCTAGCTATCTGAGTCATAATCATCAAACTGATGCTGAGGAGAGGAAGTGAACTTTTCACCAAACAATTTTTTACTTTTCTTTTTCTTTTTCCTTTTATGTTATAGCAGTTACTTGATTTTCTAATACCATGGTTCTTAGTCCCACTAAAGATTTATTGGTCTAAATCTATTACTAATTTCTAGGACTTTAGTTTCATTAAGCTTTCAAGAGATTCTAGTGTTGTTTTTAATTTAATATTCAGATTCTAAAATGGTAGCCACTAACTAATTGGGTTTGGATCAAAGACAAGATTTTAGCTTGGGTTGTGGAAATTAAATCTAATCTATACATATGGAAATAATGAAAACAATATGACTAAATGAAAAATTTAATCTATACATATAATGAAAAATCTAATCTATACATATAAAAACTTACCTAACCATCTATCAATACCAAGTCAAAAAATTCAAACAACACACAATAAGTTTTCTTCCTTATATCACCGCAGCACACAAACAAATTTTCCAGAACCTACTTCTCTAATACACACAAGTTTTCAACCTTCCGTTATCACCGCAGCACACAATTTTAATCTCAGAACCTACTTCTCTATGGATGAATATTTAAGATATTCAAACTCCTCTAACATTTTTAAGATATTAATAATAAGAGTTAAAAGAACAAATTCCGTACCTCTTGCAAATTACCTTTGCAATGCTCCTTGCCAATTCGATCCCCAACCTAAAGAATATAATCAATACATAAAAGATTAATACAAAATTAAAATTTGTCCATAGATATTAAACAAGCATGTATGATAAACTAATAGAGATTATAGAAAAGACATGTATGATACCAACAAATCAGTCTCTTACATGAAACTGGTTAGAGTAGAAGCTGAAAACGAGTTATTAGTTCAGGTCATAATAAATACAACACAAAGGGTCACCTTAGTTTGATTCCTTTAGGCGCGTATTATTTGGCTCTGAAGAGAGGAGAAGAGGCAGCTGAGGAAGAAGAAGTTAATGTCAGACTACAGATTTTTTACACTTTGAGTGTGCATGTGCGGTCCAAGAACTAAAGCAATGGAGAGTCACATATATACATAAGTTGATTGGTGGAGAGTACTAAAAAACAAAACGTGCATGCAGCATACACTTAAAATAATCGCATTAAGATAGTAGTAGTAGTAAAAGTCATAATAATAATATTTAACGAAAAAATACAAAAAAAGAAAAAAGTTAAAACGTTCATAAAGAAGTTTTCATGGAGTTGGTACATGCCTATGATAAGCCTCCAATCCAGGCCGTGTACACTAGGAGGCCCGGAAATAATTAGGTTATTATGGTGATTAATTGTACCTTGTTTTATTTAGTTTTATTCTATTTTATTAGTTAATCTAGTTGGCTGTTTTAGGGCTGAGTTGTAATTGTTGTATTTGGTCTTTCTTTTTCCTAGCTGGCATTAGATTGTTATATTTTAAAAGGACCAATGCCTATAAATAAGGCAGGGGTCTCATTTAGAAGGCAGCTTGTGATAGAGAGATCTAGACTTAGGAGAGAGCAGCCCTCTCAAAAGGTTGTAATTGGAGATACTAGCAAACATGACCAAGTTCGTTATTTTAAACTAAGTTCAACAAATACAAAGTACAAATATATTATACAATATGCATTTATATGTATGTATATGTATATATAAACTGTACACATGACATATCTACTACTTGATTCTATGTGCATAGTAAGAGAAGAGAAAAATAGGAAACAAAAAAAGAAAACAAAAGAAACTAGATTCCATTTTCCCATTATTTCACTTTGTACTTGAACAACAAAAAGCTAAGGAAAAAATATTCAGCTTTTGACAGCATATATCTACTAGCCTAGTTCTTTTTCTGAGAAGAGAAAAATAGGAAACAAAAGAAACTAGATTCCATTTTCCCATTATTTCACTTTGTACTTGAACAACAAAAAGCTAAGGAAAAAATATTCAGCTTTTGACAGCATATATCTACTAGCCTAGTTCTTTTTCTGAGGTTATGTAATAGTTGCTGTGTAAGATATTTAATATTCATTTCCATAGTGGGTAACTTGAGATATCATTCTCTTAATCAAAATGCTTAAGTGAGTTTATTAAAAAATAATTAAAAGTTTGGTCAAAATGTAACCCAATAATTCAGCATAGATCAGATTGTGTTGCATAAATATTTGTTGAGTTGTCACTTTCTTATCTTATGCTAAATAGTCTCATTTACTAACAATGGAAATTCTCTTTTCTTGTCCTAAATACACCATAAATCATACATAGAGTGAAATGAGAAAGTTTACTAATGATTTGGTAAACAATATATTTTTATGTATATAACATATATATATTTAGGTGACATGTGCTCTGATGAAAGCAAAAAAATAATATTGTAATTGGTTGATTTTCACAAGGGGTTGGCTCCATATTACTTAATAGAGCCTCCACTTTAGTTTGATTGAACACAATGTTGGTTTTGGTGAAAAGAGAAACGTATGTTATCTTCAGCCATAGAAATTGACAGAAAGGTGTCACAAACTGATCTAAAAGTAGGTATATAGGTATCACTAGGAAGCAAATTTATCAAGCAAAGAACTTCAACCATTACACATAAGCCCCCTTTATGAAATATATAAATAAAACATTATGCTTTGGCCTCCAATAACAAGCCGACCCTATGTAATATATGTAGGCATGAAAATATGATTCTCCCATAAAATAATAAAAAGATACGCATAACTAAAAATAACATTAATTGAAAGTTGAAACATACAAGTCCATTAAAATCAAAAGAGTACACCACAAAGAAAACAGAGTACTCAACTCAGCAATAAAAACAAAGAAAAATTACCATCATACTAAGCCAAAAGGCTACATAATATTTATTATTTGAAGAACTACATAATATATATGCAGTACATATATATATAAAAGCCAGACTCTACTCTACCCTACTATTCTCAAGTCATTAACATGTTTTTGAAATCCAAACTTTATTTCTTCTCTGTCTTTCTGAAACATAGAGCATAAATCCTACTTGATTACAAGGTTTCTATTTATTCCTTGTTTGGTAGTATTTGTCCCAACTCCCAAAAGCATTCTGCTTCCCCAGAAATATCACAGGCTTTTTTCTTAACTTAAACAGAAAGTCATTAAAACCTTCTTTATAAACACAGCAACATTTCAATTTAATCTTTCACTTTTATAAGTTAGCACGAAAAATATATATATAGTTTCACCATTGTACCGATAAATATATATATGTAGACATATGCCTATCTACAACATAAACGGGGCATCATATGGCTTGTATTGGAGTAACTAATAACAAAAGACTAACAGAGCAACAATCTACACAAACCCACACTGCAAACAACACAATAACACTAAATAGCAAACCAGATGGGTCTCAAATCAAGCTATCCATGCATAACATAAAAACTAAAACAAGAACACAAGAAGAAACACCTCAACGAATTATCACAAACACAGAGAAAGGTCAATAGTTTCAGCTGAACATAAATATTACGATTTAGTACAATTGAATAAAAATAATTCATCATTGAAAGATTCCATGAATATGTCAATGGTATTTGTATAAGTTGTCTTTATACACACTTTTCTCTTTAATGTAACTTTGACCATGTTTGTTCATCTTTGAATTAGATAAGAACAAATAATTCTTATCTAAAAATGGTTCAATTAATGAATTAGAATTTCATTACCAAATAAGGCAGCCATGCAGCCATCACCACATACCAAAGACAGTTACTTACATGGAATAAAATTCCCTACTAAACCCAATATCACAACACTATCTTTAAAAGAACTTTATAAAGAAAATATAAATATTTCATGGGAGTGTTATTACTGCTACCAATAAGCCTTAGAAAAAACTGATTAGAAGATGTATTAATAACTCGCACACCATTGAGAATCTCATGTTTTGACCCCTGCATTTTTTTATTATTTGAACTCACCCACTTCGTCAAAGTTGATATTGATACCAAAATCTTAAAATAAACTTTAGCAAAGTAGACTCAACATACATATCAGCATATTTAGTCTCACACAAGCTCGTTTTTACAGTTATATCCATTTTTTATTGTTTTTGAGACTAGTTTTACAATCATTATCAAAATTATGGAACTTTATAATTAACAATGACAGAGAACTTTTAGTAGAAAAACCAAACACTGATATAAGCACAGGAAAAAGAAGAGTTGTATTCTCATTTATACATGGAAATGAAAAGAAACATCAATGATATGAGCCATTCATGGTTCAGTGACTTTAGTATGAAACAGTATACTAAATGCAGGTTTCCTACTGTAAGTGATTTCCTACTGTATTAATTTACATGTACTTTAGCTAAACAATAAATTTATTATGTTAAATAATTAGAATACTATCTTTTTAACATAACTAGGAGGAGCTTTTATATTTATTTGGTACCAAATTATTTCAGAGCTTGTCTGTCTGCTTATTTTACAGTGTAATGTCTTCTTTTAACCACCTATTTTCTTTTTTTTTTTATGGAAAAAATGAATATATTGAACAAACCAGCAAGATTACAAACCAAGCTCAAAGAGCCAAACAAAAACAGAAACTACTGAGAAATAGCCCCTAAGAACGCCTCCACACAGGACCTAAAAAAGCAATAAACCAGCAAGAAAACAAACCAAGCTCAAATAGCCAAACAAAAACAGTTATAACTGAGTAATAGCCTCTAAGAACGCCACCTCACTGGTCCTCACTTTCAGCTTAGGCAACCTGGCTAGTCTAGATCTAATACTGAACTTAATCAGCTGAATTACAGGACCAATAGCCAAAGATCTCATCTCAAACACACAGAGATTTCTATTTCTAGAGAGCAATAGACATGGTAAAATCTTATACATGAAATTTATTAATGGAAATTAATAGCTAGGAAAATATAGCAATTATATGATCAGTCATCATATAGCAAAGCAAGTACGACACCCTACTAAATTCTGAGACCACCTGATTCATTTACAAGAGTGCAATTTTCTTTTTCCATTCAAGTAAGATTGTATTCTATCATATACAAGATTTACAACACTAAAGAAAAATGTGAACAAAGTAAAAAAAAAACATAAAAGAAGTTAATTAAGCAAAAGAAACATGAAAACAGTAAAGGTGCCTAATTTGTGTACCTGAGAATGAGTGAAACAGCTGGTGGGTTTGAGGTATTTCTCAGAATAGAAGAGGCTCCTCCATTGATAGAGCAAAGGAGAACTTGGTACAAAGAGAGGGCTGACCTGCAAGAGAAAACTACGGGTTAGGCAAGACAGAAGAAATGCAGATTAGAAACAAATGTCCGATAAAACAGAGCAAAAATCTACACAAAATCCACACTGCAATAACAAAAACAAAACAAGCTACGGGAAGACATGCAAGAGGGTTGACCTGGAAGAGGGCTGACTTGCAAGAGCAAGCTACGAACGGACCACGAACTGAAACCGAGAGACCGAGAGACCGAGTCTACGGGAAACCGAGAGAGATAGACCACCACGCACGGACCAGGAATGGAAAGACGAAGAACATTGAAGATTGAAGGGACTGAGAGGAAAGGGAAGACCGAAGAATGGTTGAGGAAATGGGTATTAGGGGAAATGGGTACACGGGAAGTTCAGTCAAAAAAAGTTAGTAAAAAAAGCTAAGTTATTTTGGCGGTACATTATTTTAAGTTGCCGCCTGAAATTTTTTTTATTTACCATAACTCTTTTTAAAATCTATTATAATCATGTGTTATGGTAATGGGTATTTGGTGTAGTGCAAACATTTGGGAAGTAAGGTTTATAGCACATTTCGGTTCGAGGTTTAGATCGTTCATAGAAGTATTCAAGGTATTCCAAACTCTAGTTCATTTTGGTATTGTTTTCCTTAAGTTCTTATAGTTTTCCACTCAACCTCCTAACTTTATTCTTTATTTTTGGATAGGAAATCTAAAATCTTGAACATAAGGTTTTTGATAAGTATATTCTTGATGGTATAGTTCGTCCATTCTTTTCATTTCTTTTTCTTCAGTATACTCACCCTTTCATTAATGATTTTTAGGAGTGTTCCAAAGTCCCAAACCTGTTCTCATATCCAGTACTTTTGGTAAGGAAAATAGGATAGGATATTATGTGTTATTCCATATGTTATCTTATGATTTATGTGTTATGTTAACTTATGATTTGTGTGTTATGTATGTTTGTAGACTTGGGTATATGACCTGTACAACTAACAAGCCGCAATAAATTTATGGGCATATGACTTGCTTAGCTAGCAAGCCCCACAAATCTAATGGGCATATGACTTGTTTAGTTTATGGGACCCCAAGTAATAATGGGCATTATAGTATGTGTGACATATGTTTATGATATGTTTTATTATATGCTACGTTATGAATTTTATGTATATGATTTATGTGTTAGATTTTCCTTGTTGTGCATTAGGCTCACTCATTTATGTTTATATGTGCAGGAAAATAGCTTTGGTGGCGGGAAAGGTTCTTGGAAGCTTGGGGATGTGTATTGAGGCGGAATGGAATTAAAGGACCGAGAGTTCGATTCGAGGATGAAGTCTCTTTAATTATGGTTTTCTATGTATTTTTCCGCAATTGGTTGTAATAAGTTTTAATTAAGTTTTCATTATGTCAAAGTTATGTTTTGTTTCAAATAATGGGATCCCAATGTCATACTTATGAATTTTATATAGTTTTAAGCCTTTACCTTACAGTTCTGAAATAAAGATATGTTATTTCAAATGTATGTTTTCATAAGTTTTGTATAGAAGTTAGTAATGGTCCAAGGTCTAGAGCAGTTGGGTCATTACATCTGCGGGGCGTACTATGCTAAGAAGAGCCAGGCGAAGAGCCTTGAGTGATGTGCCTGACAATATGAGGATCATCTATGGAAGGTTACCGAGTTTTCTATTTTACTCTCGCCATTGGGCTATACCTTTTCAAGAAGTCTTCCTCACTGAAAAAATATAAAGCGGAGCGAGGGAAAATCATTTTCATCCTTTCCAAGAACTCCTGGGGAGTACGCTTGCTTACTGACTTGTCATATGAAGAGGAGGTGGACATCTGCAACAAAAGAGAAATAAAGAGTAAAGTTAGTAAGTGAGCACAATGAAGCCAATAGCTGGGGGCATATACATGAACTAAGGAGCAAAAATGAACAAATCAGGAGAAAAAGTCTATATAGGGGGTCGGCCCAGTGAGACTAAACTTGGATCGATCACCCAGAATCCATAAGATTACAAAGCATGAAAGATGGGGCATAGTTGGTCGGCCTACCACCTTAGGTCGACCACCCCAGGGATGCAAACCTCAAAAAAATGCCAGAGGACTAAAGTTCAAGTCTCCAATAAAAATAATTTGTACAGTACAAGGAAGACCCCAAAGAGATCATTTGAGAAGGGAAAAAATTATTTTTAGGGTCCCAGTTGGTCGGCTTATGCTTGGGCCGAACACCCTAGATCCTTGGAAGTCGCTCAAGGTGTGGTGGTCGGCCTATAAGGTAAACACTGCTCGACCCATGATGGAAACTCTAGGGGTGGTCGACCCTAACCCTAATCCTAGACATGGAAATCTCATAAGGCAAGGAAAGGGAAACCCTGGAAGGTGCTCGACCCATGATGGAAACTCTAGGGGTGGTCGGCCCTAACCCTAATCCTAGACCTGGAAATCGCATAAGGTAAGGAAAGGGAAACCCTAGAGGTACTCAGCCCATGATTGGAAACTCTAGGGGTTGTCGGCCCTAACCCTAATCCTAGACGTGGAAATCGCATAAGGCAAGGGAAGAGAAGCCCTGGAGGTACTCGGCCCATAATGAAATCCTAGGGTTGGTCGGTCCATGAGGGAATAGACATCCCTAGAAATCGCCTATGCTAGGGTTTGAAATCCTAGAAATCACAGGCTAATAATCTCAAAGGGGTGGTCGGCTTAGGGTTTTACATCCCTGGAAATCGCCTATCCTAGGGTTTCACAAACTTAAAATCGCATGTGCTAGGGTTTGTAACCCTGAAAATTGTCCAAGCTAAGGAATTTCACAGAGAAATCGTAACTTGATTCAAATAAGTCAATTATTTTGAATCAAAATAAAACAAAACAAGAAGATTCAGACAGATTCCTCAAAGATTCAAAGTATTTCTTCTAAATCTAAGCAAATTTAAATTAAATGGTGTAAGGATTAGGAGAAAGTACTTACCCAAATACAGATCTGAGTTTGATGAAGAATTGAATAAAAAAGGCTTGGAGACTCCTATGGGTGAGGCGCATAGAGCAAGGGAGTGAGAAGTGATGCCATATTTGTAACCTCTCAGGCTAACTATATATTTTTAGGAATTCAAATTTCCTAGAAAAATATCTGGTATGGTTAAAATTTCATATTCCTTGAAAAATATCTATATTTTTAGGAATTCAAATTCCTTGAAAATTATCTTATATTTTTAGCAATTAAAATTTCTTGAAAAATATTTTGTGTTTTTGAGAATTAATATCCTTGGAAAATATATTATATTTTTAGGACATCAAAACTCCTTGAAAAATATATTACATTTTTAGGACTTTAAATTTCCTTGAAAAATATGCTGGATTTTTAGGAAATTAATTTTCCTTAAAACCCTAATTATTTTTAGGAATTACAATTATCCTTGTAAAATCGTACTGAGCAAAGTATCGATAGTTAAAAAAGTACTACGTAATATCCCGAAGGACTTGGCTGTTAAAATACTGCTACAGTATGTTTTTCTCGGGCCAGAAGCAAGGTTACCGTAATGTTGAACACATTATAATAAACAAGGGGGGGAAATATAGAAGAATTGTCATAAATATATATATGGAAGATTTATCAATGGTTACTACCCATAGATGGGTACTAACAATTATGAAGATGTGGCAACATAATGACTTGGTATAGCAAGTCACCAACAGGTAAATTTTTTTTTTCTACATTAATTTCGAATTTAGTTATTATTTTTTCGCCATAATTAATATTTTTTCCAACCAATGAGAGACACTAGCTATATTTAGAAATTGACATGCATTTGAAAAATTAAAAGTTTACAATATTATATTTTCATAATAAATACACATTTTTCATCAGGTACCCCTTCCAAAAATTTGGAAAAAATAAAATATGTTTTTAGAAATATTAATTAACAACTATAAATTGTTGTACGAGAATTCAATCAACGGTAAATACTTACTCCAAGACCCCTCAAAATCAATCACACATGCCCTAAGCATGTCCTCTAACACTTGAATCGTCCTCTCAGACTGTCCATCAGTCTGAGGATCAAAAGTTGTGCTAAACTTCAGCCGGGTTCCCATAGCTCTTTGCAGAGCTCCCCAAAACTTAGAAGTAAAGATGGGATCTCGATCTGACACCATAGATTTTTGGAACCCCATGGAGACGAACTATCTCCCTCACATACAACTCTGCATACTGTTCCATTGTATAGGCCGACCTCACTGGTAGAAAATGAGCTGACTTGGTGTATCTGTCTACAATCACCCACACCCAGTCACAAAGTCCCACTGTTCTGGGTAATCCTCCTACAAAATCCATGGTGATGTCCTCCCACTTCCATTCTGGGATACCCAAAGGCTGAAGTAATCTCGCAGGTCACTAATGCTCAGCCTTTACCTGCTGACATGTCAAACATCTAAACACATACTTTACCACATCCTTCTTCATCCCGGGCCACCAATATTATGTCCGTAGATCCTGATACATCTTCGTGGTACCCGGATGAAGCGAGTATGGCGTAGTGTGTGACTCGTCCAATATCTCTCGTCTGATCCCCTCTTCTGCTGGAACACAAATCCGCCCTTGATATCGAAGCATACCTGCCTCAGAAACAGAATAATCCTTAGCTGTCCCTGCTAAAACATGCTACCTAACTTCCTGCAACTGCGCATCCACCAACTGACCCTCCTTGACCCGCTCTAATAGGGTCGACTGCAAGGTAATATTAGCTAACTGGCCTACCACCAGTTCTATCTTTGCCCTAGCCATCTCTTCAGCTAATTCTCTCGAGATCTGGGTGGAACTATACAACTGCCCTGGGCCCCTCCGGCTCAACGCATCTGCCACCACATTGGCTTTCCCAGGGTGGTAAAGGATATCACAATCATAATCCTTAACCAGCTCCAACCAACGTCTCTACCTCATGTTCAGATCCATATGGGTAAAGAAATATTTCAAACTCTTGTGATCAGTATATATCTCGAACTTCTCTCCATAAAGATAATGCCGCCAAACCTTCAGTGCGAATACCACTGCCGTCAATTCCAGATCATGTGTAGGATACCGCTGCTCATACTCCTTCAGCTGCCGAGATGCATAGGCTATATCTTTCTCATTCTGCATCAGCACGCAACCTAAACCCATCCTCGATGCATCACAATAGACCACAAACTTTCCTTCCTCCGAAGGAAGACTCAACACAGGTGCAGAAATAAGTCGTCGCTTCAACTCTTGAAAATTGTTCTCACACTTCTCTGACCAAACAAACTTCTGATTCTTTCTTGTCAACTCTGTCATCGGTGAAGAAATCTTTGAAAATCCCTATACAAACCGTCTGTAATAATTTGTCAATCCAAGGAAACTCCGCACCTCCGAGGCATTCCTTGGCCTCGGCCAATCCCTTACTGCTTCTACCTTGGACGGATCCACCTTAATCCCTTCTGCACCAACTATATGCCCAAGGAAAGTCACCTCTGGCAACCAAAACTCACATTTCTTAAACTTGGCATACAACTGATGTTCCCTCAACCTCTGCAAAACCTGTCGAAGATGCTACTCATGCTCTACCTCTGAACTGGAGTACACTAGAATGTCGTCGATGAAGACAATGACGAACTGATCTAAGAAGTCCTTGAACACCCTGTTCATCAGATCCATAAAAGCTGCCGAGGCATTGGTCAAACCAAAAGACATGACCAAGAACTCATAATGCCCATACCTTGTCCGAAAGGCCGTCTTCGGTATATCCTCATCTTTGATCCTCAGCTGGTGATAACCAAATCAAATATCAATCTTTGAGAACACTGTCTTTCCCTGCAGCTGATCGAACAAATCATCAATCCTTGGTAGAGGGTACTTATTCTTGATAGTCAATTTATTCAATTCTCTGTAATCTATACACATCCTCAAAGTCCCATCCTTCTTCTTAACAAACAACACTAGAGCGTCCCATGGAGAATAACTAGGCCTGATGAATCCCAAATCCAAAAGTTATTGCAACTGTATCTTCAACTCTTTCAATTCTGCTGGTGCCATTCTGTACGGTGTCCTAGATATTGGTTCTGTCCCCGGTGCTAACTCAATCTCAAGCGGAATCTCCCTGCGCGGCGGCAACCCTGGCAGATCCTCAGGAAATACATCCAAAAACTCACACACCAATCTAGTCTCTCCCGGCCCTGCCGGCATAACCCTAGTAGTATCCACCACACTAGCCAGAAAGCCTATACATCCACCCTGTAACAAATCCCTGGCTCTCAAAGCTGCAATCATGGGTACGCGGGGTCCAGACACCGCACCCACAAAGACAAAAGGATCCTCACCCTTAGGCTCAAAATTCACCATCTTCTTCCTGCAGTCGATAGTAGCTCCATACCTGACCAACCAATCCATCCCTAAGATCATATCAAAATCCTCCATATCTAACTCAATTAGATCCACCGAAAGTTCCCTACTATCAACTATCACTGGCAGTGCCCTAATCCATCTCCTAGAAACTACCAGTTCCCCTGTAGGCAATAAAGTCTCAAACCTTGCAATGTGATACTCACTAGGTCTACACAATCTATCAATCACTCTACTAGAAACAAAGGAATGTGTAGCACCAGAATCAATCAATACTGTAAAAGGAGAGCCAGCGCTAGAAAGTTGATCTGTCACTACCGAGGGACTAGCCTCGCCTCTGCCTGAGTCAAGGTGAATACTCGAGCTGGAGTCAAGCTATCCACCTTCCCTGCTTCACCTTTCTTCATTGTTGGGCATTCTTTCCTAAGATGCCCCACTGTTCCGCACACAAAGCAAGCCTTGGCCCGACACTCGCCCAGATGGCGTCTTCTACACCTCGGGCACTCCGGATAGGTCCGCCATGCCTCGCCACCACCCTGACGGCCACCCTGACCACCCCAACCCCTTCTATCAGAACCAGCAGCAGTCGAAGTGTCAGGAGCCTTTCTCTTGAAGTCACTGGGGCCTTCGCCCCTACCTGTCCCTGAATAAGGAGGCACAACTCTGCGGCCCTCACGCCTCACCGCACTTTCCCTCCAAATCTTATTCTGCACTTCCTCAGCGGTAAGAGCCTTCTCAACGGCCTGGGCATAAGTTGTTCCTTCAGCTACCGTTGTGATCCTGACATCCCGAGCTATCATAGCATTAAGCCCCCTGATGAACCTATCTTGCCTAGCAGCATCAGTAGGCATAAGATCTGGTGCAAACTTCACAAGCCTATCAAATTTTAGGGCATATTCAGTAACAGTCATATTGCCCTGCACCAAACTCACAAACTTATTGACTTTTGCTGCCCTGACGGCAACATTGTAATATTTCTTACTGAACAATTCTCTGAAGCCTTCCCAACTCAAAGCGGTAACATCCCTGGTCTGTGATGCCACTTCCCACCAAATGCGCACATCCTCTCTCAACATATAAGTGGCACAGGCCACTCTATCATGCCCCTCTATCCTCATGAAATCCAGAATAGTCGTAATCATGGTTAGCCATTGCTCGGCTTTCAATGGATCTGGTCCACCCTCAAACATTGGAGGTTGCTGCTTCCTGAACCGCTCATACAACGGCTCCCATCTTTTTCCAACCTCCCCTGACTGCACAACTAATACCACTGCAGATGGTACAATAGGGGCAGCACTCCCTGATGGTGCCTGCTGTCGCAGAAATACAGATCTGTTCATCCTGACTCTGTAATCGAGCCTGCATATCTGCCATTAACTGCTGCCAGTTCTCAGGGACTGGCGAAGGAATCTGACCCTGGTCATCACCCCCGGTCCCGGACCTAGCGCCGGCTAATCGCGTAGATTTTCTTGGACGCATAGCTATCCAAGTTAATCTGCAATCGACGACTCGGCAGTCAGACCATGATGACAGGGTAAAAGCTTCTCCAAAATCCACCAATGGAACATAACCACACACAAACAATAAACATATAGGCATTTATCCACATGCACCGGCTGCTAATAAGCATGCCCAATCTCAACACATAATAACTATGTATCAAGCATTTATCCATACACAGTATACGGTTAATCATCCCAATATTCATGTACATGCACGGATTATGCTAATAAACATGCCTCAATATTCTCACACAACAGTCAAGGGCCAGGCCCTGTCAGTATCTCATGCTTCCTATTAATCCAATAAATAACAGCATTCATATTCATTTTAAGCATATAAGCATATAAACACATATGCACATTACCAAACCCTAATTTGAGCTTGTCTCTAGCAGCGAATGTACATGTCCAGCCTGTCTTCAGGATCCCTTAAACCTAGGACGCTCTGATACCAAGTTGTAATGCCCTGGATAGCCAAGACCGCTACACTGTGTACTTATAAAGGTGCAAGACTTGCTAATCAAGTCATTAATTTGAAAACGTGTCACTAAACATGTATGAGCTAGGGTTAAAAAGGTTTTGGTCTCAAAAGTTTCATTTTATATAATTAAGCAGTTATATACATGGGATCCCAAAATAAACAAAGTATAAAAGTTGGATTACAAACTCCCCAAAATACAGACAACTGTCAGCCATACTAAGGCAAAATGAACAATTTCTGGGTCTCGCGTTCCTGCCTAAACCTCAACCGTGGTGGCTGAGCAGATGGCCATGTACATTCCGCTCGCAGAGCTCTCCAAATCAAGGCTGATCAAGTTTGCCCTTGCCTTTACCTGCACCACGTAGCACCCGTGAGCCAAGGCCCAGCAAGAAAACATGATGTGCAACACAAACAATAATAACAAATAGTAAATTCACTAAGCATGAACTCTCATCAAATAATCCATATTAACCATTCAGCATATAATCAGAGTCAAGGATGCAATCAATCACTTATAGCATTTATATCACATAATAATCAGGGCCGACAACTTAGGCCGCACCCTCTGTTTATCCCACTGACTCCGGCCCGCTTAAACCGAGCTCAGTGCACATTAAGATGTCCTCGGCTACCAGTGGCCAAGTCGCGCCCTGTGCGCTAGTGTAACCCTTGGCACTCTTAGGTCGTTGGTTCACTGTTTAGCTTACATGGCATAATACCATCCTTTCAAGCATACACAATAAGGACCCCTTAGTCCCATTACAGATATACAACCAGGTGTAGTTTTCTTACCTTTGATCTTTGCGGTTACTGATTACGAGCAACGCTCCTCAAGCACGATCTGTTCCCGAGCCCTAGCTTTTATCACCTAGTCACAACCAAGGTGTAGGGTTCCATTAATATTCAAATAAAGGTTTTCCGGATACAAAACTAACTTCCGGGAATCCGAATTCCACCAAGCACGGTGGTGAAATCGATCCTGAGCACTCTAGGCTCAATTCTCGTGCTTTAAAACCCTAAAAGTTCAAGTGTGCATCTAAGGGTTGCGGCCCTTGAAGCCTAGCTGCGGCCCTGACCTCAAAACAGAACCAAAGGCATGCTTGAAAGAAGACACGCACCGTGGCCCTTGTTTTGGGCGCCACGGCGCTCACCCTTGGCCGAGCCCTCCAGGCTCATCTTCATCCTAGGGCCGCAGCGCTCTAGAACAGAGTCGCGGCCCTTCCCTTCATGCCCCAAAAACCCACCATTTCCAACATCTAAACCTCATCCAAAGCCATCCCAAAGCTCCCCAATTCAAAACCCTTTAATCACAACACTTTTATCATGATTCTAACAACACATCCCAACAGAAATCCAGCCCAAAAACCTACTAGAATCCCATTTCCGATTTCTGAAACTCAAGAACTTCAAACACTAAAACCAACCATACAAACTCAGATTGAAACCTCTAAATCACGAATTATAACTTACATCTTCAACTGAACTCCTTTTCTAAGCAGAATCCCTGTTAATTCCCAAGTTTTCCAGCTCCAATTCAACATTAAACATCAATATCACAATCATCTCATCACTCAGCCAAAAGCTCAAAGTTTCTAACTTCAATACACAATTTAATTTTTACCTTAGCCTTGATTAAATGTTCCCTGGATAATCCTTGAGCTAGCCTCTAATTTCCCCTCTGAATTCCAGCTGAAATCCTCCAAATTCCTCTGTTTACTTCTTGTGTTTTCCTTGAGAGAGAATAGAGAGATAAGGCTGAGAATAAAGGGTCGGTCCAATTTTTGTTCTACTGTTTTCCTTAAACTTTAGCCTAACCTTATCCCGTTAAGCCAATCTCGAGGCTCGGGGTGCCGGAAACGTCCCCGAGGGCAAAACGATAAAATCCCCCAATATTCCCGCCTAGACTTTCTAACCTCAAATATATCTCCATATATTTATTTTCATAACCCGATAGTCTAAATAACTACCCGATACCTAAAACACCCTTGACTTATCCAAAGTCAACTATTAAGCCCCGTTGTGACTTTTCCCGCTATCTAGCCCTAGGGTCGCCTCGAGTCGTGCTCTGCAAACCTACCCACATAATAATGTGGTTCTCACAAATACCATATATATCACATTAACATCAATACAGTCATGCAGGCATTTTAATCATATAATTATGCATTTAAATCAATATATTCATGCAAACCATATTTAACCCAATTATGCCATCCCGGCACACTAATCAAGGCCCTTAAGCCTCATTAGCGAATTTGGGGTCGTTACATACACTCCCTAGCCATGTGGCCACTCTTGCTACAAACAAAGCAAGGGGCTCTCACACCCTTGAATTGTCCTTCATTCTTCTTAGGGGCTAGATAAGTATCATTCTTTTATTGGGGCTTCTTGTGAGCATTCCCTTTGGATTGAGAGGGTTTCTCTATAGAGTTATCCTTGGATGTCCCAACATTGGACTCTTCCATACACTTGTCTCTAGAACGAGACCCCTCTTCAATCCTTAAGTGCTTCAAGATCTCTTCCAAAGATATATCTTCATTCTTATGGAGGATCTTCTTTTTATAGATTATCCAAGATGGAAGTAACTTAGCTATAATTCATCCCACAATGAAGGGTTTCGACTATGTTATCTTAAGAGTAGATAACTTATTCACAATCACTTGAAGCTCATGTACTTAGGGGAGTAAGGGTTTACCATCAAAGAATTTAAATTCCATGTATTGAGTTATAAGGAATTTCTTGGTACCCTCTTCTCCGGTTTTTTACTTCTTCTCAAGAGCTCCTGAATCTCTTTTGCCGATGTAGTGTTTGTGTAGAGATCATAGAAACGATCTAATAAAGCATTGAGTATGTGGCCTCTACATATGAGTTCATCTTCTTACCTTTTCTTCCTTTCCTTGATCACTTCTTGAGTATCATCATCATTTGGCGACTCCAAAGACTTCAAATCTTTGTCAAGAACGTAGTGTACCTTCAAAGTTGTGAGAAGAAACTTGATCTTGTTTTGCCAACAAACAAAATTTGAGCCATCGAATCGATCTAGTCTCACTAAATCGTGAGGGCTGAGATCGAGGAGCTTTCTTCCATAGCTTTGGTTAGTAGATAAACCTTAAAGATAGACAAACTTTGATACAAAACTTAGGTTTAGTGATAGAGATTTTTTATTGTTGGGAATTTGAGGCTATACCCTTAGTTTTGTATATTACAACTCAAAGCAATAAATAATGTTAATCTAAACTCTAATGGAAGAAGATTACAATGTAAATAACACAAATAAACAAGTGTAGAATTGGTATTTGTTGACGAAGAACTTTGATACATAAAACCACAAGTCTATGATTTTATGTGAACCACAAAATGTAGCCAAGGCTTGACACAAATGAAGAATTGTTGTCCAAAAATCTCTATTCTTAGCCTCCTCCTTGAGATTGTTTGAAGCTACAACAATTTAATGAGATTGAGATTCACAAGCCTTGAATATTCATACAATTCAAGCTTTCTTGATGATGATCTTAGAGAAAACTAGTAATCTTGAAAGCTAAAGAGAGAGAGAAATGGTTTTTAGAGAGAGAGAGAGATATGTGAGCGATCGATTTACCAATTAACTCAAATGAACCCTTTAAATAATATAGGAACCCTCATTATACTCAATCAATGAGATTAAAGCATTTTAATTTTAATTTTGGAGCCAAAACACATATTTTCAAAGACTAGCGACGCGTCGCCTCCTAGAGGCGACGCAACGCCGATCCCTTCGACTTGGTGCTCCAAAACTTATCTCAAAACATCCCCAAATACTCCCAAAATTTTTGGGTACTCTTATATATTCCAAAGAAACACTTTTGACCCAAAAATATAATTTATTAATGCCTATATCGAAAGTCAACTCTCACATGTTGACTTTAGTAAAATCGTTATGGTTTTTGTACATCTTCATGCCTAACCAATTTCATCATATATTTAACCAATCATAACAGTATATACATACATATTTCACAGTGGAGGGCTTGAATGCGCTCAAAATTAGATTCTCACACTCCTTTTGAAATCCTTCCTTTTGGCTTATTTTCCTTTGAAAAGTACAAGGCATTCAAAACAAGACGAAATGAAAATCTCTGGATTGGGAATTATTTTAGATGATATATATCTAATTTGTGGCAATATGTATCTTTGTGGTGTCTCTCACTGCCACAAGTCTAGCAATGTCTATGCTCACTCCTTAGCTAAAATGGCTCTGAGTCTTGACCACGCATTAATTTGGTGGCCAAGAATGATCCCTAATATTAAACTTTAGTGTACTGATTTGTAAACTTAATTCAGTTGTTATATTCACGTTGTTGTATTTTCATGGTTATTGTTTCCCTTTCACGTGGGACTTCTGGCTCTAAAACTTATTGCTGTAACCTTTTGGCTTTTAGCCTAGCAATGAGAATTGGAGATATTTTAATGCCATATACATCTCATTCACTTATGTTTTTAGCCTGCAAAGAATGAGAATTGGTTCTTAACACATAGTTGTAGCGCGACTCTATGTGTCTTTCTTCAAATTCCATATTATATTATGTAACAAGATTAACATTAATGTCTCTCTCTCTTCAATTATATAACTCTATCTTTAGTTTCAGTGCTTGCTTGAACTTGTGATGTTTGGGCATTAATTGAATTTATGATAGTCTTTGGTTGCTTTATTCTGTGTAGCCTAGTTCAAGATATTGCGCCAACACATTCTGTGTAGCTAGTCATTTCTCTTGGAATGTTGACATCAAACATTGTCACTACCTCGGTAGAACTTTCAAGATTTCAGTCTTAAGTATCTTTTTACATTATGGGTTGTTTAATAAATATTTGTTGTATAGTATAGGATATTTTTTGGATTTAATAATAAGAAATGAGAATGATCTATTTACATACTTGTATGTAGCGGAGACTAAATGGTTCATTTTTAAGAATGCTTCTTTCAAGGACGAATGTGCTAGTGTTGCTGTCATTGCCATCAAGGCATGGTAACTGGTTACTTTTATTTATTCTAAGGTAATGTCAAGTTATCGTGATGGGTAACTAGTTACTCCTAAGATGGTAATAGATTATCTTGATGGTAATTGGTTACCCATAATATTGGTAACTAGATACCCCTATGATGGTAATATGTTAATCTTATGGTAATCGGTTACCCCTCAGATAGTAACGAGTTATCCTGATAGGAAAATAAATCATATATGTAAACGTGAAAGTAATCGATTATCCTAGTGAAAACATCCAAATCTAGAAGAAGAAAAAATCAAATATGAGAACGTCATTAGGCAACCGATTACCCTGATGGGAACATCCAAATCTATAAAAAAAAAAAAATCAGATATGATTACTTGGATGGGCAACTGATTACCCTGATGGGAACATAAAAAAAATATATAAAAACTTAAATGGGTAACCCGTTACCCTGATGAGAACATCCATATCTAAAAAAAAAAATTCAAATATGAAAACGTAAATGGGTTACTAGTTACCCAAATGGAAATATCCATATAAAGAAAAAGTTGGAAAAAAAATTGATTTGATTTCATATATATATATAACTACTAGATAAAAATAACGTGCAATATACGTTTACTTAGTTTTAAAATTATAAACATGCATATTCAAACATGTACTTATTTTTATTATTTTTAATTATCATATAAATTTAAAAAAAAAATAAACAATATCATAAAAATAAATCAAATATGTTTAATATAATGTATGACATAAATGTATTAAAAAATGAGGACAAAACATTGTCTATAATTTTAATAAAATCTAGTTCACTTTTTTTTCAATATATAATAGAATGAATTACAATTCTATAGTATTTATAAATATGGGATATTTGCGGCTAAAATACTTAAGTTTTGCAAATTATGACACTTAAATACCTAACTTTTTTTTTTGCGACTAAAATACCTTCTATTACATTTTTTTGGCACCCGTAGGTACCTCACATTTATCTAACAGGTAAGTGCCTACGTGGCAGCTTCTGATTGCTCTAAATAAATAATTTTTATTTAAAATTAAAAAATATATTAAATATTCAATTTCATATAATTAAAATTTTAAAAATCAATTAAAAAAATTAAATTAAATCTTAAAACAAAATTAAATTAATTAAAATATGATTTGAATTTTAAACTTATACTTAAACTAAATACAAATATCAACTAATTTTTTTTCTTAAAAACAATCGTTATTCTCTTTCTCTCCCTCCCGAAACAGAGGCAAATTTTGTTTTGTTACATCTCATTCCTTTTCCCCTCTTCATCTTGTTCTTCTTTTTTTTTTCTTTCCGCAGGTAGAGTGCAGATCTGGGTAAGTGGAGGCTGGAATGTTGTCGTCGTGCAAATCGGACAATATCGTTGATGGGGGAGGCTGGGTGACGAACGGGATCTGGGTTTGACGGAATTTTGGAGTCACCACTCGCCATGCTCAGGGGTGGTTAGGTTCCATGTGAAGCTAGCCCTATCGGCATCACAAATCCATCTTCTCCAGCCCAGATGCCGACTACCCAGCTCCATCCAAGCAAACCCAGATTTGTGCTCTTCGTCCTCCTCCGGTCCAAGCAATCTCAGCCCCTGTCGACATCCATCTTCCCCAACCTAGCAACCCAGGAACAAAAACAGAAAAAAAAAAAAAAAGAAGAATGGTGAAGATGAAGAATTGGGAGAGAGAAAGAGAAAAAGTGTTTATTTTAATTAGATTTTTAGTTTTCGGCATTTTGATTAATGAATTTTTAAATTTTTAATGATTTTTATATAATTTTGAA
Source organism: Humulus lupulus (assembly GCF_963169125.1). Taxonomy (NCBI): domain Eukaryota; kingdom Viridiplantae; phylum Streptophyta; class Magnoliopsida; order Rosales; family Cannabaceae; genus Humulus; species Humulus lupulus. Next base: position 231,124,155 of record NC_084797.1, on the reverse strand, counting down.
ATTTTTAAATGAATTTTTAAATAAAATTTCAATAATAAATAACGTGGACCAATCAGAAGTTGCCTCGTAGGCACTTACCAGTTAGATAACGATGGGGTACCTACGGGTGCCAAAAAAGTGTAACGGAATGTATTTTAGCCGCAAAAAAAAAAAGTTAGGTATTTAAGTGTCATAATTTTCAAAACTTAGGTATTTTCGTCGCAAATATCCCTATAAATATTTATATCAATAATCTCTACATATATGACATTTAAACACAATATTGACATAGATATATATTTACATGGCTACATGACATATATATAAATTACAATAATATTTAAAAATAAATTAATAATAGAGTAAAATAATAATAGAAAAAGTCATAGTATAAAGTAGTATACATGCATCAACTATTTTTAGTTTACAATGTAACTCGCAACGTCCTTTGGTGAATTTGATGAAGAAAAAAAACCTCAATCATATTAATATTATATATGGATTTTAAATTTAAGTTTGTTGCTATTTTTTTTTTTAAAAAAAAAAGTTTGTTTCTAGTTGATAGTAGATTATATTATGTTATATGTTTAATATGATATTATTCTAATACGTGAAGTTTAAGTTTAATTAAATTTTATTTAAGTTATAAAGTATATGGTTTTATTATTTTTAAATAATTGTTATTGTAAAATATCTCAAAAATATCTTATTTTAATTTGTTTAATTATTTATTTATTTAATTTAAATTTAAATCATGTTTACAATCTACCGTTAAATATAAGAATATTCAGTTATATATAAGAATATTTCGTTAAAGTTATCGAAAAAAATAAAAAAATATTTAAAACCAAAAAATGTCCTTATCTATACACTTATTGTTAGATTAAAATAAATATAGGCATATCAACCATTATTGCATAGAACACTAACTAATCTTCCACTTCATCAACTTAAGTCTGGATCCCAACAGTATTACCCCACCGGTGACTGGTCCTTGCACAAACTCATATAGCCTAGTCGACTGAAAAGGCACCAGCCACAACAATCTTCCATATCAGCTTATAATGGGGCAATCTCGGAATGTGAATGACCTTAATTATCAAAAACTAAAGATTGCTCTATCATCCCAACAATCAACATTCTCCCTAATAACATAATTGATAGAGCAGCCAGTCTCCAAGATACAAGGGGTCCAAGGGTATCCCACATAGAAATCGACTTGCCATTACCAATTATATAGCAGGACTCGTATTATATTTATACTTTATTTGCATATCATTTATCTAGAAAAATCAAATATCATGACACATAATATTTAATTCAAGATAATAACATAAATATTGTCTGCAGTAATAACTAATATTAAAGTGAGAGTTTTTATATTAATTAAAATTATGAGCACGGCTTGAAATTCCGTTTTTTTATGATTACCAACTTAATTATTTAAATTAAATAATTAATTGTTAAACTGTTACAGAAATGTTTAAACAGATACCAGATATGTTTAAACAGTTTGTGACCAGAAGATAAAAACGAACATAAAGTAAAGAACACACGAATTTTTACGTGGTATCAGCAATCTTTGCAGATTGCTACTAGTCCACGAGGCCACGCCCAGAGAATGAAATTTATTAGAAGAATATCTAAACGATTACAAAACCAAATTGACTTATACAAATAAAGACTCCCTCTTGAATTTGTCGCAACTGTTGTAATCTAAACTTCTAATCAAATTTCTGAAGTGCTAAGATCTTGAACTCCCTTCAAATCATAACACTTGCACTTTTCCTCCCGAAAAGTGACTCACGAACAAGACTTCTCCCGAAGCTTGATGACCAATGTCCAAGTGTGTTCAACCTGCACAATTACAAAGGAAAACAATACAGAAGTACACTGTAATAAACCACTAAGAACTTGCTGGACTCAAGTTCTTCACATAATAAAAAGTCTCTCTAAAACTTGAAAAATATTTGGAAAATAATACACCAAGAGAGATAATCAAAAACCAACGACCTAAGGATGATTATATACATTTTAGAAACCCTTTAGGTCGTGGAAAACAAATCAGGAATCAAACAGCCAATAAATGGAAAATCTTCCAAAACAGGAAAGTCAGAATCTGTTCAAACAGACTGGCAATCCGTTCAAACAGATTCATTGAACCTGGACAGATTTTCAACCCAGTTTCCTTAAATAAATAAGGAAACAATATATCTTTTATTATTGCAAGATGTACACGATTTCTGGGTAACCAATTCAGATAAATAAATAATAATTTTCCAATTCAAGAAAAAGATATTCTTTTATAGGAAAATATATATTTATTTTATTAACACATAAAATAAAAATCTGAATATTACAAAACAAGTAACTACCCATTTTCGAAATTCACCACAAAATATTACAAAAGAGGAAACTACTAATTTCGAAAATATCCTTTTAATTAATTTTGTCATAATTATCAAAAATGCCAATAAAGGATTTTACACGGCTTATCTTCTATCTTCAACATGACAATCTATCCAGATTGTTACGTGTAGTTGACACATGAAGATAGGAGTATCGTATACAATATAGTTTGTATATCACTAAATACACGATAAAAAAAAGGGAAATTTGCAGCATAAATACCTATTTTGTTCATTTTGTTGCTAATAAGTACCCAATTTTTAAAAATTGCGGCATAAATACCAATTTTGTTCATTTTGTTGCTAATAAGTACCCAATTTTTAAAAATTGCGGCATAAATACCCATTTTGTTCATTTTGTTGCTAATAAGTACCCAATTTTTAAAAATTGATGCATTAATACTCAAAATTCCACTTTTTAGACTCTGCCGTTGGTACCCATTTAACAGAGTTACTATTAAGGACACGTGTACTGTCCTGATAATTCTTCTTTTTTTTCACCTAATTAATTAAGAAAATACATAAAACTAATTAAAATAAAAATTAGTACTCTAAAGTCTTACAGACAGATGACATCTGATAGTAAGTACTCTAAAATTTCCTCTTGGACTTTTTATCGGGCTAAAAATAAAGCTAGACACATTATTGATGGTACTTATTGTATTTTCTTAATTAATTAGGTGAAAAAAAAGAAGAATTATCAGGACAGTACACGTGTCCTTAATAGTAACTATGTTAAGTGGGTACCAACGGCAGAGTCTAAAAAGTGGAATTTTGAGTATTAATGCAGCAATTTTTAAAAATTGGGTACTTATTAGCAACAAAATGAACAAAATGGGTATTTATGCCGCAATTTTTAAAAATTGGGTACTTATTAGCAACAAAATGAACAAAATGGGTATTTATGCCGCAAATTTTCCTAAAAAAGAAAGAACTTCTAAGTAATCTCTGTTAAAATAACGGACTCCTATTTGTAATTCTATGGCTTTCGATTTATTTGGTACGGTTTACGAAAGAAAACGTGGACCTAATTCCTAATATTTTGGAATCATAAGAATATAGGTAGTTGAGAACATACTTCACAAATACGGAATTCACTCCTTTTATTGGAAGTAGATTAATTATTTCTTTCGGTATTGACAGCGATACTTGAACATAGAGCGTTCAACCTCTATTGAGAACAGAAATACTATTTGTATATGACTTACAAAAATGTTCACTAGAGTATCAAGGATACTGATTGATGAAGATATGACTAGAGAGATTAACGAACTTTGACTTAGCTCTAATCATGAATAATTAGTGGAGGGTCATAACTCGTGCAATGACTATATTAATGGACAACTATATGAGTTACTACTTTAATGATATAAGATTGTATATTTTGAGATAGCAACTATGAAATTTTAGTGCGCAAATCTCATAGTTAATAAATTAATTTATTAAGCTAAGAATTAGTAAGATAATTAATTTATTAGAACTTAGAACTACATGCTTATTTTACTCTGAGTTTGTTTGATAACAGAGTCAAAATATTTGGTAAATTAAGAAATACTTTTAGAAATCTATTAAGTAGCAATGCTATGATCATTCTACCCAAGCATTTATGAAAGACTCACTATGTTTATAATTTTTTTTCTACTTTTTTTTTTTTTTTTGCTGTATGAGTTTTTTTTTCCAATTTTTTTAAGTTTATGTAATTTTTTTAGAATCAATTTTTTGCTTTTTTTTTTACTGTACGTATACTTCTTTCTAATTTATTTAGAATCACTTTTTTTACTGTATGTATTATTATTATTTTTATATTATATAATCATTTAATTTAATTTTTGGCATTTATAATTTATATTCTTCTTTTTTTATTTTGTAAATTCTCCTTTCCTTTTTTTTTTTGTAATCATTTTTTCACTTTTCTTTCTTTCTTCTTTTTTTTTATTGTAGGCATTAATTTTATTTTAAAACATTTTTTAGTTTATGTAACCTTTTTAGAACATTTTTTTTAAAGTTTTGGGTTAGGTATCTTTTTCTTTTTTGCTTTCATTTTTTTTCTTTTCTTCCTTCATCTTATTTTAAGGGTTGGAGTAGTAACATCTGAGTTAAAGAGGTTGTTTGGTCCATCAATGAGTTAGTTGGGTATTCTAGTAATATATATACTCCTTTTAGGTCTTGATAATGATGTAAAGATGAAGTTGTATGGGTTGTACAAGATCGCTACTCAATGGTTTGCTTAGATCCCCAAATAATGGTGTTGAATTTTTTTGCTAGAGCAAAATGGTTAAATATTATCAGACTTAATCTCATGAAGCATGAATGTACGTCTTTAAAAACACACACAAAGATTATATAGAGGTCTCTCGATAGCAAATCAATTTCCGCATTATGTAATATTTTGTATTTCATTGGCTTGTGTACAATATCCTTTAGGTTGAGAGATCTATTGATGAGTTCTTAGCTAACAAAATGCATGAGGTTGTAGGATGTTATCTAGTTATCCTATGTAGTTAGGATATATAAGGCTAAACTTAAGTGTGTGGTAATCGGTAACCCCTAAGACAGTAATTACCAAATTAATTAAACCAAGTGAATAGAAGATGAAATTCCGTTTTTAGTAATTACCAAATTAATTAAACCAAGTGAATTAATTAAAGTGCGGAATGGTAATTAACTGTTTACACAGAATACAGTTCTGTCGGGACAGAATCCAAACTTGTCACGACAGAAACTGAACACAATAAAAAGACAGTGCAAAAGAATAAAGAACACAACGAATTTTTACAAGGTTCAGAAACCCTTTCGGATAACCTACTCCTTGGGGCCACGCCCAGAGAATAAAACCAATTAATAAAGAATCACAAGTACAAAAACATTGACTTAAACAAAACAAGACTCCCTCTTGAGATTTGCCGCAACTTGTTGTACTTCTCTTCACTAATCTGATCTTGATTGAAACGCTCAACCACTTGAACTCCCTTCAATGGTCAGCGAGTGCTTGCATCCTCCCGATGCAAGGCTTGTAAAAAATCTTCTCCCGAAGACTACAAACGCTGTGTTCAAATTACAATGTGTATTCACTCATGGACATGGTATACGCTCACCACTAAAATCTAAACACACATAATTCTACAAGATCATGTGAATACTTATGATCTTGAATACAAAGAGGAACTCTCACAAATATTACAATAAAGCTCACGAATAATGCACCAAAGAGTTCACTTTTCTCACTGCCTTTAGAGCCCTATTTATAGAGTATTTTTCGTGCTCACAAAGGCAGAGAAATAATTCTTCTAATAAAGGCAAGAATCACAGTAGTTATTCTTGATTGATGAAGAGTTGCCTTTTTTAGAAAATGCTGATCCGACAGATGCGATATCGGTGGGGACAGCTCAGACCTGTGTCGGATCAAAACAAGCTCAAAAAGGAAACAATAATTAATGACATTAAGAACTAGTTTCCTGATTGCAATCCTTGAGCTGCACGAAAATATATCAGCAAATAATCCAAAAACAACTTTGGGTAAGTACCGAATATTTGCAATAAACTTTGTTTCCTTTATAAACAAAATGAGACAATATATGCTAAATAAGGAAGCATATTATTGACCAAAAATCACACAAAAGGAAAGTGGTTTTTCGAAAATTTCAATAAAGGAAACCAAACAATTCCGAAAATTATAATAAAGGGAAACAAACATTTTCGAATATTATAATAAAGGGAAATAACCAATTCAACCAATAAATAATAAAAATGCCAATTATAGGATTAACAAAAGAGAATTAGAAGGGGTTGTGGTGGCTGGCTGGCTTGGCTGGTGAGCGTGGTTGTGGGTGGGTGGGTGTGTCTCGGCACAGCTGCGCCAACAAGGGTGAAATCGAGAGAGAGTCAAGTCGAGAGAGTGGTAGAGAGGTTTTAGTTAGCCGTGTAGAGATTTAGTTTTTAGGGATTAGGGTTAAGTTTATTATTTTTTATTTTTTTAATTTAAAAACTAAAAAATAATAATAATACTTTCAAACACATATATTTGGCCACCCAACCCGAACTCATGAGTTTTGTCATTTTTTTCGAGTCTTTCGGGTGTGGGTTGGCCAGATCCTTCAAGTGGGCAGGTTTTCAAGTCCAAATGTGCACATTTACCATAAAGTAGTCCATGATGCTAGTGAACAATATGTGTCTCAATACCAATATATTTTACTTTAGTAGTTTTGAAAAATCATTATTTATGTGCCACATATAGAACATAGAGTAATGATATGTGCAACAAAATTATATATCAAAAAATTACATCAACTAACGTGATAATTTCATTTAACCAATCAAATTTATTGAAGGCTAAACAAATTATTTTAAAAAAACAATGTGGTGTAATATTTTGATGCATAATTTTCATGCACATGTCATTATTCATTGGATTAATCTTGGTGAATATACCAATTTGTATGTAATTTTAGTTTATATTACAATAAAAAAAATTCTAAAACAAAAATAAATACCAACAAGAAAACTTGGGGTATTTTTTTTTGGGGGGAAGAAAAAAAAAATTGGGTTTCTTTGTAGTATATAAATGAGATTTTCTTGTAAAAATTTTCACATTGTAAAACTCTACAACGACCACTTGATGTACATCTGTCACATTGAGCATATCACCATAATTGTGTATATTTACACTGGCTTTATTGCTATAATTACTATGGGATTAGAGGCACTAATCCTAACATTTATTGGCTTTTAAATTGTCTTTTATTTTTTTAATATTTTCTCTAAATATTCAATTTTGGACATATACCACTTTTTTGTAAAATAGATATTTTTTAATATTTTTTTACAAAATTATGTTTTCAACGAACCTATTCTAAACATCCTATTCGAAACAAAAATACACTTGCAAAATAATATTGTGCCCGGTGACATTAAAACTCATATCAACATATATAATTAATTAAAAGAGAATTCAACTGAACATTGAATTATATATTAAATGGAGTAAAAAAAAAAACTAGACAAGGGGAGTTACTGAATTTGCATCTAGAGAATAATTCTCATAAAATCTTAATAATTAAATATCCAAATACTACACTTAAATTAGTTAGTCAAATTAGAAAAAGCCATATTCTTCTTAATTAGTATCTGTAACCTATTGGCATTCCAAGCTTATCCAATCGACCAGATCCTGGATAAGCCTTGTGAATAAAGTTGGCATGCAAAGTTGACATCTTGTGTGTTCCACTACTCTGTCTTGCCTCACCAACACCATGGTGAACAATGGAGTTTCTCTTAGTTGAGATTGATCTTTCATACTGAGGAGGCCTCTGTCTTGGAGCACTTAGAGACCTCACTTTCGCCTTCGAAGACTCCGTAAACGACATGTAGTTTGGGTAATCTGAGTAGCCACTCAAGAAGCTTCTTGACCCGTCGCTCTTTGTTGGAGTGAAGGGACTTCTCCTCGAGCTGATTCCACCACAGCCGCCGCCCCTCGAAGAGGTGGCTGAGTAGAATTGAGGGCTGTTGTTGGCCGTGCAGAAGGAGTTTTCTTCTTCCATGTCATTATTGTCTTTTTGAAGCTTCAACGGGCTTAGAGATTGGACTACTTCGTAGGAGGAAGGACTTGGGACTGTTAAGTGAGATGTTGAGTCCTTTGAGGTTGTGAAGCTATGGCTATTTTGATCTGAAAAGAGGTTTCTTCTCTTGACTGTTGTGTAGGGTTTTCCACTGTCGATTTCGAGAACTCTATCACTCTTTTCGTCGTCGGTTGTTACTGAGTTTCTTACTGAAGAACTTCTTAGGTCTCCTGATCTTTCATCACAAATAGCAGCAGCTCTGCCATTTGATTTTGAGCTGTTTTTCTGCATTAAATGGCATAATTGTATTAAGACAAACAAAATTTACATAACAACACGTTATTGTGTACAATTATATATATATATATACCCTGAGGAGTGATGATGATTGTTCATGTTTTCTGCTCTTTGTTCTGGTAACATGTTCAAATTTTTCAGGGGTGGCTGGTCCCTGCAGCAAGAAAATTTTACACATATTTAGTGACTACTTAGTAGTTACATAATTAATGGAAATTAAACACTATTTTCATGTCATTACATTAGTGATTACTAGTAGTTAGTGCATAATTAATGGACATTAAAGACTAGATTTTTATGTCATTACATTGGTGCCCAACTCAATAAATTTTCTTAAAAAAGCAAAGAAAGAAAAAAAGAAGCCAAATTTGACAGATAGAAAAAGGTGAATCCAGAATGCTTATTTCCTTGTTTTTTTTTTTTAAATCATTTCCTTGTTTTGTTTCTTGAGAAAAGAGAAAGGTAAAATCAGAGAGAGTTAACTTAAAAGTGAGAGATGTAACAGACATCTCTTATTTATTTAAACTGCAAAATTAACAAAACAAAAAGTAGGGTTCCTTGTATTCAGATACATGAGTTGTGTAAATATGGATAGACCTTTACAGTCATAACAACCAATCTGCGTACCTTTAAAAGTCATAAATTTCATACACTGAAAAGTCTTCTAGAGTCATAAAGTTAAAGGGAGCCCCACAAGTCCATTAGCAACTATCACTTTTCTTTTTTGTCTATGAAGATATATATGTTTTCCAAACTATATGGTTTTCAAAAATCAAATATTGGAGGCAAAAGTGAAAATTGTCTTACAGGATGATGAAAATGAGAGGACTTGCTACTTGAATGTTGGAATTCCAAAGCATGAACAGATCGGCCACCAATGGCTCGTGCCTGCGCTTGCATCAAAGTTTGCATCCGGTGCAGCCATTCCGCCGTTCGTTTCCTCTCAATGTGGCCTCTTACCAATGCTTGTAACTTCACCAATCCTTTTAGTGCTCGCAATGCTCTTCTTGCCTTCACAATTTTTTGTCATCGAGCAAAGTTAAGTTAGTGCCTTTTCAAATCAATGTGAAAAGCCTACAAATTGATTTGAAACTGTTCTCAAATCTGAACATGATGATATATGTATGTACGCATGGCTAAAATGAAAGAAATAGAAATGGTCAATGGACCACAACCACACCATCATCATCACAATATTTCAGCTTTAAATTTAAACCAATGTAACCAAACTATGGTCATGTAATAAAGTTTGATATAAAATTTTGAACAGTACCAGGCGCCTAAAAGATGGCATTACTGAACAAGCATGAATTGAAAGCCCTGACATAGATATCAAGAAGAAAATGACATTTCACTAGTTACCCCCACAAGGCAGAAGAAAAATTAAATTAAACGTGTCATCTACATACACCCTTTGAGGGGTTGATCTAGAATTTTAATGGAACATTTAAGTGCTCAACTAACCCAAATTCATTCTTATAATAAAGTCAAATTCACATTCTTTTTTTTAAGAAAACAAAACCCAACTCTCTGGCTGGGATGGGACCACCTCAGCTGCCCAAAATAGGGATTTTAAAAACGACATAGTCAAACTTGCATGGAGTTTCTACCATGACAAACTATTCTAAAGTAGTTGAAAATAGGACTCATTTCTTATATCATCAAGTCCCACGTGATTAGAAGAAGAAAAAGTGTTTGTTATATACTCTACTAGTGGACATTTTTGATGAGTTAGTTAACTCATATGCTAAGAGTTAAAGATACTATCAAAAAATGGTATTTTTCAGAATCTTCTCAATTCAGGTGTAAGATCTAAACTCAGAGTCAATTAAAGCAGAGATTTATTTAAATGGGTAAAGAAGAAAAAAGAGCCAAAACCTGCATTAAGTCCAATTTAAGAAACTGTGGGGTGGTACAAGACATAGGGAATAAGAACAACGCAGACCAAAAACAGCATATAGAAAAAACCACACAATTCATAATTTCAATACCATAAACATTAATACACCGACGAATTTAGCTTTGTACAATAAAATTAAACATTACCCACTATAAAAAGGGACCCTTTCTTATAAATGGACCCCAATGACGCCATTACCAACAACTATTAAACCTCTCTGAAAACACCAATACAGCAACAACCGAATATGGAGAGAGGTCCACACGGTTTTTGTTGCATACTAATAGTAACAAGTTTTTTAGGTATTGTGTTCCTTCTTATATGAGAGAAAGATAAGATCTTTAACCTTTTTAAGATTTGTGAAAAACGACGAGAAGACAGCTCAAAGGGGAGCATTGGAGTAAAAAACCAGTGTAATGTTGGCATTATGTTGAGATAATGAGACAAAAACGACAAGAAGTTTTGATAATATAGTATAATACATATAGTAAAGAAAAGGAACCATTTTTTTCTATGCTTCAAAACCACGGTAACAAATAAAAAAAGACAATAAACGAAAACCCAGAAGGCAAATAAGGAAGATGGACACGTGTCAATTGCCCAGATGATGCAAAGAATAAAACTTTGGAGACAATATGGCAATCCCCGTAAACAAAATCGTAATTAGTAAACTCTATAAGGATTATAAATTTATAATATTTTTACTAAAAAATTAAGAGAATGAGAGAAAACGAACCAGGCAGCCTCGAAATGCTGACTGAATCCTTAGAGCGGCCCACTCCTCCTTACTAACGTGCGCCGCGGTGGTGGTTTTCTTACCGCCACCGCCGCTAGTCAGGCGAACAACGGCTGCGGCGGCTTGAGCCGCAGCCACAGCAGCCTCGGCCACTGCGGCGGTAGCAGCAGCGACTGCGATGGCGTGTCTGTCGTCGTCGTGGTCTTGGGCGTTGCGAGGCTGGTCGCGCACGGCTGATCTGGTCGTGGTGTCGTTTGGGTGGTGGGCAGTGGTGGCGAAGTGTTGGTCTTTCTCTCTGTAAGACTTGACGAAGCTCCACCTGCGTTTCTCTTTGTATGGTCTGAAGGAGGAGGAAGAGGATGAGAGAGTGTCAGATTTTTTGAGGGCAAAGAGACCTCGAAACCACTTTGAAGCCTTGCCCATTGTTTGGAAAGAAGAAAGATTTCAGAGGTTAAGATCATCAATTGGTTGAACGAGTGGACGGTTCTTCTGTGACTGTAAGGTCTGGTTATGGAGTAACATTGTTAGTAGAGAGAGAGAATAGGAGTAGGAGAAGGTGGAGGAGGTTTGAGTTGAGTTGAGTTGTGTCGAGTTGGTTATTATATAAAGAAAGAAGTTTAGAAAAAATAGGGAATGCATTGAGTCGATATTGTGATTTATTTATTTATTCATTTATTTAATATTTTTGGAATTTTTGATAGTGCTATGTCTACTCTCTTCAACCGTGCGTGTCTTTCAAAACAACAAATTGGAATAGATAATAATTATTTATTTTAAAATAACTAAAACATATTTACCAATTTTTTGTCAAAAAAAAAAATATACAATTTACCAATTTTATAATTTAAATTAGAAAACATAAACATAGTCTTTTGTAATAGTTATTTTGGCAAATTACTTTTTATTTATAAAAATAAACTTTTAGACTTATTGTTTTGTCAAAATAATAAAATTAAAGAAAGATAAATCAATTATTTGAATACTCTATTTCAATTAATTAATCATTTTGCATTTTATTTTTAAAAATTACCCTATATGAATTCAAAAGAATTCAAAAGGTTAAAAAAAATTCATAAAAAGTAATTTATTTATATAATATATATTTTGTGTAAAGGTTCACGTCATTTACCTTTTATTTTAATCGATTGCTTGTTTGGACACTTTATTTTATAAAAATGATATTTAAAACATTGTGTTTTGGCAAAACTTAAAAAATAAGTATATATAGATAGATTATTTGAACCACATGTATTTGATTACATGTTTAGACTATTTATTTTAAATAATTAATTTTTAGATCTCGTGTTTGTCAAAATATTAAAAGTATATATATTATTTGAACCACATATATTTTGGTTGATTACTTATTACTCTCTTATGAAAATTGAAATTGAAAAAATTTATAGAGAATAAGAGAAAAAAATGTGAGAGAAATTAGATTTGAGGAAAATATAAGATTAACAAGAATGTTTAGAATATATATAAAATCACGAAGAGATATTTATATATATTATTATTAATTTAAATAATAATATTTTATAAATATATTATTTAAATTCAACTATATTTTTCAAAATAATTTTTTTAAAACATGTAACATTTAAACTAATGTGTAGTGTAACTACATTTATATATTATTGTTATATGATACTTAAGTAGTTAATATATATTATAATTTTAAAAAATTGTACCATACACATTTACTACATGCATGCACGTTTATTTTTTTAATTAAGGTTATTTTTTAGTAATTTGTAGTGATTAAGTAGTTATGAAGTAAAATTATAATTAATTACAATTATTATAATCTATAAAATGAATAAAAAAATTAGATTAAAGGAAAAAATAAATGAAGTGGTTTGAAAAGATGAAATAAATAAAGTGTTTTGAAAAGATTTTAGAGTGTCACATCATCGAGATAGAGTGATTTAAATATATTTTAGAGTGTCACATTTATATAGAGATATAGATAGATATTTTTTATAATTAGATATATTAGTTATTTTCTTTAATTATTAACTAAAAATCATAAATTTGAAAAAGAATAATTAAAAAATGTGAAAAAATTAAAAAATAGAAAAAGTGTTTTAGAGCATTTTTAGAGTGTCACATCATTTCTTTAGTACTATCTTTTATATAAATATATAGATTCATTTAATTAATATTAAAATGAATTTCAAAATTAAAAACAATAATAATTAAATAAAGGTCTTCGTGTTGTACTACCTATAAAACACCATTGTTGTATGTTTAAAACAAATATAATTTGGATTGAGTTTGGAATAGTGTTGGATTCTAGCCGTGCTCTCCATCGTGATTTTCAATGGTGGTTCTCCTGTCTCTTTTTCAACAAGTTATTGCTTTTTGGTGTTTTAGATCTTGTCATTGGTCTTGAGGTGTCGTTGTGGTGGTGGGCTACTCTAGGGTGTTGATCCTTGTCCTTCCAAATCTGTCGTCAGTGTATCAGGATGGTGTTGGCGAGGTGGTGGGAAACGTGGCCTTGGTGGGGTGGGACATCTCAGGGTTTTGTGGTCATGGTGGTGGGCAGCATGGTCATGATGTGGTACGACATTTCGAGCCAACACTTTGGGCTTTGTGGCTCAGAGGGTGGTGGTTATTCTGGTTGTGGAGTGCAAGGGGTTGTGATTGAAGGTTTTGTGGTGGTATGGTAGAGGTCTTCATTCCATGGTGATGTTGTTGTTAGTTTTTATTTTTGAGTTTTTGACTTTGTTTGTTGTAATAATGGTCTATTATGGAATTAATAAAAAACCCTCAACTATAACCCCAAAAGAACCTAATTCCGTAAACACCATAGAGGAAGAATGAAATGAATATCTTATCGAGGTAATCGTATTTGATGTGGTAGATATGCTCTTCAAGCACTTGAACCCGCTTGGATCACATTTAGACAAATAGAAGCAGGGCGACGAGCAATGACACGAAACGCACGCGCGCGGCAGAAAAATATGGGTGCGTGTATTTCCAGACAAACCAGTTACAGTAAGACCTACAGAAACCCATATGGGTTCGGGAAAAGGATCTCCCGAATATTGGGTAGCTGTCGTTAAACCAAGTAGAATCCTTTATGAAATGAGTGGGGTAGCCGAAAATATAGCCAGAAAGGCTATTTCAATAGCAGCTTCCAAAATGCATATACGAACTCAATTCATTATTTCAAGATAGAGATGTAAAACCAAAAGAAAAAGGCTTTTGGATGAAAAAAACACAATTACAACTTTCTTTCTTTTTTTTAACAAACAACATTTCTTTTTTTTTACTTCGCCCTTTGCTTTGCATTGAAAAAACAGATAAAAAATTATATGATTCAACCTTAAACCCAATTGAATGTAGCGGATAACAGCAGAGCCAGAAAATTGATGTGTATTCGAATCATAAGAGCTAGTATTCGCCGATATGCTCATACTGGTGACGTTATTGTTGCTGTAATCAAGGAAGCAATACCAAATACAACGCTAGAAAGATCCAAAGTAATCAGAGTTGTAATTGTACGTACTTGTAAAGAACTCAAACACGACAATGGTATGATAATACAATATGATGACAATGCTGCAGTTGTTATTGATCAAGAAGGAAATCCTAAAGGAACTCGAATTTTTGGCACAATTGCCCGTGAATTAAGACAATTAAATTTCACTAAAATAGTTTCGTTAGCACCTGAAGTATTATAAGATGAGACCCTAATACAATTTTTATTTTACAGAATGAAATTAATTTATCACATTGTCTTTGGGAACCTAGGCTTATGCCTTTTTTGTTTATCTCTCCCCTAGTTCAGTTCATATTTAGGTGGTGTTGCCATTTTGATTTGGAGCACCATTACTTGATTACAAGATATTTAGAAGACGATTGACTTTTTCTATCTGTTTGTGTGGGATCATGATCAGTTTTCCCATTCGCACCTCTATATTAGTGTCTATCATTACTGGGATAAAACGTTGTTTTTGGGTTTAGTTACTCCATCATAAGGTAACCATTTTTGAGTCATTTCTTTTAAGTGACCTATACCGCCCATTGGGTATCACTTGACTTATAAGTATTTTGTCATTTTTAACTATTGAATGATAGTTCATTTATCTTTAAATAAATAATTCAATAAAAAATATAAATACATTAACAAACTTATACTTGAGCTTTAAAAATTAAATTATATATAATTATTTTACAGCCTAAAATATACAAATAAATTAAAATCCTCAAAAATCAACTTGGAAGCATTAAAATAATTGAATATGTACATATAAACAGGACTAAGAGTAATTATGAAAAATCACGCGTTACACTATTTAAAAAAAATTTAAATCATCGCATTACAACAAAAAAAGTTATCTTTATAATATTAAAAATTTGTGACACAAGTTGTAACTAAAAAATAATAATTGTAATCAAATTTTCACTAATACAGTTTAGCCACAACCAATTATATATAATGATAATATTTATTGTAAGTAAATATATATTTGGTCAGATTTTTGCGATTAATACTTTTAGACACAGTTTTTTAATACTGGAAAAAATATAATGATATTTTTTTGAATCACAACAAAATGTGATAATGATTATCAATTCTATTTACAATTATCAACCCAACACGACCCACCAAGAACACCCATGGAAGGAGTGACAAACCTCATCATGAGCGAGAGCAAAACCACAATAGCACCACCACTTTGGGGGGTCAATACCACTACCATATTAGGGATGTGCAAAAGCTTTTGCAAACCGCTCAACCTGAATAACCCAAAACAAAAAAATCGAAAACAAATGCAATCTCAATAACCCGACAAAAATTCAAACTGTCTAAGTATTATATTAGGTGGTTTGGGAATTACACCAACCCAAGTAATGTAACCCGAATAAATTGATTAAGAGTTTTTTTCTTTATTTATACATACATCTACTACATATATTATTATTGCATATAAATATCATTTTTTTAATTTTTAACAAGAAATTTAGAATAATGTTTTAAAGTTTCAATTTAGAATAATATGTCTAAGTTTGGAAGAGGTATACTATACTTTAAGTTTGTTGAATCTAATTATTTGAACATTTAAAAAAAAAACTTAAAATTGGTTTAGGCGGGTTAACCCAACCAAACTGCCTAAAACATTGGATGGGTTAAACTTTTTTTTTCTTAATTTGATGGGTTAGAGTTGGATTTTTGCAACCCGATTTTTACAATTGGTTGATTACAATATGTTATAACCCGACCAAACTGACCAATGAGCACCCCTAACACATATTTACAAATTTTTGGCCTAGGTCCAAAATGAACCCCCAACCTCTTGGTACACTACTACAAAAAATGATTTTTAGCGAGCCCTAACACAATTTTTAGGAATCTTGGGGCATGAGCCCTCTATTTTGAGCCTTAAAAAGTGAGGATTTTTAGGACTCGCGTTTCGAGCCCTAAAAGAATACTTTTAGGGCTCGCATAGCAAGTCTTGAAAAAGTTTTTTTTTAATTTTAAAAAAATTAATTTGTGGGTTTTGAAGCCCAAAGCACGGTGGTGATAGCCAGCCGAGGCCCACGACAGAGCTCAGGTGAGACGACGCGCCCCACCATTCAAAGGTGGTGGTTCGAAAAACAAACTATTGGGTTTTAAAGCCCAAGCCAAGGGAAATGTCGTGGTGGCGGTGGTTTAGTTTAAAATGGCTCAGAAAAGCTCGGATCTACGCTTGAAGGTTCGGAAATCACCATGAATTCTGACGAACATTGACTTCTAACTCAAGTGACCATTGAGGCTGATTCTTTAGTGGGTTTTGAAGCTCAAGAAGCAAGGAGTATGGTGGTGGTGGTGGTTCAGCTCGTGGTGGCTCGAGGTGGGCGGAAAGTGCTCGGAAAGTTTGGGAGAAACCCAAAATCGCAGAACTTCGAGTGCTCCGTTGAGGGCCTTAGGTCGCGCGTGAGAGGCTGGTCTTCGAGAGTTTGGGGTTTCGGGGGACAGCGCATTGAATGGGATGGCGCGTGGCGATGGTCGACGGCGGGAGGGCGGCCATTCAGCCCTGGCAGAGACGACGCAGAGAGAGAGAGAGGGGGAACTTCAGGAGAAAGAGAGAGGGAGGGATCTGAGGAGAGAGAGAATAAGGGCCTGAGTGATTTTTTTTATTTAGTTATTAATAAAACTTTTATTTATTTATTTTCTTTTCTGATTTATAATATATAATAAAACTTTTGTTAAAAAAAATTATTCAAATTTTTAGGATACACATAAGTTTTTAGGACTCGCACTGCGTGTCCTAAAAGAAATTATTTAATAACTCTCAATGAGTGTTCTAAAAAGTCTAGGAACTTTTGTTAAAAAAAATCAAATTTTTAAGACACACATCAGTTTTTAGGGCTCACATTATATATTTTAAAAAAAATTATTTAAGGACTTTCAATGAGTGTCCTAAAAAGTCTAAGAGTTATTTTTAGAACTCGCATATAAGTCGATGCCTAAAAATATATCCTAAAAGCCTATTTTTATAACAGTGGTACAAAGCAATAAGCCCCCACCGCATGGCCTAACCCTGGGTGGTTCACAAATTTTTCACTTTTATTGCGATTATATGTCGAAATCATAAAAAGGATATATCACTAGCTCATTTTAAAGAGACCTACTTTAGAAGTCCCATAATGATTAGTTTACTCATTTAGATGTACATATATAATTCAAAAAATTTATTATAATAATTAATTACAAATTATTAATTATTCATTTACTTTTTATTTTTAATTTTTTATAAACGTATATCTTTTTTCAATATGTCACTCTTTCAACTCAAAATTAAAAAGATTAAAAAAAATCATCCCTTAACATTTGTACAAATAAAAATACGTTGTTTTTATTATTTATTTTAAATTCTCATTCTTTTTTAATATATAATTAAAATTCATATAAATATAATAAAAATAAATTCCTTAAAAATAAATCATAAATTAATTAATTACATTAAATATTATATATTATTATATTTTTATTATTTTCGATAAAGTTTTTTTTAAAATAAAACTTTCATAAATAATCTGTACCAATAAGTAATGATTAAAAATAATTATTATTGAATAATTTTCCAATATATATTTATTTATTAAGAGATGAGTTATATCAAGTAAAATTGCCAATTAGATTTACACCCAACTCTAAAGCCATCATCCAAAACTCAAAAATTATTAATAAGCAAAATTACAAGATAAAGAAGGAAAAATAACAAAATCCCCAAAAGGAATATAATGCAAATTCATCTAAACAAAACTATTACATTTCTCCTATAACAAAGCTTCGTTAAAACTGAAAGAAAAGTAAATTGAACTTTCCATACAATATTGATAGCTAGGGACCGTCACAGAATATTTATATATATATATATATCATTAATTTTAATAACATAATTTAAAATATTACATTTATTATGGTGTCACTTGCAAATATATGAATAATGCTAAGAACTCGCATCTTGTCAAACACTTTGTCATAATTTGGGATTGTTCTTAACTTTATTTACAGTACAAATAAAAATATCTAGAATCGCCATATAGGAAATTTCTACTTCATGGGCTTCAAAAATAATCTGGTGGAGCTATTTTGTGTTCTCGGCCCGTTAATAGTTTTCAACACGATTTTTTTTATGATTATATATATTGTAGTTATTTAGAACATCCTGTAAATTTTTAGAAAATTCTAAATAATTTACAGTGTCGAAAACTAGTTTAAAAATAAGTTGTTGTATGCGTGACTAATTTTTTTATGCGCATGAAAAACAGTATATTTGAACCTAGTTTTCAGCACTGTAAATTATTCGAGATTTTCTAAAAATTTGCATGATACTCTAAATAATTACAATATAGACTATAAAAAAAAATTGCACCAAAAACTATTTTCGAGTCGGACCCTACTAATATAATCTTTTTGAAGCCCCTAACCTAAAATCCTATATATATAAACATACAAATATGTATTAATAAAAGAAAAGAAAAGAAAAATAGTTACCAAAAATAATTAGATATGAATAATGGAAGAAGTTGACAGTTTAACAAAAAAAAAAAAATATATATATATATATATATAGCTCCAACAAACCAAATAGTGTTTTATTTTATTTTTTTAATAATTTATATAAAAATAGTTGGGAAGAGATAATTGATGCGTGAAGAAAATATGTGTATCATTTATGATTTTACAACTCATTTAAAAAGGTATCATGTACAGGGAATGATTAATTGGATGGACAATTAATGTGTATAAAAAGGAAAATAATCATTTATTCTTTTTAAATTTTAATCACGTGGGAAGGATATGTAAAAGTCCTGCACTCCTAGCTTTAATTATCAATCTCAGAGTGTTCATCAAACCGCTCACACCGCATCATTCTGCACAATAATTTACAGTTTGGAACCCTTTGCGGTGTGGTTGTGGTTTGTATTTTTTTTCAAACCGCGCGGTGTGATGCTGTAACATCCCACTAATTCATGATCATTACGCTTTGTGTTTTAAATAGTACTTAACTCGCTAAACGAGTCATTTGGACTGAAAAAGTTTAATTAAGACTAACTTAAGGATTATGTATCAAAATTTTTGGTTAAACAATAATCATTTCATTAAAAAGATTTAAGTATGTACACGGGATCCCAAAAAGATTTTATAAACTGATACAGATACAAAATAAATACACAGGGTTGGCCTAGACAGCAAAATTAGGGTTCAACCCTAGTTCCAACAAGTAATCTCGGCTGTTACCTCCACCACATGGCACCCGGCCCCGAAGCTCTCCAACTCATGGCTTATCCCGCTTCTCTTTGCTCTTACCTGCACCACATAGCACCCGTAAGCCAAGGCTCAGCAAGAAACACATAGATGTACTTATAAACAGTTATTCAATAGATTACAGATCATAAATAGCATGCTTAGCAGTAATAACTAACACTCATGCATGCACTCAATCCATTTAAGCAGCCATAGAGCCACATACGTGCCCATCGTACTATTCCTTTTGAAACGGCTATAGAGCTCGTAAGCGTGAACCACACTCTATATTCCAAGTGGCTATAGAGTCGTGCAAGCATATATCATGCTTGCGAGTTGGCCCATCCATTACGCCCTGTGTTTCGCACTCTATTGCCGACCACAACTTATAAGCAGAGTTTTTCAATCAGATACAAACAAATAAGCATCTATCATATAATAAAAATATGCACAATGCAATTTAATCATGTTTAATCAAACATTTTAAGCATGGTTATAACCATGTTTAATAACCAGGGTGCAAGCCCTAATCTCAGTCCAGGTGCAATTTTCTAACCTCAAGTCCTGAGCAAACTAGGTACGACGACCCTGAGTGCGATCCTTTCCTCCTGAGCCTAGCGGTACACCCTAGTCATAACCATAACGAGGAATATTCATCAAGAATCGAACCAATAAAGGCTTCCAGACCAAATCCTAGCCTTCGAGAACTTGAATTATGTTAGAATTAATGCCCTAAAAGCATGTAAAGACATTTTATTAATTTAAATAAAAGTACAATTTTATTATATTTGAATGTTATAATTAATGTTTTAATTAATTATATAATAATATTAAGAAAATTCCTTATTCATTCATGAGAATATGATTTTGTATTAGTATGAAAGAATTAAGATCATATATAATGAATAAAATTGTCAGTAAAATATTAAAGTAAATAATCTTTAATGAATGGTTACTAGTATGGTTTACTAAGCATACATGATATTCGGATTACTGATGTGGATAGACATCTTAGTAATATGTTGTATATAATAGAGATTATATATGATAAGACCGATGAGAATTAAATATCTTTATAAACTTATTGTTTGACATAAAGATTTAATTCTTATCACAAGAGATGATCATTTGTAGATCAGTCTAAATCTTGAGTATTCATGAACTCCTGTTTATGTTTATTGGATCTTTTGATTTACTCGTTAAGGTTTCTTAGTATAATGACTTTTGTTTTGGAGATTCAATATCATGAATGACTGAGAACATGATTTACAATAATAAAATTCATACTTTCCTAATGGATCGAATATGGGTTCCATTAAGAGTTAATTCTATAACTGAATAGTTATTGAGCTCAAAACTATAATTTGATTATAGATTAATTATTCACCGGTGAATAAATGGTACTTAAGGATCAAGAGGTAATTAGACGGGGAAAACAGTAATTTTGATCAACTCTAATTAACAAACTAATAAATGGAGGACATAATTACATTTATTGATTATATCAATGGACTACAAGAGAAAACTATGTAAATATAATTCTATAAATACTTAGAGTGCAATTCCATATTTATAGTGAGGTTTTCATGGAATTAATAAATAAGATTATCAGATTAAAGAGTTTAATTAATAATCTGTTTTATTGGAGCTTCGTATTATAGGTCCATGGTCCTCATATCACATCTGTCCTACACTGTCAAGAGTAAGGATGCCATAAGGAAGATTTGTAGAGAGAATGACTAAATTACAAAGGAATTAATTTTCTAGGGCAAGAAAATAATTATGTGATAATTATGGGCAATTGATTAATTCTGAATTAATTAATTATTTAACTAAATAGTTTTTATATTGAAAAACTATAGGTTAAAATAAATATTAAACTTGTTTGGATTAATATATAAATAGAGATTAATAATTATCTTATTTAGAATAAGATATTTATTTAAAACTGATATTTTAAGATAAAGTTAATTTTGAATTAATTTATATTAATTTTTGGATAAATATATTATCTTAAATATTAATTAAACAAACAAATGAGAAAATTAGGGAAAACCCTAATGTGGCTCACGACACACTCATTGTATAGTGAGTGTGTGTGGCGCCACTCAGGGATAGAAATATTCCTAAGATTTGAATTTTGAATTTCAAATTTATTTTTTTATTTAATTATATTTAATTATTATTTTTAAATATGATTTAAATTAAATAATTAAATTTGGTAGTAACTGATCTGTTTTATTTTAAATAAAATAAATATTAATTAAATTAGTTAATTATCTTTATAAACATGAAAGAAGTGATACTTTCAGAAGAAGATTTTAAAAGTTGTTTTTGACTATTAGACTCTCTCAAGCAAAGAAACAATAGAATTTCCTAAACGTGAAATTATATAAATTTTTATAGTCTTCCTCTTTTCAAACATCTCTAGATCTCATGTGATGAGTACATCTAGAAAGTTCTAAATCAACATTTTGAATCCTATGTGCCCACACACGTCCTTGTATGTTTGACGATTGGTCTGAAAGATCAAGGTCTGAATTTTCAGAATAAGGATAGGAAGATCGTTGATTTATACAAAAAGATTTGTGGACTCTTGATAGGCTACAATAGGTAATATCTAATCTATTTGTGTTTGATTTAATATATCTATATATGTATGATCCTGACTAGTATTAATAATTTTTTTAAAAGATCCATTTCGCTGCGTATCCTGATTTATCATATTTAATATCAACAGATGGTTGGGAATATCTTCAAAGAGCCTTCTCTCTCTGAGACAACTCGATAAATAATAGAATCCATCTCCACCTTTGGCTCATGTGGGGTTGCTTTTAAGGAAAATGAGATATAGGATATCATATGCCAAAGGTCCCTCCCACTTTATCTCATGGTACAGCGCCTTCAGCGCCCCAAGACTCTATAAGAATTGGACTGGAGTTGGAAATGGGCTATACTGATCCAATCGGTGAATTGTTTGAAGTATTCCTTAAGGGGCAAAAGAGCCCCAACTCACATATGCTTGCGACTCCAAGCCGCGAGCTTATATTCCCTATCTGGGTTGTCCTCACTCGAAGCATAAGTGCTCCTCTGGTCAGGCTTTGGGGCTTGACACACTAAGTCAGTGGACAATTTCAGGTCGTGACAAGACAGGATATTTGAAACCTGTCTCGTGGATTTAACCGAGCTTTTATAATGGTCGGCCTCGAAGAATTCACTTTTAGAGGAGGAGAGAGAGGATATTTGAGGGGCTGACGATTTTGGGGGTTGACTCGAAGAATTCTCCGTTATACCGAAGGGGAGTTCGTTTGGATGGAAGGCAATGGTTACTCTGAGTTGGGGTCCAAAGGCACGGGACGAATCTCAGAATCACGGTCCGCGTGGATGGATAAGTGCAACCTATTTCTTTTACCTTCTTCGACCTCGATGACTTGACGTCGAAAGTGGGCACTAATGTCTTCACGTTCAAGTCGCTCTTTATGCTTTTGTATCAATCTTTGGTTTCGAGTAAAGGGGGATTTAATTCGAGGTAAAAGGGTTGGTAAGGAATGGCAAGGTCGGGCCCCCACCGATTGTTTGAAGACTACATCTTCTAACAATAAAGAAAAGGGTGAGGGTCGATCATTTAAGAAGATGCGTATATAGAAAATATCTTGAAAATTCGAGCTTGAGCTCGAAATAACAAGAGAACAGTTTCGAGTCCTTCGGGCTGAATCAGGCTCGAATTATCGAGATTACACTCACATATAGTAGGTGGATAATTTCTGTTTTAGACCATCCCGATTTTCTAGGAAAAAATTGGTAGTTTCCCAAAAAGTGGTTATTATCGATTTATGTGCATTTAAACCCTACTTTTTAAACCCTATTTCTTGTACTACACGGAATCTATAGCCTATCACTATACAAATCAAAAACCACCATTCTTACCTCTAAAAAACCTATTTTTCCTCACAAATAACCCATTCAGATGGATTAAACACCTTCATTTTCAACAAATTTTCAAGAACATCAAGAACAGAGGCAGAAATAAAATAAAAAACTCAATGCATGGAATAAATGACGTAAAGAGGAAATAATAGAAAAGCTTACACATAGTTGATCGAGGGAATGAGAAGAGTGTTGATTGAAAAATCGAGAACAAGTAGGACCTCGTAGAATCGAAAGTGTGAGGATTGCTTGATTTTTTCCTTTTGGAGAACATGCAAAGCTCTAATTCTTTGAGAAAATGAAAGTAAGAAAATAAAGAGGAATGAGGAAGGTTTATATAGGCGAGGAAAGAGAAAAGTGGTAAAACAGATCTAGGCCTTTAAAATTAAATTGGTATTTAATCTGAGGGCTCTTGTTTAATCTCAAAAAGTGATGATAATTGGGAACTTGAAAGGACATGGGCAGAATGTTTTAGTTCTCAAGTACTTTTGATAACCACTCATGCATTGACACGTATACCCACTCAAGTGTGGTAGGTGGGCATGTTTCCCGAAAGAAAAGTTCAAAAGTTTTCTTCTCACGGGGCTCGAAAAGATACTTTTGAGGGGGCAAAATATTACACCCCAAATTTTGAGATATATTTATCAACCTCGAAATGTAAGCTCGCAAGAGTGGAGATCAAACATATAACAAAAACGGTATGATGACTTGCACTAGTAATCATTCACCAAGAAGCTATGGTGCAGTGAGCTCGAAGAAGTGAGCTCGAAGAAGAGGGTTCGCTCCGAAAGTTAGTCTTGAAGGCCTGATAGATGAGGAGGTGAATACTCATGTAGCGGTGAGCTCAAACTATGTTGCAAGCTCGAAAGCACACCAGAATACCAAAGCAGACAGTTACAATTCCCTGTAATTGTGGAATTGGTTATAGCGGCATATTAACAACACTATTCTTAAGGGATATTTGATATTTGATATATTTAATTGTATTTATTAATTCTTTTATATTTTGAATTTAAATGAGATATTATGAAACTTCCCTAAAATTAAGGGAAGAGATATATTATAAGGCAGGTCTATAAATAGCCTGGGTTATAGTCATTTAGGGGGATGCTGAAGTTTGGTACTCAAGTTCTGGGAAATTGCTCTCAAGCTATAACGGAGATTAGTTTAATAAAAGTGACTCGTGGACTAGGTAGATTTAACTGCTGAGCCACGTAAAAAATCTGTTTCTTTTCTTTTCTTCTGTTGACGCCGTTTTTTGTCAACAGTGAATAAAGAGCACGAAAACAGTAAATAGTTATGGCCAGAAAAATACAATAAGACAAACAGGATTTTTTACGTGGTTCAGCAGTTAACTCTGCCTAGTCCACGAGTCTTTGTTATTAGAACTTAAGATGATTTCGGGAAATTCGTCAAGAATGAATTCTCCAGAGTTTCTCTCAAGATCACAAAAATTCGGTCATTTACAATGGTGCATGACTTCTCTATTTATAGAGGAGATTTCATAATACTATCCCACACATTTCGGGAAGTTATTCTGTATATGTAAATAAATTTAATGGCATTAAAAGCCTGTAACTCCTATATACAAGGAAACGTCCCCTGAAGATTAGGGGGCGTATAACTGAATAATAAATACCCCTTTATTATAGGGGATTTACAACAATGAATGTAGACTGCGTCTCTCCAAAATGACTCACTAAGATATTCAAAGTTATCAATCTACATAGTCAATGCCGTACCCACCCAGGTCTCTTAATGACTTTCGAGCTGTAGCACTTTCCCCGAGATCATGTGGCTTCGAGCTCATACTTATGTCAGGCTCGGAACCCCTGATCCGAGGTCATCCGAGAACAGACGTACTTCAATGTCTGCCTTTCGAGCTTGTGGGGATTTCGAGGCTACCATCTTCGAGGTTGCCCCTGCTTTGTAGGTTCGGTGCCTAGGTGGCGGACACGTGTTCCAGACATTACGAGCCCATTCCTGACGAATCCAGCTTTCGAGATCACAATTCTTATGGCTCGAAATCTGGGTGTAACATTTTGCCCCCTCAAAAGTATTTGTTCGAATCCTTTGAGAAGGAAACTTTTGAACTACTTTCTTCGGGAATCGCACCGTCACACATACTTGAGGGTGGACACGTGTCAGTTGGGTATTGCTTATCCAAGGTACTCGAGTACCTTGGAAATCCGCCCACGATCGTTCGTCTGCCACCTTTTCGGTGCCATCTTGTCATTTGTCCCTGGCCGTCGGATTTTATAAGGATTCTGGCCAATGGCTCAGATTAATCCCTTTTTACCACTTTTTACTATCTATATATAAGGCCCTTGACATCTTCTTCCTCTTATTTTACACTCATCAGAGAAAAAAGAATAGAGACAAAACCAGAAGCCATCCCAGAGAGCTTTTTGCTTTTGCATGTTCTCCCAGCCAAAGAAACAAAGGACCGCCAGCTTGTTCGAGACCGTAAGGTTATACCTGCAGCCTCTCCTTCAATCAACGATTTCTCTGCAATCGCCATCATTGTGTAAGTATCTGATGATCTTTTCGTTTTCCTTTATGCCGGTTTCTGTCTGTGTTGTTCTTTTATTTTTGGGAATGTACTGGTTTATTTTTTAGTTTGACATGCTAGGAAGCTCTGGCCGATAGGCATTTAAGTTTAAGTTTCCACGCTAGGTTTAAGTCACTAGTTCCAAATCCAGTTTTGATGTAGAACAAGCTCAAACAAGATCTCTTTTTTTCTGGGTTTTCAAAATTTAAAAGACATATCTTGCACACCAAGATATCGGGTACAAAATCTTGGTTTTAAAGAATGCACGATACCCAAGACTACCATTTCTGAATAACCGTCACCTTTTTCCCTGATATTTCGGGATTCTAAAAAATTTGATCCACTCCCCTCCTTTTTCTCGTAGAATACACGTTCTGACTCTTAATCGAGTTTCCAGTATCGAGCTTGTTTTGTACCCAAGCACTCTCCGAGCTTATCTTGCCAAGCTCGTAATTCTTGAATCCTTGCATGCATGGCCCTCACCATTTTTTCTTTCTCGCTAGATGTCACAGAATCTGGAAAGACGGTGGGGGTCGCTGCTGGCAAATCCGTATTCGCCAAAAACTCCGAGCCCAGAATCGCTGTTTGCTTGGAACCAACGACTGATTCATGAATACGATCTCGCGCATGAACAGGAAGAAACCTGAGCTCACTATCGCCGCCAAATCGTCGAGGTCATAGAAAAGAAGAGGAGAATCCTTCGAGAGGCTGTTTATCCGGAAACTGATTCAGGGCCCAGGCCGATCCCCCTCGACCCTAGGCTAAAAGTGACCATCGCGTACAACCCAGGAGAGCTCCAATTCTTATTGATGGGGGAGCCTTCTACCTCGCAGCCACGGAGGGAGTTCTTCGAGGCCGAGCACTACTGGAGCTCGGTTACCTCGACAGGTCAGATAAACGATGTCCTGGCCTTTCACGGTTTCAGACTATCAAGCTCCTTAAGGTGTCGAGCCCCTACTTCCAGCGAGCGAAGCTGCCATGCCCCAGGAGATGGAAATCCTGATAACAAGCTGAGGTGTGTGGCTTGGAGCCAGGAGCATATGAAGGCAAGAGCGTTACTGCCTTTGAAGTCTTTCTTCAAGGACTTCACAAACTTTGTTGGGTTGGCTCCATTCAAGCTCAACACTAATTCTTACAGGGTTCTGTCTGCCCTGAAGTCGTTGTACCACGAGTTGAAGTGGGAAGGACCGTCACCAAAGGAGATCCTGTATCTCTTCTGTCTGAAAAGCAATCCCTCCCGAGCTCGGGAAGGGGATGGCTTCTACTATCTTTCGAGCTACCCCAAGGAGAAAAAGGTGTTCGAGGATCTTCCCAACCATCCTCCTGACTTTAAGAAGGCCTTCTTCTGGACAGATGGCCTATCCCCGTCTCGATACTATTCATTCAGACGGATTCGTAAGTACCCCAACCCTCTTTATCTCTGTGCTCGGACTTTTGTCTGTAGGCTCGTACTTAGTTGAAATGTGTTTTATTTTCCAGCCAACTATCATCGTCCTACTCCCACTGACGTGATGAAGGAGCATAGAGAGGCTCTGCTCCAACTCCCTTATGGCAGGAGGTCTCTCTCATATCTTTTGCATGAGAGTAAGCTTCGAGCTTGCGGGCTTTTGGGAGATGGCCAGTCCACCTCGGATTGGTCCAACAAAAAGTACGACCTCTGGGAGCTCGTGCCTTTGCCAACAGGCATCCTCCTTCCAAGGAGAGAGGTGAGGCCCCCGCCTCCGGTTCGCCGACGGAGCCCACAGTCGGGGAACGAAGCCAACGACGAAGCCTCGAGCTCGGGCTCAGATGATCAAGGTACAGTCATCCTAAGCTAAAAAATGTGGTCCCCCACCCTATTAAAACACAAACCCGATAGGTTAGTATTATGCAAAGACGATAGGGACCATTTCTATATATGGACTTGGGTAGATGATCGGGTTCATAGGTTTGATAGTTGGCTCGGGAAGAATGACACTATGTACAGTCTGAACAAGGTGCGTGTAACGACCCGAATTTGCTAATCAGGCTTAGGGCCTTGATTAGTGTGCCTGGAGGGCAATAAGTGGTTTAATATGCTTATATGTGAATTTATGTGTATATATGATTATGATGCATGTTTAATTGAGTTAAATGTGCATGTGGGCCCCGTCTAGATATTAGGGGCATAAATGTGATAAATGAGATATATGTTGTATATGTGTGATATGTCTGTACAGCACGACCTGAGACAGTCCTGGGGAGCGGTTAGCCAGAGAGTCACGGCGGGGTTGAGATTTGGACTTAGGGCGAGTCGAGGGGTAATTTGGGTATTAGTCGAGTTATGGGATTATCGGGACATAGAAATAAATATTTGGAGATATATTTGAGGATAGAATGCCTAGGCGGGAATATTTGGGGAATTTACCATTTTTGCCCTCGGGGACGTTTTGGCACCCCGAGCCTTGAGGTAACATTTAGACTTAAGTTATATAAAACAAAACAAAACAAAGGAACTGTTTAGAAACATGAGGAACCGACCCACACTCTCTTTGAACTGAAGTTAGCTTGTGCTTATCTCTCTCTCACTCTCTAAGACAAAACTCAAGAGGAAACTTAAAGAAATTGCCTCGGAATTGAAGGATACTTTAGGAACTTGAAGTCTGGGAATTTGAGGATCATCTCAGGAATTAAGCTCAGCAAGAGGTAAGCTTTTCATGGAGGTTATGCTTAAGTTTTAGCTGTGTTTCCAAGCTTTGCATGTGAGTAGAAACTAGGCTGTTTTTGGGTACTCTAGTTGTGTTTTTGGGGCAGATTTCTGTTGAGTTTTGGTGTTGATATTGAGCTGGAATGATGGTGTTATTATCTAGGATTAATAGCTTAGTTTTGGTGGAAATTGGCTTGAAGAAAGGATGGAAAACTAATGAGAAAATCTGGGTTCGCTGTATAGCGCCGCGGCCCTAGGAGGGGTGCGCGCGCGGCCCGCGTGCGCGCGCGGCCCGCGTGCGCGCGCGGCCCGCGTGCGCGCGCGGCCATGGGAGGCCGAGAAATTCAAGCGCGTCGCGGCCCGTGTGGGGGTCAGTGGAGAGCTAGCCTCTGTTTTGAGGCTAGCCGCGGCTCTAGTGGGTGGGGCCGCGACCCTTAGTGTCAGTTTGGATTTTAATGATATTTTAGACTTGGGAACTCAAAGGGTAAGGCTCGGGATGGATTTTATCATCCGGATTGATAGAATTCAAGGTCCCGGAGGTTAGGGATTATGGCTCAGAGTTATTTATTGGGTTAGAATTTGATGGACAGATATTGTTAATGTGTTCTGTTTAGGTTTCCGGCGAGGCTCACGTTAGCGGACTGTGCTCGGGGCATCGGTGCTCAGGAAGCTCGGAACTCAGGTAAGAAAACCCCTGTTTCCATAGAGCTTGTGTGCAGGGCTGAGCCCAATGTGTTGAATGGAAATGATATGCAGGGCCGAGCCCTATATGTTAGAATTGCAGAGCATAGCTCTTTATCTGTCTATGCTTGAATTTTGTGCTTGTTGCTATATCATGTTTGATATTATATATGTGATCGGCAAGAGCTGGGAACGGTGTAGACCGGGAACGGCGTGGGACCGGGAACGGCATCAAGCACGATGAATGCAAGGCTGAGAGCGGCTAGAGGCCGGGAGCGGCGTTGAGCACGTGGGGTGCAAGTTGCCAGGGCGAGTCCCTAACAGGATACCTGAGATATCCTAACGGCATGGTCCGCGAACCCAGGACTTGGTAAACGCCTGGGACGGCTAGGCCGTATGTATTTAGCCATTGGTGGCCTGTTTATATGTTTGACTTATGTATTGCATATGTTATATGTTATGGGTTTTCTTGCTGGGCTTCGGCTCACAGATGCTTTGTGGTGCAGGTAAGGGTAAAGAGAAGATCAACCAACCATGAGCACAGCTGGCGTGAGGCGGCGTGTACATGTCCGGCCAGCCTGGCTGCCACAGCTAGGGGATTTTGGGAGATGTTTGTAAGGGAACCTAGGTTTTGTCGTCTAGTCGACTCTGATCAGTTTTGTGTTGTAAATATTTTCTAAACTATGTTTTTGGGATCCCACGTGTAAACTTTTATGATTTGATATAAAGAAAAACTACTTTCTCCAATGTTTTCCTTTTAATTGTGGCTTAGTTACACGGTTTGACCTAAAACCTCGATTAGCGAGTTGAAAGCACAATTTTAAACTCACTTAGTAACGGCTCTAAGGAAGTAGGGCGTTACAGTGTGGGACAGAATAGCCGTCCAATATGGGACCAATGACTATAGGGACCTTTCGAGGTTGACGTCCACCTATAGGGAAGGTACTCCCCCCGCCTCTTCTGAAGATGGGGGAATTTCATGGTCTCCGAGTTCAAGCTCGGAGGAGAGTTCCAGTTAGGCTTCTCTCCACTCGCCCTTTCATTACTTTGTATATCTACGCGATGCTGAGTCACTTTATATACTTTTTCTTTTTTGTTATAACTCACATTGGGGTGTGACTGTGTAGGTGAGATGGATTCCGACCTCGACAATATCCTCGAGAGTGGCGGTGCCAAGAAGAGCAAGCGCCCCAGAGGGTCGCGAAAGGTTGACCAGCCTACCAAGGTCCTCAAGAGGACCGAAAAAACACCTCCTTCCCCGGCTCCGCCTGCCACGAGCTCCACTGTGGTGCCAAGTTCACAGGTTTGTGCCTCCGTTATGGCCGAGCCTCAACCTCCTGTATTGGTTCACCCGACACTCGGTCCACCTCCCAAAAAGCCTTCGGCTTCTCGAACTCACAAGCTGTCAGTTTCTACTCACGTTGAGGAGTATGTAATTGACAATGCTGATGGATCCCATGGGGCTACGCTGGGCTTGGACGTCTTGTCCCGAATCGGCCAGAGCTTTAGCAGTTTTGACGCTCCCCAATGGCAATTTTTGAACAACGCCCGAGACTGCACCGCCCTCTACGAGAAGAGTATCGAGCTTGCCGCCGTGGTGACTTTTCTTCCCCCTTTTTTTTTAGTTATATTTATAGACGGTCCAAGTGTTAATGATGATTTTTTTTTTGTGTGTATTAGACTCTTGTTGTTTCTGCCCAGCTCAACTATAAGCTGAACAACGAGATCCATTCGAGCAAGTCCTATGCTCAGGAGGCGAAGGATCTTCAACTCAAAGTGAGTGATGACCTGAAGGCAGCAAATGCAAAGCTTGAGGCAGGAGCCGAGGAGCTTAAGGCCAAGGCATCCGAGCTTGAGAAGCTGAATGCTAGGCTCGCGGAGCTTGAGAAGGAGAATGCCAGGCTCGCGGAGCTTGAGAAGGAGAACACTCGGCTCCAAGAGGCTAACAAAAAGCCCGAAGAAGACCAGGCCGCCACTTTTGATATAATTGAGGGTGAAAAGGCTCGCCTCCTTGCCGAGTATAAAGAGAAGAAGGACTAGGCGGTCGATCTGGCAATGTACAGAATATGGGCCAATAACAACGACCTCGATACCAGCTTCCTAGGCCCTCTTGAGGCAAAGCTCCTAGATAAGTGGAATGCTCGGCTTGAGGCGGAGGAGGCTGCTCGGGAGGCCGCCACTGAGGTTGTTCAGAAGGATAGTCATGCTATTCGTCCTGAGGGGTCTAGTGTCGCTGATGCTGAGAAGGCCAAGGAGACTGCTCCTTCTTGAATCTCATCTTGGGGCTGCGTCCTTTTATTTTTGTAATTGTTTTATTTTATGCCCGTAGGGCTGATACAATTTCTTTTTTCTTTTAATACTCATGCTTTTCATTTCTTGGTTTGAAATATTTTGCACATTTTATATTAAAGAATCGCGTATGTTTATTTATTCGTATAAACATAGTTTGGATTTAGGCTCGAGGCTCAATGCATTCATGCACAGTTTGCTCGAATTATCCGCTTCCAATCTCGTTATTCATCAAGGTCGAATATTACTTTAACCATGAACCCGAAAGTACTTGTATGGTGTGTAATGCAAACAGTTTTGTTATATCTTATTGTTTAGTTACTTTTTCTCGCCCTTGGTTATCTCTCCGAGGTTATGAGTTCGAAACTATATATTTTTTTTATAAGATACTCTAGCCTCGATCTCGACTTACCTCGAAGTATGTTTAGGTTCCAACTTATCATCGATTAGTTCTAGCTGGTTTGCTCCAAACCTTTTAAGGTTGTGATTGGTTTGTAATCCATACACTTATATGTTTTTGATAATTTGGTTTTACCCAAACTTCCTTAGCTCGCGCATTTGGTTATATCCAAACACTTGTATGTATTTCATATATGTTACTTTATTTTTCAAGCTGGTGGTATTTATATATACCAATGATGCCCCCTTAATATCCTATGAATGTGACCATAGGTTATTAGATTAAGAGAGATTGCAAAAATAAATTATATCGGACGAAATAACTCTTTATTTAACAAAATCCAAAAGTAGGCAAAACAGTACAGATAAACAAGCATGGTTACAAGCAACATCCTTCCTACACTATTGATAGTAAGGTCTTAGGTGTTCGCCATTCCATGATCGCGGTACCAGGCTCCCATCCAATCTCGCTAGCTTGTAGACACTGGGTCGGATGACTGACTCTATCTGGTAGGGTCCTTCCCAATTTGGCTCGAGCACGCCAGTTGCTGGATCTCGCGTTGCCAAAAATACACGCCTTAGCACCAGATCTCCCACACCGAACTTTCGATCTCGAACCCTCTTGTTGAAGTACCTGGTAGCTCGTTGCTGGTAGGCAGCGTTCCTCAGCCGAGCTTCGTTTCTTCTCTCTTCGATCAAGTCTAAGGTTTCTTCGAGTTGAGTGTGGTTCGAGCTTTGGTCATAAATGTGAGTTCGAATTATTGGGATTTCGACATCGATAGGCAACATAGCTTCACAACCGTATGCTAGAGAGAACGGGGTATGTCCCGTTGATGTTCGAGCTGTAGTCCTATATCCCCATAGGACTTGGGGCAATTCTTCGGGCCATCGTCCCTTTGCTTCCTCCAACTTTTTCTTTAGTGAACTCTTGAGAGTTTTGTTTACAGCTTCGACCTGGCCATTCGCCTGAGGATGGGCTACTGACGAAAAACTCTTTATTATTCCATTCTTCTCGCAGAAGTTGGTGAACAAGTCACTATCGAACTAGGTTCTGTTGTCGGATATAATTTTCCTCGGCATCCCATATCGGCATATGATGTTCTTTACCACAAAGTCAAGGACCTTTTTGGAAGTTATTGTTGCTAACGGTTCAGCCTCTGTCCACTTTGTGAAGTAATCTACGGCAACTATAGCATACTTCACACAGCCCTTGCCAGTTGGGAGAGAGCCTATGAGGTCGATTCCCCATACCGCAAATGGCCATGGGGAAGTCATCATGGTCAACTTGGATGGTGGAACTCGAGGAATCGTGGCAAACCTCTGGCATTTGTCGCATTTCTTCACGTACTCGAAAGAATCCGATTTAATGGTAGGCCAGAAATAACCTTGGCGTATGATTTTCTTGGACAGGCTATGCCCCCCAGTATGGTCTCCACAGAACCCTTCATGAATTTCTTCAATGATCTTCTTGGCTTCAGGTGGGGTCACGCACCGAAGTAATTGTTATATTATTTTATAATATAATGTAATATTATATTATTTTATAATATAATGTTTTAGATTAAATAAATGTGACATAGAGTGTCACATATTGTAACATATAATAGAGAGTTACATTATTTGGATATATGTGAAATATCCAAACATGTAACATATTTGGTGTTACAAATTCATCACAAATTTGTAACTCCTAAATATCACCCATTATTGTATAGATTTGTTGTTACACAATATTGAGATGAATTTCTTAAAGCCACATGAGAAATGGTTGATAGAGATGTGATTTTAACTCCCATATTGTGTATGGAAGTTACAAAATCAAGTGGGAATAAATTGGAACGTTTTGGAAAAAACTGAAAAATGTGTTGCTGAAATTGACTGAGGGCCGCGGCGCCTGGAACTAGCGCCGCGGCCCTAATGGCTGACAACTTCTATAATTTCAGTTTTTTATCCAACTTTGAACGATTCCAATAGCTTAGTAACTCCCAATTCTCTATTTTAATTCCATAAAACACCCAATTAATCATTGGTAACAGCCATGGGGGTTGGTGGAATTTGAAATTCAAAGGGTGTCTCTAAACTCTATAAATAGGAGCCTAATGCTCACTTGTAAAACACACCATTTCTATCCACTAGAGCACTTGGCTAGAAACACCTTGAGGCTTGATTATTCCAGAAAGCATTTCCAAAATCTGAGAGAGATCCCTTAGTGCTTGAGTTAGGGGGAAATAAGCTTTTGGACAAAGGTTTTAAACCTTGTTCAAGTTAGTGATCCCCAATCCTCTTCACTTAGGTTGTGTAAGTGAGAGTTTGTTTGTGGTTTATGTTCTTCCTTTTATTCTATTGTTCTTCTTCTTATTCTCTTGTTTTATTTACTTGTATATTTTGTTTAAGAGTTGTAATCTCTTCATTTGGTCCAAACACTTTATTTTATTTGTAACTTTTGTTTTGAGTTGTACTTTACTATTGTCTTCTTCTTCATCATCTTCATCATTTCCTTTGTTTTATTTGTATTTTCAGTTATAGAGTTGTAACACTTTATTTAATCAATCTTGTCCATTGTAATATTTTGCATAGAGTTGTAACATTATCTTACCATTTCCATTGAGGCAATATTATTTTTCCTAACAGTAATGGCATGGAATATCCCCTCCTATACAACTTTCCGTCCAAAATGGTGTAACGGGGAAGTTGATACATTAACTTTCGAGCCTGGTTCCGATCTTTTGGAAGGACTCCAGTCTCGAGATATTCGACTATCGGGGTCATCCAGGTAGGCTCGGACTCAATCATACACACGTCTTCCTCCTCCAGCTTGTTAATGCTAGGTGCCGAGAGGTGTTCTATTGGCACAACGTTTAGCTCATCATTCTCGGCGGAAGTAGCAAGCCGAGCTAAGGCATCTGCATTTGAGTTTTTCTCTCGGGGAACCTGTTCGATCGCATAAAACTCGAAATGTTCCAATGCGGTTTTTGCCTTCTCTAAGTAAGCTGCCATTTTTGTGCCACAAGCCTGGTATTCTCCCAAGATTTGGTTAACCACAAGCTGGGAGTCGCTGTAGCAATGTATTGCTTTAGCTTTGAGCTCTTTGGCTATACAAAGTCCCGCCAGTAAAGCCTCGTATTCGGCCTCGTTATTCGATGCATTGAAGTCGAATCTTAAGGCAGAATGAAATCTGTTCCCCGCGGGAGTAATCAAAATGATCCCTGCCCCCGATCCATTTTCATTAGATGACCCATCGACGTACAGTTTCCACAGCTCGTGGGCCGGGGTTATAACTTCATCGTTGGTCATGCTAGTACACTCCACTATAAAGTCTGCCAATGCCTGTGCCCTAATGGTCGTCCTCGGGTGGTAGGTGATCTCGAATTGTCCGAGTTCTACCGCCCATTTAAGAAGTCTACTCGAAGCCTCCGGTTTAGACAGGACTTGCCTAAGTGGTTGATCAGTCAATACATGGATGGGGTGTGCCTGGAAGTAGGGTCGAAGTTTACGAGCTGAATGAATTAAGTTGAGAGCTAGCTTCTCCATCAAGGGGTATCTCGACTCTGCCCCCAGTAATCTTTTGCTGATGTAATATACGGGACTCTGTACCTTTTCTTCTTCTCGCACGAGCACTGCACTTATTGCGTGTTCGGTAGTGGAAAGATATAAGTATAGTACTTCTCCCGTAATAGGTTTTGATAAGATGGGGGGTTCTGCGAGGTGCTTTTTAAGCTCCTGGAAGGCCAGTTCGCACTCTTCCGTCCATTCAAATTTCTTGCCTCCCCTCAAAAGGTTGAAAAACGGAAGACAACGGTCTGTAGATTTCGAAATAAACCTATTTAGGGCTGCCATCCTGCCGGTCAAGCTTTGGACATCTTTGTGTCTTCGAGGTGAGGGCATGTCGATCAGGGCCTGGATCTTGTCTGGGTTAGCTTCTATTCCACGAGCGTTTACAATGAAACCCAGGAATTTTCCTGATGATACCCCGAAGGAGAACTTCTGAGGATTTAGTTTCATGTTATACTTCCGGAGCATGCCAAAGCACTCTTCGAGGTCGTTAACGTGGTTATTGTTAAGTTGAGACTTGACTAGCATGTCATTAACATAAACTTCCATGTTGTTCCCTATCTGCTCCGAAAACATCATATTCACGAGCCGCTGGTATGTGGCCCCAGCATTTTTGAGCCCGAATGGCATGACATTATAACAGTATAGCCCCTTGTCCGTTATGAAGCTCGTATGTTCTTGGTCGGGGGCATGCATGGGAATCTGGTTATATCCAGAACAGGCATCCATGAACAACATCAGTCCATGCCCCGTCGTGGCATCCACGAGCTGGTCAATCCTTGGTAAGGGAAAACAGTCCTTCGGGCAAGCTTTGTTGAGGTCCGAATAGTCAATACAGGTTCGCCACGTCCCATTAGGTTTTGGGACCAACACCGGATTGGCTACCCAGTCAGGGTAAAAAGCATCCCTAATGAATCGGTTTGCTTTTAACCTGTCGACCTCCTCTTTCAGTGCCTTCTTCCTGTCGTCATCTAGCTATCTTCGCTTTTGTTGCTTCGGAGGGAAGCTTTTATCAATATTTAGCACGTGGCTAGCTATGTTCGGACTTATTCCTACCATGTCCGAATGTGACCATGCGAAGACATCCTGGTTTCTCTTCAAAAAGCAAATTAGTTGCTATTTGGTTTCTTCCTGGAGGTGTTTTCCAACCTTTACCTTTTTCGAGGGATCGGACTCTTCGAGCTCTTCTAAGGGTTCGAGGTCAACCTTCTCCTTAACCCTTGGATCGATTTCTTCATCAATCTCCAAGACCGTCCCGTCTTTATTCTGAACAATGACGAGTGCTTGTGCGCTCTTCTGTTTCTTTCCTCTTAAGGAAATGCTGTAGCATTCCCTTCCAGCTAACTGATCTCCCTTCAATGTCCTGATGCCACTAGGGGTCGGGAACTTAACGGCTAGATGCTTACAAAAGAGACTGCCCCCAGCCCAACCAGGGCGGGTCTCCCGAGCAGCACGTTGTAGGCTGAAGGTAGATCTACTACTATGAACTCCATCATCTTGGTTGTTGAGACTGGGTAGTCTCCCAAGGTCACGGGGAGTTCGATGGATCCCATGCAGGCGGTTCCTTCTCCTGAAAAGTCGTATAGTGTAGTCGCACATGCTTTCAGGTCGTGAAGGGAGAGCCCCATCTTTTCCAGGGTTGCCTTATAGAGAATGTTAACTGAGCTCTCATTGTCTATGAGAACTCGGTGGACCCTTTTATTTGCCAGCTGGAGGGTGATGACCAGTGGATCATGATGAGGAAACTGAACATGGGACGCGTCGTCCTCAATGAAGGTTATTGGTTGGGATTCAATCTTTTGACTTTTTGGAGTTCTAGGTTCGGGTTCATAAGGAGACCCGTCCCCAGTCTTTAGCTCGTTCACATATCTGTTTTGGGCACTTCTGCCCATGCCCGCGAGATGAGGCCCTCCCGAGATGGTTATCACGTCTTCTCCATCAATTGGAGGGGGCCTATCTTCTTCCGTAGCTCGAGAATTGTTGTTTTGTGCGGGGTATTGCCTGAAATTGGTTGTCGTCGATCACTATTCCAGGTTCGCATCTTCGCAGGGGATCTTTACGCTTATTTAAGCGATCCCTCAGGTCCGGGTTTATCGGGTTAACATTACCCCGACTCTGATTCAAGTGTTCCCGTAGGTCGGAGCGATTCCTGCGGCTCCCTGTATTCTTTCGACCTCGATCATGCATGCTGACCGATCTGGTATCTCCAGAGTCGTCACTAGTAAAACTTGTCGCATGATTATTTCGAGATGGGTCTCTTTCATGTCGCCTCGTTTCTGCAGTGCGAGATCGGGACGTTTGACTTTTTTCAGATAGGGCGCCTCTTCGCTCCCGGAAAGCCTCCCTGTTCCCTTGTCTCCTCCCCGCACGTCTTTTGTCCTCATCTCGAACTGGTTGAGCATTCCTGTGAGGAGGTGAAGGATATCTTATAGGCGATGGAGGGAACCGTATGGGTGACGGTGGCTGCCACCCATTTCGCGGCCTGGACGGTCCGGAGTTTGCCCGAGATGGGTTGGTTGCATTCTGTGTGTTCCCAGGGACTTGAGTCCGAGCCTCTGCAGGGGCTCGGTTGTTCTCAGTTCCCGCAGGTACCCCCGTAGGTGGATTAATCGGGGCCCTAGCTCGGGTACTTCTCTGGGGTTTCGAGGGAGTGGATGGCTCTGCTGGTGCCGGAGGTTGTTCCGGCCATCTTGTGGCAACATTGTTTCGTGGACGCCCACGAGGCCTGCGAGGAGGAACATGCACATCCCTCGGAGGAGGAGCTTGGTTTTCACGCAGAGGCGGGGGCTGAGCTGCCTGTGCCTCTGCGGCTATCCTTGCTAACTCCTCATTCCGCTTGTTGGTTTCTGCCAACTGTTGTTTCAGCTGCCGGTTTTCAAGTTCCACAATGGGAACGTACCGCTCAGGATTGTAATACATATCCTCATCCCTTGGTGGTGCGGGTGGTCCCCGAGAATCGGAGGATTCGCTTCTCTCTTCAGCATCCGGATTTACCATTGGCTGTTTCCCAGGGCGTCTCGGATAATTTTCTTCAGGAACGTTCTGATCGTTAGCGGCCATAACTTGTTCAGGGACTGAATGCTTAAGGCTCTCAATGAAAGCACCAAACTGTTGACGCTGTTTTTTGTCAACAGTGAATAAAGAGCACGAAAACAGTAAATAGTTATGGCCAGAAAAATACAATAAGACAAACATGATTTTTTACGTGGTTCAGCAGTTAACTCTGCCTAGTCCACGAGTCTTTGTTATGAGAACTTAAGATGATTTCTGGAAATTCGTCAAGAATGAATTCTCCATAGTTTCCTCAAGATCACAAAAATCCGGTCCTTTACAATGGTGCATGTAACGCCCTGGATAGCTAAGACCGCTACACTGTGTGTTTATAAAGTGCCAGACTTGCTAATCAAGTCATTTAAATAAAATCGTGTTACTGAAACTGTAAAGGAACTAGGGTTGAAAGCGTTTTGGTCTCAAAAGTTACATTTTCATTAAGAAACATTGTTTATTTACACGGGATCCCAAAAATATCAGTTTAAAGGCCATTTACAAAAGTTACAAGGTTCAAATACATTAACCAGCCATACTAAGGAAAAACGAGTAGTTAGATAATCCCTGTCCTGTCTCACTCCTCGACCATGGTGATCGAACAGCTGGCTATGTATATTTCACCTCGGAGCTCTCCACCTCAGGCTTGGTTCAGCTTTCCCTTGCCCTTACCTGCACCACGTAGCACCCGTGAGCCAAGGCCCAGCAAGAAAACACAACAACAACAGAGCATGAACAATCAACAGACAAATCAATAACTCATATTGCATCACATAAACTCATATATGACATCAATCGGTATAATCAAGTATTCCACATACTAGGCATTTCAGTTCATAATACACAATTCACAAACGATAGCCAGGGCTAGCGCCCTCAGGCTACTCCCTCTGTTATCCCGTTGTTCCAAGCTCCCAGTGGCCAATTCGCGCCCCGTGCGCCAAAATCATGTACGGTACTCTTAGACCGCTTTTACATGTCCCATGGCATAATACCAACACTGACACGATGCAACTCTCGGGAGCACTTAGTCCCATCACAATTATACAATCGGGTGCAGTTTTCTTACCTTTCAATTCATTGGTTTTCGATGCCACGAAGCCGCGAGCACGGTCCTCTACCCCGAGCCTCTCCAAAGTCCTAATCACAACACAAATGAAACATCCTTTGTCACTAATCAATCCAAAGCTACCTCCCCGGAACCAATCCCACACTCTTGGAACCCCAAAATCCCTAAAACAATGCACCGAAGGCATCCCCCGAACCCCCGGAGCAAAGGCTCAAAATTGCAAATTCTAACATCCTGAAATTGGCCTAGCGCCGCGGCGCTGCCCTATAGGGCCGCGGCGCCCAGCAAGTCAGAGAGCATACACACCGCCCAGAAACAGCCTTGCGCCGCGGCGCTCCTTCGCGAGCCCAGAATTCTGGGTTTTTCCCCTGTGTTTTCCCGAACCCAAATCACTCCAAATCACCCCAAACTTATACCTAAGCCTCAAAACCAACTCAAAACCCCAAATAAACCTTCCTACAACCTACAAACTACAAACATCATAATCTAACTCAATCACACAACTATTCTCATAATTCACACTTAAGTTTCAGATTTCAACACTTAAACCAAAAGTGGAGAAAAGTGCAAACCAAACCTCTAAATCCTTAAATCATAACAGCTACGAGATTGCAAACATGTTTAATACCCTTACCTCAATCAGAAATTCAACTTGAGCTTCCTCCAATCCAAGCTTTAAACTGAGTTTCCCCCTTGACAAACCAGCTGAGTTTTCATGCAAAACAAGCCACAAACTTGCTTCAATTCATGCTTATCATCCAAAAACCAGACTTGAGACTTAAACAAATAATAGATAGACCCTTACCTCTGAGTAATCTTGGCCTAGGTTTAGCTTAATTGCCTTGAATCATCATAATTCTCTTCTTAGGTCACCCAACTTCAACTTCCCTCTTCTTCTCCTTTCTTCTAGATTTTCCTCTAATTTTCAGCATAAATCAATCTTCCTAAGTGTTATACGTGACTAACTTTTCCTCAGCTGAAGCTCATCTATTCACTGCCAAAAGACCACTTTAGCCTTCCTCAAATATCCCTTTCTAACTAAACCTCAAGGGCACACTTGTCCTTTTTACTTACTTTACAATTCTACCACTTTCCAACAAAACCTGTTACTCTCTATGGTTACTAACAGTTACGCAGGTTACCAAATCACCAGTTACCATTGTCTAGCTTTCTAGGACCGTCTCGGCACGTGCATCACATTGATATCACCACACCCACGTGGTACGATTCACATATCATAATTATCACATAACATAATACACATAGTCATATAACATGCTTAAAATCATAATCATGCATCTTAATCATAAAAATCACACATAATTCCCATTATGCCCTCCAGGCATACTAATCAAGGCCCTTAAGCCTTATTAGTGAATTTGGGTCGTTACAGTGCATGACTTCTCTATTTATAGAGGAGATTTCATAATACTATCCCACACATTTCGGGAAATTATTCTGTATATGTAAATAAATTTAATGGCATTAAAAGCCTGTAACTCCTATATACAAGGAAACGTCCCTTGAAGATCAGGGGGCGTATAACTGAATAATAAATACCCCTTTATTATAGGGGATTTACAATAATGAATGTAGACTGCGTCTCTCCAAAATGACTCACTAAGATATTCAAAGTTATCGATCTACATAGTCAGTGCCGTACCCACCCAGGTCTCTTAATGACTTTCGAGCTGTAGCACTTTCCCCGAGATCGTGTGCCTTCAAGCTCATACTTATGTCAGGCTCGGAACCCCTGATCCGAGGTCATCCGAGAACAGACGTACTTCGATGTCTGCCTTTCGAGCTTGTGGGGATTTCGAGGCTACCATCTTCGAGGTTGCCCCTGCTTTGTAGGTTCAGTGCCTAGGTGGCGGACACGTGTTCCAGACATTACGAGCCCATTCCTGACGAATCCAGCTTTCGAGATCACAATTCTTAAGGCTTGAAATCTGGGTGTAACATCTTCTTTATTATTTTTAAGTGCTTAATTGTTGTTATTTTTTGTTGGCGAAAAACATCGTCAACACTTATCATTTACAATTAATTTAGGAGATACCATATAAAATTTGACATACATTTGAAAAAAATAAATATCATTATCTTTTTAAGTAAAAGCACAAGGAAAAACAAGTAACACGGACCAAAAGAGAGAGAGAGACCAAAATGAGAGGGAGAAGTACAACAACCGTGATAAAGACACCCCAGAGCTTGACCAACGCAAAAGCAAGCATCGACAACACTAGTCGAGAGGAACAAAAGAGGAAAAAAAAACCTAACTGTTTATAACATGTTTATTATAAGAGTAATGATACATGCACTCCCATATTACACACTATTTTTACACACACACATGGCATGTCAAGTCATCCATATTTTAAAAGAGTTTATTAATCTAATGTAATCCCATAATTTTACTTATTTACTAAAAATACCCCACTTTCTCTTCATTCATCCTCCCACACGTACATGACCTTCATTTACCTTTCACAGTTTTTTTTTTCAAGAGTTTTCTATATAACCTGTTAGGAACTGTTCCTGATGCGCAACACAAATTGCGTAATGGTGGCATTGTATACAACAATTGTTTTTCATCATATAAACAACTTTATATGAGGATCATTTAATATGCAATATGTTAATCAACAAAATATGTGTACGTAAAATTGATACGAAATGATTTACCTCTTGTAGCCTATCAAGAATCCTTAAATCTTTTTGTATATAATTCGATCTTCCTATCCTCGCTTGAGTACTCACACCAAGATCTTCCAAGACATTATCTGTAACGACCCAAATTTCCTAATAAAGCTTAGAGCCTTGATTAGGGGGGCAGGATGGCAAATTATGGAAGTAAGTGAATATATGATATATATATGTATCATTATGTGAATATGTGAATAACATTATAATATGACTAGATTTGCATGTTTAGGTGTATTAAATATGCATGTGAGCCCATTTATGTTTAATTGGTCCATTTTCATAATTTGGCCCATTTTTGGTATATTTGGCATATATGTGGTATGTGTGTGGTGCTTCATTATTATTTGGTTATGCATGGATTACTCAGCACGAGACGATCCTAGGAAGCAAACTAGTGGGAAAGTCACAACGGGATCCATACTTGACTCAGAGTGAGTCAAGTGGTATTTAGCACATTACTGGGATATTGGGTAATGGGAATAAATATTTGGTGATAAATTGGGAGTTAGTGAGATCAGGGGGAAATTCTGGGAATTTTGACTATTTTACCCTGGGGGCATTTTTGGGACCCGGAGCATTAGGATTTGCTTGAGGTTATTTAAGCTTGAAGTAACTTGTTAGAATCATAAAAAGACGTTCAGAACGTTCTCTGTTTCTCTTATTCCCTTTTCCACACCCGATCACATTTTCGAAGGAAACTCGAGTTTTAGGACTCAGATTCAAGCAAGGATTGAGGCATAGCGATTCTAGGGAAGATTAGAAGCTTATTAGCCGGAGGATTTAGTTGGGAAACAACTCAATCGAAGGTAATCCAAGTTTTAAGTTCTAAGTTTTCAAGTTTTTAAGCTTTGATTGGATTTTATGTTTTGATGAGTTTTTGATTCGATTGAGGCTTGGGTTTTGTTGGTTTTGGATCATGGGGATGTTTGGGAACTTTGTTTTTGGGATTTGGATATGTTTGGGTAGGTTTTTGGAAGGTTTTAAAATGAGAAAATGGAGTTTTTCAGGCTGGGTTCGAGGTCGAGTCGCGACCCTGTTCTTGGGCGTCGCGACTCAAGCTTGAAGAAGCAGGTGAATGGAGCTGCTGGGCTGTTTGAGCTACGGCTCTTGTGGGGAGCATCGGGGCACTAGTGCAGGCAGAGATGGGTTTTTGGGCCTGTCTTGAGTGGAGCTGCGACTCTATTGTTTGGAGCCGCGGCTCAAAAGGGGAAAAGTGGCCAAAGTGGGTTTTTAGTCATGGGAACTTAAACCTAAGGGTTCGAGATCGATCTTACTACCTGGTTTGGTAGGATTCGACATCCCAAAGGATAGGACTTGCTCCAGAAGTATTTATTTACTCATTTTTTTATGGGGTTTTATATTATGGTTGTGACTAGGTTATCACTAAGGACTTGGAAAGAGGATTGTGCTTGTGGCTCGTTTATTGGTAACCTATGCTTGGACCAAAGGTAAGAAAACTGCACCCAGTATGTGATGCATGTGATGCATAAGATACATGTGATTAGGGCATGGCATGAATGTTGAATATGAGATTGACCAGAGCTTGAGTCTTGTGCATGATCGTAATTATGCTAGTGAATGTTGAGTAAGCATGTTGAATGCCTTATATTTTGATATTTGACATATGATATATGCCTGGGTGCATTGCTTATTTGTGAGTGGTACTGACTCATTAGTCCGAAACGACACGAGTCGTATAGAATTGACCTATGAGTCAAGAGCGGCATAAGCGTATTGAACGCAGAGCCGAAATGATTAGATCTAATCAATATGAGCATTAAATGAA
The DNA here is from genome assembly GCF_963169125.1 of Humulus lupulus. NCBI lineage: Eukaryota > Viridiplantae > Streptophyta > Magnoliopsida > Rosales > Cannabaceae > Humulus > Humulus lupulus. The sequence continues at coordinate 231,079,867 of NC_084797.1, read as the reverse complement.
TCATCATGAGCATTAAATGCTTGACCGACCTCAAGTTCGATGAAACTAAAAGCGCTTGTCTAGTCTAAAGGCTAGTTACATATAGTCAGGGCCAAAAGGCTCAGGTGACTGTAATGTCACATGGCTTAGGGTGCGAAGCCCAAGTTCGTGACTCATTTTTCACTTATCTGATTAGAGTGCATAGCCCAAGTGTAAGACTCATTAGTCACATATCAAGTTCATGACTCGTTAGTCATTTATCTGGTTCAAGTTCGTGACTCATTAGTCACTTATCTGGTCAAGGTATGGAACCCAAGTTCTTGACTCACTAGTCACTTATCTGATTAGGGTGTGGAGCCCAAGTATGTGACTCATTTTTCACTAATTTGATTAGGGTGCAGAGCCTAAGTGTATGACTTATTTGTCACCTATCTGATTAGGGTGCGGAGCCCAAGTGCATGACTCGTTTGTCACTTATCTGATTAGGGTGCACAACCCAAGTGCGTGACTCATTTGTCACTTTTCTGATTAGGGTGCGAAGCTTAAGTGCGTGACTCATTAGTCACTTATCTGATTAGGGTGCAGAGCCCAAGTGTGTGACTCATTAGTCACATATTCAAAGATGGACACATTAGCCATCTATTCCCAGATTGACTTGATAGTCATCTATACAGGGGACAGGGCCCATAATCATTTATTTGGACTTGTCTGCATGCATGAATTGGGCTATTATTGCTAGGCATGTCTATTATGATTCAGTGACATGTTATTACCTGTTCATGAGCATATTGAGTTTTCTTGCTGAGCTTCGGCTCACGGGTGCTATGTGGTGCAGGTAAAGGCAAAAGAAAGCTGTACCATCCTTGAGCTGGAGAGCTTGGGTGACGATGTGTACATATGCAGTTGCTCAACCGCCACAGCCAAGGTTTTAAAAAGGAACTAGGGTTAAACCCTATTTTGTCGCTTAGGTCGACTGGTTGTAAATATTTTATTGTAATTAACCTTTAAAATATATTTTGGGATCCCAATGTATACAGTAAACGTTTTAGTGAAACGTTGTATCTTTGACCAAAATTTTTAACCCTAAACCGTTAATCACATTTAGTTACACGATTATGGACAAATAACTCGGTTAGCGAGTTTAGCACTGTTTAAAATGCACATCGTAACGGTCCCTGAGTAGTAGGGCGTTACAACTTGGTATCAGAGCGAGCCAAGGTTAAGGGTTCCTGTATACAAGTTGGGCATGTACACTCGTCACTAAAGACAAGCTTCACTCAAGGTATGGTAACTATTTATGTGGTAATGTGCTTAATTGCTTAAATAGAATATAAATGCTTTACCTGCATATTGTATTAGGGAGCATGAGATTCTGATAGAGTCTGGCTCTTGACTATTGAAATGATTATATGATTACTTGTTCAGTGTATATATGAATAAGATATTTGCATGCTGGAGTTGGAAGCATGGTATGTATGTTGGAAAAGCAGGGGTTATGAATTGATGTACGAATGCTATGGACATGTTTTTAGCACTATAGTGGTTTGTGATTGTAGTGTGGTATGGTTGTTCTTGTGGGGGAAGGCTTTTGAATATGCTCATCATGTTTAATGGGTCGAGTTATTGACTGCAAATTTAATCAGAAGTTATGTACCCAAGGTAGTTAATGAAACCTGGTGGTGGTTATTCCGAGGTTGGGAGTTACAACCAGGGTTTGAGTTCTTCACTCGCCCCTCAGAATTTCCAGCAGGTGTTTACAGATATGCAATTAAGATTGCAGAGACAAGAGGAAGAGATTAGGTGTTTGAAACAGCAGCAGGTTCTGTCAGGAATCACCTCATCCTTTGCTATGCCAGGAGTGGCACAAGTATTGGCTCAGCCTAGGGTTGAGAACAGGTGGGAATTTCTCTGTGGAAGATTCCAGAAATATTACCCTCTAGTCTTGATGGAGGCCTAGATCCATTCAGAGCTGAGCAATGGATGGGCATGATCAGTTCCATCATTGATAGTATGGGGGTGGTAGGTCACAATAGGGTGATTTGTGCTACATTTGTATTTCAGAATGATGCCCGGACGTGGTGGGAAGTGGTATCCCAGACACGAGATACAACTGTGATGGACGGGAAAGAATTTAGGCAGCTGTTTAATGAAATATATTACTATGATATAGTCAAGACTGCTAAGATGAATGAGTTTCTGAACCTGATTCAGGGAAATGCAACAGTAACAGAATATGTTAACAGATTCAATGGGTTGGCCAAGTTTGCTTTTGATATGGTACCCACGGATGTAGCTCAGAAGGAAAGGTTTATCCAGGGATTGAATCCCGGAGTAGCTCAAGGCATTAGAGTTGCCCTAGTGCATGAAATCTCTACCTACGCTTAGGTGGTAGGGAAGACTCTTGTGGTTGAGAGCATAGAAAATGAGATTATAAAGGAGAGTGCTGGAGAGCACGAAGCTCGGACAGTGATACCTCCGTTTATTGAATCGGGCAAGGACAAGGATTGGAAAGTTTACCCAGAATGCACTCGGTGTAAGAGGTGTCATTTGGGAGAATGCCGAGCAAATGCATGTTTCTTTTGTGGAATGGTTGGGCACTGTAAGAGGAATTTCCCAAGGCGAAGGAGGGATGAGAGAAAGGGGGTGGATAGCTCGACTCCAGCTCGAGTGTTCGCTCCGATGCAGTCAGAGTCAGAGACTGAGACTGAGACTGAGACTAAGACTGAGGCTAGTTCCTCAGTGGTGGTAGGTCAGCTTTTTAGTTCTAATTTTTGTATTATGCTGACTAGTGTTGGTGCCAGATTGTTCTTTGCTTTGTTGCATTTAGAAAAAGGCATAGACTTGATATGCAGATTACATGGTTATGTTGTGATGAGAATATGATACTCTATTGGTAATTTTAAGAGATGAGTTGGATTGTTGTGGAAAGGACTCATCAGTTGACTTGATAGAGTTGGTTATGACTGACTTCAGTATGATCCTGGATATGGATTGGTTAACCAAGTGTGGGGTAATGTTTGATTGCAAGGAAAAGATAGTAACTCTTGGGTTTGAGAGTGGGAAACCCTTGCAGTAGTTGGCACTATGCATATGACATCTGTATTTAGAGCTAGAGATCTATTGCAGGAGGATGCATAGAACCCTTAGCTAGTTTGGTGGATACCACTTAGGTAGTGCCAGTGGGATCAACACAGACTGGATTATTCTGTGAGTTTCTGAAAGTATTTCCAGGGGATTTGTCAGGATTATCTTTGACAAAAGAGATAGAATGGTGATTAGGTTGGTGCCAGGGACGGAATCAGGTCTAGGGCGTTGTATTGGACGGCTTCAGCAAAGTTGTAAGAACTAAAGGCTCAGTTATTGAGTAAGATGGTATTTTCCAAGGTACATATGCAGAGCCCAAGTGCGTGACTTATTTGTCACCTATCTGATTAGGGTGCTGAGCCCAAGTACGTGACTCATTTGTCACTTATCTGATTAGGGTGCAGAGCCCAAGTGCGTTACTCATTTGTCACTTGATTATTGGCTAAAGAAAAAAAAAAGGTTTTTCTTTTGTGAGAAAATGGTGATCACTTATACTGATACTTCAAAAAACTACTTCTCTTCATATTTTCTATAATAATAATAATAATAATAATAATAATAATAATGATCATAAAAATAAATGATAATTGAAGACAAAGTCTTACATTCTATTTTAAAATATTTTTCAAAATGTTTTATTAATTAATTAAATAAAAGAAAAAACCAATTATTGATCACTATCAGTAGTGGTACACGCATAGGGCAGCCCAGGAAATCCAATGCGTGTAACACTTCTCTAAAATAAGGGGATTTGATTTTTCATACATATTTATTTTAATTAATTAATAATTAGAAATTCAAATAAGATATCATCTTTTTTAAAGAAAATATAACAACTTGAATTTCAAAATTCAAAATTTGAATTTTCATTGTCATCTTACTATTAATTAAATAAATATAATAGTCAAAACCAATTTTGACTATCAATATTTATCCTTTCTCACTTAAATAAAATAATTGATTAAAATCAATTTCCTTTATTTCTATACAATTTCAAAAATTGCATTAATGCAATAATAATTGTGCAACTTCAATTATCATATAATTGTATATTTATCCCGAAGAATAAATATTTTCTCAAATAGCTCATTCACAGTTTGACTCATGTATCAACTCTTACCTTGAATAGTGTTGGGGTTTTATGCCCTAATTAAAACCTAATTTCTTTGTAATCTTATTTATTATCAATAAAAGAATAGAAATCGTTTTTTGACTTGGTCAATCACTTTGCTCACATGTTTTATTTTCATGATTATTTGTTTAATATAAACTTCTATTAAATCCCGAGCATATAGCTAATCATATTTATGGTGACGTAATCACAGTGGAATATAAATATGATTATATGTTCAAATATAAGTTAGTCCTAAGATTAGTCAGTACACATGATTTACACTGACTTGTCAATCTACGATATGATCTACTTACACATTGTAGTGTTATGTTCTTTCCAGAACATTAGCAAAGTAGATAAGATCAGATGTATTTGTTACATCGGACTGGACCGATATTGACAGTAGATATGATAAGCAAACATACCATTATTATCTATTATAGTCATATCATAAGTCAATTCAATCTCAATTCTGTGTGGTTAGTATTCTAACTGATTGTATTATTTGAGTTCTTTGACTTGTTCATTACTAGCTTACCCTATGGACTAGCCCATACTTACATCTTGGGAACTCGATAGTATAATTGAGTGGGAGTGTTAATCATAGATATGAACATTTATAGCTTCTGATGAAAAAGTGAAACGATGGTTTCCTTTTAGTTTGGTTCAAGGTGCTAAATGATAGAGATCTCATTTCAGTAATTAATATTAGTTTACTAAAATATCATTTACAAGGAACTAAGTGTTTTAAGGATAAAATACAATAAGGGGTAAAACAGTATTTTAGTCCCATCTCATTGTAGACCGTCTATAGAGGATTGAGTGACAATTATGGTTGTAACAATGGATAATTAATAACATATCTATATTTGTTATAGAGCGTTCTATGAATTCAAGAGTGCAATTCTGAGTCTTTAGTGGAGTCACGAGGAATTAATAAATTAATAAATTTATTTGTTAAATTTATGATAACTTATTAGAGCTTGATTTCATAGGCCCATGGTCCCCACTGTACATTGGATACAATCATATAGATAGTCTCAATTAATTGATTTAATTATTAATTATAATTATCAAAGTTGACCAGGTCAGTTTTGGATAGTTTCACAAAATTATGTAATTTAGAGAAGAAAATAGAAATTAGGGCAAATTTATTAATTAAGATAAATTAGTATCTAAATTAATAAATAAGTTTAAATCAAGGTTAAAATTATAAATAATTAATTTGATAAATGATTTAAATAATTATTTAATTAATTGAATCAATAGAAAATAATACAAGCCTTGATTTTAAGTCCAACAGGCTTATAATTCAATGAGAAATTTCACGGGCCAAAAGCCCATGATAATTTCGACCTAGGGCTGATAATTGAATATTATTTTATTGATTTTTTAATTAAATAAGTGACCTAATTGAGTCTATAAAAGGAATGCTAAGTGAGAGTTGAAAGCAGATTACATAAAGACTGTATGATAGAAAATCAGAAGATCTAGTCTTGATGCTCTAGGTTTTAGATTCTCTCTACAGCATAAGTCATTTTCTAGGCCTCAATATTCTTCTCTTCTTCTTCTCTCTGTATCTATCTCATGTGTTGAGAATTGCCTACTCTAGTATAAGTGATTCTAAGGATACTTTGGAAGAATGTGAAGAAAATTGAAGAACAGTTCAATTTCTTGGTGATACCTTACGACAGAAATGATACAAGGGTTAGAGAAACTGAAGGAAAGACTCAATCATTCCGCTGCGTATAATGTAAGTGTTCTTATCATTATTTTTGTTTGAATTCAATTTTAGAAGCATGTTTTAGATTTTCTTATATTAATTTGTTTAATATAAGATCTACATGAAAATAAATAAGATCATGTATAAGTTTTCCCAACAGATAGAGCCGCCTCGGGGACCTATGGACCAATAATTTCAAGCTCCAATAAATAATAGATCATTAACCAAAACTTTTTGATTCAATAATCATATTTATTAATCTCATGATTACTGCACTATAAATATGATACTACACTCTTGAGAATTAAAGACATATATTTACTGAGTACTTTATTGTAACCATAAAGTGTCAATTGATATAATCATTACATACAAATTAATCATTTATTGATGATTCATAATTAAGTGGGAATACAATTACCGTTTTACCCTTTTAATTATATCTTGTTACCCAGTATACCATTGACTTCACTAGTGAAGGTTAATTCATAATCTGATTATGAATTTGACGTCAATAACCTTTTCAGTTCCAAAAGCCAACCCAACAGGAAACCATCATTCAATCTATAAGAAGATATAAATTTCATATCTGCTAAGCTATGTCCCCAACCATATACATCATTGAGTCCCCAAAACAATACTTCTTAGTCTGATCATTCTGACAAATCGTAACACATGAATCAAATGATCAAATGACATATATAGGAGTTCATAGTAACTTCAGGATTAAGATCAATTTGTATATGATCATTAGTTGATATGTTTTATAATACTACGAAACGATATTTAAACAAGTATTATCAAATCACATCTGATCCAGTTCTACATACTCTCAGTACGCAAAGTACCTCCACTAAAGTGTCCTACTACACTAGTAACCCGGATCTAGGTCACTTATATTCATAATACTAGTGGACCGTACTAGTAGTAATTAATCTAAAGATTCCACAACTTTATTTTACTGTGAACTATTTAAGTCTATTATCTCAATCTCGATTCTCTCATATCAATATGAGATTGAGACCACATAGATGAACTTAGGAATTTTCTGATATTTACTTAATATTATTAACAATAATATAGTACATAAGCTACCTATACACAATAATTTAATTCATTTATTCATTTCATTAAAATCATTGTCAACTACAATTGCTTTAAGGGTAATATTCCCAACACAATCATCATCACTCCAATATACAACAACTTCATTTCAGGTAACTCAATATTTTTTTTCTTCAATCTTGTACGGAGTTAAGGTCCTTTCTAGATGTATTTAGAGATTTACACTTATTTGGTAAATTGATTTCATTTATTTTTCTTTCTACCATATTTTACACTTTTTGTTTATGTTTGTGGGTGATACTGGAAATCTCAAATTTGTATGAGTAGCATATAGAAAGGGGACTAACCAAAATTTCTTGTTTATTGATGGATTTATTTTCTAAAATAAAACTATAAGAACGGGTGAGATTAATTATGACATATATCTAGAGTTTTAATCTTTGAGCCAACTTGAGTATTTTTTTTGTATTTTTCTTCTAATAATTTGCTCAACTTTAGATTGTTTTCTCTTGAATGGTGGGCGACTTTTACTTCTAACTATACATGGATCAAGAACTCTACTGCAACGCCCTGGCTACCCCAGAACAGTTACGGTGAACAGTGAACCGGAAATTTGACTCGCTACCCGAGTCCTTTGGTTAAAAACGTGATCTAAGTACCATTAATAGGATAAGGTGTAAAACCAGTAAAAAGGAAAGGGTACTTTTCATTAAGTAAATAAATTGCTCACGAGCCTTTTAAAATGTTTACAAGATGTTCATAATACAAAAGAGTTGCTACAGTTCCAAATATACAGTCCCTGCCGGCCTAAGCGGCAAAAATAGGGTAAACCCCTAGTCCCTCTGAGAACTCCTTGACCGTGGCGGTCAAGCGGCCCTGTATGTACATCACATCACCCAAGCTCTCCACTCAGGGTTGGCCAAGCTTTTCCTTCCCTTTACCTGCACCACATAGCACCCATGAGCCAAGGCCCAGCAAGAAAACACAATAAAGCATGATATAATATCAACAACGATCATAATAACCATTCAGGACTATCAGTCCGACAAATAGGTGACAATAGCCAAAAGTCACAATAATGAGCATCGCTCCCTCTAGCCATGTGACGATAGGGTCACCAGGGCTTAACTGATAAGTGATTCATTCATAAGTTTGTTTAGGACAGGTGTATGGTGATTAGTCACCAACATAACCTTCCTCACGACTCTAGAGTTGAAGCTATGGACAACGTCCCTTAGCCATGTGACAAACGGTCACCGGGGTCATATACCTTGGCTATAATCATCTGGTCGTAGACCAGGCAAGCGCTTATAAGTTCCTCGACCCTAGGGTCGGTCTAGCATTAATGCCATAGAGCCATTCAATGCATGATTCTCGACTTTAGAGTTGGTCCCTGACTAGTCAGTGTCTTAAACAGGTAATCAACGTTCAATAGCATTCAATATGCAATCCATGTCCACAATTATCAACCAACATGCCTCAAATATCAAACCATGCATGTCATATACCTATACATGGTGCAACTGTATTCAAACACCGTTTTCTTACCTCTGGTTTGAGTGAGTATAATTATATGAACGACCCCTGAGAACGATCAACCTTTAAATTCCTTGACGGTCACCTGGTCATAACCAAAATATAGGATTCATCAATAAAAATGATAACTGAGGGTTCCCAAACCAAGATCTAGCCTCCGGGACATCAAACATAACTCAACTAGGTACTAGGTTCAACCCCGAGGCCCTAGGTTTGACTCCCCAAGCTAAAAACATCATTTTGGCTAAATCTGCCCTGATGGGCCGCGGCTCACCAGAGCCATGCCGCGGCTCATCCTCCTGACAGAGCCATTTTCCCCTTTTAAGCCTACTCAGGCCGCGGCACAACATAGACAGGCCGCGGCTCATTTCGCAAACCAGCCAAGAAACCAGCACGCACCAGCCAACTCTCCCCTGCGTTTTCCCTTGGAACTAACCCTTCGAACCAACTACAAACCTCCTCCAAACACTCAATTAAACCCCCAAATAACACCCATAGCTCACCCTCATCAAACCCCAATCAAAACAACACAAAAACCCCCTTTGATTCTCACTTCCCACATCAAAAACCATGAATTGGAAACTAAAACAAAAACAGAGCAACACCTGAAACCATTGACTAAAACTCACCTCAAACTCAGATTTGAGCCTCCTTCAATGGTTGAACCAAGTCCACCAAGCCAGCCCTTGAGTTTCCTAGCTTGAATCCTCACCTAGAACTCAAAATCCTCAAAGGAAGAATGAAGGAACTTTGTGTACGGGTAAGGAAGATGAGAGTCTCTGTTTTTGTCCTGTTTAGTCTACCACTTTCCACAGCCAACATCCACCTAAAGTCACATATATCCTCCCAAAAATGACCAAAATACCCTTGTGTCATCCAAAGCCTCTAAAACCATCACAAGGGCAAAATCGGTACTTTCCGCTTAACCCGTTAATCATAATTAACGCCTCCCAATTCCCACTAATCTCAATATCATCAAACACCAATAATTTATATCCTGTTACCCTAAAATCCCCGGTAACGCTATAATCACAAATATCACCCCGAGACTCACCCCGAGCCCCGAGCTCAAACCTGTTATGACCAAACCGATAAATCATGTTTAAAGATTGTCTCATGTCGAAATACTCGAACCAATCCACATTATAATGTGGTCTCACAATATATCATTAACACTCAAGCAAATATTCAATTATACCCTCAACGGGCCAAATTACCAAAACACCCCTGTAAACAAATGTGGACTCACATGCATGCATTTAACATCATATTATAATATAATTCTCATAAACATGCATAAACACATTTAATGACATAATTAAACAGTTATGGCCCTCCCGGCCTACTAATCCAGCCATTAACCATAATAGGGAATCCGGGGCATTACATCTACATCCCTCTGAAATCTCATTACCAAAGTCAACATTTGATTTGGTCTCTTTGTGTTCTTCACAAACACCATCAACTTATAGTAACTTCGCCTTAAGATCATGTATCATTTCCAACACAATATTGCATTTGGTCTCATCCCCAGTTGCCAAATCTGCAACTTTACAAAACAAATTACACATTTTGTCAAACTGCTGTATTTCTAGCTTGTCACTCCAACTATCATAACTTATTTTTATCTTGGTGTGGCGTCTCTTTACATCTTTCCTCCATCTCCTTGGAATTTATTTTTCTTGAACCCAAAATTTTTTCTTATGAATTAGGACTGAAATTGCATGTCTACAAAGTATTCCTTTAAACTCAAGTAATCAACAACTGCAATTAACTTCGTGATTCTCCTCATTGAATCAAACTGTGAAAGAAACACGCCTTTTTATATCTCCAATTATAACATTTTCACCCACAACAAACTTTGAACTTATTTCATCGATGTCTTTGTATGAAAAAATTTCACAATAAAGTTTACCTATAAACTCTTGTTGAATCTCTCTGAACTTCTTCATTGTATAAGCATCTTGAACTTGTTTCTTCATTTCATACATAGTGATGCAAGGAATTCGTGAGTTAAAAGAATTAAAATCTTCATAATTTTCCTTCTCTACCTTATCTCGTAAAGCATTCTCATATTGTTCTACAAATTGCTTCAAAGTAGTCTTTGAATTTACATACCCAAAAAGAATGCATGCATGCTTTCACTCCGCTGTGTGGTAAACATTCCAACCCAAAATGTATCCTTCACAAATGCAGGAACCCAATGTTGTCTCTCAGTATAGAGTTTCAATAACCACTCATTGCCTTGAAGTTCATATATCTTTGTGATTTTGTTCCAACATTCTTCAAAGTCGTTCTTTGTTAGCAAATCATAAACAACACATGATAAAGAAGATTTGATAGAATGATAATGAGCATACCCTTTTAGTTTTTCTGGCAATATCTTCAAGATATGCCACAAGCACCATCGATGTTGTTTATCAGGAAATATCAACTCAATTGCGTTCTGCATTGCTTTATCTTGATCAGTGATTATTGCACGTGGAGCACAATTGGACATACATGCAAGCCAAGGCATAAAAAGCCAAACAAAAGTCTTTGTATCCTCATTCAATAACAATGCACATCCTAATAATGTTAATTTTCCATGATGATTGACTCCCACAAATGTAGCAAAAGGCATGTCATATTTATTTGTTAAATAAGTTATGTCAAATGTCACAACATCACCAAACTCCTCATACGCAACCTTACTCCTAGCATCTGCCCAAAATACATTCTTTATTCGAATTTTTTCATCTAAATCTACGTGTAAAAGAAACTTGCATTGTCACTTTGCATACGCAAAAAATAATTTTGAAGTGCAACAAGATCCCCTTCCCCAAGTCGTAGACATCTTACTTTTTCAAGAAAATTTCTACAATCTCTTTCCAAAAAAGGAACCTTATCTTGTCCACCCATTTCATCTACCAAATAGTTGAAATTTTTATTCAGTCTAATCCCAGCTCTATCAATTATTTCTAATTTTTCTCTTACACAAGGTTAGATTTTTCTATTCACCTTGTGGTATCAAACTTTACTTGGTGTACTTAACCCATGGTTATGATCAAGCACAACAAAAATCACTTGCCACACATTGTTAGGACACATCTTCCCTCTAATTTTGGCTTTGCAATTTGTTTTTGTTGTTGGATACATTCTAAAAGCATTGATACTCATACATCTTGCCTTACCATTATGTGTGCATGCTATTGCAATACATTTTAGCTCTCCATCATCTCCCTTTGTCGAAGTTCGTATACTTACTTTGAATCCCATTTGATTTTCATACTTTCTATAGTAGTCTAATATCTCATTAGTTGAGCCAAACATCATTCAAATACTCAGCTCCGCAACTTTATCATCCATGGTCATTTCAATCACATCCTATTATATATTAAATCAAATATAAAAATTTGAAGATGCTTTAACAAGTTTAAAGATATGGGAAATAAAAACTATATATAAACATGATACACTAAATATGAATATTAGAAAATTACAAATTACTTACCTTAGAGGTGACACCTTCTTCTTCTAGAATTTGTTGGTGATTAGGTAATACTTCCTCAACTATTTCAGACATTGTTGCATTCATGGAGTGATCTAATTCCATAAATATCTAAGCTGAGAATTGAATTCAAATAATTTTTTTGTCATGAATAACAAATAAATCAATAAGTGGCAATACCAAAAAGTCTCATCTAATTCGTGCAATATTTTATTAAAACAAAAACAACATAGACAAAAAAAAAAGAACTACTACTGTTATTAATACAAAGACAAGAGCTAGTATGCCCAGGATAATGATTAAAACTCTAGATAATATGTCATAATTAATCTCACATGTCCTTACAGTTTTATTTTAGAAAATAAAAACAAAAGAATACTCCATCCATCAATAAACAAGAAATTTTGGTTAGTCCCCTCTCTATTTGCTGCTCATAGAGATTTGAGATTTCCAGAATCACCCATAAACATAAATAAAAAAGTGTAAAATATGGTAGGAAGAAAAATAAATGAAATCAATTTACCAAATAGGTGTAAATCTCTAAAAAGGACCTTAACTCCATACAAGATTGAAGAAAAATATATTGAGTTACTTGAAATGAAATTGTTGTATATTGGAGTGATGATGGTTGTAGAGAAAACTCTTTTAAAATATGGCGGACTTGGCATGTTATGTGTGAGTAAAAATAGTGTGTAATATGGAAGTGCATGTATCATTACTATTTTATCATAAACTTAATTTTATAATGAACAACTTTCATTTCTTTAATTTCATTCTCCCCAAAATAAGGAACTTAACTCCTTGTTAAAAATGAATAAATTCCTCAAGTATTTCTTTCTCCCAATTTCAAAACTAATCAAAGGTTGACTATCCTAATATTCTTGAAAGTTAATCAATTACCTTCACGAATGGTGCTTAGTATCTTATATTCCAATTACTTTCAACCACTATAAGTATGACTTAGCTTGCTAATCCTCACTAATAGTATTATTATTCTTTGCTTAGTATCTTATATTCCAATTACTTTCAACCACTATAAGTATGACTTAGCTTGCTAATCCTCCTAATAGTATTATTATTCTTTGCTTAGTATCTTATATTCCAATTACTTTCAACCACTATAAGTATGACTTAGCTTGCTAATCCTCACTAATAGTATTATTATTCTTTTTAGTATATATTATACTAGTATTAACTCTTTTTATCTCTAATAATATCACTTTATGCAGCTTTTATCTTTGACACTAACTATGCAACCTTTTTATATCCATCCTTATTACGTGGGTCATGTAACTCATAAATCATTTTTGTTCATTTTATGTAGTAGTCTTTTGGGTTTTGAGACGGAAGTCTTTGCTCTTTTAGTGGGACTTAATTAGATGGCTCAAGTATGTGGACTCCTAGTTCAAGCAACTCTTTGATTCTCTTTTCCTAATTTGGACAATCAATAATGAATTTATTTTTTAAATGAATTAAGCCCTTTTGTTTTATGATAAAAAAAAAATTACATTCTAAATTTTCAATTAAGGGTAGTTCTATCTTATATGGGTTTATATTTTTTTGGACCCTGTGTTTTTTCCCATTACTTGTTTGGACCCTGTGTTTTGACAAATTACTTTTTGGACCTTATGTTTTATAAAATGGTTAAAATAGAACCCTAAACTCAATTTTAATGAAGACAAAATTGAATATAACAACACAGTTTTTAAGCAGAATGATTTTATTTTTGTTCTGAATTGTTAGTTTGGTAAATTATTTGTGATTTTAGTTAAGAAAATATTGACAAAAATCAGGTTTAGAGTTCTATTTTAACCATTTTACAAAATATAGGATCCAAAAAGTAATTTATCAAAACACAGGATCCAAACAGATAATGAAAAAAAATACAAGTCCAAAAAGATATAAACCCATCTTATATTGGTCTCACAAGACAATAATAAAAAAAATCGGTTAATAGTTTAGCTAAACATGCCATGAGATTAGACAATAAGTTGGATGAAATAGGGACATGGCCACTTATATGTGATGCCATACAATCTTAATGTTGATTCTTGTCATTTAAAAGAAAAATTAATGATTTTGATTCTTATCATTTAAAAGAAAAATTAATATGATTTTAATTCAGTCAAAATGTAATGATGATTTAAGATAGAGGAAGGCATATATATTCTTTTTTCTTCACATATATTGATGATGGATTTTTCCACGTACACTCAGCTAAATTAGCGCTACTAAAATCCATGGCATTTAGTGCTAGTGTGGGGACATACTAGCTTTATTAACCAAATCAAGGGGGCAATTTTATTAATTTTGTGGCTTTTTTTTTTTTTTTAGGTATGTTTGGTTTTCTCTGTATATATATAATAAATATTACATTATAGATTATATTAATGTGCTAATAATTTTAATACCCCAATAATATGTCAAATTCTAAACTTAATCTTAGATATTCAATAATTTATGAAAGTATTCTAATTAAAAATTAGACAAAATATTCTCTTGTTGAGAGAATTTTGTATTCATTTATTCCATATCCCATTATAGTAATTTGCATGTATGTCATTTTTCTTTATTGACTTATTTTTTTTCTTTATAGAATTATTAAAATTTGACCCTTTTTTTTAATAATAACTATGGCAAATATGAAGCAACAATGTTATGTTATTTTATTATTTTAGTATAAATATTATCATTACTTTGAGTTTTCAACTTATATATATATACTAGATACAAGCAATGTGCAATATGCACGTTTGCTTAGTTTTATTTATAGAATTTATTAATTATTTTTATTAAATTTATATTAATGTCATATAAATTTTGAAATAAATATTTTATTTTATTTTAATTAAATAATTTATTTATTTTTGTTTAAGTTTATGTTTGTTCTAATTTTTGAATTTGGGAGTGACAACAAGAGATTATATATTATATATTTAATGTGATATTAAATATTATACGTGTATTTTAAATTTAAGTTTCTGGCTAACTTTTAAAAAAAAAAATAATAATTTGTTACTAATTCACATTAGATTATATTATATATTTAATATGATATTATTCTAATAAGTGAGTTTAAGTTTAAATAAATTTTATTTAAGTTATAAAATGTATGATTTTATTATTTTTAAATAATTATCATTGTAGAATATCTAAAAAATATTATATTTTAATTTTTTTAATCATTTATTATTTTTAAATAATTATCATTATAAAATATCTCAAAAATATCATATTTTAATTTGTTTAATTATATATTATTTTTAAATAATTATCATTGTAAAATATCTAAAAAATATCTTATCTTAAATTTTTTAATTAATTATGTTATACCCAGATTTCGAGCCATGTTAAATGTGACCTCGAAAGCTGGATTCGCAACGAATGAACTCGTAAAGTTTGGAGTATGCTCCAGGACTAAATATCGAGCCTGCAAGATTGAGACGACCTCGAATATGGTGGCCTCGAAATATTCACGATCTCGAAGGGTAGCTCCCGAGACGCATCTATCCTCAGGGATGACCTCGGATCAGAGGTCTCGAGCCTGACGCGCGTACAATCTCGAAAGCCATGTGACCTCGGGAGATATCATTAGCTCGAACATTGATGAGAGACCTGGGAGAATAAGGCCTTGGAGATATATGATAATAACCTTGAATATCTACAAGTGTTGTCTATAAGAGACGTAGTCTACATTTATTACTATAAATCCCCTAAAATCGTGGGATATTATTTGATTAGTTATACGCCCCCTGGTCTTCAGGGGACGTATCCTTTTATATCAGATTGCAGGCATTTAAAGTCATTTAATTTATTTACACAAAAAGAGTAACTACCCAAAATATGTGGGATAGTATTTTGCATAATCTCTATAAACAGAGAAGTCATGCACCATTGTAGAGGACCGAATTTCGGAATCTTGAGAGAAAACTCTGAAGAATTCATGCTTAAAGAATTTTCAGAGATAATCTTGAGTTTAATAACAAAGACTCGTGGAATAGGCAGATTTAACTGCTGAACCACGTAAAAATCGTGTTTTGTATTGTCATATTTTTATTGGCCATTTCTAATCATTGTTTACGTGCTCTTCTTTCACTGTTGACGAAAAACGGCGTCAACAAATTATTTTATTTTATTTAAGTTTAACAGATGTTTACAAACTACCGTTAAATATAAGAATATTCTGTTAGATATAAGAATATTCCGTTAAAATTAACATTAAAAAAATAAAAAACTGTTAAAACAAAAAAATTTCGTTATCTATACACTTTTTATATATAATAGATATATCTATATAGATATATACTAAATATAAACATTGTACAGTGCAATGAACATTTGTTTAGTTTTATTTATATAATTTATTAATTATATTTATTAAATTTATATTATTATCATATAAATTTCAAATAAATAAATAATATTATATAAAATAATGCCATAAATATATTAAATGAAAAATTAAACCAAAATATTGTTGTTTATGATTTTTTTATATATATATAATATGATAAATTTTTTAAATATAAATGATAATTTTTTAATAAAAATTAAAATTATGTGTTATATATTATTATAATGATATTTTATAATATTTAAATTTATATTAATATAAGTATTAAATATATAATAATATTTTATAATATTTGAATTCATATTAGTAAAAAATTATAATTATATATTATTATCATAATAATAATTTATAATATTTGAATTCATATTAATATAATTAGTAAAAAATTAAGATTATAGATTATTATCATAATAATATTTTATAATATTTAAATTCATATTAATATAATTATTAAATATCTAATCTTGTATTATATATGTAGCCTTATATCAAAATATTAATATAATGATGATATTTTATAATATTTGAATTTATATTAATATAATTAATAAATATCTATTTTTAGTTAGTTAGTTAGTTTTAAAAATATATTTCGTTAAATATTTATAATATTATGTTAAAGTTAACAAAACAAACCATTAAAATAAATAATTTTTGTTATCTAAGCACTTTTTATATAGAAGAGATATATATTAATTATCATCGATTTATAAATAAAAAAATAAATATATTACACATCAGATAAAAATAAATTAAAGAAACTTTTTTTTTCTTTCTTTACCAATATAGTTATGTGGATTTGTCATGCATAAAGACTCATCTTTTTTCTTCCTTAAAAAGAAGGAAGAAAAAAGAAAATTAAGCAAGATTCAACGACACTAAACCCCACCATATTAGACATACCAATTAGTTGGATGAGTTCATTAACTTATCACCTAACTATAGGTGAAAAGTACATCATAATTGAAAGAATGGCTCTGGAAAGTATACTTTGTAATTCAATAATTTCAACCAATTGGTCCCTATTAATATTAAATATTTATTATTTTCTTTGATTATATACCTATATATGGTCTTTAAGACTTTTGAGTAATATAGTTACACATTTATAATAGGAATATGAGTTTGGTACCCATTATATTCCAAAAAATACCCTATAGTTTCACAACAATGTTGACTTTTTAGTATGAAGAAATCAAAATTATTTTTGATCTTATTTGGATTAAGATCATTATTGTAATTTAACCAAATACTCTTCTTGAGTAATGATTTAGTATTTCGTAATTTAATAATCAAATAATATAAATTTGTTTGGATGGACAAATTAATATCAATAATCTACTGAAAGAATAATCTTTAATAAAATTATACAAAATAAGTTAATAACAAATATTGAAAGTAGTAATACGGTGTCAAAATCAATGCATTAAATTCGTCAAAATAATACAGGTAGTGATTAATTATTAATTAATAAATTAATAAAACACGAAGAGTAATGATATGTGCAACAAAATTATGCATCAAAATATTACACGAACTAATGTGGTAGTTTCATTTAATAATCAAATTTATTTTAAACGGGACCCACTATTTTAAAAATAGTGTCACGTCATATCATTATTCAAATATAAAATGTTAAGTAACATAAAAGACATAGAGTCAAGGTGTGAAAGATTGAATCAAATGTAATATATAAGGGAAATATCACATATTATGCATAATAATACCTACTAGTTATTATATATGTCCACATAGCTATCTATCCCCAAAATATGTTATTTTGTAATTATTTGACTCAATTGTAGCCCTCCCACTAACATCCTCCATTTCTCTCTCTAAAATATGCATATAATTTTAAGATTTCACATGATCTAATTTTTTAGATCTCGAAACAATACCAAAATTTTAAAAAAATCATCTGAAATTGACATTTGAGTGAAAAGATATGAACCTCCAAAGTTTTCGTCAAATTTTTGTGCAGAGCATCAATTTTTTATAGTTTTGGCCAAAAATCAAGTTTTCATGATTGCATTGCAAGAGCATTGAAATAACATCGATTTGCATAGAAAAAACATTGTTTTAGCAAAAAAAAAAAAATCAAGTTTTCATGGTTGGATCGCAAGAGCATCGAAACAGCATCGATTTTATATCGAAAAAAACATCGTTTTGGCCAAAAATCAAATAATGCAAAATTTATGTTGTTTCGATGCTTTTGCAATGCAGTAATGAAATCTTGATTTTTGGTCAAAATGATGTTGTTTTGACGCTCTTGCGACCCAATCTTGAACACTTGATTTTTGGCCAAAACGATGCTTTTTCGATGCAAAATCAATGCTCTTGCGATATAATCACGAAAACTTGATTTTTTTGCCAAAACGATATTTTTTAAATGCAAAATCGATGCAAAATTGATATTTTTTTTATTTTTTTGTAATGCAATTATGAAAACTTGATTTTTAGTCAAAACGATAAAAAATCGTGCCAAATTAATGCAAAATCAATGTTCTGCGCTAAAATTTGACGAAAACTTTAGATATTCTTATTTTTACTCTACAAAATTAGATAATGTAAAATCCTAAAATTTATATAAAAAACATACAATTTAGAGAAAAAAAAAATGTTAAATAAAAGATACAGTTGAGTCCAATAATTATAAAATCATATATTTTTTTTTTGATAAATAGGTACGGGACATATATAATAATTAGTTGGTATTAATTAATATTTCTTATTTCCTAAGAAAATGAAAGACTTACCAGAGAATCGATTTTCTGTGGAGTTAGTAGATATGGAAAAGAGACGAGTGTACGTGCGTAGCTAGGTAGGGCTAGGGTTCAACCCAACCCAACCCCACCCCCTCACGATGGGACCCATGCACCTATCCTCCTAACCAAACAACACAACAAATTATGAATCAATAACTCAGTGGTCAGGGGTGGTGGTGCAGAGTGGGTCACCACATTAATCATATCGATATCGATATCGATATCGATATATATACATGTAATAAATATATATATATGAGTGATCGATATGAATATGTATATATATATATGTATGTTCATCCATCCACATGAGAATCTTGGTATTTTTTTTCTTAGAATCACTGGTATATATATAGTGACTACTCACTTTGTCCTATGCTGTAAAATTTTATGTCATCAACAAAACAAGTACAATGTTATAAGTATTTTTTTTTATTATTTCATCAGTAGTACAAACAAATATATTAATAACTTCAAACAAAAATTCTTTGTTATAAATATTTTCAGTAGTATTATATATAGAAAATGTTGACATATTTTCACGCCGTAAAAAATGTTATTGTTGATATCATATTACATTTATAATAATTAAATTAAAGTACTTTTCAAAAATTAATTTAACAATAATTATTTCTCATTTTAAGTGTATTTGTTAGCTAGATTCGAAAAAAAAATGCTTTAATGGGATAATGTTACATGATTTCAAAGAATTTCAATCATTACAATGCATATACAATATATAATATATATGCACGTATATTAAATACAAGACAATGATTCTGAATTATTATCAAGTGAGTGACATATATAGATTAAAGCTATAGGCTATATATTATTAATTTCGATATACTCGAATTATTTATTGTATACGATTAAATAATAAACTATATACGGTGGTTTTATACTAGATAACGTATTAATAGCATGGTAATGAGACAAAATGTGAATATATATATTAATCATCAATAATATAGCATGGGGATTGAGGTTTTTATAACATTTATTTATTTGTTACTTTTTTGTAAAAAATGAATATAAATGCTTTAGTGAAAGAATCTCTGTAACTTGATCTAACAATCCCTTCTCACGTTAATCTAGGGTTAGGATCATATCATAGGATAGTAGAGTAGGCTGCGGACACACCCTATAATAACAGTCTCTTGTGCTTGTCATCTCACTACATTATAATACATATTTTTATATAAATTGTGAACGTTGTGATTTTTGTTTATGCAAATCAAACGGTTGAAAAAATAAAACAAGAAAAAAAATCAGATAATATTTCTGAAAATATTAGTCCAAAACGCAGAATGTTAAGTTGGATACTCGTGAGGCCCACAAAAAGATATCGATGTGCACGTCCTTTGATCTTGCACCAATGATGTTACGACACGTGTCAGGAACAAACGTGGTGGATTGGTTGTCGGGTGGTACGAGTCAACATTGGCCATCCAGTCAACGAGCATGTGTATCGTATTTTTTGACTTTTTTTAAGATGAAGAAGCGTCGGTGGGTGACTTGGTCAACTTTCTCCACTTAGTCTGTTCGAGTTTGATATGACTGGAGGAGTAGTTGCCAAAAGGGTCATTAAAAAGTTAATGGTATTCTCTCTATTTAATGAGATGTCAAATGGTCTTTTAAAATGGGTTTTTTATGGTATATATTATTCATAGCTGTATTATGTTATTTTAAATGATAAAAATATTGAAAAACAGTAAAATCTTCATAATAGTAAAAAAAAAAAGAAATGTATTTGTTGTGTCTAATCAAGGTAAGTGTATTAGTCACATCACCATGCTTTAGAGGGCATTACTAGTATTTTTTTTTACTTTGGTTCAGTAGTGACATGACTAAACAACAACTAAGCTAGCTATAAATATATGTATAAAACGTTAATTATGGCTCCCTATGAAACCTGTTACCTATACTCTTCTTTTTACAGAAAAAAGAAAAATAAAATGTTGACCAAATGAGCATATCAAATGGCTCAAAACAGCTTCAGTCTTTAGGGCTCCTATCAACATTAGAACTTGGAAGGTTTCTGATTCTGATTCCCATGAATCCCATGTACATTAGTGATCAAAATGTAATAAAAATTAGGGCTCCTATCAAAAGGGGAAAAAAATTAAGTATGAGATGGGACATTAGAACAGAAGTAAACTTCCACTTTTAACCTTTACCTTATCAAAAGCTATTTTTGGATAAGCTACTCCTTGTTGCTTTGTCGGGAACAGTTTTTTTTTTAAGGTAAAGAACTCTTTTAAATAGTACATAGAAACAAACCTCGAAAGAGCTTTTAGGCTCAATAGTAAAAAAAAATTACTTTTAAAGTTTTATCAACCAAGTTGATCATTGATCAAGATAAATATATGGAAATGAGAGAATTAATGTTAAGGTCGATGTTTCTTAAACTAATCATTTCTTGACGTACGTTATCATCAATTAACTTTGACATATTGTAACGTTTAGGCTCAAGGTGAAAAAAAAATCCAGACACAATGTTATATTTTTAACGTAAAGGATCTCCTAATAAATTTCCACTATTATACTTTGTTTTTTCTTTCTTGACATGAATGAAAAACTCAAAATACTTTATAATGGAATTAGTTGAATAAATCTATTTAAGATGATTATTTATAGAGTAATGATATATGCAGTTAATCATATTTATCAAAATTGGAACTCACAATTTTAAAAAGCAGTGTATGTATTGTTTTTATACATATATTTTGAGTGTACATGTCATTACTCTTATGTATATATGATATAATAATTATGAATAATGATATGTGCACTCAAAATTTGCACTCAAACATTACACAGTATTTTTTAAAACAATGGGTCCCAGTTTTAATAAATGCGATTGGCGAAGCTAATCTGCCATGTCACTGTATGTAATATTTGGGTGCACATATCATTACTCAATAATTATTATTTTCAGTTAAAAGTTTTTGTTTTTAGAAGGGAATTTACTTATTTGGTACCCTATATTTTTGCAAAGTATCATTTTGGCACCATCTGTTTTCAATAATACTCATATGGTACCCTTTATTTTAAAATTATACATATTTAATACCCTAGACTCATATTTGATAGATAAAATTTTGTCAATATTATCAAACTGTCATTAGTTATATGTAATTAAGTAATTAAATTTAAATTTTGACCTTATATAATTGATTAAATTGATAAAGTTTTATTAATTAAATTTGAGTTTAGGGTACCAAATATGTATAATTTTAAAATACAGGGTACCAAATATGTACGATTTCAAAATACTGGTTACCAAATGAATATTATTATAAACACAAGGTAACAAAATGATACTTTGTAAAAACACAGGTATCAAATGGTTACCTACCCTTTTTAGAATATTGGAAATATGAACTAAAAATAGATATTGTGATAATTTTGACTCAATATGAACTTTTATAATCCATTAATAAGATAATCAGACAAAATCCATTACAATAAGATAACACTCGTAAAGCAAACTCAACCAACATAGGCATACCAAGCCACTTACAATAATCAATAAAAAGAAAATCCTAACAGAAACTTCAACTAAATGTCTAATTAGCCACAAGCAATCATGGTCTAATTACAAGAAGAAATTACATTTTATATGAGAATTTTAATAGAGTGACTTTTTTTTTTTTTTTTAAGAATTTTCACTTTTATGAGTTTATTTTCCCATATTTTTGTATAAAAGTTGATTATGCCATAATTTTACTCTTAATCAAGTTTTATTAACTTGGAAATGTATGTTTGTAATTTGATTATTATTTTTTTTAGCTTATTTGTTTTTTTATATTAAAATTTTCTTTGGTTGTTTTGTTTTTTTTTCGTAATACGAATTGTGTTTAAAATTATTTTTTATTTATTATAAATATTTTTTTCCTTTTTTTTAGATTGTACGTTTCTTTTTTCAAATCCTGTGTAAGATAACCAGTTACTCGATTGATCTTTGACATTTATGTAAAAAAAAAATCCTAGAGCTAGGTTAAATAACATGTACTAGGAGGGGTAACTAGTTATTCTGAGATAAGTAACTTTCTGTCATAAGATGGATAACCCAGTAACCATAAAAGGGGTGACATGTTACTCATATTAAATATGAAAAGAAACATCAAATTTGAAGGAAAAATAGAAATAACACTTAATTAAAAAAGGAAGAAGTAACTATGATTTTAGTAACATAGGTAACCAGTTACCATAAAAAACCAAAAAATATACACACACATCTGAACATGAAGGTTACCAGTTATCCCCATAAATATACACACAAAGAACGTGAAGGTAACCAGGTACCCCCAGAAATATACACACAAAGAACAGGAAGGTAACCTGTTATCACAGATCTGAAGATAGAAAAAAAAAATCAGATCCACCCCCTTTCCCTTCTCTCTCATCTTCTTAATATAATTTTTTTTTCTATATTTGAATGTTTCCATCAGGGTAATTGGTTACCTATTCACGTTTTCATATTTTTATTAGTTTTATTTCTAAATTTTAGTGTGTTCCTATAAGGGTTACAATAAAGAAAATGTTGAAAAAATTTATTTGAATTTTTTTTTACATACAGTGGAAAAAACTACAAAAAATTACAATAATAAATAAAAAATAGTAAAATAATTGTGTAATGTTAAAATATATGTGTGAAAAAAAGAGAAAAAAATGGAATGACAAGAATAAGTACAAAAAATAAAGAAAAAAGAAGGAAAAAAAACTTAGGAAAGAAAACAAAAAAAATATGAAAAAAAACAAAACAAAAGAAATGACGAATGATAAAAAAAATAGATAAATGAATAAAAATAAAAAGAAGAAGAAAAATAATTGAAAGAAAATAAATGAATGAAAAAATTGGTAGAAAAATATGGAAGAAGACAAAAAGAAAGAAATTCCTCATGTGTGTGAAAAAAGAAAAAAAAATAGAAGGAAAAAATAATAAATACAAAAATGAAGGAAAAATAGAAGGAAAAAAATGAAAATAAAAAGACGAAAGAAAACTGAAAAAAAATATGAAAAAAAACAAAACAATACAAATAAAAAAAAAAGAAGATAATTGAATAAAAATGAAAAGAAGAAGAAGAAAGAGAATGGAAAAATGGAAAGAAAAAAAACGAAGAAGGAAAAAATTGGTAAAAAAAAAATGAATAATAGAAGAAAACATAAGTAGGAAAAAAAAGAAAGAAAAAATAATTGGAAAAAATAATTAAAAAATAAAAATTTGAAAAAAATAAAATAAAATTACAAACAAAATCAAATAAAACATAATTACGATAAAAAAATGTGACATTTTCATATTTTAGTTAGCCACTAATTGTGTTCCCATACTTTAATTTTTTTTTTAATAAATTTTTCCAGACAAATTAAGAAAAGTATAATTCTCATATTTTTGCACATTGATAGTAGAAAAGTCATATTTTTTAAAAATTTCCCAACTATCACACAAGAATTTAACATATCAAATCTCTCAAAATAAAATAAAAAAGTATTTTACTAGAAGTTATTTTAAAGTTTGGATCGTTTTGAACAAAAATAACATTCTATATTTATGGGAATAAGAAGAGTGTACTAAAAAAGGAAGGGTATAGAACAAGGTGTTAGAGAATTTGATAATTCACGATATATAATAGAAACTAATATTACAATTCTAGATCAGAAATGCAATCGGATAAGGTGATTGATAAAATAAAATTACAACATTGTGCTTAAAATATAACCAATATAGAACATTGATACAAACTCAAAGCAAAAGTTAAAAAAATAATAATAATAAAGAAAAAGAACTTTCCTATTTACACAACCTCAAGTCAAGAGTAGTGATGATCACTAGATTTGAACAAGGTTTGAAATCTTTGTCTAAAAACTTATTTCTCCATATTCTCTTAGCATTAAGAGACTCTTAAGTTTAAGAAATAACTGTCTGAAATTATCAAGTTTTTTTTTCTTCAACCAAGTGCTAAAATGAATGAAAACTCCTATTCACAAGTGACCAAATGGTCTCTATTTATAAGTTTGGGGTCATCATTTGATTTTCAAATTCACCAACCCCTTGAATGTTACTAATGATAAGTTGGGTAATTATGGAATTAAAGGGATGATTTTGGGGTTACTTGGGTAGCTACAACGTTCAAAGCATAAAAAAGATGATTCAAAATTGAAACTATCAAGTTATTGATTTGTAACCCCAAGTAACAACTTTGGTTACAAGCTGTCAAAACTTCCCAAATCTTCTCCCATTTTATAACATCCAACACTTATTGACTCTCAAAATGACATCCCTAACAATTATAAAACATTATATCACATGAAAATTAAATCAAGAATATGTAACTCCATTTACATATTGATTATGCTGATTGACAAAATAATGTTTTGCCACACCTATTTTATTTGTAACACTCATTTAATCAATATTATATTTATTTTGTAAAATAAATAATATAATACTAGGGGTGTTCATCGATTCACATCCAATATTTGTAGGACTATTTGATATAATCCAATTATTAATTAGATGCTGAATTTTCACAACCAATCCAATCCAATTCAATGAGTTTTATCTATTGGATGTGTCCCCTGCTTATTTATTGGACCAGATTGGATCTATCCAATGTTATGGAACATTTATTTAGGCTGAATTTTAAAAAAAAAAAAAAATTGGCATGTTAGGATTTCCCCCCTTCCCCCCAGAACTATTACTAATCCAAATCGTGCCCCTTGAATTTTTCATCCTGTTAAAAATTCCCCATGAATTATTCACATTACTGAAATGTAGGACTTCCATCCAATTTCGCTGCAGAATGGTGATATGGCAGTTTAACTCGATGCGGTATTGTCACGTCAATGTCTCATTTATAATTTAAAGAATATATAGGATTCTTACCCCTCGAACTATTACTATTATCAAATCGTGCCCCCCGAGTTTTAAAAATTTAAAATCAAACAATTTTTTGAATATTAAAAAAAAGAAAAAAAACTATTTAACTAAAAATCAATTAAAATTAAAAAAAATTGATGGTGACAAAAAATTAGCTTAGGTGTTGAGCATGCATCTGAGTGAGCTCAAAGTTGGCTGAGTAGCGACATCGTTGATAGGCTGGGCTCATGCGGGTTCCCTGGCGACATTCAGCTTTGGTGTCGCCTATGTTGTGCTTCTGCATCTCTCCCTTTCCCTGCCCATCTCGTATCTCTTCTCTCTCTCATTTGTTGAGTGTCTTAGGGTATTTGAATGGTGCAAAAGTGTGAGAAAGAGAATAGAAAATATGCTTTTTTTCATTATGTTGTTAATATCATATTAAAATGTGTATAAATTTGAGAGATTTAAAATTTGATTTGTATATGTTGTGATATTTTTTTTTTTTTTAGCTTTTGTTGTGATAAATTGATGAATGTTGTTGAGAATGTTTGGTTGGTGCAAAAGTGAGGGAAAGTAAGAAAAAGTGAAAGAAAATAAGAGAAAACTTTAATATAGTTTTGTTTTTATCTATTTGATTTTTTAATTTAGCATGATTTAATTTAATTTAAATAAATTTTTAGTTTAATATATATTTTTTATTTTTAAAATATTGTTTAAATTTTGAATTCGAAGGGTATGATTTGGTAGTAGTAATAGTTCGGGGTAAAATTTTATCTATTTCCCTTTTTAAATTATATACGTGACAATGCCACATCAGGCACTCTAGTATCGCTACATCATCATTCTGTTAGCAAAATTGGACGAAAGTCCCACATTTCAATAACATGAATAGTTCAAGGAGAATTTTTAACAAGCTAAAAAATTCAGGAGCACGATTTGGTAGTGATAATAGTTCGGGGGGGGGGGGGGGAGAATCCTAATAAACCAAAAAAATAAGTAAAATTTTAAAACCCAATTTTTTATATATACTTCAATTATAAAAACACTAATAACTCATTCAAATAATTCAAAATATTATAAATATAAACACTAATTAGTTCAAATGATACAAACAATACAAGTCTAACCTAAATATATTTTAAAATTATATATAAATATAATTGGAACGGTTTGATCAGTTATATTGGATTTTTGCACATCCCATCTAACAACCAATAAATCTAATTTATATCTTCAAAAATTGAATCTAATCTTAATTAAATATCCAAATTTTAGTGTCAGTTGTAATTAGATCGGTTAGATTCTGCACATCCCAAATAACCATATGAAGACCATCCTTTGTAAAGAAAAACTTGTCAAGTTTTTAAAATTCTTGAAGATTATCACTCATGCTCTGCTTGAGAATGCAAATAGTTCAGATCAAGTGGTCAATCAGGAATTTCAGGATAATTTGAAAATATTGTAACCTAGGTACTGTAAAAAAAAATCAACTCTGTAAATTTTCTACAATGTCCTGTCTATCATCTATTATAAAATGTTACATTATCCTGCTTTGTTAATTATTTATATATTGATACAAGTGAAGAGGTGTATAATTAATAATAAATGGGACAAGTTCGGTCACAGTAATATTAAAAAAATTTACAAGATCTTCAAAATGGTAGTGCTAGGATTATGCCTACAATATAAGTCTCAAGTCTTTAGTATTTTTCTAAGATAATAGTGCCACAAGTATTAATTTGTAAAAAAATAAAAATACATACCAAATATTAGCATCATGAAAAGAAAAAAATTGTTAAACATTAATGAGGTTATTGATTGTTTGCTTAGACTTTGTTTATACTACTTTCAAATAGGAATCTGATCTAGGACTTGTTACGAGAAAGTTAGGATTTAAATTTTTTTTTTCCTTTGTACAAGATGTAAGCGTCATTTGAGTTTTGTATTTAAGCAGAATTTTTTTACACTAGTTATGACAAAATTTATCACACGAGCGTTAGTACTTAGCTGAAAAACCAAACCTTAAAGTTCTATTGTTCTGAGCTCTTCCGAGTGGCTAAAGCCGAAAATCTTGAGATTATACTACACATTCTTCGGATTATATCTTCGAAAGATGGACGTTGTTCTGGATCACTGCTTGTTTTTCAAGACAAAAAAGTTTCAAGTAAGAAAGAGTGATTATATACTGTAGTTTTAATAAGAATTATAGATTAAGTACCTTTTCCAACAGTCCCGGATGATGGATTCTACTTGAGGATCTAGGCCTTCTGGAAGTTCTAATCTTCTATCCATGAATCCCACAACTCCCACAACCTTATGAGAAAGTGGTTTACATTTAAGGTTTCAGAATTAAGCTAATAAATCAAGCTGAAATATAGTTTAGATAGATAGACAAGAGAGAGACCTGTAAGGCATTTATGTTGTTCCAAGGAATGGATTCAGTCATTAATTCCCATAGAATGACACCAAAGCTGAACACATCTGACCTGTCAAAGACAACCAAAACTCCATAATTGGAATGTTCTTCAAAAGTAGAGTAATGATGGTGGTAATCAAGTTCAATCATTGATTTCCTACACTTACTTCTCGTTTGAAGGTTCATTACGGAGGACTTCAGGGGCCATCCACTGAGGCTGTGAAATTTAAGAGCACATCATCTTTTAGTACAGTGTGAAAGTAGTGAAAAGTAAAGAGCTATAGATATAAACTTAGAGAAAACTTTAATTACCGTTCCTCTACCAGATCTTGTAGTCAGAAAGGTTGCCTTTTTCAACCTTGAAAGGCCAAAATCTCCAACCTGATGACATGAGTTGTTAATCAAGCAACTGCTATGTTAAAATAGTTTATACGCTTAATCTTAATTAAATTGAGAATCAGTGGACATACCTTGACAGTCCAGTTCTTGTCAACAAGCAAGTTAGAGGACTTAAGATCTCTATGCACTATGGGGGGGTTTCTGCGATGCAGATAGTTCATACCTCTAGCCTAAAGAAAAAAAAGAAAGAAAAGAAGTAAACTTAACAGCTTCAACATTAGCAACTTAATCACATGAATAAACTCAAGGGTTGTTCATGTACACTCGAAACCAATCATAGAAAAGAGAACCGTAGAGTACTCACAACATCAAGAGCCATCCGTAGACGCCGTCTGATGTCTAATGCTTGATTGCTCTTATGAAGTGTTTTAAAAAGGCTTCCCCTGCCGAAATAAGAAAGAGTACTATATTATTGGGAGCTTTTGCTGATGAAAGCCAATACTAATTAGTGTTTAGTAAAGCAAAGAGTTTAGAAACATCCTTTATTTCTAGGTACTTTTTGTGTTCTAAGGTAGAGAAAATCATTATTTCCTACTCAACTTTTGGTCTCTAATCTGTTCAGAAGTATTTAATAGACATACACTTCACTTCCTCTTACCTGGGTAAGAACTCTGTGACAATAGCTAGCCGTTCTAGAGAGTATGATGCTCCCATAAATAACAACACATTTGGATGTCTCAACCTCTTCATTATATCAATCTGAAGTACATACAAAGAGAATTATCCCTTCATCAGGTGTGTTCATTTTACAAACACTATTCATAAACAATTCTATTAAACTTAGTCGAGAGTTTGAAGCACCTCTTTCTTGTAATCTTGTAATGCTCCTTCACTGTATTCATTCCGATAGTAAACCTTAATGGCAACATCCTGATTAAAGAAATATATTAAAGGTTAATACATTGTCAATCTTTAGCAAGAAATTTGAGGTAATCTTTTAAGTTTTAAATGCTTACCGATCCATTCCAAATTCCACGATGAACAACAGCGTAGAAACCTGTTAGGCGAGAACAAACATACACACATATTCAGTTTCAATCTAGACCAAATGAAATATAAATTTGGATATAATGAGATATAACGAAATTTACCATGTCCAATCTCCTCCCCAATATGCAAGTCCTCCCAGTGGATCTCACAGTCAACAACAGAGTTGGACTCAGGATCACCTTTGCTCGATGAACTTCTCTGGCTTCCATTGCTGCTATCTCCTGAACTTGGGAATTGTTTACCATGTCTTTGCGCTTCATCTTCGACCTGGACATCAGTCAAGTTGGATTCTTCTGGTTCTGTTTCTAATGATTTTACCTGGAAGCCTAACTTTCCCAATGAGTTACAACTTTTGGATGAACCATAACATTCATTGCATTCGTTCCTTCCAAATACATTCAGTTGTTCATGACCACATCCGCCTGAGTTGCCTCCCTTAGGTGGAAGGGAAGCATTTCTTTTCCTGGATCTTCCCCTTTTATAATCCGAATCGACAAGAGAGCCATATGGCGATTTCTTTGAATCACTTGAAGAACTAGGCTCATTTTTCACTTCGTTCACCACTGGAGAACCATCACAACTTGTTCCATTTTGTCGACAGCTTCCACGATCATTTTCATTACTAGAGTTTCCAGATCCCTTGATCTGCAGTTTTGCCAATACTTTTGCCGCCTACAAATATTTAAAAACAACTGTTTAGAAGAAGAATTGTCAATACTAATAAAATAACATAAGGAAGAAGAATATTTTCTTTGTTAAATTCTAGAGCCTGATAATGGTAGAGGAAAAGAAAGACTACAAAATTAAAACCATGTGTCTAATCACTCTGAACAAGGAAACAGCTAGAGAATATCACAACTACAGAAAGAAACCTAATCTAGCCTTCTTTTCATGCAATGAAATCATTCCAACTGTTTGTTTGTATAAGGTAAAATATAGTAAAAGTTATATAAGCATTCATCAAATTATCATATGGAGAAAATTCAGGAAGCAAAGCAAAACAGAGGAGAGAAGGAACTATGGTAGTGTTTCACAAGCACCAGATTGGAAACAGATGATGCGATCTCTGGAGCCACCGGGACAACTGGTGGCCGAGGGTGCCACTGTATCCTTTTGAATTTTAACCGTTGCTGATCTCTTTTTTGGTCATTAGCGGTATCCTCACATGATGTCGTGGAATCTGCTTCGGCCCTATTGATCAATGCTGCATCACTTGCAACAACGATGACACCAGCAAGCTCACTATTTTCATACAATGGACTTTTGGTGACAATTGCCATGAGTTTTTTGCCGGATTTAGTCTTGAAAGGGAATTGGCCTGACCATGGTTCCCCTGTTCGCAACAACCTCCTCATAATCTTCTGCAATGGAACATAATAATCTTCAGGGATAAGGAGTTCGGTGAAACTTTTTTGACCAACTACTTCATAGTCTTTCCATCCATAGAGATTCTCAGCAGAACGATTCCTGAAATCGGAGGAGTACTCTTGTTGTCTTGTTCTCAAATTGATGTGTGATCAAATTCAAAACTTATGAAAGAAAATAAGGCATTGAAACCTATTTAAATCAAATTTAATACCACTCTACGAATTTTCCAAACTAAGGTAAGTAATTTTTACAGAACTACAGCTTTCAATAATGACATAGAAAATAACAAGTTGGTCTTATCTATGTTATTCTTATGAATTTTCTGCCTCTTAACAACTTTTGCATTTAAGTTCAATAGCAAGGTTAATAATGTTTTAACTTAGAGATTACCTAACAAACTCTGTTTCAGATACTAATCTGTCTAAACAAAGTTTCTGCAATTTGCCTCAAACTTGAGTTAATTAATATTGTCCTGGGAACATATATAACTAACATTGAACTCATAAACAGTCTATGCGTGCCAACTGTATCATTCATATAACTTTATCCTCTTTCTCAATCATTTGGTCTAATCTTTTACTTTTAAGTCCCGGGTTTGAATGAAAAGGACTTCATATAAGGTGACATCCACTCTTCAGATTCTTCACAAACTGCCTTTGTCTCTTTTCCTATCCCACTAAAGTCTATAGATAAACTAAGTACTAATTCAATTTTTCAACGATAATTTAATCAAGTTTCGAGTTTAATAAAACTTCGAGCTAATTTTACAAAAAAAAAAAAAAATGCAACATTTGATTTCCATGTCATATTCAAATTATATATAATAGAATTTGTCTTCTCAGTGGACATATGTCGAACACTTCTGTTACTTAAAAATATACCAAACCAATGTTTCACAAAAAAGCATACACAGTACCGTAAATACATATATATGTACACATACAAATCTTAAAACACACACCATAAAACCACGTAAGAAGAAACAAAACGACCAAGGCTTTCAGAGTACTATATATATAAAAATACATATGTATATGTGTACCAGAATACTATCTCTCCTGATGATGCACTGCATACAAGAACAGCATGTCCCAAAGACTCCAACACCCTCTTGTACGGACTACCGGAGGAGAAGTTACCCACAGTACGGTCTTCGCCGGGATAAAAATAAGTCATATCGCCGGAATCTGACGTCAAGACATCGTCTTCATCTTTCTGGATCGACATCTCCCTAAGCTGCTCACTAAGTCTGGCGTGACTCTCCTCCAAGCTCTGACACCGATCCACGAGGGCTCCGTACAAACGGGAAGAAGACTCTTTCCCGGCCATGGAAGTCGCCGGAGTAAGGTGCGCAATGGCAATATAAGTCAATTCTTTTCATAATTAATATTCTTAAGCTTGAGATGACCGTCATGGTTTTTTTTTTTCCTCTAATGCTACCAAAAAAAAATATTTAAATTTTCGTGAGTTGGTGACGTGGGGCTAAAGAATTATCGCCACGTGTCCCCGACCGAATGAGGAAGTTCTCCTGTGACGACAGGTCTACGAATCGGGAAATGAGATTTTGGCAGCGGAGTTTCTCATTGGTTCTTTTTGTTTCACTTCTGACTCACAGATTTGTCATAGGACAATTACCCCTGATTTGTTGAGATAATTACGATTATGCCACGCAACCTCATTGGCTCATTTAGTCGAATGGGTTTGTTAGGTTGCTTACACTCAACTTGAATTTAATTCAGGCGTATCACATGATACCAAAAAGCATGACAACATAGTGATCGAGTGCGGTTATCAACACCATAAGTACTGTGGTCTCTTCTTTTTTAACCGTTTGATCATTTTAATAGTTGGAATGAACCGTTGATGTTGAGTATTGGAAGTGAGATTAATTTGAATTGTGTTTTTTAGTGTAGACAATAGTTTTCTTGTCGTCAAAGCTATAATTAAGCCAACTGTGTTTCCACTTTGTTTAGTTTTTCCAAATAAATCGTTGAAAATCTAAAGAATATTATATTGCCACCTCAGTCCCCATTTGTTTTTTTTTTTTTTTTTTATGAAAACTTGATGCGTTATGCATTAGGATACCCTAATTATGAATTTTGAACCGAATTTTTGGTTTTATTTGTATTTTTTTTAGATCTAAAATTTAAAAATTTGCAAAAAAAAAAATGATATCTAACGATGCATTAATGATGCAATTGCAATAAAGCCTTAAAAAGATGGTTTTTAGGTCAAAACAATATTGAACAATCAATTAACGATGCGTTTGCGATTGTAGCTTCCTAACGATGCATTAACGGTGTATTTACGATGGTGGCTTGAAAATATATATTTAGGCCAAACAATGTCTAAAGATGCATTAATGATGTGGTAACGATGTATTTGCAATAGTATCTTCAAAATATGGTTTCTAGGCCAAAACGATGTTTAATGATTCGTTTGTAATTGTGGCTTTCTAACTATGCATTAGCGATGTTGGTATTAAAAGAGCAAATCAAAGATACGTAGTGGGGAATGGACTATTTTTAATAATTATAATAATACTAGCCAAGATCTTACACATATATATTAAATCACATACAATCCAATTATAGATTACCTCTTGTAGCCTATTGTAATGTCCCAAAATTCATAATGAAGTTTAATGGTCAGATTAGTAGGCCGAGATGGTCATAATTGATTTATTATGCCATTAAATTACTATATGCATGTTTATGTGAATTATGTTATTATATGATGATAAATGCATGCATGTGGGTCTGCATTTCATTATAAGGACATTTTGATAATTTGGCCTGTTGATGGCATAATTGTATATTTTCATGCATGTTAGTGAATTATTGATGAGATCACATTATAATGTGGATTTGTTCGAGCTATTCGGCATGAGACGATCTTTGAATATTAGTTAGCGGTTTGGTCATAACGGGGTTGATTTCGGGGCTCGAGGTGAGCTCGGGGTAATTTGGTGATTAGAACATTATCGAGAATGAAAGGGTAATGGGATATGATTTAATTACTATTTGTGAAGAATTGGAATTGGAGGGCGTTAATTATGATTAACGAGATAGGCGGGAAATGTCGATTTTGCCCTTGGGGCTGTTAAGAGGTGAGGTAGGCATGGGGGGTATTTTGGTTTTT
The DNA here is from genome assembly GCF_963169125.1 of Humulus lupulus. Taxonomy (NCBI): domain Eukaryota; kingdom Viridiplantae; phylum Streptophyta; class Magnoliopsida; order Rosales; family Cannabaceae; genus Humulus; species Humulus lupulus. The sequence continues at coordinate 231,045,578 of NC_084797.1, read as the reverse complement.
TCACCTAAGGATATATTTAAACCAAAGAAAAGTTGTAGAAGCTTAAGAAAAATAGAGACTCCCTTCTTCTTCTCACGATCATCATTCTCCTTCTCCTTCCTTTGAAATTTTGAAGCAAGTTTGGGGATTCAAACTTGGATATTGAAGCTTGAGGTTTTAGGATAGTGTTCAGCCATTGAAGATGATTCAATTCAAGTTTAAGGTAAGGTTTTAGTTCAATTTTCTGGTTCTTTGCTCTGTTTTTGTGTTAGTTTTGAGATTGGAGTTTTGAATGGTTTAAGGCTTAGGTTTTGTTGGATATATGGTGGATGAGTTGTGGTAATAATTGGGAGCTCTGCTTTGTGGTATTGGAAGTGTTTTAATAGGTTTTTGAAATGAGTTCGAAAGGGAAAAACAAGGGATTTTGGCTGAGTTTCAGGTGGGGTCGCGGCTCTATTCTAGAGCGCCGCGACCCAAGCTTATTGAAGATGAAGAGTGGTGCTGAAGAGTCATTGGGCCGCGGCATGGGGATGTAGGGCCGTGGCGCGTGCTGTTGGTTGGAATGTGGCCACTTCTGTTTGGGGAGGCGGGTCGCGGCATGGTGGAGAAGGGCCGCGGCCCTTAGTAGCATTTTGGTCAGAAATGTGCTTTTGGCGTGGGGATTCAAACCTTAGGCCTCGGGATCATACCTACTACCAGGTTTAGTAGGATTCGACGTCCCGGAGGCTAGGTCTTGGTCTGGGAACCTTTTATTATTCATTTTATTGATGGATCCCATAGTTGGTTATGACTAGGTGACCGCTAAGGAATCAAATGGTTGATCGTTCTCAATGGTCGTTCTTTTACTAATTGTCGCTCGAACCAGAAGTAAGAAAATTGAGCCCCATATGTGACATGCATGGTTATTCATGAGGCATGTTGAGTGTTTAAATGTGGACATTGATTGCATATCAAATGCTTAGCAAATCTTGCTTACTTGTGAATGACACTGACTTATTAGTTAGAATCGGCAATGGTGTCGGTATTAACTGTGAAGCTGTGGCTTACTAGTCAAGTTCGGCAGTAGTACTGAGTACTGGTCGTATGGTATTGATTTATGAGTCAAGAATGGTATTAGCGTGTTTAATGCAAGCCAAAAATATTAGATCTAATCGACATAAGCATTGAATGACTCATCATGAGCATTAATGCCTGATCGACCCCATGTTCGATGAAAAACAAAAGCGCTTGTCTAGTCTAATGGCTAGTTACTAGAGCCAAAAGGCCCAGATGACTGCATCATCACATGGCTAAGGGTGCAGAACCCACATTAGTGACTCACTCATCAATCACTCATTTGGTTTAAGCTAGTGACTCCATGGTCATTCATTTGGTTTACAATAGTGACTCACTCATTGGTCACTCATTTGCTAAGGGTGCAGAACCCACATTAGTGACTTACACATCAATCACTCATCTGCTTAGGGCTATAAGCTCTGTATGATTATCATAATCATCACTTGATATTATATACATGCAGTAATGAGTTTTCTTGCTGAGCCTTGGCTCACGGGTGCTATGTGGTGTAGGTAAAAGGAAAGAAAAGCTCACCCAACCTTGAGTGGAGAGCTTAGGTGGCGATGTGTACATATGCGGCCGCTTGACCAGCACGACCAAGAAGTTTCTCAGAGGAACTAGGGGTTAACCCTATTTTTTTCACTTAGGTCGACGGGTTGTAATTTTGGATTGTAAATAACTTGTAAACGCTTTTATGAGCTCATGAAAAGTTTTATGTTTTAAATAAAATATATCATTTCCTTTTGATTGAGTTTTTCACCTTAGCCTGTTAATAACACCTAGATGCAAGTTTATAACCAAATGACTCGATTAGTGAGTTAAGCACGATTGAAAGGTCACAACAGTCTTGGAGTAACCAGGGCGTTACACCTATCAAGTGTCATCGATTCATTTTGTATGAAATCAATGATATTCCTATCCAAGTTCCGAAAGCTCACACCTTGATCTTCCAGACCAATCCTCAAACACTCAAGGACGTGTGTGGGCACGTAGGATTCAAAATGTTAATTTATGACTCTTTAGATGTACTCAACATATGAGATCTAGAGATATTTGATAGAGAAGATGAATTTAATAATTTTTAGGTTTAGGAAAATTATCGCTTCCGTTTTAGAAAGAGAGTCTGACCGTCTATCAAAACAATCACTTGAAAAGTATAGCTTCTTTTCAGATTTATAAAAATAATTAACTAATTTAATTAATCTTTATTTCATTAAAATAAAACAGATCAGTTATAACCTTATTTAATTATTTCATTTAAATCATTTAAAAAGAATAATTAAATAAAACAAATTATTTGAAATTAAAATTGCATGGATAGGAAATCCCGCCACACTATCGACCGCACCATTAGGGTTATCCCTAATTTTCTCATTTTTTATTTAATTAATATTTAAAACAATATATTTATCCCAAATTAAGTATCATTTAATTCAAAATTAACTTTTTTGACGTGGTTTTTCACCAACGAGATATTAAGAAATAAAAAGGGTAGATTAGCGCTTAATATTAAATAGTAAAGAATTAACCAGAACTCACTAAAAAACCCAAAACTTTTACGGGTCAATATTATTATTATTTCTCTCTCTATTTTGGTAGAGTTTCGGTAATAAAGAATAATAGTTCCCTTCCCTGTCCAATATTCCCAATATTTATAGAGGAATTTCATGGACAGGTTTGGGTAACCATGTCAACACATTGCGTAATTATACATATGGTATATAATTAATACAGATTATTCTCATTTACGTTAGGATATGATTTGATAACACAATAAACACGTTCATGCTATCTCGAGTAATAAATGACATAAATATGATACATCCTGGTCATTAATGAGCGTATAAAGAATCCCCGAGTCTCTTGGGATCCTTCAAAATGTGTTATATCTAGGTCCTCACGAGCTGAATATCTCATACGAGCTCAATCTTGACAGCTATCTGACTTCGAGCTCGTGTTTGACAACTATCTTACTCTTAGCTCGTAATGAATTCTGGACGCCTAATATTAGGTCTGGCCATTATGAATCTCGAGCTGCTCACATGGTTAATAATCAGATATTCTACTTGGTTATCTTTCCACGTACTTACCTGCCAGCTGTATCCTAGCTGTGTAAGTGAACTCGTGTTAAAATCAGGGTACAACATTTGCCCCCCCCCCCCCCCCCCAAGCTCCTACTCGTGTTTGATGTCGTCACTTTCTGACATACATTGTAAGGGCTTTTAGACTTCTGTCACATAAAATTGTGCCTGCCTATTACTCAAGTACTGGACACGTGGCTTTCTGCAATTGGCGTTCGTTCAGGTTTCGAGGACTGAAATAACTGTCCTGTCAACTTTTTGTCGCCATCTGGTCTATTTAATCTTGGCCCTTGGATCTCGAGCTAACCCAATTGGATGGCCCAGATTAATTTCCGTAGTTTACGTATAAATAGGGTGATCAGTCCTCAGGCTTCACCACCTTTGTATTAAAAAAATCTCCCTTTTCAAACTCTCAAGCTTTCTTTCTTCTTCTCCAGAATCCCCAGAACTTTTCATCGTATCTCAGACCTTCATAAGCTTTCCAGGAGCTTCCCATGGTCATATCTACACCGTCTCCAAATCGAACATATTTCCTATAAGTATTTCATCACCTAGTTTGAATTTATTTATTTATTTCTACTTTGAATATGTTCAATGTTCGGCATCGTTAGGCTATTTCTAAGTGCTAATAGGAAATAGTTTTCGATTTGGGTTCCATGAGTGAGCCCAAACATATTTTAGGAATAAGACATTTATAAAATTGGGCAAATTTCTGGGTTAATCTGGGGTAGCCCTAATGGAAAATCGGTTCAAAGGATACCTGTTTGGGGTATAGAAACCGAAGGGTTTTTAGGTTTAATACCAGGTAGTTTAAGGGTTACGATTCCTTAGGTGGTTTTGCACTAAACCATTTTCCAAAGGAAAGTAGTGGGTCTAACATTTCTGACACGCGGATCCTGAAGTATCTGGGGATTTTAAGAAACCAAGATGTGTAGCCTAGGATATCGCATGGCATCACGGGATGAGGCTAGGACGAACTTTAGCTCATATAAACTTTCAAATGTTGAAAGTAGTTCTCTTCGTCCTCTGTACCTCCACGACCATAGTTATAGACCATCTTAGGTCACATACTAACTAGGCCGCTCTGTCGTCAGGCGATCTGAATTATGGCACCTCCAAAGAAGACCGCCGCGATTTTATTTACCCAGCATAAGGACAAAGGCAAACAGGTCGCCTTCGAATCTCCTATCCCACATTTTGGTCCTGTGGTGGAGAGGGAGGTCGTCGTCGACCCCAATGCTTTCTTCAAGGCTGAACATATAGTCTCAAAGATTATGACTCAGGGGAGAGTAAATAAAATTCTATTGAGTCATAACATCGAGCTAGGGGCTGACGATCTCCTCGCCCGACCTGCATTTGAAGGAGAGCAAAGTTGTGCCCCATTCCAAGACGATTATGGAGTGATGAGCACCTGGAGGCTGGTGCTTTCCTTCCATTAGACCAATAATTCGTAGATTTTTTAAGCTATGTCAAGTTGCCTCCCTTCCAGCTCCCCCCAAATTCTTATAGACTTCTGGCCGGACTGAAATATCTTTTCCTGAGGCATGAGTGGGAGGTCCTCACTCCCGCAGACATTTTATATTTCTTCTACCTCAAAGCGAGCTCTGAGCAGAAGGGACAAGATGTTGGATTCTACCACCTTATTTGGTTTCCGAACTCCGCTTCCATCATTGAGCTCCCTAGCCATCCAAATGACTATAAAGATTCATTCTTTATGTCGAATGGATTCATAAATTGCGAACATCGCTACTTCAACCGACCTCGTAAGTCTTCTATCTTTGTAAACTCAGCACGTGAATTTTATCCCTTTCATTGTAAATAATTTTTTTTATATATATTCTGATTAAGTTTGTTCCTTGTGCAGCTATATTCGCGAGGACGGAACGATCTGAGACCCTTGGGGGTTAGTACGAGACTTTGTCTCGTCTCCCTCCCAGGGAAAAAGATTATCGCCAGGTCGTGAATGATGCCACCATGTTGGCATGCAAGTTGATTGGCGAGGGTCAAACACTAGCTCTGAGGACCCGAGCTCTACTCCTAGTTATCCTCGAGCTCCCCTCCTCTCAAGAGGCCTTGCCAACCACTAAGGACATTGATGAGGAAGAGACCATGGTGCCCCTCGTGTGAAAAAGATGGGCTCCCAAAGTTAACCAGGGGCTCAATCCTGACCGAGTTGCGTTGGGGGCAGCAGCCGGCCCCTCCGGCCAAGGTAATCCATACCCCTTTCGAGAGTTAGACCAGGTTGCTGCCAAATTTAGGTTAATACACTTTAATTCCAACCAGCTCGTTAGCCGCTATCCCACCGATCCGGACCTAAAGGTAACCCTCCTCCAATGCGTGGATCATTTCGTAGTGCCCAATGATCACAGCTATCCTAGAGGCACCGTTGTAGTTGATAACACGCTAAACCTTAGATCCTCCATCTTCGAAGAATATGGTACTAATCGTAGGACTTGGCTTTCTTTGCTCCAGGGTGCATTTGCTCCTGGGTTCAGGCAGTACATAGATGAATCCAACCCCGAGGAGGGACCCGAACCCCCTAGGATCCAAGAGGTTGCAGCCTTAGATTCCCCCTCCCCTCCGTTAATCCAAGAGTTGAAGGTCATGCTGAGCCCGACCCATACACTTGAGCTGATCGTAATAGATTCCTCCCCTAGCTCGTAGGGTAGGATCCTTGTTCTTTTTTTTTATATATATATTTTGTTTATACCTTTGAAACATTACTCCTGTGAATTAACTCATGTAACGCCCTACTACCTAGGGACCGTTACATTGTGCATTTTAAACAGTGCTAAACTCGCTAACTGAACCATTTGGTCATAATCGTGTAACTAAGTGTGATTAACGATTTAGGGTTAAAATTTTTGGTCAAAGATACAATGTTTCATTAAAACGTTTACTATATACATTGGGATCCCAAAAATATATTTAAAACTTAATTACAACAAAAGATTTACAACCAACCGACCTAAGCAGAAAAATAGGGTTTAACCCTAGTTCCTCTTTAAACCCTCGGCCGTGGCGGTCGAGCAGAAACATATGTACACATCGTCACCTAAGCTCTCCAACTCAAGGATGGTCCAGCTTTCTTTTGCCTTTACTTGCACCACATAGCATCCGTGAGCCGAAGCTCAGCAAGAAAACTCAATATGCTCATGAACAAGTAATAACATGTCACCAAATCACAATAGGCATGCCGAGCAGTAATAACCCTACTCATGCATGCAAGCAGGTACAAATAAATGCTTGTAGAGTCCTGCGCTCTGAGTAGATGACTAATAAGTCTCTTGCTCCGAGGTAGACGACTAATAAGTCTCTCTCTCAATAGACGACTAATAAGTCATACTCTGTATAGATGACTAATAAGTCTATCCCTATGTAGCTGATTGATAAGTCTACCTCTATATAGATGACTAATAAGTCTGTCTCTGAGTAGATGACTAATAAGTCTATCTCTGTGTAGATGACTAATAAGTCTATCTCCGTATAGATGAATGATGAGTCTATCTCTATTTAGATGACTGATAAGTCTATCTCTGTATAGATGACTAATAAGTCTATCTCTGTATAGATGACTAATAAGTCCATCTCTATATAGATAACTGATACGTCTATCTTTGAGGTCTCATGCCCTCCTAGCCATGTAACGTATCAGTCACCTGAGCTTATAGCCCTGGCTCTATGTAACTAGCCTTTAGACTAGACAAGCGCTTTTGTTTTCATTGAACTTAAGGTCGGTCAAGCATATCATGTTTATGTTGATAATGCTTATGTCGATTAGATCTAGTCTTTTCGGCTTGCATTAAACATGCTAATATCATTCTTGACTCATAAGCCAATATCATACTACTAGTGCCCAGTACCACTGCCGAACTTGACTAATAAATCACAGCTTCACAATCAATACTGACACCATTGCTTTTGCTGACTAATAAGTCAGTACCATACACAGATAAGCAAAGTTGCTATGCATTTACTATGCAATCAATGTCCATATATATATAGCACTCAACATGCCTCATCAACAATTACCAGCATAATTATAACCATGCACCTTCAAACATCCAGATATAAGGCATTCAACATGTTTAATTGATAACCACAAGCATAATCATAATCATACACAATTACAAAGACTCAAGCTCTGATCAATTCAATATTCAACATTCATGCCATGCCATAACCACATGTATCATATGCATCTCATGCATCACATACTGGGTGCAGTTTTCTTACCTTTGGTCCAAGCACAGGTTACCAATGAACAACCCTCGAGCACGATCCTATTTCCAAGCACCTAGAGATAACCTAGTCACAACCATAAACAGTGTTTCAATGAGTTCAAGTTCCAAAACCCAATCTCGGGATCAAACCCGCGCTCTCAGGACCTCCAATCCCACCAAACAGGGTGGTGAAATCATCCCCCTAGCCCTCGGATCAAAACTCCAAAAAGTACCAAAAATCCAAGTTCTGAAGACTGTGTAGCGCTACAACACTATAGTTAGCACTTCATCCACCAAACAGAGAACCCAGCGCTGTAGCGCTACCAACCTAGTCTGACCCGAATTCTAGGTTTCTAACTTCATGTTCTTCGAGCTTGAAAGCTCCAAATCCGACCCCAACGAGTCCCTAGCCCCTCAAATCAACATTTTAATCCCCCAATCAGTTCACCCAATAGTTTAGCAACATTAAAACAACAAAAAATACCAAAAATCCCCATAGGAACTCATAATCCAAGTCTTGAGTTTGTAAAACTCAAGAACACCAAGAACATAGAATAAACTCAGGAATCTAAAGCTTAAATTACCTCTTATTATGTCGTTTCTCACTAAATCCTCCGGCTAATAAGCTTCTAATCTTCCCTAGAATCGCTATGCCTCGATCCTCGCTTGAATCCGAGTCCTAAAACTCAAGTTTCCTTCAAAAATGCTAACGATGTAAAAAATGGAAAGGGAGAGAGAGAGAACGTACTAAACGTTCTTTTTATGTTTCTGACATGTTACTTCAAGCTTAAGTAACCTCAAGCAAATCCTAATGCTCAGGGTCCCAAAAACGCCTCCCGGGGTAAAATAGTCAAAATTCCCATAATTTTTCCCTGATCTCACTAACTCTCAATTTATCATCAAATATTTATTCAATTACCAAATATCCCAGTAATGTGCTAAATACCCCTTGACTCACTCCGAGTCAATTATGAATCCCGTTGTGACTTTTCCACTGGCTTGCCTCCTAGGATCGTCTCGTGCTGAGTAACCCTAGCATAACCAAATAATAATAAAGCACCACACATATACCACATATATGCCAAATATACCCGAAATTGCCAAAATATGAAAATTTCCCAATTAAACAGAAATGGGCCCACATGCATATTTAATACACCTAAACATGCATATCTAGTCATATTATAATATAACTCACATAATCACATAATGATACACATAAATATCACATAATCATATAATTCCAAGATTTTCCATCCTGGCCCCCTAACCAAGGCCCTGAGCCTCATTAGGAAATTTGGGACGTTACAACTCCTCTTTGTTCTTTTCAGGTGGAGAGATGGAATCGATAGGAGCTCCTGATTTAAGGAGTGCCTTTCAGGCTAAAAGGTCCAGAACTGGTTCCTTCGTGAAAAGGTCCAGGGTGGCGAAGAAGGCCACCCCTAAAACGAAGGATACTACAAAATCCCCCTCTAAGCGTAAAGATGCGAGCTCTGCTCGAGAGCCAGCTCCGGTGACAACTGTCATCGTTCGGCAAGTTCCTCCTCCCCCTCCTCAACATATGCCTCCTTCACACTCCCAAGTAATTCAAACCGAGCCCCCTGTCGTCCAGATACTAGTTGAGCCACACGATTTGGACAAGATCCCCGAGGCCTTTCGGGGTATCGTGTATGAGACAGTGAGTCACATGGTGGGCCATGCATATAAAGCTAGTGCTAGGGATCTGAGGACCATAGAGGAGTGCAACCTAGAGGATGTCCTCGAGACTGCTATGGGGATGAACCTCACCGTGAGTCCTTTTCCCACCTCTTATTCTTTTTTCTTTACTATGTTCTTCCTCTCTTTTTTTTATTGAATTGCTTCGTTATTCTACAGTCTATCCTGGCCCAATACTGAAGCATAGCTTGTGCTAAGGCTAGAAACAAAGAGCTCCAAGTCAAGCTGGCCGCTGTCAAAGTCGCCCTGAATGCTGCTCAGGAGAGTGAGCATGCCACCAAAGCTGCCCTGACAGTTGCTCAGGAGAGTGAGCATGCTGCTAAGGCTGCTCTTATCTCTTCTCAAGAGGGTGAGCAATCGCAAAGACCGCATTGTCTGCCTCTCATGCTCAGGTCACAGAGGCGAGCCATCGTGCTGAACAGCTTCAGGCTGAAAATGACAAACTCAAAGCGAAGCTAATCGAGGCTGAAGTTAAAGCCAAGGAGGAAGCGACATTATCATCGTCAACAATGGAGGAGATGCTTTACCATTGCTGGGCTTTCAATCAGGATGGGAACTTCTCCTTCATGGAGCTCGGGCTATGGGATCCGTATCTTGCTAAATTCAAGATTCGATTTTCGCAAGAACCCTCAGAAACTGGCGAGGCTTCCGGAGCAGCTGAGGGAGACGGTGAGGAGGTTACTTTAGCGGGGTGAGCTGATGGAGCTCAATGACTTTATTTAAAATTTTCTTTTGTAATCATTATCATTTTCTAACAATCCCTTGGGATTAAAACAATTGCCTTCGGGCTTAGCTCGAGGTTTTTTCTCTTCGATGTGACGATATTTTTTCTTATTTGAATAGACATCTAAATTGTGATCTATTTGTCTTTCCTTTATTATTTTATCATGTTTATGAATCCTTAGACTCTTGCACATTCAAAATTTTAAGGATCGACTTTAGATCGAGATAGATTATATCAATCTTGGTTGTATCCAAGATTTTGCTCGCTTATTTGCGTCATACCTGTTAAGAATCAGACCTTCGACCTGGTTATATCCAGAGTTTTTAATAAGCTTAATAGCATTATACATGTTGAGAATCAGGCCTCGGACCTGGTAATATCCAGGGTGTTTTTTTTTTTTTTTTTAAAAAGAAATTTATGTTTAGTTCGTGCTAGGTTTATTGAAAACTCGGGCTTTAAAGAGCCGTTGAGTAATCAATTTCTCCAAGCCTCTAAGCTTCAGATCTGGTTATATCCAAGGTTTTAGATGATTTAAACCTAGTTTGTGCTAGGTTTATTGAAAACTCGAGCTTTAAAAAGCCGTTGAATAATCAATTTCTCCAAGCTTCTAAGTTTTTTAATCTTATCTGAGTAGGCTTAATTTTTTTTAAAAACTAACCGACCGCGGTTATGTGCCCCCCAAGCAACTAGAATGTATAAACTTTTCTTGGTTGCTTTTACAATTATGAGAACACGAGCTCGCAATAATAAAACTAAGAAATGGTTATTTAACAATCCATCTGTTATTTAATTGAAACGACTTTTATAAATATGCCTTACATTGATGGTAGTATTATTGATAATAATTTTTCAACTGAAGAGCATTCCAAGTCCGTGGGACTGCTTCTCCATTCATTCGAGCTAGCTTAAAAGTTTCCCCGCGTAAGACCTCTACGATCTAGTATGGTCATTCTCAGCTTGGGCCTAACACACCATCCTTAGGGTCTTTATTTGCCAAAAAGACTCTTCAGAGAACCAGGTCGCCTAATCCATGTCTATGCTCCTTGACTTTTGAATTGAAATAGTGAGTGATCTTTTGTTGATAATGGGCGAGCTGTAATTGCCATTCCTCTTATTTTTCTTCAATCAGATCGAGAGACGCGTTAAGTAGCCCGTTATCCTGTTCTTGATCAAACGTCCTTTGTCTGTGAGTAGTTACCTTTGCTTCAATTGGAAGCATGGCCTCGCTTCCGAAAGTTAGGGAAAAAGGAGTATGCCCTGTGGAGGTCCTATGAGAAATTTGGTAGGCCCAAAGTACTTGTGGGAGCTGTTCGGGCCATAATCCTTTGGCTTCATCTAACCTCTTCTTTAGGCTCGCCTTAAGGGTCTTATTTACAGCCTCGACCTTCCCGTTGGCTTGTGGGTATGCTACCGACGAGAAACTCTTCATTATGTCGTATCTTTCACAAAAGTTTGTGAAGAGATCACTATCGAAATGTGTCCCGTTGTCTGACACTATCTTCTTAGGGAGTCCAAATCGACAGATGATACTTTTCACCACGAAATCCAGGACTCTCTTTGAGGTGATGGTTGCCAGAGGTTCTGCTTCTACCCATTTTGTGAAGTAATCGATCACCACTACCACATATCGAACTCCTCATTTTCCCATAGGTAGGGAACCTATCAGGTCAATTCCCCATGCTGCAAATCACCACGAGGAGGAAATCATTGTTAGCTCAATTGGAGCTGTAACGCCCTACTTCCTTAGAGCCGTTACTAAGTGAGTTTAAAATGTGATAATCACTCCCTAATCAAGGTTTAGGTTAAAAGTGTAGCTAAGTTGAGATAAAAACTTGTTCCAGTCATTAAATACAAAATATTTGGATATTCATTGAAAATGTCAGAAAGTTTTACAGTTGGGATCTCAAAACACTGTTTAGAAATATTTACAACTCATAATATAACTAAGGTTGACTAGGCAACAAAATTCAGGTTAATACATCACATTTCCCAAAAATACCCCTGGTCGTGGCAGCCAGACAGGCCGAACATGTACGCGTCGCTTCACGCTCTCCGTACTCATGGTTGTTCGACCTTTCCCTTTCCCTTACCTGCACCATAGAGCACCCGTGAGCCAAAGCCCAGCAAGAAAACTCAACACAAATCATCAACGTATGCATATCTATCAATCAACATATAACAAAGCAGCCAACAAGCTAAACACATAACGACTGCCATGTCATCCCAGGCGCTTTACCAGGCCCTGGGTTAGCGGTCTACACCACGTGGACGACTCAAGAATCCGAGAAGGGTCTCACCCTAGCAGCTTGCACTCCGCGTGCTCAACGCCACTCCTGACCCCTTGTCGTTCTCGGCCTTGCACTCCACGTGCTTAACGCCGTTCCAGGCCCCTTGCCGTACTCGGCTTCCTGCCGTTCTCGGCCTTCGCCGTTCCCAGCCTTCGCTGTTCATTCACAAATATGCAACACTTAGCATATAACCAACAAATACTTAAACAAATACCAAACATAACCAATAAGGCTATGCCCTGTAGTTCAATCACATAGGGTCATGCCTTGCAATACAAACTATAGGGAGACACCCTTCTCTACGGGTACAACAATTTTCTTACCTGTGTCCCAAGCTTCATGAACACTGAAATCCCGAGCACAGTCCTCTAGTCTGAGCCTCGCTGAAAACCTAGTCACAATGCATTGACAAAAGCTATCCATCAAGCTCTAATCCATTAAATTACTTTGGGATATAATTCTAGTCTCCGAGACCTTGAATTCTATCAATTCGGGTGATAAAATCCATCCCGAGCCTTAACTTTTGGGTTCCCGAGCCAAAAACTTACAAACAACCAATAAACTGAATTAGGGCCGTGGCGCGCCCCAAAACAGAGGCAAAATGCCTCCCTGCTGGGAGACACGGGCCGCGACATGCCCTTCCTAGGGCCGTGGTGCACCTCAAGAACAGAGGCCTCCCCAGGCCTCCACGCACACACAGGCCGCGACTCGCGCCCCAAACCCAAAACACCTCCATTTTTCCAGCATTTTCCTCGAGTCCAAACCTCAACTTTCACAATTCAAACATCACTTAAGCTCATAATTAAACCTGAATTCCTTATGCACATACCCTAACCAACACAACAAGCCCATAAACAACCCCATACACCAAAAAATAGTCATGATCAATCTCTAAAACCCATCCTCATGCAAGCTTATATTTCAAGAAGAATTCAACAGCCAAATCAGTAAAATAAGTTAGATTAACCCTTACCTCTGTGGTATCTCCTCCCCTGAACTGATTCCCTAAAACAAAACAAGCTAGGTCCCTCAATTCTTCAGCTTAAGGCTCCAAAATTCCTTCAAAATTCTCAAGCATCAAAGAGTATAGTGGAAACTGAATGGGAGAGAGAGACTTAAGAGCTTTAACTTGTCCTTCTTCTGAGTTCTAGTGTTTTCCTCAAGCCTCTAAGTGTATTTCCATTTCCAAAAAGACTAAATTGCCCCTAAGCCTAACCTCAACCCTTTAATGCCACCAAGGGCATTTAAGTCATTTGCCAGATCTCGTTAAGTCCCCGAGTATTCCTATAAATCCCTGTTTAATCTCGACATACTAAATCATTGATAAGTTAATATCCACTACTCAATAATTCCCAAACACATATTATATCCCCAAAATACCCCTAGGCTCCTCCCGAACTGGGCATTCGACCCCGTTGTGACTTTCTAGCTAAATCGCTCCCTAGGACTGTCTCGGATCGTGCATCACAAATATATCACCACTCACATGTGGTAACACTCACAATACACACAATTATTGCATTTATGGCCCTCAGCGGGCTAAAATTACAAGCATGCCCCTAATAGCCAAATGGGACCCACATGTATATTTAATTCACCTAAACATGCATTTCTAATCACATACTCATCAAATTCACATATTAATATAATAAATCAATTATTGCCCTCCTGGAACGCTAATCAAGTCCCTAAGCCTCATTAGCAAATTTGGGATGCTACAACTATCCTCTCCTTAAAGAAATTTCATCCTCGAAATTACCTAAATAACTCGGGATACTGATCCCGCATATCTGTCTTAAGTTCCCAAGTCGCCTCCTCCACTTTGATGTTCCTCCACAACACTTTCACTAAGGCGATGGTCTTGCTCCACAAGAATTTATCCTTCCGGTCGAGAATTTGAACCGGCTTCTCCTCATAAAACAAATCCCGGTCCAGCTCTAAGTTCTCATAGCTCAACACATGCGTATAATCTGATACACACTTTTGGAGCATGGACACGTGAAATACACCATGAACCCCTGATAGAGCTGGAGGCATCGCCAATTTGTAAGCTACCTCTCCAACCCGTTCCAGAATCTCAAAGGGGCCAACAAACCTAGGGCTCAGCTTGCCCCGAACACCAAAACGTTTCACTCCTCTCAAGAGAGAAACTCTAAGAAACACGTGCTCACCGACTTGAAACTCTACGTTCCTGCGTTTCAGGTCCGAGTAACTCTTCTGGCGACTCTGGGAGGTGAGCATTCGAGTTCTAATCTTTTCAATCGCCTCATTGGTCCTCTGAACCATCTCAGGACCCAAGTATCTCCTCTCACCTGTCTCATCCCAGAGGATAGGTGATCTACACTTCCTCCCATATAACATCTCATACGGAGCCACTCCGATAGTCACCTGGTAACTGTTGTTGTACGAAAACTCAATCAAAGGGAGATACTTACCCCAAGATCCCCCAAAATTCAGCACACAGGCTCGCAGCATATCTTCTAGTACCTGAATCGTCCACTCAGATTGTCCATCCGTGTGAGGATGATAAGTGGTACAAAGCTGCAACTGCGTGCCCATAGCCTTCTGCAGGCTCTCCCAAAACTTAGAGGTGAAAGTGGGGTCCCTGTCGGATACTATCGACCTCTGAGCCCCATTAAGTCGAACAATTTCCCTCATATACAACTCAGCATACTGCTCCATAGTATAAGTCGTCCTCACAGGCAAAAAGTGGGCGGATTTGGTATACCTATCCACAATCACCCACACTGAATCATGTTGTCCCACGACCTTCGAAAAACCAACCACGAAGTCCATGGTGATATCCTCCCACTTCCACTCTGGAATCCTTAGAGGCTGCAATAACTCTGCTGGCCTCTGATGTTCAGCCTTTACCTGCTGACAAGTTAAGCACTTGGCCACATAATCCACCACATCCCTTTTCATTCTCGACCACCAATACAAGGTCCTCAAGTCTTGGTACATCTTCATCGTACCTGGATGTTAAGAATAGGGAGTGGTATGAGATTCATCCAAGATCTCTCGCTGGATATCAGAATCCATGGGAACACAAATCCGACCCTTGTACTTTAGTAGTCCCATCTCCGAAATAGAGAAGTCCTTAGTCGCTCTGACTAAGACACTCTCTTCGTGCCCTCTCAACTGGGGATCCTCCCCCTGCGCCTCCTTGATCCGCTCAAGGAGCGTAGAATGAAGAGTGATGTTGGCTAACCGACCAACCACCAACTCTATACCCATTCTATCCATCTCCTCAGCTAACTTGCTAGATATTTTCCTCGAACTGAACAACTATCCCGAGCCCTTCCGACTCAACGCATTGGCCACTACATTGGCCTTTCCAGAATGGTATAGAATATCACAATCGTAATCCTTTACCAACTCCAGCCAACGCCTCTGGCACATATTCAGATCCTTCTGAGTAAAGAAGTACTTCAAACTCTTATGGTCGGTGTATATTTCGCACTTCTCCCCATACAAATAATGTATCCAAACCTTAAGTGCAAATACCGTCGCCGCCAACTCTAAATCATGCGTAGGATATCTTTGCTCATAATCCTTCAGCTGTCTCGATGCGTAGGCTATCACTTTTCTAGCTTGCATCAGTACACACCCCAAACCCTGTCTGGAAGCATCACAATAAACCACAAAACTTCTCATTGTCTGACGGCAGACTCAATACTGGAGCGGTGATCAGTCACCGCTTCAATTCCTTGAAACTATTCTCACACCTGTCTGTCCACACATACTTAGTCTTCTTTCACGTCAATTCAGTCAATGGTGTGGCTATCTTGGAGAACCCCTCGACGAATCGCTGGTAGTACCTTGACAATCCCAAGAAGCTTCTAACTTCTGGTACACTGCTCGGTCTAGGCCAATCTCTCACTGCCTCAATCTTGCTTGGGTCAACCAGAATCCCTTCCTTACTGACAATATAGCTGAGGATCGTGACTTGCGGTAGCCAAAACTCGCACTTGCTGAAATTAGCATATATCCTATGCTCTCTCAACCGTTGTAATACCAAGTGCAAATGCTGCTTGTGCTCTGTCTCTGACTGGGAGTACACTAGTATGTCATCAATAAACACGATTACAAACTTGTCCAAATAGTCCTTGAAGACCCTATTCATCAAATCCATGAAGGTTGCTGGGGCGTTGGTTAATCCAAAGGACATAACCAGGAATTCATAGTGCCCATATCTCGTGCAGAAAGCGGTCTTTGGTATGTCCTCCTCTTTAATCCTTAACTAGTGGTAACCTGACCGGAGGTCAATCTCAGAGAACACTGTTTTCCCCTGTAGCTGGTCAAACAAGTCGTCGATCCTAGGTAATGGGTACTTGTTCTTAATGGTCAACTTGTTCAGCTCCTTGTAATTAATACACATCCTAAGAGATCCATCCTTCTTCTTGACGAACAACATGGGAGCACCCCATGGCGAGAAACTTGGTCTGATGAACCCAAATCCAATAACTCCTGCAACTGAATCTTCAGTTCCTTCAACTCTGCTGGAGCCATTCTATAAGGTGTCCTAGATACTGGCTCCGGCCCTGGCGCCAACTCTATAAGAAACTCGATCTCCCACTGTGGTGGCAACCCAGGCAAGTTTGCGGGAAACAAATCTGGAAACTCACATACCAATCTGGTCTTACTCGGCCCAACCGCCACATCTCTAGAGGTATCCATAATGTTCGCTAGGTATCCTATGCAACCTTCCTGCATCAGGTCTCTAGCCTTCAGTGATGAAATCATAGGTACTCGCGATCCATTAAATGTCCCCATAAATACAAAGGGTACCTCCCCTTCTGATTCAAAAGTTACCATCTTGCGCTTGCAGTCAATCATCGCCCCATACTCCGATAACCAATCCATCCCCAGGATCGTATCGAAGTCATCCATCGCTAATTCAATCAGATCAATAGACAACTCCCTACTGTCTATCTCTACTGGCAATGCTCTAACCCATCTCTTAGAGACTACCAGTTCCTAAGTCGACAATAACGTCTGAAATCCCCTAACATACAAATCATTAGGTCTACGCAGCTGATCTATCACTCTAGCAGACACAAATGAATGAGTAGCCCCTAAATCAATCAATACAGTAAAAGAAGAACCAACACTAGAAATATGACCTGTCACGACCGAGGGGCTAGCCTCAGTCTCAGTCTGGGTCAAGGTGAATACTGTGGTAGGAGCGAGACTGTCGCTCTGCTTTAGCTCTTCTTTCCTAGCTTGCAGGCAGTCCTTCTTCAAATGGTTGACACTCCCACAAATAAAGCAGGCCCTGATCCTGCACTCTCCCTGATGTCGTCTACATCGAGGACACACTAGTCCCCGCCCTGACGGCCACTGAAAGCACCCCGTACCCTCCTATCCGAGCTAGGAGGAACGAAAGAGTCTGGGGCCTTTCTTTTCTGCTCACTGGGGCCACTACCCCGACTAGATCCAGTAAAATGAGACACCGTCCTCCGAACATCGCGCCTAGAAGCGCCCTCTCTCCATATCTGATCCTTGGCCCCCTCAGCTGTGAGAGCCTTGTCCACTACCTGAGCATACGTAGTAGTCCCCGGATCCAGGGTTATCTTAACATCACGGGAATCATAACATTCAATCCCCACACAAACCTATCCCTTCGTGCCGCATCAGTCGGCACCAAATCCGGTGCAAACTTCGCCAACTTATTAAACCTCAAGGCATACTCAGTAACCGTCATCCGGTTCTAAGTCAGGTTGGTAAACTCATCAACCTTCGCAGCTCGAATTGCGATACTATAGTAGTTCTCATTGAAATTTTTTCTGAACTCTTCCCAGGTCATAGCTGCAATGTTCCTTCTCTGAGTTACCACATCCCACTAGATGCGGGCATCCTCTCTGAACATGTAGCTGGCACAAGCTACCCTCTCATTCCCTTCCACCCTCATTAAGTCCAGGATGGAAGAAATCATGTTCATCCATTGCTCTGCCCGCAGTGGGTCTGGTCCACCCTCGAAGGTGGGAGGATGTTGCTTCCTGAACCTCTCATACAAAGGTTCCCACCTATTCTCCATAACAGGTTGAACTTGCATTGGCACCACAGACTATGGAACCTGCAACCCAATGCCCTGAGGAGGGGCCTGTTGCCTCAACTATCGAAGCTCTTCTTCTATTTGGTGAAGTTTAGCTTCCATCTCGGTAAATAACTGTTGCCAATTCTATAGGGCAAGTGGAGGGTCTTGGCCCTGGTTGTCATCCTCGACCCTATTGCCGCGAAGTCTGATTGATCGTTTAGGCATCTCAACAATATGCCTACAATCAACGACGCCGTTCATCAAGCATGATAACCACATCCAAAACCACCTCCCAATTCACGTCAACCAACCATAAACAACAGTCCATAACACATAGATAACATACACCAATCAAAGGGCCATGCCCTAGCATCATGCATATGTTAACACATTCATCATGCTCTATATAACATAACCAGACAAATAGGGAATTTAACACGCACTCAAGCATATAATTCAACAATTACCAACCAACCCCGAGTCGAGCTTGTCACTGGCAGTGAGTGTACATGTTCGGTCAATCTTCAGGAACCATAAACCTTGGTTCGCTCTAATACCAAGTTGTAACACCCTACTTCCTTAGAGCCGTTACTAAGTGAGTTTAAAATGTGATAATCACTCGCTAATCGAGGTTTAGGTTAAAAGTGTAGCTAAGTTGAGATAAAAACCTGTTACAGTCATTAAATACAAAATATTTGGATATTCATTGAAAATGTCAGAAAGTTTTACATTTGGGATCCCAAAACACTATTTAGAAATATTTACAACTCATAATATAACTAAGGTTGACTAGGCAACAAAATTCAGGTTAATACATCACATTTCCCAAAAATACCCTTGGCCGTGGCAGTCAAACAGGTCGAACATGTACGCGTCGCTTCACGCTCTCCGTACTCATGGTTGGTCGACCTTGCCCTTGCTCTTACCTGCACCATAGAGCACTCGTGAGCCAAAGCCCAGTAAGAAAACTCAACACAAATAATCAACGTATGCATATCTATCAATCAGCATATAACAAAGCAGCCAACAAGCTAATCACATAACGACTGCCATGTCGTCCCAGGTGCTTTACCAAGCCCTGGGTTCGCGGTCTACACCGAGAGGACGACTCAAGAATCCAAGAAGGGTCTCACCCTAGCTGCTTGCACTCCGCGTGCTCAACGCCGCTCCCGACCCCTTGTCATTCTCGGCCTTGCACTCCACGTGCTTAACGCTGTTCCCAGCCTTCGCCGTTCATTCACAAATATGCAATACTTAGCATATAACCAACAAATACAAAACATAACCAATAGAGCAGTTCAATCACATAGGGTCGTGCCCTGCAATACAAATTATAGGGCCACGCCCTACTCTACGGGTACAACAATTTTCTTACCTATGTCCCAATCTTCCTGAGCACCGAAATCCCGAGCACATTCCTCTTGTCCGAGCCTCGCTAAAAACCTAGTCACAACGCATTGACAAAAGCTATTTATCAAGCTCTAATCCATTAAATTACTTTGAGATATAATTCTAGTCTCTGGGACCTTGAATTCTATCAATCCGAGTGATAAAATCCATCCCGAGCCTTAACTTTTGGGTTCTCAAGCCAAAAACTTACAAACAACCAATAAACTGAATTAGGGTCGTGGCCCAGCCCCTTAAGGGCCACGGTGCACCCATTAAGGGTATCTGTTCATTAGAGATGTACTTAAACTCAGACAGTTTCCCTTTTACCTTAGCTAGGTAGGCCGCCATCTTGATGCCTCGAGCTTGATACTCCCCTAATACCTGATTTACCATGAGTTGGGAATTGCTGTAGCATTGGATGGCTTTCACCTTCAACTGTCTTGCCACCCTTAGCCCTGCCAGTAAGGCCTCATATTCTACTTCATTATTGGATGCCTCAAATCCGAATCTTAGAGCTGTATGGAATTGATATCCCTCTGGCAAGATTAAGATTATTCTAGCTCTTGATCTGTTCTCGTTCGACGATCCATCAACGAAGATTTTCCATAATTCATGCGTCGGCTCCCTCATGAGCTTGTCTTGAAAACTGGTGCATTCAGCCATAAAATCAGCAAGGGCCTGACTCTTTATTGAAGTTTGTGGCATGTACAATATCTCGAACTGGCTAAGTTCGATGGCCCATTTTGAAATACATCCCGACGTTTCAGGTTTTTGTAAAACCTGCCTTAAAGGTTAGTCGGTTAAGACGTTGATAGAATGGGATTGGAAGTATGGCCAGAGCTTTCTGGAAGCCAATATCAGACAAAATACCAGCTTCTCTATCAGTGGGTATCGTGACTCAGCTCCGAGAAGCCTCTTACTTACATAATACACTAGTTTCTAAGCACGATCTTCTTCTCGAACTAACACGACACTGACTGCATTCTCTATCACATCCAGATAAATGAACAGAGACTCTCCAGGTATTGGTTTAGATAATACCGGGGGCTCGGCCAGATGCATTTTTAGGTTGTGGAATGCCTGTTCGCACTCCTCGGTCCACTCAAATTTCTTGTTTCCTCTTAGTAAATTGTAGAATGGCAGACACTTGTAAATGGATTTTGAAATGAAGCGATTCAAAGCTGCCATCCTTCCAGTTAGGCATTGGACTTCTTTTCGTGACCTGGGTGAAGGCATTTCTAACAACAATATGATTTTTTTCAAGATTCACCTCTATTCCCCTTGTGTTGACTATGAACCCCAGAAAATTTCCAGATGCCACCCCGAAAGTGTATTTCTGGGGATTCAGCTTCATGTCATATCTCCTTAATATTCCAAAACATTCTTCCAGATTGGATACATGGTTATTGGCTGTCTTTGACTTGACAAGCATGCCATCGACATACACCTCCATATTTCTCCCGATCTGGTTAGCGAACATTTTGTTGAGCAAGCGTTGGTATGTAGCCCTTACATTTTTCAATCCAAATGGCATAGCTTTGTAACAATATATCTTATGCTCGGTCATGAAACCTGGTCCGCAGGGTTCATCTTGATCTGGTTATATCTAGAGTACGCGTCCATCAAAGACATGAGCTCGTGACATGTCGTGGCATCTACAAACTAGTCAATCTTGGGCAGTGGGAAACCGTCTTTGGGACAAGCTTTGTTTAGGTCGAAGAAGTCGATACAGGTTCTCCACTTCCCGTTTGGCTTCGGGACCAGCACGGGATTGGCCACCCAGATCGGGTATTTTGCCTCCCGGATAAACCCCCATTTTAGTAACCAATTTACTTCTTCCTCATTTTAGTAACCAAGTCTCAGTTTTTTGGATTTTGCAAGCACATTCTTGTCCAAATTTAAAGTATGCATTATTATATTCGGACAAAGTCCCGCCATATCCTCATGTGACCAAGCGAAGATGCCCAGGTTTTTCTGTAAAAAATCGAACAACTTCGTCTTTCTTTTGTCGTCAAGATTCTTTCCAATCCTTAAGACTCTTGAAGCTTCTTTGGGATTGATGTTTACTTCCTCGAGCTCTTCTATGACTTTGAGCTCTGATCTGTCTTCGCCTACCTGTGGGTCAACGTCTTCGCGTTGGGCGACCTCACTATCCTCTTCCTGCTGAGGTTCTTCCATCTCACGAGTAACTTCTACTTCCTGGGACTCCTCACCTTCGTCATTTATGACCATCGCTTGCTGTTGGGTTGTGATTTTCCCTTCATAGAAATGCTATAGCATTCCCTGGCTGCGAGCTGATCGCCTCTGACTGTGCATATCCCTGTAGCTGAGGGTAATTTCATTGCCAGGTGGCAGATAGAGGTTATGGCTTCAAATGCCATTAGTGCAGGTCGGCCCAAAATCGCATTGTATGTGGCCGGACAATCGATTACCACGAACTCGAATACTTTGGAAATAATTTGTAATTCTTCTCCCAATGTCACCACCAGTCCAATTGTCCCAATGGCCGCTGATCCTTCACCCAAAAACTCGTACAAGGTCATCGAGGTCGCCTTCAAATCGGTTACGGATAACCCCATTTTTTCCAGGGTGGACCTGAAAAGTAGATTTACAGAGCTTGCGTTATCTACTAGTGTTCTTCGGACCCTTCGGTTGGTGAGCTGAACGGTTACTACCAGCGGATCATTATGTGGGAATTGGACATGGCTAGCATCCTCTTTCGTGAAAATGATTGGTTGCTTTTCCAATCGCTACTGTTTCGATAATCGTTGCTCCAGGACGAACTCCACCCCGTTATGAGCCTTCAGCTCGTTAATGTACCTCTTTTGGGCCCCGCTGCTCGTGCCTGCCAAAATGAGGTCCCCCCGCAATAGGGGTTATATCTCCCCCCCACTATCGGAGGAGGTTCGACCTGATTTTCCTGAGCTCCAAATTGGCCTATCGGAGCTTCAGGGACTAATTGAGGGTTCTGCCCGGCGGGCTGATTAGGAACCACCCAATTTCGGGTGTACTGGGACAACGGTCCGACTCTAATGAGAGTTTTAATTTCATCCTTCAGCTACTGACAATCATCATTGTTATGATCAATGTCATTATGGAATTGGCATAATTTTGAGGGGCTCTCTTCACCCTCTGGTTCCTTAATGGTTCTGGCTTCTTCCATGGAAGGCGATTAGAATTTGCCACAAAAATGTGCTCTTGGGTGTCTATTAGGTCAGTATAAGTAGCGTAGAAAGGTTTGAAATTCTCCATGGACTTGTATTTCTTCGACCCACTGTGGTCGCCCTCATCACTCCCCTTCTTTTTTGTTATTCCCCCCTTGGTTATTCTGGACAACGGTTTAAGTCGTAGCTGCAACATCCATTGCCGCTCCAACGGGTTGGACAGGGGTCTGGCTGGTTCCTGCGACAGAAGCTCACGCCTTCTCCAGGTTTATCCATTCTTGAGCTCTGGCCAAGAATTCTTCTACACTCTTAACTCCTTTTATTTGGAGTTCCTGCCACAGGTTGCCCCCGACGAGGATTCCCATCCTCATTGCCATGAGCTTAGAGTTGTCATCAGCATCCCTAGCTCGTGCAACAATATTGGAAAATGTGCTTAGATATGCCTTCAGCGTCTCGCTAGGTTGTTGCTTCATGTTGGCCAAAGAATCAGCCTCAACCCGAGCTGCCTGTGAAGCTCAAAATGCTTTTTTGAAATCGGAAGAAAATTTCTTCCACAAGTTTATGGAGTGCCTCTTGTATTGTTTAAACCACTACCTGGAAGGCCTTACAAGAGTTGCAGGGACCAGGATACACCTTAGATCGAGCCCGACATTGTAGACCATCATCATGGTGTTAAACATTTCGAGGTGATCAGACGGATCTCCACCTCCATCAAATTTTGACATGTGTGGCATCCTAAAACCTATAGGATATGTTGTCGTCGCAATGTTCGGAGCTCCTTTTCTGAGTTACAATCATCCTTTTCCTTCTCAGATAAGAGTCTCTTCATTTGTTCTTCCATTAGAGCTAGTCTCTCAAGGGTTTAGTCCCTAGTCCCTAAGTTAGTTGGGGGCTGTTCAGCAGCTCCCATCCTATCAAACGTGTTTGACGGGTTATTGTCCCTCCAAGCTCGAGCTTGGTTAGGTGGGGCATTCCCGTTGTCGCGTACTATGGACGAACATCCCTCGTGTCGAGTACAGCTAATATATTCATCCCGGGTTGGATACCTTCTATGTGAGTTCAGATGATCGCGCAAGTCGGGCTGTGGATTATACCGAGGACTTTGCGCTGACCTCAAATAATGTCTTAGGTCACTCTCGGACCTGCCACCATGATGACTTTCTGTCCAATAACTTCTGTTTGCGAAGCTTACAGCTCGCGGTTGAGATCGAGGGCCTGGATTCTCAACACGCGTTCGTGGGGCAGAATTATTCGCAGATGGGGGAGGATTTCTCCTGCTGTCCCCATAAGCTGGAATATCTCAATGAGTACGAGGTGGTGTTGGATGTCTTACAGGTGACGGAGAATGCCTTATTGGTGAGGCTATCCTCGTTCCATCATGACGGACTAAATTAGCTCGCCTCTGTTCTACTCCAACGTCCCTAGGTCTCTGTGCTTGGCGCTCCAATCGTGGCACAGAGGGATTTGTTGGAGCGTTGTGCCTTCGTGAGCCTGTCCTAACCCCTCCTCGTGGATTGTCATGTGCGTTTCTGGGGATCTGTGAAGAAGGCATTGAACTTGGGGTCGCAGTCCTGATCGATGACATGCTGATGACCCCTGTGATGGTCAGTGGGCTGAGCACTTTTGTGGTGTCTCCTTGAAGGCACATAACTTGGAATGGCAGTTCTGACAGATCGACTCAGTTTAGACAGGTTATTTCTGTGGGACTTATGAGACCCACTTTCCCTCTTCCCGACATTAATGTCAGTTGCAAGAGGGGGTAACCGAGCCAAAACCTCCTCATTCTGCTTGTTTGCTCTAGAGAGATGGCTCCTCAACTGCATGTTTTCCATCTTGATGGCAGTTAGATAACCTGGGTCAGGGTTCGACAATAATGATGCCGAACTCTCAGTATTGCCTTAACCCGCCGATTGTTTTCCCGGACGATGCTGAACATCTAGACCCCTTTTGTTGGGAACAGCAGTATGATGGGCCTCCTGCCCACCAGGCTGTTCTGCCTCATTATCGTGCATTGAACGAGTGACCACCATGATGAAGATTAACTGGAACTTGTGAAACACTAATTTACTCTCAATGAAAGCACCAAATTGTTGACACAGTTTTTTGCCAACGAGATATTAAGAAATAAAAAGGGTAGATTAGCGCTTAATATTTAACCATAAGGAATTAACCAGAACTCACTCAAAAACCCAGAACTTTTACGTGGTTCAGTGGTTAAAATCCACCTAGTCCACGAGTCAATATTATTACTATTTCTCCCTCTATTTTGGCAGAGTTTCGGTAATACAGAATAATGGTTCCCTTCCCTGTCCAATATTCTCAATATTTATAGGGGAATTCCATGGACAGGTTTGGGTAACCGTGTCAACACACCGCGTAATTATACATATGGTATATAATTAATACATATTATTCACATTTATATTAGGATATGATTTGATAACATAATAAACATGTTCCTGCTATCTCGGGTAATAAATAACATAAATACGATACAGTCTGGTCATTAATTAGTGTATAAAGAATCCCCGAGTCTCTTGGGATCCTTCAGTATGTGTTATATCTAGGTCTTCACGAGCTGAATATCTCATACAAGCTCAAGCTTGACATCTATCTGACTCCGAGCTCGTGTTTGACAACTATCTTACTCTTAGCTCGTAATGAATTCTGGACTAGGGATGTCAATTTAACCTGCGGGGTGGGGTCCCCGTGGGGACCTGCCCCTAATGGGGCGGGGGCGGGGAACATGACCTCCGTCCCGAACCTGCCCCGTTTACATTGTAATTTATATTTTTAATATAAATATTATTAAAAATATATATTATAATAATTTATATAAAAATTAATATTTATTAATGGCATAATTTATTGTTTTCTAATTATTTTATATTAAAAAGTATTAATTATTTTAATTTATTTTATCAATTTTAGAAAAAAAAACTAAACATTTTTATTAAAATGGTACCCGGTGGGGCCCCGACCCCGAGACGGGGCGGGTACGGGGGAGCCATCCCCGATCCTGCCCCGCCCCGTTTACATCCCTATTCTGGACGCCTAATATTAGGTCTGGCCATTATGAATCTTGAGCTGCTCACATGGTTAATAATCAGATATTCTACTTGGTTATCTTTCCACGTACTTACCTGACAGCTGTGCCCTAGCTGAGTGAGTGCACTCGTGTTAAAATTAGGGTACAACAACTTTATCTTAAAATATCAATTTTAAATAAATAAATAAATATCTTATTCTAAATAAGATAATTATTAATCTTATTCTAAATAAGATAATTATTAATCTCTCTTTATATATTAATTCAAACAAGATTAATGTTTATTTTAACCTATAGTTTTTCAAAATAAAAACTATATAGTTAAATAATCAATTAATTCATAATTAATCAATTGCCCATAACTATCACATAATTATTTCATTGCCCTGGAAAGTTAATTCATTTGCAATTAAGTCATTCTCTCTACAAATCTTTCTTTTGACATCCATACCCTTGACAGTGTAGGATAGAGATGATCTGGGGACCATGAACTTATAATACGAAGCTCCAATAAACCAGATTATTAATTAAACTCATTAATTCAATAATTTAATTTATTAATTCCATGATTTCTCCACTATAAATAGGATTTTATTTACAGAGTTTTCTCTTGTAGTCCATTGATATAATCAATAAATGTAGTTTTGTCCTCAATTTATTGGTTCGTTAATTATAGCTGGTCAAGATTACCGTTTTGCCTTTCTAATTACATCTTGATCCTTAAGTACCATTGTTATCCCCATTTCCTGGAAGGGCTTTGGGCCTTTGCCCTGGCCCACGGTCAGAGGACCGACTCGGCATTTGGGCCTGGCCCAAGGTCCCTTGGTTTGAATATCACCCAAGGGGACTGGTACGGACCAGGGACTCTAGACTGGGCCCGTTTGGAGGGGTCCGGGACGTCCCTCCGGGTTCATCTTCAGCTTGAACGGTCCCGGCGATGTCCAGAGCGCCCGGACCGTCGCGGCCTACGCATCCTTATCCCGGAGCCTGGTATGGTCCGGGCCCGAGGTAAATGGAGCGGGCCAAAGGTAAACGGACCTGGATCACCTCCTCCCCAGTTGAAGGGCCAGGCGTCCAGGATCCTGAAACCGCCTCATTTCGCGTGGGCATTGTCCCCCACTTTTCGCCTGCAGAAAAGGTCGCCTCGGGATTGCCCACTGGTGTGTCAGGACTGCGCAGCCAAGTACCCTGACCGGTCTTGTCTCCTGAATCAGCCTCGTGACTCGAAGTGGTCAGAGCCAAAGTGCCGTTTTGTCGGGCGAAGGCTTGTGTCTCAGGTCAACCAATTGGGCCTTAGCTGGTTTGAATTTTGTGTATTGTATACCTTTTTGTATTGGGCCTCCACTAGAAAGGCCCCTTGTACCCATTTCTCTGATGGGCCCGGGTCGGATCCGGCCCAGACCCGGTGTTCCCCTCAGCTTATAAATATAAGCTGTAGAACAACGTACAAAAAAAGAGAAAAAAGAAAAAAGGCAGAAACTCTGTTCAGATATAGTTAGAAAACTCCATTGTAAAAGCTTCTTATAGCTCTAATATACAGACTCGTGGACTAAGGCTAGTTAACGCCCCAACCACGTAAAAACCTCGTGTCGATCTTCTACTTTCACTATTATTATCAGTAAATATTGTTCATTAATATAGTTGCCGAAAACCTCGGTTAACAACCATAAATTCACTAGCGAATAATTAGTCTATAATCAAATTATAGATTTGAGCTCAATAACTATTCAGCTCCAGAATTAACCGTTAAGGGAACCAATATTCAATCTGTTAGGAAAGTATGGATTTCATTATTGTCACTCATGTTCCCAGCCATTCATGATATTGAATCTCCAAAACAAAAGCCATTAGCCTAATTATACTAAGAAACCTTAACGAGTGAATCAAAAGATCCAATAAACACAAACAAGAGTTCATGAATACTCAGGATTTAGATTGATCTACAAATGATCATTTATTATGATAAGAATCCAATCTTTATGTCAAACGACAAGTTTATAAAGATAATTAATTCTTATCGGTCCTGTTATATATAATCTCTATTATATACAACACCTTTACTAAGATATCTATCCACATCAGTAATCCGAATCTAAATCACTTGCATCTCGTATGCTTAGTAAACCGCACTAGTAACCATTCATTAAAGATTTCATACTTTAATATGTTACTGACTATTTTATTCATTATATATGATCTTAATTCTCTCGTTCTAATACAAGATCATATTCTGATGAATGAATAATAAATTTTCTTGATATTATCATATAATTAATTCAAATAATATTATAATATTCAAATATAATAAAATTGTTCCTTTTATTTAATTAAGTAAAATATATTTACATGCTTTTAGGCATTAATCCTAACAAGTGATGCATTAACGACGTGTTTGCGATGGTGGCTTGAAAATATGTTTTTAGGCTAAACAATGTCTAATGATGCATTAATAATGCATTTGCGATGGTGGCTTGAAAACATGAGTTTTAGGCCAACACAATGTCCAACGATGCGATAACGATGGAGTAACAATGCGTTTGCGATGGTGGCTTCCTAACAATGCATTAATGATGTATTTGCGATGGTGGCTTGAAAACATGTTTTAGGCTAAACGATGTCTAACGACGCTGTAATGATGCATTTGTGATGGTGGCTTGAAACATGGGTTTTAGGTGAAAACGATGTCTAACGATGCGCTTGCGATGGTGGCTTGAAACTATCATTTTTTAGACTAAAAACATGTTTTCAAGCAACCATTGCAAACACATCGTTAAATATCGTTTTGGCCTAAAACTCATGTTTTCAAGCCACCATCACAAATGCATCATTAGACATTGTTTGGCCTAAAAACATGTTTCCAAGCCACCATTACAAACACATCGTTAATGCATCATTAGGAAGCCACCATCACAAGCACATCGTTAGACATCGTTTTCGAATAAAACCCATGTTTTCAAGACATCATCACTAATGCATCATTACAACATCGTTAATGCATCGTTAGACATTGTTTGGCCTAAAACATGTTTTCAAGCCACCATTGCAAACACATCGTTAGGAAGCCACCATCACAAATGCATTGTTATTGCATCGTTATCGCATTGTTAGCCATCGTTTTGGCCTAAAATCCATGTTTTGAAGTCACAATCGCAAATGCATCGTTAGACATTGTTTGGCCTAAAAATATATTTTCAAGCCACCATCGCAAATGAATCGTAAATGCATCGTTAAGTATCGTTTTGGCCGAAAAATTATGTTTTTAAGGTTCCATCGCAATTGCATCGTTAAGCATCATTTTTATGCAAATTTTGAAGTTTTAGATCAGAAAATGCAAACAAAACAACAAAAAATCTTGTACATAAGTGATCAAAATCCATAAATTAGTGTCTTCGGTGAATCTTTCATTCGATTTAAGTTTTGGCGGATTGAATTTTTCATCATTAAAATTTTTAAAAAAATTGATGAAAGAGCTGTAGTGGTGGTAGGAGGTGGCGACTTCAATGCTGGTGGGAGATGGAGGCTTCGATGGAAGTGATAGCATGGAGAGGTGTGTGCTCTGCCACCGTTGGGAGGTGGTGGGGTGTATTGTGTGAAATCGATATGCAAATGTACGTAATCGTAACAAGTAATAAAGAGAAAGTGAGATCGTTCCCACGAGGACTGTATATTAAGTACCAAGAATTAACTCCTATTTCTATTTGGCTGACGATAATTGAGTCACAAGAATTAACTAAAAATCTAAAACAAAAATACTTTAAGAACTGAAAATAAACAACATTAAGAAAATTCAATGGATTAAGAACTAGGGTAATCAATGTCATCAACCATCCCTTTTAATTCTCATTAACACAAATCTTACTATTCAATTTTCTCTTGTGATAGTAGGTCAACAATGATAACTTATATTCGTACTAGGATATATAAGTCTCAATCCTATGCAAATTTCTACATCTTTGTGATAAATAAACATAAGATAGGCATTAGGATTAACAACCCTAAAACTACACAGACCACACAGGTACTCTCGTCCTAATATGAAATCTATGTTCATTCAATTACAGCATATTCAATTCTCACTTCTCAGATTTCGAATCAAAATCATATATTTCATGTCAATGGTGATCAATCATTCACAAGCATTAGATTCAAATTGAATAAATCACAAGATAAAATTGAAATCATAAAACTTGCATTAATTTAAAATAAAGATTAAGGAGAATCTATTAACACCCTAGAAAAATAACTTAGTTGTTCAACATCTTCATAATCAACATCCAAATAAAAAGGAAAAACAAAAAAACCAGAACATAGTGAGAAACAAAGATGAAGAATTGAAGACGATTGAAACGTTTATGCCAAACTCCGTAGAGGCTCTCACAATTCCTCCAAGGTTCAGAAACTGATAAAATACGTCCTTAATGTGTTTTTATAGAGCCATAATGATTACAAGTGAAAAGACCAAAAAACCCTCGCTAAAACGCTCAAAATATAAATTTCATTCGAAGTGGCGTAGGGGCGCCATCAATAACACAGGGGCACTAATGCCTGGAGCGAAAAATCCTTAAAAATCGAATAGTGCGATTGCCCTTCAACATTGCCCAACTGCACTAATCCAACTTCAAAAATACTTCAAAAACTCCCCGAAAATCATTGTTTATTGCTCAAATTTCCTCAGTTTTCATCTAATTCACCTGTCAAGTCCAAAGTACCTAAAACAACACAAACCAAGCGTAATTTCGCACTAAACAATATTAAACCTTAAAAATAAACACCTAAAACAACTCTAAAAACACTTAAACTAGGCTTAACATGGTGGTGCCATGGTTATAGAGAAAGAGAGAGAGAGAGAGTTTGAGAGAGAAGTTGAAGGAGAGGGAGAGAAATGACAATCTTGTTAAATTATTCAAAAAATTCATACTTTTGTCATATTTTTTGAAGTTGGTATACTTAAAAAATAGGAAATCTCGTAATGCATAAAACATCAAGTTTTTTTTATCTCATTAAATATTAAAAAAATTAAATATATTTTCAAACGAAAAAAATTCCCTCTTTTAATTTTATTATTTATTATTTATAAGTCATTTTTACAAAAAAAGATGAATGACAATCATATATATATATATATATTATATTATGAATAATATACTATAATGAAGAAGCAATTATGTAGAATATTTTCTTAGCAAAAAATATAATATGTACGAGTGATATACAAATTTATATATAAACATTATATTTAATAATAATATGTTTATTTTTTGTCACTTATGGACATGAGGTCCCGTAGTCATTCAACATGTTGGGTTATAATATTCAATTATAAACTTTGTGTCTCAAAACTATTTCTATACCTTTTTTTTGTGGCACTATTTCTATTCCTATTAAATTAATCATATTAGAAGTATTTACAGTAGATGTGCTTAAAAATGTGATTGTATTATTTAACACTGTATAAGAAAAATAGTGTCAATAGATAATTAATTAAAAAAGTGAGAAAAATAACATGAAAATAAAACAATTTTTTTTTATATATATATATTTTTTCTCAGCAATGATATATATATTCATATTGTGATACATGTTTCAGATAATTCTTTTATAGAGGCTTCACTTTAAGCCCTATCAGTGAGGTTCTCGGTGTTTCTCGACCCATGAACAGTTTTTAGCGTAATTTTTTTCTATGACCGTGTATATTGTAGTTGTTTAGAACATCCCGCAAATTTTCAAAAAATTTCGAATAGTTTACAGTACCGAAAACTAAGTTTAAATATGTTGATTTCTACGCACATAAAAAAAATTAGTCACGTGTGCAACAACATGTTTGAACCTAGTTTTTGATAATGTAAACTATTCGAAATTTTCTAAAAATTTGCAGGATACTCTAAACAGCTACAATATACATGGTCATAAAAAAAAATTGCGTCAAAAATTAATCACAAGTCGAGAACACTGAGAATCCTACCAATAAGGTTTAAAGTGAAGCACATATAGAAGAATTCAATTCATGTTTCTAGTTATGAAAAGTAGTGATTGAACTTGTCAAGTTGTTGCTTTTTGGTGTGACCCATAAGTTTGGGAAAATCTCTCCATCACGAGAAAGAAAAATTAATGATAAAAATTATGGAGGAACCACCATGTACAAGAAATGTTCCAAATATTAAAAATAAAAAAGGACAAATTATCCTATTGTCTCCTAATATGAGTCTATATTGATGTAATTTACTACCTAATACATCTATTTTTTTATTTTTGAATATAGTCTTATTTGATTTCAAAATTTAATAGTAATAATAAAAAAATACGATTATGTATTTTCGGGACAAAATAATACATGTCCACAAAAAAAAAATTATATATATATAAAACACGTGGAACGTACGTTGTTTAGTTTTATTTATAAAATTTATTAAATATTTTTATTAAATTTTATCATTTTCATATAAATTTTAAATAAATAAACAATATTATATATAAAAGAATCACATAACATATTAAATGAATAATTAAACCAAAAAATTATTTATGATTTTTAAAAATATATATATAATATGATAACATTTTAAAATATAAATGATAATTTTTTAATAAAAATTAAGATTATGTATTATATATTATTATTAGGGGTACTTTTAATTATTACTACTCATGGATGATTACCTTAATATTAATCATTGGATTAATATAAATGATCCATATTATGATTGTTAATTAATATTTCTAAAACTAAATTTTAACTTTTTCAAACTTTTGGAAAGACTACCAATTGAGATGGTGGTCACATATTTATTAATTAAAGAATTAAAAAAAATCTTATTTAATATTCATTCTCTATTCCTTCCTCATTCTTGATTCATCATTTTATCAATTCTATGAGAAAAAAATTATTTTGGAATTAATAGGAATAATTAATGTGACAATTATCTTTCTAACTAATGTTTATTGTCTAATTAATCTAAAAAATTTGAAATTATTGATTTTATATATTTTATTTATTTATTTTCATCATCATTATAATCATTCCTCATAAAAAACTTGTTTAGTGATTTTGGTAACCATTCACGTGTAATAACTATTGAGAGGTCTTCTATTATTATTATTATAATGATATTTTATAATATTTAAATTTATATTAATATAAGTATTAAATATCTAGTCTTATATTAAATATTATTATAATAATATTTTATAACATTTAAATTTATATTAATATAATTATTAAATATCTAATCTTGTATTATTTATTATAATAATGATATTTTATCATTTGAATTTGAATTTATATTATAATATTTCATTTTGAATTTATATTAATATTATTAATAAATATGTATTTTTAATTAGTTTTAAATGTATATTTTATTAGATATTTAAAATATTCTGTTGAAGTTAACCTAACAAACCGTTAAAACCAATAATTTCTGTTATCTACACATTTTTCATATAGAAGAGATATATACTCACTTAATAATGTCACAATTCATTATTTAAAATTAAAGAGAGTACATTAACTTGATTGTCAATCCATATTAGAGAGATTAGTTTAAATTAGAAATATATTTAAACTTAAACGGATGGCATTTAATCAATTAATAAATAATTTTATCAATAATAAAATATTAATATATCTGAATATATAAATAAGATTTTTGGTAGATAATATGAGATTCTCATAATAACCTATATTTATATATTCATAGCCTAGTTTTATAAACAAAAATGAGAAAGATTGATACCACTGAAAAAGAACTCTGGTATTATAAAAAAAAACTCTAGATTTGATGCGTTATAATTTTTTAAAATTTGATTATTCAAAGTGTTGTAGTGTTGTTAGCATTTATCTAGTTAGACTTGAATTTATTTTAAAAGATATTTTGCATTGTATTAATTTTAAATTTGATATAAAATTTATTTGCCTCGTATTAATATCACAATTCATTATTCAACAAGTAAACTTGACTTGCTTTCGTTTAAATTAAAAATTTAAACATATATTAATAATATTTTATTAAGAAAATAGATAATCTCATTTATTATTTTTTATTTTGAAAGTTAGTTAACTACTGCTACTTAACTACTCAGTCAATTTTTCAATCAATTTATCAAATTAAATTCAGATTTGAAAAGTAATCAAGTGCAAGAATAATGAAAATGACACAATCATTTTTACATGGTTCAGCCATGAAATCTCACAACCTACTCCATGGGACCTAGTCCGGAGATGAAGCAAATTCACTAAAATAGTCAGAGTTATTACAAATACAAACAACAAAACACAAATTAAAACTCCCTTCTAATTTGTTTTACAATCAACAAACAACTCCCTATTTTGTGAAAGTCTTCAAACAACCAGTCTCCCACTGGTTTTGAACGTGGTTGGACTCCCTCCAGCTACTGCTCAAGCTCCCCTTGAGACTTATCTTGAAATCCCTTCAAGGTTTACACCAAAAAACTTGAGATAAATGGTGAGGAATCACCAAAACGTCATGGGCAACGAACAATAAAGCATCAAGAGCTTCATACCTTTTACAGAGAGTGTTTCTTGGAGAAGACACTTTTTAGCTGCTAAAAAAGGTGAGGGAAACACGAAAAGAACGAATATATATACTAGGACTAAAGATAGAAAACCAGCTAAGCAAGTCATGTGCTGAAAATATAAATCACGTGCTACTGGGCTTTCAGTGTTATAACATGAAAACAATGTCTAAATATGAAAAACAATGCATGACAAAAATAACACTTACAAACTCCCCCTTTGGCATGCATATGAACAGTGAACTAATTTATACTTTTAGCACATAAAGCTGACAAGAACTAACAGCATACAGATTTGATAACAACAACAACTAAATTAGATAAATTGTCATATTAGGATACCAATAACAAAACCACCTGCTCAAAATACAATTAGATACCAACAGAGAAAAATAGTTCAAACTCAGCTAAAAAGACGACATACAATGTTAGATAACTAAATAGAATCTAAAGATACTCTCCCTCAATGTTTAGAGGGCATGCCAAAGCTGAACCACAACTACTGGGAGGAAGAAAGTTGCTTCTTCTTCTTGCGACGCTTAAGGGTGCCCGACAGCACAACAAACTCCCCCTGAGGGGTAGCGATAGGAGGCACGGACTGGGTGTCAGCAGGCTGGGAACTAGTGGCAGTGGGATTAGAGACTTGCTCCCCTTGAGATGGTGGTGCTTCCTTCAACGAGTCATCAACAGCGGAGGACGGGACTGAGAGTGGAGGCAGACCAAGGTGACTAAGAACAGCAGACTGAAATGCTTGATTCTGAGCTTGGGCCAATCTGAACTTAGATTTGAAGGACCGAAACTCAGTGCTGAGAGAATGAATCCAGTCAAACAAGCGATACTTCCATGAGGATTGTTTGACACCCAAGGAAGAGGCATCCATAGGATCCTTAACTGAGGGACCTTTCTTCTTAGCTTTGGACCGAGTGGAGGCCAGGTTTATGGCCTTGAGAGAGATGCGGGTGTCCAAGCTTTTGGAAGGGACAACAGAGAAATAGTGAGCAACGCGTTGAATCAGAAAAGGCAGGGGCAAAATCCGAGAGACCCTAGGCCACATGGCAGCTTCCAATATAACCTTAAACAGACAGTGAGGTAAACTAATAGACTGGCGAGTACCCACAACAAAGAGAAAGCGAGTCAGATCAGCCCCAACCGTGGACTTGTGAGCAGTGGGCTGCTAATTGAATATAGCAACCACGTGCAAAATGTGGTAGAGAGGGGTGAGTTCAGCAGCAAGAACCGCATTGGAAGTGGGCCAAGTCGAAGAAGGGTTGCCAGTGAGAGTGCGAGCAACCTCATCCATGTCCGAATTAAACTCAGCAAGGAATTTAGGCTCATCAAGCAGAGGCAGGTGTAAACATTCTGCAATAACTGATGGAGTAAATGGAATCCAAATTCCACGCAAAAAGACTTTCCCATAATTTGCACGAACCAGATCAATAACATCAACAGAAAGGTTAGAATAAAATTCATGGACCAACGATGAGCAGGGCACACGCAGAGCAGACACATACTCTTTCCACCCATGAAACGCAATGAGGTCATACAAGCCCAAAGAACTAAACTCTGAGTAATCCAACAAGCGCTCAGGCAGTAATTTGAGCAAAGAAATAGTCTCAGTGAATCGAGTTTTACAGGTTGCGTTCAGAAAGATGTTACCTCTAGAGGATGATGTAACAAACTAGATTTTTCACTATAATTGTAGAAATAGAGAGTTGAAAAAAAAATGTAATAAATCGTAAAAAAAAATATTGCCTCTTTATTGATAATTTAAAATAAATATAACTGGGGTTTAAAACAATAATAGTCTTTACACTGAAATAAAAATAAAAAATAAAAACTAGGCAACATTTACTAAATTTCATAATTTCCCAAGAATAATAACACGCGGCTATACGACCCCTACATATTCACACCAGTCTTGCTATTGGGACTCTGCTTGCCACCGGTCATCTAAGGTTACCTTAATCTGCAAAAATAAAAGAGAGAAATGAGCTTCTAAGCCCAGTAAGGAAAATACACGACAGATCATACAAAAATCAATTATAATCCCATAACAAACAAATTCACATGAAATTCTAGAATCATAACAGAATTAAAGTTACAATCTATCCTATAGCACAGTCATACCAAAGATCACACATAGATTCTGATCATAAATTATATCTTGCAATCATAACATTAGTCATAAACACCTAAATAACAAATCAAGACATCCAAAGAAACAAATAAGAGCTATAATGGTTGGACATCTCCACAGTCCATTATACCACAATGCCTCCATGGCCTAAAACAGAGCGCTAGTGCTCCACCCTCACCATTTCTATATACCTGAAATGTTAGCCATATAAAATAGTAGATCTAACATCTACACTACCTAATTTTCCTTACCTCTGAAATTCGAGAATATGAATAACTGGCGTGAGAGATCGCAAAGCTAGGACCCTAAATTAAACACACATAATCCTTATTATAATCCAATAACCAAAAGAATCTAAATCTAATCCATAATACAATAGGAATATATAAAATATACCTTGTATTGGTGCGATAGTATACACCAACCTTCCTTAGCTATTTGTCACTTGAAACCTTATTACTTGTCTCTTCTTTGTTTCAGATTACTTTTATTTTTTTCACTCTTTCTCTATGCGACTTATATATATATACTATCACACTTATTCAAATTTAAACTCATAACCATACATACTTTAAATTCCCTCAAATATCTCAACTTATTCTACCTAACTAATACCCATCCGAAATTCTCAAATTTTAGTTCCTGTTACTTAGAAAGAAAAAAAAACTTGTTATATTACCTACTTAGATAATATCTATTTGAATAACTATTTGACACATAATATACATATTCTAGGCTAGCTGAAACTTTTGACTTAAAACAACAAATATCTACTAATTTAATTATTTAATTTATCCTTTCATCATTAGCATCCATTTTTAATATATACATATATCTTACGGATATTACTTACTTCATGACTAATAATTTAAACTCAAACTAACCAAAACATTTAGAATCTTCTACTATAATCAAAGAAGTTAGCCGAAATTTACTATTCAAAATTCTTAATGAATATTTTAAAACATTCTAATTATTTACTAAGTCTTAAACTAAAATTTAAATCCTAGATTAATCTAGACTCA
The DNA here is from genome assembly GCF_963169125.1 of Humulus lupulus. Taxonomy (NCBI): domain Eukaryota; kingdom Viridiplantae; phylum Streptophyta; class Magnoliopsida; order Rosales; family Cannabaceae; genus Humulus; species Humulus lupulus. The sequence goes on along the minus strand of NC_084797.1, from coordinate 231,008,175 downwards.
ACTTCTTAACTCAACCATAGTACATCCCTTAACTATGGTAAATTCTAAGCTTAATTTCTTTATAAACTTAATTTATAGAATAAATTAAATTTCTATGCTATTTTATGCGATCATCTCACTTTTTTTTTTTAACATTACTTAAAATAATACCACAACTATAAGTATTATTTTACTTTACCACAATCTATGAATATATCATAACTAAACAGTAACCAAATAATTAATTAAATACGCTACTTGGGCATTACAGATGAGGAGGCAGATGCCTTGCCTTTGGAGAACCGAGATGAAGACGGGGCCTTTGGTGCAGGTGGGGGCATGACCTTGGGCTTCTTAGCAGGACACACTGGAGGTGGAGAGTCCGTGGTGGACTCGGGCACAACAACAGGAGAAGGCTTATGTTTGCGAGCCAATGTCGTGACCCGACTAAGAGGCTTGGGTGGAGCAGAGGGAAGGGCAGGGATTTGGTTGCGAGTGCGAGTGTGAGAGGCTATGCCAGTGGGTTGAGGTGGTGGCGCAGGGGAGGGGGCACGGGTTGGTGGAGAGGGATCATGGAGTGGTGGGGAGGGTGGATGGGGTGGAGGGGTGGGTTCACGAGGAGGTGGGGAGGGTGGATGGGATGGAGGGGAGGGATCACGTGGTGGAGAAGGGACAACTGAAGGAGGGGAGGAAGAGGGTTTGGTGGGGGCGGAGAGCACGAGGTCGGGGAGGGAGGGTACGAGATTTAGGGGCGGAGGAAGTTGGGTTTCAGGGAGGATGGGGTCTGGGTTAGTGAGGGCAAGGTGGTTGGGAAAGGGAGGGAGGGACGGAGGAGTCAGAGGTTTCAGGGGACGGGGTGGGGAGGCGATTACGACGGTGAAGGGCATAGAGGCGGTTGGCACTGGGAATCGACATCGGAGAAGAAGAAAGGGAAAGGTACGGGATTGGGGAGAGGGAAAAAAAACTGATACCCAAAAAAAAAATTGAATTGCTTTTGTGTCTTTTTTATGTAAATTTTTGTTTTTTAAAAAAAAACAACAGAAAAGGGGCAGAAACGACAAAACCAAAGTCTCACAAGATACATATATATATATTTATATTATCTATATATATATATAAAAAATTTAAAAAGAAAGACCAACTGCTTGGGCATAAGAGAACACACAGAATTTGAAATATTTAAGTGTGAACAAATAACATGAAACTAAACACAATATAGACAAAGGTAAACATCAACTTAAAAGACACAAAGCAAAATGAAAGACTTTCTACACATTGCTGAAACAGACATATAGCATATTGTAATATAGACCTGACAGATGCACAAATGAGTCTTTATAAGACACAATATCAATCTCATCAAGACAGATGCAGAGAAAGTCAATCTCCATTTGTGTGTGAAGTATCCTCATGAGCTGCCTACTATAGTAGTACCAGACAAACTTTCCCTCAAAATTATTATTAATTTTTGTATATTTCTTTTTTTGTTTTTTTATTTTTTTATTTTATTTTATTAATTTTTTTTTTGTAGAAATCCTCTCAACAATTACTAATTAGAGAGCCAAGCACATAGGTAGCCCTCTCCACGGGCACACAGTCCTAAGTGAAGGAGCAAACTACACAGAGTAAAGTGACCCAATGGAAGTTTTCACACTAAAACATAAGGCAACTCTAATAGGAGAGACAATTCAATGCAATAACCAAGACTGAGAAGACAAGCATCAAGTAAAACTACTACTGAGCATAAGCAAGCCTACATCACTTCAAGACATATGACTGTGAAAAGCAAGTTGAAGAAAGACTCACACATGCAGATAGTCAAGTCAGAAGATAAAATCTCAACCTATATTGCTTATTTTCAAATGCCACATGTGATCACTCAAACATACAAACTTCTATTGACTTTCTCAAGTGAACAAAAGTTTGGGAACTCAAAGTCTTTGTAAACAAATCAGCAAGTTGACTTTCAGATGCAACATGAGATAAGACAATAAGTTTAGACTAAACTAACTCACAAAGAAAATGGTGGCAGATATCAATGTGCTTGGTACGAGAATGTTAGACAGGATTTTTGGAGAGATTGATGGGACTGGTATTGTTGCAATAGATGTTCAGGGTGTCAAGATAGAGGCCATAATCGCGCAACATTTGTTTCATCCAAAGAAGTTGAGTGCAACAACTTCCTGCCACAATGTACTCTGCTTCAGCAGTGGAAAGCGAGATGGAGTTTTGCTTTTTGCAATGCCAAGAGACCATGTTGTTCCCCACATAAAAATAGCCACTTGAAGTGCTCTTCCGATCATCAAGGTTACCTGCCCAATCTGAGTCACTAAATCCAACCAAAGAAAGATTAGTATCACATGAGTACCAAAGACCAAAGTCAGTGGTACCAGCCAGGTATTTTAGAATTCTTTTTACAACAGTAAGATGCAGTTCAGTGGGGGCAGATTGATATCTAGCACAAGCCCCAACATTGAAACAAATATCAGGATGACTAGCAGTGATGTAAAGTAAACTACCTATTATACTTCTATACAGTGTTGCATCAACCTTTTTACCTATTTCATCTCTGATCAATTTAGCAGTGGTGCTCATAAGAATGCGAGCATGTTTTGCATTTTCTAAACCAAATTTTTTGAGCATATTTTTGGCATGTTTTGATTAAGACAAGAAAATGCCATTATTTAGTTGTTTGATTTGTAATTCAAGAAAATAACTTAGTTCACCAACCATGCTCATTTCAAATTCCTTTGTCATTAGTTGAACAAAGGAGTGAGTGTGTGCCTCACAAGTGGATCCAAAAACTATGTCATCTACATAGATTTGGGCACAAACAATACCAGGATTCAGAGGTTTAATAAACAAAGTTTGATCAACATTACCTCTAGTATACCCATTATCAAGCAAATAAGATGTAAGACGATCATACCATGCCCGAGGGGCTTGCTTAAGCCCATACAATGCCTTGTTCAGTTTGTAGACATGATCTCCATGATCAGGATCCTCAAATCCATGAGGTTGTGACAAATAAGCCTCTTCCACAAGGATGCCATTCAAGAAAGCACTCTTGACATCCATTTGATACAACTTGAACTTCATGTAACACGCCACAACCAACAAGAGTCTTACGAATTCTAATCTAGCCACCGGAGTAAATGTTTCCTCAAAGTCTACTCCCTCAATCTGAGTATACCCTTGAGCAACTAATCTGGCCTTGTTGCGCACCACATTTCACTCTTCATCAGTCTTATTTCTGAATATCCACTTAGTGCCAATGATGTTAGCACCCAAAGGACGAGGAACAAGAGTCCATACTTCATTTCTCTCAAATTGTTGAAGTTCATCTTGCATGGAAGAAATCCAGTTCTCATTTTTAAGGTCGTCCTTGATTGATTTAGGCTCCACTGAAAAAAGATAACAAGCATTAGCAATTTCATTTGCAAGTTTCTTTCTAGTCACCATCACCTCATTTAGATTGCCTACAATGGAGGATAGATGATGAACTTTGGGTATCCATGTGGGTGGTCCTTTTTTCTGATGAATTCCCAAGTCAGAGGAAACGACATTTTCTGGAATGGAAGACACGTCGGAAGCCTCAAAAGTTTCAGTGGTAGCATCAATCTCCTCAATTTTAGATCCACTTGGTTCATCAGCAGTTCGTGATGCAACAGGAAGAATTGAACAAGGGTGTGGATTTCTTCTTCTTCTGAGTAACTAGAAAAGTCTTCTAAATCACTAAACATAACATTGATGGATTCCATGACAACCTGAGTTCTCATGTTGTATATTTTGTAGGCACGACTGTTTGTAGAGTACCCCAAAAACACTCCTTCATCACTCTTGGCATCAAACTTGCCAAGCTTCTCTCTATCATTAAGAATGAAGCACTTACAACCAAACACATAAAGATAAGCCAAGTTTGGTGTTCTGCCTTTCCACAACTCATAAGAGGCTTGTTTAGTACCAGGACAAGGATGCACTCTATTGCTAATGTAGCAAGTTGTATTCACCGCTTCAGCCCAAATCTCTTGGATAATTTCTTGGCATTTAACATAACCCGAGCCATCTCTTGAAGAGTTCAATTTTTCCTTTTCACAACCCCATTCTGCTAAGGAGTTTTCAGCGCTGAGAACTCATGAGCTATCCCTTCTTGGTTGCAAAAATCAGCAAAGATGTTGTTCTCAAATTCCTTGCCATGGTCACTTCTAAGACGAATCACTTTCTTAACCTTTTCAGCTTGCAAAGAGAGGCACAGTCCCTTGAAATTTTCAAAAGAGTCAGATTTTTCTCTAAGAAATCTAACCCAAGAGAATCTAGTGTAATCATCCACGCACACCATAACATATCTTTTGCCACTCAGACTTTCTGTTTGCATAGGACCCATCAAATCAACATGAAGCAGCTCTAAAGCTTGGGAAGTAACCAGAAATTTCAAGGGAGGATGACTACTTTTGACTTGTTTACCGAGTTGACAAGGACCACACACTTTGTCTCTTGATGGAGCCAAGTTAGGAACACCTCTAACCGCTTTTAATTTCAGAAGTTTGTTGAGATCTCTATAATTCAGATGACCTAACTTGTAGTGCCACAATTCAGTTTCATCCGTCTTTGCCGCATTGCACACTAAGTTAGTGCTCAAGAGATAACAATTGTCATTAGATCTAATCCCTGTTAAGACATGGATTCCAGATGTTGAAACAACAGTGCAGTCAGTCATGGAGAAAAGAACCGTGCACCCTTCGTCACAAATTTGACAAACACTTATCAAGTTAGCCTTCAAACCTTCAACATAGAGTACATTTTCCAGAGAAGGTAAACCATGTAAATGCAACTTCCCTCTTCCCATGATCCGACCTTTGCTCCCATCACCAAAGGTGACATATCCCTCAACATAAGACAAAAGATTAGTGAGAAGATGCTTGTTTCCGGTCATGTGGTGAGAACACCCACTGTCAAAGTACCACTGGTCACTGTTACAAGCCAGTAGAGAAGTATGAACCACAAGAGCCTTAGTATGAGCATTCTTCGATCTCCACTGTTTTCTTCCAACAAGAGAGACTTGAGGCTTTAGAGATGTTTATAAGACTAGACAAGTAGAAATTCAACTTGTAACATCTTGGACGAATATGACCCTTTTTTCCACAGAAATGGCATATAGGAATAAATTTTGATGTGGTTGGAGAATTTTTAGGAGTAGCAAGAAGTGAAGGGCGAATGGGAGGCACTTTTTGAGATGAACTTGGAAGATCTTTCTTTTTGATAGCCAATGGTTGATTGAAACCAACTCCATGTTTCTCTCTAGCAAACTGACCGATTCCCATCATGTTGTCAAATAAATCTTGACCAACAGTGTATGTCTTAATGGTTTTATTTGCATAGCCCAGTGTAACGACCCAAAATTACTAATAAGGCTTAAGGGCCTTGATTAGTGTGCCAGGATGGTATAATTGGTATTTATATGATTAAATGAATAAATGCATTATGTGGCATGCATGATTATATGAATATATGGATACATGAGATGCATGTTTATGAGTATTAATATGCATGTGGGCCCTGTTTAGTTTATAAGGGCATAATCGTAACTTTGGCCCGTTGAGGGCATAAAATATAATTATGTGCAATAAATTGTTGAGAGCACATTATTATGTGGATATATCTGCAGCATGTGGCTCGAGACGGTCCTAGTGAGCAGATTGGCGAAATAGTCACGACGGGGATTTATACTTGGCTTGGGGGAGAGTAGGGGTATTTTCGGGAATTGGGAAAATATATCGAGGATTATTTGACATTGGGTAAATAATTGGTAATTAATTGGATGACGAGATTAATTGATAGTTAATAGGAACATTTGAGCAATTAGTGGGAATTCGGAATGAAATGACACTTTTACCCTTAGTGGCTCTTAAGGAAATAAATTAGGCTTAGGGGCATTTTGTTCATTTGACCTTAGGATATACATGAACCAAATAGATGGTTGTAGAAGGGTAGAAGCTAAAGTAAAAATCGAGGTTCTTTTCTCCATCATTCAGTTTGCTCTTTTCTCTCTTTAGGTGATTGAAGTCTTGAGCTGAAGAAGGAAGTGGAAACTTGGAGAGGTCAAGGTTAAGGCTGGTTCTTGGCTGGGAGTTTGAGCTGGGAAAAAAAATAGAGGAGACTTCAGGGAACTAAGCTGAAGTGGTGCAAGGATTTGGCTGGGAAATTGGGCTACAATTTGGGGTAAGTTCTTCTCCCTGTTCTTGTTAGAGGATTCTGATTATTAGGTAGAGTTTTGCTGCTGAATTGGATATTAACTTGGGTATTATAGTGTCATTTCTGTGATTGAATTGAATGGTGATTCCTACTGATTTGGGGTATTGACTTTGGTTTAATTGTTTAGAAGGTTGATGATTACAGTATGTGGCTAATTCTTAATTCATAGCAAGTTTGGAGTTGAATTAAGGAAGTTTGTTGGGTGAAATTCTGAGAAGTTTTCTGGTTTTTAGTTAGGGTTCTTGAGCTTCAAAGCTCAGTTTTGATTTCTGTGTTTTGGTGAGATTGTTAGCAAAGTTTTGATGTTATTAGGTTGTATTGGGGGAGCTATAGTATTTTATGGGCTCAATTTTGAGTTTGGATGATGATTGGAGTGAGTTTTTGGAGTTTTGGCTCGGGGAGGTTCGAAGAAAGAAAACCCAGAAATTAGCATTTCTGGTACTAGCGTTGTAGCACTAGGTTGGGAACACTAGCCTATGTTTTCTGGGGGGTTTATGGGTTTCTATCAATAGTGTTGTAGCGCCCACCTTGTAGCACTGTAGCGCTCCTCAGCCTCTTGAAATTGGTTTTTGGGTTTTTTCTTAGGGTTTTGGCTTGGGGGCTTGGGGGACGGGTTCAACACCTCATTTGGTGGAACTTGGGGTCCCGAGAGCGTGAGTTTGGTCCCAGGATTGTCCTTTAGAATTCAAACTCATTGAAGTATCATTTATGGATTGTGACTAGGTGTACGCCAAGGCTTGGAGCGGGATCGTGCTCGAGGACTGTTTGTAGTAACTAAAGCACTCGGAAGTAAAGGTAAGAAGACTGCACCCGGTTATATGGTTATTGTAATGCCCTGGTTACCCCAAGACCGTTACGGTGAACATTGAACCGTGAATTTAACTCGCTAATCGAGCTCTTTGGTTAAAAATGTGCTTCTAGGTGTTATTAATAGGTTAAGGTGGAAAACCAATCAAAAGGAAATGATATGTTTTATTTAAAACATAAAACTGTTCATGGGCCCATAAAAAAAACGTTTGCAAGTTATTTACAATGCAAAATGGTAATTTACAACCCGCCAATCTACGCGGCAAAAATAGGGTAAACCCCCTAGTTCCCCTGAGAACTCCTTGGCCGTGGTGGTCAAGCAGCCGCATATGTACACATCACCACCTAAGCTCTCTACTCAAGGCTGGGTGAGCTTTTCTTTCCCTTTACCTGCACCACATAGCACCCATGGGCTAAAGCTCAGCAATAAAACTCAATACTGCAAGAGTATAGTATCAAACGATGATCATAATAACCATCCAAGACTTTTAGTCCAAAACAGAGGAGTGACAGTTGTTAAGTCACTAAGGTGGGTTCCGTTCCCTTTTCAGATAAGTGATCCTTTCACTAGCTTAAACAAGATAGGTATCTGATGAAATAGTCACCAACATAACCCTATCGAGTGACCATAGAGTCACAACAATGGGATTCTGTTCCCTTAGCCATGTGACAAACAGTCACCTAGGCCTTTGGCCCTGGCTCTGAGTAACTAGTCATAGACTAGTCAAGCGCTTTAGTTTTCTTCGACCTTAGAGCCGGTCCAATATTAATACCCCATATGAGTCATTCAATGCTGATGTTGATTAGATCTAATCTTTTATCGGCTCTACGTTCATGACGCTTATGCCATTCCTGACTCTTAGGTCAGTAACACGCGGCCAGTGCCGATTCTGAATAGTCAGTGCCATGCACAAGTAAGCAAGATTTTCCAAGCATTTAATATGCAATCAATGTCCACATTTAACAACCAAAATGCCTCGATAATAACCACGCATGCCACATATAGGGTGCAGTTTTCTTACCTCGGGTTCGAGCGAGAAATAATAAAAGAACGACCCTTGAGAACGATCTGACTTTTAGCTCCTTAGTGGTTACCTGGTCATAACCAATCATGAGATTCCATCAATAAAATGATTAACAAAGGTCCCCGAACCAAGACCTAGCCTCCGGGACATCGAATCCTACTAAACCGGGTAGTAGGAACAATCTCGAGGCCTAAGGTGTGAGTTCCCACGATCAAAACACTATTTTGGCCACACTTGCCCTTAAGCGCTGCGGCCCTCCTCCCCAAGCGCCGCGGCCCTTAGGCCTTCCAGCACCACCCTTCCTCTTCAATGAACTTGGGTCGCGACGCTCTACATTAGAGCCGCAGCCCCACCTGAAACTCAACCAAAACCTCTGTTTTCTTTCCTTCGAACTTATTCTAAAACCTCATTAAAACTCCCCCAACATCACCAAGCAAAGCCACCAATTGTTACTATAACTTACCCACCATAAAAGCATCAAAACCCAAGCAATCTTACTCAAAAACTTCCATTAATTCCCAACTAACCACATCAAAATCTCTTGACTAAAAACCATAAGAAAAACAGAGTATAGCTTAAATTCATGGATGAATGCTTACCTCAAGCTGGGTTTGTGTCCTCTTCAATGAATGAACTAAGTTTATAAACTCCAATCCTTGATTTCCTAGCTTGTTTCGTCAAATTGAGGTCAAGAATTCCAAAGGAAAATGAAGGAGCAAGGATGTACGGGAGAAGGGGAGAACTTGCTCTCTTTTGGTAAGCTTCTACAATCTACAAAGCTGATATATATATATATCTTAGGGGTGAAATGACTATTTTGCCCCTAGGTCATTTAAAGGTTTCTAAAGACTCCCAAGGGTAAAACCGTCCTTTCCCGCTTAATCATACTTAACGTTCTCCAATTCCTGATATCCTCAAATACCAATAATTCACAACTCGTTACCCTTTAATTCCCGGTAACGCTCTAATCACCAAAACACCCCGAGACTTACCCCGAGCCCAGAGCTTAAGCCTGTTATGACCAAACCGATAGTTTATATTCAAAGATCATCTCATGCCGAATAGCTCGAACAAATCCACATTATAATGTGGCCTCAACAATTAGTCATAAGCATGCACCAAAATATACAAATATGCCCTCAACGGGCCAAATTACCAAAATGCCCTTACAATCAAATGTGGACCCACATGCATGCATTTAACATCATATTATAATATAATTCACATAGACATGCATATAATCATTTAATGGCACAATAAAACAATTATGGCCCTCCCGGCCTACTAATCCAGCCATTAAACCACATTAGGGATTTTGAGGCGTTACAGTTATGCTAGGACTAAGAGTTCCCTATACTTGCATGCAATGTCATATGATGGTATTATGCCATGTGGACATAAGATAAATGGCCTAAGAGTGCCAGAATTAATATTGGTGCACAAGGACGCGGCTCAGCCACTGGTAGTTGAGGTTAATTAAATAATCATTGAGCTTGGCCTAAGCGAGCTAGAGTCAGTGGGTTGAACACTGGGCTCGACCTAAGTGAGCCAAGATAGTGGGTTAAACAAAGGGTGCGACCTACGAGCGTCAACCCTAACTATTGTATGATATGTCTATTGTTGTTAATTTGATGAATATGATATGCTGAATACATGGATAATAGATTATTGATTTGTCAATTGTTATCACTAGTTATGTGAATGCTATGGCCTCTTGAATATCTGGTTATGCTTTATGAAGTATTCTGTTATAGACACTGATCATGTTATGATGTTATGGTTTTGTTTTTGGGCCTTGGCTCACAGGTGCTACGTGGTGCAGGTAAAGGCAAGGGTAAGACGGTTCAATTATGGGTTGGAGAGCTCTGGGGGCGTGTAATGACCCAACTACTCTAGACTTTTGGACCATTAACGAAAACTAAACATACTAATTCTTAATAAAACTTACAAGTGAAAATACCATAACTTTATTAAGAAACTTGTAAAAATAAGAGTTAAACTTACATAAAATTTAGGTTAGGATATGGGATCTCATTGTATTAAAAACAAAACATATCTTAATTGAAATGAAAAGAGATTACATAAATAGTGCGGAAAAATACATGTAAAAACCATAAAACAAAACTACATCCTCGAATCGAAACGCTCGGCTCTTGAATCCATTCCGCCTCAATACACATTCTCCAAGCTTCCAAGAACCTTTCCCGCCACTAAGACTATTTTCCTGCACATATAAACAAAAAGGAATGAGCCTAATGCCCAGCAAGGAAAATCTAACACATAGTTCATATACATAAATTTCATAAAAAAAAAAAACATAAAACATAACATAACACTTATATCACATACATACTATAATGGCCATTATTACTTGGGGTCCCATAGACTAAACAAGTCATATGCCCATTAGATTAGTGGGGTCCTACTAGCTAAGCAGGTCATATGCCCATAATCCATTTGGGGCTTGTTAGTCATATGGGTCATATGCCCAAGCCTACAAACATACATAACATAAAATAACATATTTCATAACATAAAAACATAAGATAACATATAAAAAGCATATAACATATAAATTCTATCCTATTTTCCTTACCAAAATTACCGGAATAAGAGGACAAAGTTGGGACTTTGGAACACTCCTAAGAACCATTTGAAAAAGAGTGAGTATAGTGAAGAAGAGAAATGAAAGGAATGGAAGGACTAAACCATTGAGAAAATACTTACCAAAAACTTATGTGCAAGTTCTTAGATTTCCTAACCAAAATAAGAATAAGGTTAGAAGGCTGGTTAAAGATTATGAGAACTTAAAGAAAATAATACCAATGAACTAGAGTGTGGAAATACCTTGAAGACTTGTAAGACCAATCTAAACCTTGAACCGAAATACTATGAAACCTTACTTCCCTAAGTGTTTGATAAGCTTATGATTCCCAACCCAAGTGTTTACACTCTCACACTCACCTAGCAACTTGCAGCCTCTGAACTTAGAGCAAAAGATGAATAATGGCTGGGTACTAGGTCCTATTTATAGAGTTTAGGAATGAAAGGATCTTAATTTAACTTGAATAAAAATAATGGCTTATTAAGTGAAAATAATTTGAATTATCGTTCAGCAGAGGCTGAAGACTTGTTCAGAAAGGTGCTGGACTTATCAAGAGGTTGAAGGGTTGAATGGGAAACGATTTTGAAAACATTCAAAATATGCTGAAGGAGGCGATATATCGCCTGGACCATTATGCCCGAGGCAAACATGCATCGTTTCGTGTTTTCTGTATCTATGTGCTGCGATATATCGCCCCCTATAGCTGCGATATATCGGCATACACTGATTATTTAAACACGAAATTACACATTTTTAGCTTAATTTGAATTGAGTAAACAGCCTTGACTAAGCCCTTAAACGTTTTCAAAGCTGCTGACTGACCTTAGAGTATTCAAATTTTACCCTGAATAAATTTAATCCTCAAAATACTTAATCATTAATAACCCATACATAACATGTGCTAAAATCTCATTGGTTCTTATCTAAACCTTATAGTATAATAAATATTATCCTCAATATCAGTCATATTAATCAAACCTTAAGTTAAAATTAATATTCTTAAACTATAGATTAAACTTAGAAAATCTACAAGTACTACTATGAGTGTCCAAATAAATCCCGGTCTGAACCAAAAATCTACAGTCATAAAGATAATACTATTACTACTATAATACAACTATCTAACTAGCTAAGTAAAGTTCTTGGACTCTACAGGGCGAGATATACATTGTCAGCTACTCGACCGCCACGGACGAGGGTTTGTACAAGGACGGAAACCTAAAATGTGTATTTTGCCATTAGAGTGGCCTTGTTTATTTATACCTTTTGGAAATTTTGTAAATGTGTCCTCTAAACCCTGTTTTGGGATCCCATGTACTAAACTTTCATTTTAATAAAAATGATTTGTTTATAACCAAAATCTTTTAATCCTAACCTGTTCAAGACTTTAGATTCACATTTTTATTTAAATGACTTGATTAGCAAGTCTTGCACGATTTTAAACACACAGTGTAACGACCTTGGTTACCCAGGGCGTTACATCCAGCTTCTCCTGCATTTCTTCTAGAGAAACCCTCTTCTCTTCAATGTCCAAAGTGAGAAAATCAACTTTTCCTAACAAGTTTCTCCTTTCTTCTTCGAGTTCTCCCATCTCCAGAATTTTAGCCTTCTTTATCACGCTTACCCACTGATTATACATTTGTTCATAGGCAGTTTTCTGGTCCAAGTCATCCTCATCACTACACACTCCATCTGAGTCAGTGTCTGAACATGGTGTTTTTGATGTCTTAATAGTGAAAGCAACAAAGTTTTCTTCCAAATCTAAACTATCCTCTTCTGCAGCCTTTTGATCCTCTTCACTATCACTCCGGGTTGCTGCCAGAGATCTGCCCTTTTTCTTCAAAGTGTTTGCACACTCAGCCTGTATATGCCCGAAGCTTTCACACTCACGACATTGAATACCCTTTGGATTTTTCTTTTCTCCCATATGAGTAGTCTTTCGAGGAAAATTTGGTGGTTTTCTTAAGTTTTCTCCTTTGAAATCATTGCTGCCTTTTTTCATATTGTTCCTCAGAAACTTAGCATAATTTTTGGTGAGCAGTGCAACCTTCTCCTCGTCTAAATTCTCAAGAGAATCTCCCACAAAAATATTTTCGACAACTTTGTGAGATAAAGCAACTCCACTAGAAACTCTTTTTTCTTTCTTTTCTTTAGACCACCTTTTCATAGTTCTGCAATGATCCAATCAGCTCATCCAAATCAAGGGTATCAACATCATGGCATTCCTCAATGGAAGTAACTTTTGACTTGAACTTCCTAGGGAGAGCTCCGAGCACCTTCCTTACAAGCTTGGAGTCTGAATAAGTTTCACTTAGAGCAAAAGATTCATTAGTAATATCGCATAATTTAGCATGAAATTCAGTGATAGACTCATCATCTCTCATAGTTAAATTTTCAAATTTAGTAGTGAGAGATCTCAATCTAGATTTTTTGACATTTTTTGTTCCTTCATTTTTAGTTTGCAACTTATCCCACGCATCCTTGGCTATTTCACAGTTTGCTATAGCCTTCATTTGACTCACAAAACCTGCAATAAATATAGCATGAAATCCTTTAGAGTTCCAATTAGCCTTTTCAATCTCGGTCGTAGTCCATTCCGACATGGGCTTTTTTTAGTGTCCTCACCATCCTTGATGGTAGGTGGAGTTCAGCCGTCAACCACGGCACTCCAAACACGCTCATCCATAGCTTTGAGAAAAGCTCTCATTCGAGCTTTCCAACATGCATAGTTGGTTCCATCAAGCATGGGGGGTCTAGTAGTAGACCCACCTTCTTTGAAGCAATCCATCAATACAAACACAACAGCAAAAAAAATGTAATGCCCCGAATTTCCTAATAAGGGTTAGGACCTTGATTAAGAGGCCGGGAGGGCCATAATTGATTTATCGTGGTATTAAATGATCATATGCATGTTTGTGTGAATTATATTATTATATGATGGTAAATGCATGCATATGGGACTATTTCTAATTATAAGGGCATTTTGGTACTTTGGCCTATTGAGGGCATATTTGTAAATTGGGTGCATATTGTAATTTGTGAATGAGATTTTATTATTATGGAGATATATTCGAGCTATTCGGCATGAGACGATCATAGATTATGAGTTAGCGGTTTTGTCATAACGGGGTCAATTATTGGGGTAATAGAAATGTTTATTTGATGATAAATTGGGAGTATTTGAGATCAGGATGGAATTCTGGAAGTTTTGACTATAATGTCCCCGGGGGTGTTTTCGGGACCCCGAGCCTTAGGTTTTATTTGAGGTAACTTAAGCTTGAAGTAGCTTGTCAGATAAGAACGTACGTTAGAAAATCTCTTTCTCCCTTCCCGATAGCCTATTTTACTGTTCGAAGCTTTCTTGAAGGAATTTCGAGTTCTAGGAGTCAGAATCAAGCGAGGGTCGAGGCATAGCGATCCTAGGAAAGATTAGAAGCTTCTTAACTGAAGGATTTGACGAAAAACAACCCAATCAAAGGTAATCTAAGTTTGAAGTTTTGAGTTTCTAAAGTTTTTAAGCTTAGAATTGGACTTTGTGAATTGTTGAGTTTTTGGTTAGTTTGAACCTTGGGTTTTGAGGGTTATGGAGCTTTGGGAAGCTTGGGAACTTTGATTTGATGATTGGGGAATGTTTAGGTATGATTTTGGAGGCTTTGGAGTGTTAAAAACACATTTGGGAATGGCCCAGAGTTGGGGGCCGCGACCCTGTTCTTGGGGTGCCGCGGCCCTGCTTTGAAGAAGCAGGTGGGAGTGTTGTACCTGCTGGGTGCCGCGGCCCTTGCTTCAGAAAATTCTGGGGGCCGCAGCCCTTGCCCTATTTTCACCTCGTTTGCTCGTTTTGACCCCGGGAACTTAGCTATAGGCCTTGGGAGTGTTCCTACTACTTGGATTAGTTTGGATTGTTGTCCTGGAGGCTAGATTTTGGTTTGGTAACCTATGTTGATCATTTTATTGATGGTGTCCCATATTTGGTTATGATTAGGTGACCGCTAAAGGCTTAAAGGTTGATCGTTCTCAAGGGTCGTTCTTATATTGGTTCTAGCTCGAATCTGAGGTAAGAAAACTGCACCCTGTGTATATGTGACATGCATGACTATTCTTGATGCATGTTGGTTGATTATTAAATGTGACATGCATGGCTATTATTGGTGCATGTTGGATTGTTAAATATAATGCATATGATGCATGAGAAACATGTGATTAGGACATGCTTTACATATTGAGTATGATATTGTTCAGAGCTTGAGCCTCTGTGTTCGTGCATAGTCCTAATTGTACTAGTACATGTTAAGTAAGCATGTTGAATACCTTGTTTATGGATATTGGATATGTGATATATGTTTGGTGGCATGGCTTACTTGTGTGTGGCACTGACTTATTAGCCAGAATCGGCAATGGTGTTAGATCCATGTGTGAAGCTGTGATTTACTAGTCAAGTTCACAATGGGTTGAACACTGGTCGTGTTTTACTGACCTAAGAGTCAGAAATGGCATAGCGTCATGAACGCCGAGCCAAATGAAGATTAGATCTAATCGATATCAGCAAAGAATGACTCATATGGGGTATTAACGCTGGACCGACCCTAAGGTCGATGAACTTATAAGCGCTTGGCTAGTCTGAGACTAGTTATTCAGAGCCAGGGCATATGGCCCGGTGACTGTTTGTCACATGGCTAGGGAACGTTGTTCCAAGGTTATGACTGTAAGTCATGGGGAAGGTTATGTTGGTGACTATTCACCATGCACCTATCCTGTTCAAACTTATGAAAGGTTCTCTTATCAGTTAAGCCCTAGTGACCCTAACGTCACATGGCTAGAGGGGGCTATACCCACTTTTGTGACCGTTGCGACTGTCACCTATTTTTTTGGACTGAGAGTCCTGGATGATTATTACGATCATTGCTGATATTATACTGTGCTTTATTGTGTTTTCTTGCTGGGCTTTGGCTCATTTGTGCTATGTGGTGCAGGTAAAGGCAAAAGAATGCTGGACCATCCTTGAGTTGGAGAGCTTAGGTGATGAGTTGTACATATACAGCTGCTCGTCCACCACGGCCGAGGTTGAGAAGGAACTAGGGTTAAACCCTTTTTTGCCGCATAGAACGGCCTATTATAACTATTTTCTTGTAGTAGACTCTGAAATTATAATTTTGGGATCCTAACATATATATATATATTATACGTTCTAATGAAACGTTACATCTTATCCAAAGTTTTTAATCCCTAAATCGCTAATCATACTTAGTACACGATTTTGGCCAAATGACTCGATTAGCGAGTTTAGCACTGTTTACAAGGCACATCGTAATGATCCCTGGAGTTTAGGGCATTACAAAAAAACGCCAAGAAAATGTAGAACACAGCAGCAAAAATAACACATTCACACAGCCCCTAAGGAACCAACCACATGATAATTAGAGTAGAAGCAAATAAACTAACTAAAGACAAGCAATGATCAATACACAAGCTCTGGTACCAAATGAAAGTTAGTTAACTACTGCTACTCAACTACTTAGTCAATTTTTCAATCAATTTATCAAATTAAATTCAGATTTGAAAAGTAATCAAGTGCAAGAATAATGAAAATGACACAATTATTTTTACATGGTTCAGTCATAATTTCTCACAACCTACTCCATGGGACCTAGTCCGGAGATGAAGCAAATTCACTAAAATAATCAAAGTTATTACAAATACAAACAACAAAACACAAATTAAAACTCCCTTCTAATTTGGTTTACAATCAATAAACAACTCCCTATTTTGTGAAAGTCTTCAAGCAACCAGCCTCCCACTGGTTTTGAACATGGCTGGACTCCCTCCAACTACTGCTCAAGCTCCCCTTGAGACTTATCTTGAAATCCCTTCAAGGTTTACACCAAAAAACTTGAGATAAATGGTGAGGAATCACCAAAATTCCATGGGCAATGAACAATGAAGCATCAAGAGCTTCGGACCTTTTACAGAGAGTGTTTCTTAGAGAAGACACTTTTTTAGCTGCTCAAAAAGGTGAGGGAAACACGGAAAGAACGAATATATATACTAGGGCTAAAAATAGAAAACCAGCTAAGCAAGTCATGTGCTGAAAATAGAAGTGAAAATTACATTTAATATGGATTTTTTAATAAAGTTTTAAAAAATATGGCTTTTTTTTTCCTAGCATTATTTTATGGCTTTTTAAAACTTTTATTCTATTCTATGGGATTTTTTTCCCATATTTTTGTATAAAATCATTATTATGCCATAGTTAAATTTCTAATTATATTCATAAATGTACAAGGGTAATTATGTAATTTCGTGTGTAGAAGGGTTATTATGTAATTTTGTAATTATTTATTTAAGTTTTTATATTATGTGGAAAAAGTTATCTTTTCAGTTTTTATATTATTTAGTTTTATTTTAATTTTATATAAGGTATTTTTTACTTTTTATTTTTGTCTGTTTTGACTGAGGGGTTTCGCCCTTTCTTGTTCTGCAACGGGTGCCGAACAGTGTTGGCGATCAGTGAGAGTGGCAGGCGGACGGTTGTCTTCTCAGGCGGACGGCTGTTGTCTCAGGCGAACGGTTGTCTTCTCAGGCGAACGGTGGGCGTTAAGCAGAGTTGTTTGGTGGGTTTCCATTCCTCTGTATTTCACGATTACTGTTTCTCAGGCGAACTATTGTGTAAGGATTTTCGTTTTTCCTTCTGGTTTTCATCATCTACACACACAGTTTCTTTATAATATGTGATTGATTTTGATTTTCTCTACATATAACTTGATTGCAAGGGAAAGGGCTCGTGATAGGTTAAGATTTTGTTTATGTGGTATTTTAGGTTTTCAATATTTTAGGTGTTTTCTGGCTTGTGATGGTAAAAGTCATTGTTGGAAGCAGATCTATGGTTTTTACCATATTTCTTGTTATATATATCCTTCACTCTGTATATCTCTTCTCTTATCTATGGTGCTTGTAGTAATAATCATGTGTTTGTGTGTGTGTGTGTGTGTATATATATGTTTATCTCTTTTCTGACTTGTGTGTGTATATGGTTTTTATGATGAGTCTTGTTATATATATCCTTCACTCTGTATATCTTTTCTCTTATCTATGGTGCCTATAGTAATAATCATGTGTTTGTGTGTGTGTGTGTGTGTATATATATGTTTATCTCTTTTCTGACTTGTGTGTGTATATGGTTTTTATGATGAGTCTTGTTATATATATCCTTCACTCTATATATCTTTTCTCTTATCTATGGTGCCTGTAGTAATAATCGTGTGTTTGTTTGTGTGTGTGTGTGTGTGTGTGTATATATATATTTATATCTCTTTTTTGACTTGTGACTCTGTATATCTCTTCTCTTATCTATGGTGCCTGTAGTAATAATCGTGTGTTTGTGTGTGTGTACATATATATATATATATATATATTTATATCTCTTTTTTGACTTGTGACTCTGTATATCTCTTCTCTTATCTATGGTGCCTGTAGTAATAATCGTGTGTTTGTGTGTGTGTGTCTATATATTTATATCTCTTTTCTGACTTGTGATGGAAAAAGTCATTGTGGGAGGCAGTAATTGTGATGGAAGCAGTAATTGTGGGAAGCAGTTATATTTTATATCCTTCAATCTGTCTCTGTCTTTCTCTTCTATATGGTGCCTTGTAGCAATATGCGTGTGTGTGTGTGTGTATATATTTATATCTCTCTCTTTTTCTGTCATAGGGTGGGTGGACAGTGTAACAAGGCTTATAATGAACATTCTCATGTTGTGTACTTTTAATGATCAAATTAGCTATGAGATCTAAGGACTGTCTTTGGTTGTACTTATTCTTTTATTTTGAATATTCATGTTTGTTTATTCATGTTGTTTTATAATGCTACTTGTTAATAATAATATATTTTATTGAAGATTTTTCTAATGACAAGTAATGATTATTTTTATTATTAGTAAATAGAAGTTACTTTTGCAGTAGGTTTTGGTTTTGTATTTTACCTCTACTATGTGGAAGTTAATCATTTTTTCGGCTATATTATATTTGTTCCTCAATCATTTATCTAAACTTTTTAATTCCTGATGGCTTTTTGTGTTTTCTGTTTGTGTAGCGATGGTTCAAAAGGGAGGTGATGCTGGCTCTTCTAAGCCCTATGATCATGGTGGACCCTCATTAAAATTGCTACGTTCTCCTCGAAGTCCTGGGGGAGGATTGAAGTCATGTGGTCCTGTGATTATCGATGAGACAAACAAGCAGGTATTTTAGTTTTCTTATATTCCTGGTTCAATTTTGTTTTTTTTCTTAGTTGGGTGTTTAGTCATTTTATAATGAACAAATTTTTATATGACCAGTAACCGGTTTCTATCTTCTTCTTTTTTTGTTTATTGTGATTTATTTATATTTATTTCTGTTATTGGTAATTGGTTGGATTGAGGTGATTGATATTTTAATTATGTTGTTTATATTTTAAGGTGACCGGTTTCTTTGATGCATATTTTGTTCATTTTTTATAGTGTGTTTTTTAGTGATTCTAAGTGATCATTTATTTGTGATTCTTTACTATTCTTGTTTCTATATTTGATATGTTTTTGGTTTGTATATGTTGTATGCTTTTTTCTTTTGCTCTATAATTTTATAGGTAACTGGTTACTTGTAGGATCAAACTAGTTACCCTTCAAGTGTATTCATTTGTAATTGTTGTTTAATGTTTAAGGTAACTGGTTACTTGTAGGATGTATATTGGTGTTTAATGTTTAAGGTAACTGGTTACTTGTAGGATGTATATTGTTGTCTAATGTTTAAGGTAACTGGTTACTTTGTAGTATGTATATTGTTGTTTAATGTTTAAGGTAACTGGTTACTTGTAGGATGTAACTAGTTACCCTTCAAGTGTATTCATTTTTAATTGTTGTTTAATGTTTAAGGTAACTGGTTACTTGTAGGATGTATATTGGTGTTTATTGTTTAAGGTAACTGGTTACTTGTAGTATGTATATTGTTGTTTAATGTTTAAGGTAACTGATTACTTGTAGTATTCCTGTTTTCATTTCGATTTTTTTTTAAATTGTATATGTTGTAATGTCGCTGGTTATGCTTTAAAGTAACTTGTTTCCTTAGATGTGTATGGTTTGTTTAATGTTGTAGTAATTATTTATTTTAATATTCCTTTTTGTGGTATTTGTGTTATATTTTTATCCAGGCTGTGCATTATATGATCAAACCAGAGTTTCGGTTTGGAAGTAAGGTTCAGCAATGGAATAAACAAGAAGTTATAGCTGATTTGAAAAAAGTCTTCACCAAGAAGCAGAAAGCTATGTTTAGAAGGACTCCTTTTGGTCATTTTTTGGATTTGCCAAGTACTGCATGGCAAGCACAGCTTGTACATAGTGTTTTGATGAGGGAGGTTCATCAGGAAAAAGAAGAATTTGAGTTTTGGTTTAAGCTTGGTGATAAGGTAGTGAGGTTTTCTCTTAGTGAGTTTGGATTAATTACTGGGCTAGACTGTGCTAGTAGTGTTGATTTAAGTATGTTTCCTGATGGTAAAAAAGGTCTTAGGACAGAATTTTTCCCTGGTGTTAAAGCAAATGACAAAGTTAGAAAAAATGAAGTTAGTAGCCTTTTTAATTCAGACAATTTTAATGTTATGGGGGATGAGCTTGTTGTGAAGTTGGGTATTGTCCACTTTTTGGCTAGTTTTTTGTTTGGGACCCAGAATGAGACAAGGGTAGACAATAAGTTTTTTGGTATGGTTAATTGTGAGCTTTCTCTGTTGAAAAAGTTTGCATTTGGCAAACTTTTGTGGCAAAGAACTAGGTGTTATATGCGCTCTGCTTTAAAGGAGAGGAATGCTCTTTATATGAAGATTCCTAGAAAAGCAGATGGGTCTCTTGATAATTGGAGTTACAAGTGTTTTGGTTTTCCTCTTGCATTCCTTATATGGATTTATGAGACCCTTCCAAGTTGCTCATCGTTTTTATGTCGGATGATTGGTTCTTCATTTCCAAGGATATTGAATTGGCATAGCAAGGATAGTGTGAGTTATCATGAAGTTCTTGAGAAAGTTTTTATAGATGAGAAGGTAGTTTTTTTCCTCTCTTTGTTTTGTGTTGTATTTTTATATCTGTTATATTTGTAAGTAACTGGTTACTTCTCATTTTTTATAACTTTTTGTTGCTATTCATGTTTTTTTTTTTTGATTCATTTTTTTTTAAATTTAATACAGTTTGATATCAATCTTGTTGTTCCTAATGCGGAAGAAAAGAAATTGGGTATATTGAAAATTTTATCATTTGAAAGTGTATTCTGTCCAACCCCACCACCTATAGGTGATGACATTCCCCTATCGGAGATGCCTTTGTTGAGGCCTAGACTCTTTCTTCCAAAGAAGCGTTTGGAGGTTTGTTTTTTTTTTTCCTTTTTTATTTTTTTTAAACCCTTTTTATATGTCATTATGTTTTAATGTTTTTGTTATCTTGTTAAATTGTATGTAGGATCAATATAACAATGGGCTTCAAGATCAAATCAAGGAGTTACATGTTAAGTTGACTGAAGTTCAAGTGTCGCAAAAGTTGATTATTGGTGAACTTGGTTGCCTGAAGAAAAGTTTTGAAGCTGATTTTGCTACAGGTATTGGTTTGCTTGTAGACATTAAGTCTGCTGTGTTTGTGAAAACTGATGGTGGAGATTTAGATTCTGAAAATCAAATGGACTTTGACCATGTTTATCATGTAAATAGTTTCTTGCGTAATTTTCTGTTCTTAAATTATTTTGTTTGTATATCTTGATTGAATATTTCATTGCTTTTCTACAGGATTATGTTGATGATGTTTGTGTGGGGGGTACCAAGATGTTCAAGTTGATGAAAAGTTGGGGGCCGATTTGGAGCATTCTGTGAAGATTGCTTCAGATTTTGTTACTCCTGTTAAGGTATGCTGTTTAAATAACATTTTGTCTAAGGAAGTAGTTTTTTTATATTTGTTATAAATTTTAATTTTTTCCTTTTTGTTTTTGCAGAGTCAATCTAATGAAGCCTCATTGCGATGCTCGAGTCCTTCAACTTCTACATTTCATGTGTCAAATGAAATGTGGAAGATGATAAATGAGTCTACTAAGAGATCATCAAAAGATAGTAGTAATATGGAGGGTAAGAGCGATTGGTCAATTGTTGTCTATGATTCTTCAAGGTTGTCTGATCCTGTGGCTATTTTTCCTAAGAAAAGAGAGGCGAAGCCAAGTGCTGTTGTCAAGTCTCCTTTCATGACAAAGTTTGGTTCTTCTGAAGATGAAGGTAAACATAAAAGAAAGAAGACTGTATTGGATAATATATGCCCTTTTTCTAATGATCTTGGTCAGAATCACACTGAAGAACAAGCTTATGAGTTTCATAGTTGGATTGAAACTAAAGTGAAGCACAATAACAAGTATGTACAATTTGTTTTTTTTGTGATTTTTTTTTTGGTTTTGTGTGAAATTTTTGGTTTTATTTTCTAAATACTGTTTGATTTTTTTGTTTTGTAGGTATAAGAAATATGATGATAACAAGGTTGAGCCATCGATCGATTTCACTTTCATTTTTATTGACGAGAAGACTTGGTTCTACCATTTGTATCATCCTGGGCAGTTTGTTGATTCATCGGTGAGTTTCTTTTTCTTTTTATGTTATGTTTCTCATTTTAAAAAAAATTTATTTTGATGTGCTTGAATTCTATATTTCTGTGTTTTGATGGGGGTAACTAGTTCCCTCTGTCTTTTTTGTGTTTCCACGATGTGTAATTGGTTACCTAAATGTATAATCTAGTAGTTTAGCTGGGGTAACTAGTTACCACAGTCATCTTTTTGTGTTGCAATGCTTTGTGTAACTGGTTACCCAAATTTATACATTGATGTTTAGCTGATGGTAACTTGTTGCCTACACTTTTTATTATTTGTTGTGCAGCTGATTGGAACTGGTTACCCTCTATTTTTTTTTTATTATGATTTGTTGTAAGTGGTAACAGGTTTCTACATAGTGGTCTTATAAGCCCTTATTTTTTAAAATGCAGCATATTGATGTCATGATGTATTATTTGAGGAGAAATGTTAAGTTGTCCAAAGGTTTGATGAGGAGGGTCTCTACTACTGATAGTTGTTTTGCCCAAAATATTGTTTTCATGTATGAGAATTTTGTGAAATCAGGCAGTGATACATTGAACATTGATGACAGTTGTGTTGCTTTGAAGATTATGAGGGGCAACTCATTATTTTGTAGTAGTCATTGGAATTTTCTTGATCATGTTCTTATGCCTGTTAATGTTAAGGATCTTGCTCATTGGCTTTTGCTACATTTTGACATAAAGAAGAGGTTGCTCATTGTTTATGATTCTATGTCGGGGGTGAGGCATGAAAATTTGAGTTTACCTGTAATTGAAGCATTTGCTGTAATGCTTCCTCTTCTATTGGAGAAGATTGATTTTTATGATCGTCGTGACATAAATCTTGATATTAGTCCTTATGTTGCTGAGACTGATGCTTTGCAATTGAGTATTGCTAGAGGCATTCCTCAACAAGTTGAATGGTGAGTTTTTTTTTTAAGTTTGCTTATCCTGTTTGTTTCTGGTTTTGTTTTTATGTTCTTAGTTTTTTATGTGTTTGTAATATTGCAGTGACTGTGGGATTTTACAACGTATTTTGCCGAGCAATTAATTCTTGGAAAGGAAAACAAGATGCCAAAAGAAATTGATGCTCAGTTGCTTCGCCAAGACATTGCTGTTAGCTTGTATTTTCATGGGAAGAAGAAACAAGAAGATGGATATTTGACTAGCGATGAGTTTTCTGAAAAGGTTTTGGATAGGAAGCAGAAGAGGAGGAAGACTGCTGCATAGGTTCTCTTAAGACTACTGCATAGGTTATTTAGGAAGTTTTATGAAAGGATATTAGAATTTTTTTATTTTGTCTATACTCTAAATCAGATCATCTTTTGGAAAAGGATGTTTGACTTTTGGAAATGATTACCAATAGTTAGTTTGATACTTGTATATGTTAAATTGGTACTATTTGTAAGACCTTGGTTACTTAAGGATATTATATATATCTTTTGATCTTTTCTGTGTTATTTATTTGAATATATTTACTTATTTTTTCGGAGATATTTTAATGGTAACCAGGTACTTTTGTTTGGTGTTTGTCTTATATACAAAAGTGTAGTTGGGGTACTTTTGGTGCTTGTTGTTTTTTCTATTTGTGATCATTTTTAGAGAAAAGTACCCAGTTTCTCTTGTTTGTTTTTTACTGTATTTCATGTTTAATTATTATATTTTATACATATTATACTTTTAAAGCAACTGAGATATTTTAATGGTAGCCAGGTGCTTAGTTTGGTCTGTCTTTTATATAAGGGGTAACTGGTTACTTTTTTTTTGGTGTTTGTTGATTTTCATTTGTTTTTTTTTTTTGTGGCAAATGTTAGATCAAAGTACCTACTTTATTGTTTTTTTTTTTGTATTTCATGTTTAATAATTATATATAATAATATTCAACTTTTTAAAAGTAACTATGATATACAAAGCAATTGAGATATAATAACCAGGTACCCAACTGGGTCATCATGTTATATACTAAGTGGTAACTGGTTACCTCACCCAGAATATTATGTTTTATTTTAAAAAAAACATGTTTTCATGGTGTTGGTTGCATAAATATTTGACATATATCAACAAAAAACCAACAATTTATTATAAAGGGAATCTTATATTCTTTGGTAATCATTCAATTTATTTGAATATGTAACAAAGTTATTATAATACTCAATATTACTGTATGAATATGAAAGTCAATCATTTAATGAATGAAGCTATGATATGGTTATTTTTCTGTAATATATCAAGCTATGACTTTTGTTTTTTCTGCTTGTTTGCCTTGTCAATTGGTGGATTCCTGCAAGTCTTCCTGTTATGTCCTAGTTAGCCACATTTACCACAGGTGATTATCACTTTTGGTTCTCCTCTTGATCTTATTCTTTTCTTTCTTGGTCTTCCTGCATGGATTGTTGCCTTTGGAGGTAGCACCACTATGTCTAAGTGTTGTGGTAGATTCCATTCATCTTTATGGGGCAAAGGATGAACATTTTCTTCATACATTGCTTTCAAAGTTTCTGTTTTGTAAAACTTTGCACAGTAATCATATACTCCCAAGTTTCTCTTTGCAATTACAGCTACTGCATGCCCACAAGGCATTTCATCTTCTTGAAACCTATTGCATGTACAAGTTCTATTGTGAATATTTACTGTGAAATTGGTCCCTTTTTCATCACGAACTTGATATTCTATTGGGTTGAAAGGCAAGACCTGAAAATAGTTTTGTGATGAATTAAAATAAAATAATAAACATTTATGTACAATTAGCATTGAATGTATGCTGTTCCCACTCTGTTTAGTTTATTGTTTTGTTTTTGCTGTTACCCAGAGTAGCTGGTTACCATATATTGACAGAATAAAGAATAGTAAGAATAAGTTTAGTTGCATACCTCATACTTCATTTTTGAAACAATGTCATGTCTCAATTCATTTTCTGTTGCTGTAGACACTTTTGTGAATGTTCCATTTGCATTATTTGAATTGTTCCAAACCCACTCTTAAACCAAACTTCTAAGAAATTCAACCAATATATCAATAGGGAGATTTCTTGTAGCTTTTAGTGCAGCGTTGAGCGATTCTGCGATGTTGGATGTCATCATGGTGTATCTTTTTGTTGGTGAGTATGATCTTGCCCAAGTTTCATATTTGGCTTTCTCTAAATAGGGTCTAATGCGCCTGTCAAGTCTATCAAGGCTTCTCATGTAGTGTTCACATTCTGTTTTTGTGTATGCTTTTGCTGCTGCAATGAAATTCATTTGTAACTGTTCTCCATGGTTTCCATACTTGCTTTTCAAATTATTGAGCAAGTGATACATGCAAGCTCCATGGAACGCATTTGGGTACACTATATGTACTGCATTCTCTATGCTCTTGTGTCTGTCAGAAACAATAGCCAATCCTGTGAAGTAACCAGTTACTTTTATAAGATACTAAACGAAATAGCATGTATTTGTGTATTGGTTTTGGGTAACCATTTCCTTTTTATATGTAAACCATATGATAAAATTGAAGCTACCATACCTTCGGGTTCTCCATATGTGTCTCTCAGTTTGGAGAAGAACCAAAGCCAAGAGTTATCATTTTCTGAGTCTGCTATTCCAAAAGCCAAGACAAAAATGTTGTTGTTTGGATCTAATGTTGATGCTGAAAATAGTGTGCCGCCATGTGCATTTTTTAAGAAAGTTCCATCAACAACAATGATAGGCCTCAAGTATCTCCAACCTTTGATTGAGTTGGAGAAAGCTATGTACAAGTATTTGAATCTATCTTCATTGTCTGTGAGCAGATGTGTTACTGTTCCTGGATTTGCTTGCTTCAACATGTGAAGATACATTGGCAACTTTTGATATGAATCATCAGGGTTCTCTCTTACTAGAAGCAAAACTTTTTCTCTTGATCTCCATGCTTTTGTGTATCCCATGATTACTCCAAAGTCATCATTCATGTCATTCATGATGTCATTTGGAGTATAATTTTTTTTGACTGACTTGTACTTATTCTTTATTAATTCCCCAATTATGATGCTTTTTGCTTGCCTATGATCCTCCATAACAATTTCAACAGAGCAAGTATGATTTGGAATGCATTTTCGTACCTTGAATAAATCTTGATTTCTGTATTTAGAAGCTCTCACAAACAAGCTGCATGTGTCATCTGCGCAGGTAACCAGGTACTCTCTTGGTTCTGATCTTTTTGTTTTGAACTGAAAGTTATGTAGCATTGCATGGTAGCCAAGAGCTGATTTGATTGTGTTCTTGTCCTTGTAAATCTGTCCTTGCTCTATTTTGTTCACTCTGTAATCAGATATTACTATTTCAATTTCCTCCAATCTCTTTTTTCTTTTTGAATTGTCTTCAATTATAAAATCAGCTACTTCTTCAGCAAGGTGAGGTATGTATGCCACATTGATTCCCTCATTTGTTGTGCTTGACATTCCTTCTTCAAGTAACATATGTTCATTGATGGAAGCTTTGTTTGCTTGCATTAATAATGTTCCCACCTCCATTTCTTGTGCTGTAGCTTTCTGATTTGATAGCTGAAGAAGATTATTTTCATCCATTGATTCTTGAACTATATTCACACACAATGGTAAGTATGTTATTTTTTTTGCAACTTTTTTCTTTATTTCCAAGTAGAACAACACTGAATTGTCTGATTCAATTTTCATTGGTGGTGTTCCTTTGGCTACTTGATAATAAACTTCAATGCTTGCTCTTGTTTCCTTTATCTCCTGTTTTACCAAATTCACCAAGTTGTCAAGAGAACAATTTGGTGGAATCAATATTCCAGTCATTGTGTACCCTTCGTACTCATTTTTTTCATTCCACTTGCCTCCAAATTGAACCAAAGAAGTAGTATTTTCCATACCTGTAATATTTTGTAAATTTTTAAGTAGTTATTTGGGTGTAACTGGTGAAGGTAACTAGTTACTGTAGTCTGCAATTACATACTTCAGTGGAAAACTTATTTGGAAAATATGACAGTTTTCAAGGTAACTGGTTACTTTGTTGTTACTGAAAGTTTTGACAATTAGAATTCAGACCAATAGACCAATATGAAATGTTTTTTTTATCGCAAAGACAAAATTGAATCTAAAATAATCATAGTTCTTGTTTTTTTGTATATTTTTGGTCAATCAATATAACTATATTAGTAGGTTTAATTTTTTTTTTCAAATTTCATATTAATTATTATGTTTTTTTTTTTTAAAATGGACATAATGAACTTCATGATTACCATTATAATCTGTAAAATAGGTATGAGAAAAATATGAAATCAATGGTTCTATATTATGTAGAAGAATTAGGAATTTAATAGATATTAAGTTGAATAAAATTACAGTAATATAGTATTTGACAGAGCAAGATTTTTAAAAACCTGGTTTTCTTGGATGCTTTGGACGATGGACAAGATCGTCGCCAGAGATGGAGGACGTCGCCGATGATGGAGAAGGACGTCGCCGGAGATGGCTGGAGGTGGCTGGTGGTTCGGGTTTGTGGTTGCCGGAGATTGGTGTTCTTGCTGAAAAAAAAAATTTCGGCTGGGTATGTTTTTGATCGACTCAAAATTTCACTATGGTAGGATGTGCATCTTTAATTACAATACTACCCTCCTTAGTGGCTTATTTGCTTTATTTTTTTAATGTGGGATAACTTTTCCCATATTCTAATTTTCTGTAGTTAAGTTTTTCCATATAAAGTAAGTAAAATTTAATTACCATATTTTTGCACATTAATGTCTAAAAAGCCATATTTATGAAAAATCCCCAGAAGTGAAAATCACGTGCTACTAGGCTTTCAGTGTTATAACATGAAAACAATGTCTAAACATGAAAAACAATGCATGACAAAAATAACACTTACATATTTTATCATCAAATTTATTTGAAATTTAAAAATCTAATTCACCGACATATTATAATAATTAAATGTGGCTTATAAATACGCTAGGCCAATATTTTTTGTTTTCGTTTTCTTTCCTCTTCTTAATTTTGGTCTTTTCTTTTGTGGAAACAATAAGGGATTTCATCATCAAGTGATTTTATATATATCTTTTCTCATTCATTGAAGAATTAGTAAAGATTTTAATCTAAGAAGTTTGAAAAAATGGGAAAGAGAAAGTCAAGAAAGCTAAAGCCAGCTTCAAAGAAGAAGATTAAGCTTCCCATAACTTTTGATTGCCCATTTTGTTCTCATAAAGATAGTGTTGCATGTACCTTGTAAGAATTCTTACTTATTTAATAGCTTTTCTACATTACTTTAGAATCCTAAGTCTTATTTTTCTACATTTTGATCTATGCTTTAGTGTGCTATTATTCATTGTTAGAGTTAAACTTTATATGATTTCAGTAACAAAGAATATCAAGTTGGAAATGTTAAATGTTTGACTTGCGAGATGACCTACTCTACAAAAATAAATGGTTTGTGTCATCTTAACCTAAATCATTATTTCTAAAAAAAAACTCACTATTATTATATTTTGTATCTAAATTTTTTTTTTTGTCATTTTGTGTTTGCAGTTTTGACAGAACCAATAGATCTGTAAGTACAATTATTTAATGTTTCTCAACTGACACATTTACACATATCACTTTCCTATAAATAAGACGTTTAACATGAACTTTTTGTGTTTTTTTAGATATCATGAATGGTTAGATGAGTGTGAAAGAGTTAACAACACTACTCAATAATATGTCAAGGATGAGGAGCATCATATTTCTGAATAAATAGTTACACATCATGAGCACAATGATTATGAATTTTCTCACTTTATGTTTAAGTCATTTATTTTGTAATTTTATTATGCATTCTTTAATTAAACTTATTATTGATTTATAATTTTATTTTGGGAACTTTACATTTATACACTTAAATGAAAAAATAAATTTAGGGTGGCTTTGATAAAATCCTTTCTTTGGGTAAAGGCTCAACCCACATCAATACACTATGATCCAATTTCTATATCTTATTTATGTCCAAGCAACATCCAATAGAAAATTTAGAGAAAAAAACATCCAATATAAAATTGATATGTCCAAAAGTAGTATTTATCAGTCTAAACTAATTTTCATGAACAATATAAAATTGACTCCTTAGTTCAGTTCCTCGACAATCTAAATTAACATGGATTTTTTGTGTTTTTTTTTATATAGAAGAGATATAAATATAAAAATTAAAAAATAACAATTCAATCCAAGTCTTATATCGATTACAAGGAAAACTAACTATATATAAATAATAAAGATCAAGAAACATATTAAATTTTTTTTTAGAAAATAAATTATATATATTTAGAGAACAAACATGGAGAAAAAGGAAGGATATAATATTGTTGAGACTACCAAATATTTCATGTTTTTATATATTGTTTTTATATATATATATATATAAGTGAATTAATTATGAGATGTCCATATATATATATGGAAGATTTTTTAATGATTATTATCCATAAATGGGTACTAATAATTATGATGATGTGGAAACATAGTAATTTAATATAGCAAGTCACCAACATGTAAATATTTTTTTTCTACATTAATTTCAAATTTTCATATATAATGCTTAAATAAGATTTTTTTAATTCTTTAATTTAATCAGGTAGTCTTTCCAAAAATTAAAAAAATAAAAATTTATTTTTAGAAATATTAATTAACAACTATAAATATGGATCATTAATCTTAATCTAATGGTTACTATTAAAGTAACCATCCATAGGGAGTAACCATTAAAAGTGCCCCCATATATATATATATCAATAATCTCTACATATATAACATTTAAACACAACATTGACATAAATATATATTTACATTGCTACATGACATATATATATATATTACAATAATATTTAAAAAAGAAATTAATAATATAATAAAATAAGAATAGAAAAAGTCATAGCGTAGAGTAGTATACATGCATCAACTATTTTCAGTTTCTGATGTAGCTTGCAATATCCTTTGGTGAATTTGATAAAGAAAAAGAGCTATAATCACTTGATAAAAAATAAATTATCACACAAATTTATAAGATAAAAAAAATTATGTGTATGGCTTTATTATTTTTAAATAAATATGATTTAATTATTTAAATTATCATAAAATATCTTAAAAATATCATATTTTAATTATTAATTAATTCATTTTTGTATAAGTTTATGTTTGTTCTAATTTTTTAATTTGGCAGTGACAACAAGAAATTATATATTATATGTTTAATATAATATTAATATTATACATGGATTTTAAATTTAAGTTTGTTGCTAGTTTTTTTTTAAAAAGAAGTTTGTTTCTAGTCACTGTTATATTTCAAAATATAATGATTGATTAAATAAATGTTACAATAAGATAACTATTTAATCTTGTGGGGGAATGTTATATTATTTTATAATATAATGTAAAATTATATTATATTATAATATAATATTTTAGATTAAATAAATGTGACAAAGTGTGTCACATATTGTAACATATAATAGAGAGTTACAATATTTTGATATATGAGATATATCCAAATAATGTAACATATTTGGTGTTACAAATTTGTAACCTCCAAATATTACCCTTTATTGTGTAAATTGTTGCTACACAATATTGAGATGAATTTCATAAAAGCTATATGTGATATGGTTGTTAGAGATATGATTTTAACCCCAATAATGTGTTTTGGGAGTTCAAAATCATTTGAGAGGGTTTGGAATCGTTTGGAAAAACAGCACAATTTTTGTGCTGAATTTGGTCAGTGGCCGCGGCCTGTGGGTCAGAGACCAGTGGCCGCGGCCACAGGCCAAAACTGACCAAATTTTCAGTTTTTTCAATCTTTGTTGAACGGCTCAAAAAACTCAAATAACTCCCAAATCTCTTTTTTAATTCCATATTAATCCAATTAAACATTGGTAACAACCATGGGGGTTGGTGGAATTTGAAATTCAAAGGATGTCTCTAAACTCTATAAATAGGAGCCTATAGCTCACTTGTAAGACACAACTTTTCTATCCACTAGAGCACTTGGCTAGAAACACCTTGAGGCTTGATAATTCCAGAAAGCTTTTCCAATATCTGAGAGAGATCTCTTAGTGCTTGAGTTAGGGGGAAATAAGCTTTTGGACAAAGGTTTTAAACCTTGTTCAAGTTGGTGATCCCCAATCCTCTTCACTTAGGTTGTGTAAGTGAGAGTTTGATTGTGTTTCTGTTCTTCTTTTTATTCTATTGCGTTTCTTCTTATTCTCTTGTTCTATTTACTTGTATATTTTGTTTAAGAGTTGTAATATTTTCATTTGGTCTAAACACTTTATTTTACTTGTAATCTTTTGCTTAGAGTTGTATTCTCACTATTCTCTCCTTCATCATCATCTTCTTCCTTTCTTTAGTTTATTTGTATTTTCAGTTATAGAGTTGTAACCTTATTTAATCAATCTATATTTACTTGTAATATTATTTAATAGAGTTGTAATATTATAATCATTTCCATTGAGGCAAAACAATATTTTCCTAACAGTCACTACAATAGAACACAGTATTACCGACGGAGGCTTCCGCCGATAATAATAGCAGATTCCGCCGGTAATAATTGGTCGGTGATTATGGTTATTACTGGGGGACTGACACCCCGTCGGTAATCTATTGACACAGGCAGATTAATAGGGGCGGGACTCCGGCGGATTAATAGGGGCGGGACTCCGCCAGTGTAAAATAATAGTCAACCTCGTTTAACTCATTTAATACCAGCGGGTCTCGCCCCTATTAATCCGCCAGTAATTGATTAATAATATTAAAATATAATAATTCGTTTGATTTTATTTAATAATAAATATATCATACTTATTTAAAGATAATAAAATTTAACATAAATTAAAATTAATTATTAATAACACAATTAGTATTCATCAAACAAAATTAAATATAAACTAATCATAAAATAAACATAATAAAATATCAATTGTCTTAATATAATTAAAAAACGTAAACTAATTATTATTGTTTGGATCGGGCCAACCAGGCGAGAAATATTCATTAACATTCAGGTCAATATCTTCACCAATGTTAGGGCACAGCAATGGTGGTGACGCAAACTGTGGTGCTGGTGGTGAAGGGTAATAAGCTTGTGGAGATTGTTGCAAAGATGATCCAAATTGTCGAGTATGTGGTCGTGCTGAGGGAGATTGATGCAATAAACTCTCAAATTGACCATACATCTGCTGTTGTTGCGACGAACTCACAAATTGACCATATCTCTGCTGATGTGGTTGCTGCTACTGCGATGAATCCCCAAAGTCACGATGCCTAGGATGTGACATCTGAGATCCTGTAGGGATGTCGGGGTAATAAATAGGAGGGGACTGGGAGGAGCGTCCAGACATGTACTAAAATTGTTGTGATGTACCTCAATACTGTTGGGGTTTTATGCCCTAATTAAAACTCAAATTCTTTGTAATCTCATTTTATTATCAATAAAAGAATAGAAATCAATTTTTTGACTTGGTCAATTACTTTGCTCACATGTTTTATTTTCATGATTATTTGTTTAATATAAACTTCTATTAAATCTCGAGCATATAGCTAATCTTATTTATAGTGACGTAATCACAGTGGAATATAAATATGATTATATGTTCAAAATAAGTTAGTCCTAAGATTAGTCAGTGCATAGGATTTACACTGACTTGCCAATCTACGATATGATCTACTTACACATTACAGTGTTATGTTCTTTCCAGAACATTAGCAAAGTAGATAAGATCGGATGTATTTGTTACATCGGACTGGACCGATATTGACAGTTGATAAGATAAGTAAACATACCGTTATTATCTATTCTAGTCATATCATATAGTTGACCATAGGTCAATTCAATCTCAATTCTGAGTGGTTAGTATTCTAACTGATTGTATTATTTGAGTTCTTTAACTTGCTCGTTACCAGCTTACCCTACGGACTAGCCCATACTTACATCTTGGGAACTCGGTAGTATAATTGAGTGGGAGTGTTAATCATAGATATGAACATCTATAACTTCTTATGAAGAAGTGAAATGATGGTTTCCTTTTAGTTTGGTTCAAGGTGTTAAATGATAGAGATCTCATTTCAGTAATTAAATTAGTTTACTGAAATATCATTTACAAGGAACTAAGTGTTTTAAGGATAAAATACAATGAGGGGTAAAACGGTATTTTAGTCCTGTCTCATTGTAGACTGTCTATAGAGGATTGAGTGACAATTATGGTTGTAACAATGGATAATTAATAGCGTATCTAAATTTGTTATAGAGCGTTCTATGAATTCAAGAGTGCAATTCCGAGTCTATAGTGGAGTCACGAGGACTTAATAAGTTA
Organism: Humulus lupulus; assembly: GCF_963169125.1. Lineage (NCBI taxonomy): Eukaryota > Viridiplantae > Streptophyta > Magnoliopsida > Rosales > Cannabaceae > Humulus > Humulus lupulus. The sequence continues at coordinate 230,974,592 of NC_084797.1, read as the reverse complement.
GTAAATTTATTTGTTAGATTTATGATAACTTATTGGAGCTTGATTTCATAGGCTCATGGTCTCCATTGTACCTTGGATAAAATCATCTAGATAGTCTCAATTAATTGATTTAATCATCAAATAGAATTATCAAAGTTGACCAGGTCAATTTTGGATAGTTTCACAGAGTTGTGTAATTTTGAGAAGAAAAGAGAAATTATGGCAGATTTATTAATTAAGATAAATTGGTATCTAAATTAATAAATAAGTTTAAATCAATGTTCAAATTATTAATAATTAATTTGATAAAGGATTTAAATAATTATTTAATTAATTAAATCAATAGAAAATAATACATGACTTTATTTTGAGTCCAATGGGCTTATAATCAAATGAGAAATTTCACGGGCTTATAGCCCATGATAATTTTGACCTAGGGCTTCAAAATGGCTATTATTTTATTGATTTTTTAATTAAATTAAATGGCATAATTGAGTCTATAAAATGAGTGCTTAGAGAGAAGTTTGATAAGTCACAAGTCAGATTTTCTGATAGTTTTAGATTCTCTCTAAACACAAGTCATTTTCTAAGCCACTTTGTTATTTTCTCTTCTTCGCTTTATATCTATCTCATGTGTTGAGAATTGCCCACACTAGTCTAGGTGATTCTAAGGATACATTGGAAGATTGTGAAGAAAATATAAGATCGGTTCAGTTTCTTGATAATACTCTGCGACAGAGAGGATACAAGAGATAGAGAAAGTGAAGGAAGGACTCTTTAATTCCTCAGAAGGATACTGTATACTTACAGTATACTGTATACTGCGTATACAGTATACTATAAGTATTCTATTCTTTGTTTCTCTTGAATTCAATTTTAGAAACATGTTTTAGGCTATCTCGTATTAATTTGTTTAATATTAGATATACATGAAAATAAATAAAGATCCTGTATAAGCTAATACAACAACTGTCCTCAGAAACTTTGGTAATCTTTATTTTCATGCATGAACATGTTTAAAATTGGATTATTTGATATATTTGAATAATTGGATGGTTTTCATGTTTTTATGAAGCATATTGATTTTATGTGAATTTTAGCAATTTTTAGGTTAGTTTGTTGTGTTTTCTATGCTATTAAATTTTATATATGCTTTATTTTGTATAAAACATGGTAAAAATTAATTAGAAAATGGTTTTGGTTTGAAAAATTGCTCAAAAAAATTTTTGGAAAAAATTTGGCATGGCTGCCCATGCGCGCGCGCACCCACGCCACCCGCGCGCACACCAGCCGCCCGCGTGAAAGTACCCGTGAACAGTACCACGGGTACTATTCATTTTTTTTTTCAAAAATATTTTTTTTTTAAATTAAAATTTGTAGAAATAAATTATTTATAATTAAAACCAAAAATATCTTTTTTGTTTTATCATTTAATTTTTTTTAAGAAATAAGAAATTTTAGTTATTAGAGATTTAAATAATTAGATATTTTCTACAAATATTCAAATTCAAATTTAAAAATAGACTAACAACTTAATTTTAAATCTTTTAATATATTAAAATATTAGAATTATGATATCAAATATTTAAGATATTTTCATTTAAATTCTTGATATTTTTATTAAATCTTTATTTGAAAATATAAATATCTTTTTATTCTATAGTTTTTAATATTTAAATTATTTAAAATTTGAATATTGTTAGTTAGATATTTTTATGGATATTTGAATTTGTTTAACTATTTTGAGATATTTTAGGGTTGTTATAACTATTTATATTTTATTTTTTTTAATGGTTAAAATATTAGCTAATAGTTATAATAACACAAGATATTTTGGAAAATAGTTAAGATATTGATTTTAAAATTTAAAATTGGTTAAATTTTGAAAAATATCATTTTTTTCAGCCAATTAATAAAATATATTTTTAAAATGGGATTTAAATTAACTTTGGTTAATTGTTGATAAATCATATTTAAATTAAATTGATATATATTTTTTTTATCAAATTAACCTAAAACCAAGTTGATTGTTGATAAATGAAATTTAAATTAACTATTGTTAATTGTTGATAAATGAAATTTAAATTGACTTTTTTTTTTTGTAAAAATTTAATTAATTTGAATTTTTTTTTATAAATTCTAGATAATTAATTGTGGTATTTTTGCAAATGAAATAAATTGTGGTATTTTTGCATAAATTTATAGAATTGCTCATATAGTAACATGATTAGGCCCATCCAATTATAACATGTCTGTTTGCACTATATGTGATATTTTTGCAATTGGACTTAGATGCATATAGTGGCCCATATGTTTGTTAGATATATGGTATTTTGCCAAATAAAATATTCATAAAATGATAGGTTTTATTTGGGCCCATTAGAAAATGTAAAGTTTAAATTCCTCTCTTGTGGGTGATTCCACTTGTGAAAGTCCATTTGCTTTGCATGACTATAGTGGGCCTAATCAATTAATAAAACGAATGTTTAAATTCCTGTCTTTTGGGCCTTGTATGGAAGATATGGGGCATTTGTAGTGGGAACGACATACTGGACCCAGCCCTCCTCCATATAAGCCCAATTGTTAATGCCCATTTACCTGAGTTGGACTTAATTGTATAGGTTCATTATATTAGTTAAACCTAAATATTGATTAGCAATAAATTAATTCTAAATTAATTGAATTTGTTTCATGGTGACACTTTAGAATTAATAAGAAATTATAGGACTTTGGTTTTAAAAATTTTAATCTGTTTAATTTTTTTTTTGGGAAAACCATAGTCATTAATTTTCTAAAAATAAATAATAAAAATACTATTTTTAATTTTATAATGAGCTTATTTTAAGAATTTTATTCGATCTCCACCGTTGGTTTAACATAGTCAATAGCTTAATGGGGCCTCGAGGCGCTTTGATTCGCCCCCCTACGGAAGGTGTTCATTAGCTATTTTGACAAGGTAAGATTTCGAAAGATAGATAATTATAGGTCAAATTCTTCTAGACTCACCCCTACGGTGACTACTAGAACTAAATCTATGATTATTGAAACCGTGAGTCTAGCTCATAAAATAAGAGATTTTGTTTTCTTATTTTGATCGAATAGTAGGTTGTTAATAGTGGTGTCCATTATTAAATGAGTTTACAACTCTATTTAACTAGTGGTATTTTTGACTCTCGCCAACCGGGACAAGGATATCATAGATTAGTTAAAAACCTAAAGAAATAGAGATATGATTGTTTTTGGTATTTTTTCTCATATCTTACATATTTTTGGTATATGTTGTGCTATTTCTTGAAATTTGTGTGAATAGAAGTTTTATTGAGTAAATATGATTGATTTCTATTTTGTTGATAATTTGTAGTTTTAAGTTAAGTAGTGTCTAATCCCATCCTTTCTCAACTTTCGATGGAGAAACTCTCCGGAGAAAACTTCCATAATTGGAAGCAGAATATCAACATAAAGTTTATTGGTGACAACTCCGAGTTCGTCATGATTGAGGAATCCCCAGAACGAGCATCGTCTCCGCACGTTCTTGATAGCGTCGTAAATGCTTGGATAACACCGTCTCCACACGTACGTGATGGAACCGTGAATTCTCGGATGGCACCGTGTCTGCACGTTCGTGATCAACTCAACTATGGTCTGATGCAGCTCATGAATGAGCTTCAGATTTTTGAACTTGTCATGGGTGGACCTAGTAAAGGAGGTGAAAATAAGACTACTGATGTTGCTGCTCATCTAGCTAAGGCTGAAGCTAACCAAGCTTCGCCTTCGAAAGCTGGAAACAAGAGGAAAGGTGGGCAAAACAACAACCCCAAGCCTGCAAAGGCTACAAAGGCGAGTGCACAACCAAGTGCACAGACGCCTAAGGGGAAAAACAAGAAAAACAAGAAAGGTAAAGGTAAATGTTTTCACTGCAAAGAGAAGGGGCATTGGAAACAATATTGCCCCAAGTTTCTAGCAGATAAAAACAAAGCTTCTTGAATCGTGGGAGGAAGTGAACGAAGGCGACTTAAAGCTTAGAGTTGGGAACGGAGCGTTCGTTGCAGTCCAAGCTAGAGGAAGAGCTCGTCTGAATCGGAAATAAATTTTTAATTTTTTATTCCGGATTTTAGTAGAAATTTAATTTCAATTTCCATGTTGCAATTAGAACAATTTGTTATGACTTTCACGAGTTTTAATATATCTATTTCTTTCAATGGATCACAATTGTGTATTGCATGTTTGGAAAATGGGCTTTATATTATGCGACCTAACGAACCCCTCGCTCTTAATAATGAATTATTCAAAGTAGCTAAACCTAGGACCAATAAACGTCAAAAGACCGATAACAATAATATGACATATTTATGGCACTTGAGACTAGGTCACATTGGCTATGATAGGATTCAAAGACTTACAAAGGACGAACCTTTGAGGGAACTCACCTTAGGTGAATTACCTGTCTGTGAATCTTGTCTAGAAGGAAAACTGACCAAGCGTCCATTCTCTACAAAGGGTGATAGGGCCAAAGAACCACTTGGCTTTGTGCATTCAGATGTTTGTGGACCTTTGAATGTACAAGCCAGGGGTTGTTTTGAGTATTTCGTCACTTTCATTGACGATTACTCTAGATACTCATGTCTTTACCTAATGCATAGGAAATCAGAAACATTTTCAAAGTTTCAGGAATTCCTAGCAATGGCTCAGAACCAATTAGGTAAAATGTTAAAGATCTTGCGATCTGATAGGGGTGGAGAATATTTGGATATGCAGTTCCAAGATCATTTAACTGAACTTGAGATTTTATCCCAACTTACTACCCCAGGTACTCCGCAACAAAATGTTGAAGCGGAATGCCGGAACAGAACTTTATTGGAAATGGTTAGATGCATGCTTAGTTACTCAACTCTACTAACTTCGTTCTGGGGACATGCAATTGAAACCGCGAATGACATTCTCAATGTCGTGCCGTCAAAATCAATCCCCAAAACACCTTTAGAACGCCAGAATGGTCGTGAACCTAGTTTACGCCATTATAGAATCTGGGGGTGTCCCGCTCACGTCCTGAGGAAAAAGGAGGGAAAGCTAGAACTGTGAACTGAAGTTTGCATGTTTGTTGGCTATCCTAAAGGTACTCGGGGTGGACTTTTCTATAGTCATTCAGAAAAGAAAGTGTTTACTTCTACAAATGCTACTTTTCTGGAAAATGAATATGTTCAAAACTTTAAACCTCGCAGCAAAGTAGTTTTAAAGGAGATGGTTAAAGAATTGACTCCAACCAATGTTTCATCGTCATCAACGCAAGTCGATGATGAAATTCCCACTCTTCATGTACAATCGACGCAAGTCGATTTAAATGAAGATAGTACCACTGTTCCTGAGCAAACAGTCACGGAGCCTCGTCGTAGTGGGAGGGTTTCTAGGAACCCAATTCGCTATGGTTTGGATGGTGAAACCAATATGGTTGTTGGTGACACTAGTGATGATGATCCATTGTCTTTCAAACAGGCAATGGCTAGCCCTGAAAAGGAACTATGGCTCGAAGCCATGAAACAGGAAATGGAGTCCATGTACTCAAATCCCGTTTGGGATCTTGTGGAAGCACCTAGTGACTTTAGGTCCATTGGGTGCAAGTGGATCTACAAGAAGAAACGAGGTGTTGATGGAAATATCGAGACTTATAAAGCTCGATTAGTGGCAAATGGTTATACCCAAAGAGAAGGCGTGGACTACGAGGAAACTTTTAGTTCAGTAGCCATGCTTAAATCCATTCGCATCCTCCTATCCATAGCAGCCGCTCTCGACTATGAGATCTGGCAAATGGACGTCAATACAACTTTTCTTAATGGAAAGCTTGACGAAGTCATTTATATGGATCAGCCAGAAGGATTTAAAGTATCTGGACAAGAAGGAAAAGTTTGCAAGTTGAATAGGTCCATCTATGGACTTAAGCAAGCTTCTCGTTCCTGGAATCTTAGGTTTGATGAAATAATCAAAACCTATGGCTTTGAACAAAATATTGATGAGCCCTGTGTTTACCAACTGAAGGCAAATCAAATAGTGGTATTCCTGGTTCTTTATGTAGATGATATCTTACTCATTGGAAACAATGTTAATAAATTATCAGATGTGAAGAATTGGCTAAGCACTCAATTTTAGATGAAGGATTTGGGTGAAGCAAGTTATGTTCTAGGTATCCAGATCATCAGGAATAGAAAGAACAAACTTTTAGCTCTATCTCAAGCAGCTTACATTGATAAAGTGCTTGAACGTTTCTCAATGACAAATTCCAAGAAAGGGCGTCTACCGTCCCGCCATGGAATTCATCTTTCAAAGAAGTAGTCTCCCCAGACTCCTGAAGAGGAAGATGCAATGAGAAAAGTTCCTTACGCATCTGCAGTTGGAAGTCTGATGTATGCCATGTTGTGTAATAGACCAGATATCTGCTATGTAGTGGGAGTAGTGAGCAGGTATCAGTCAAACCCAGGACCGGAACATTGGATAGCAGTTAAGCATATCCTGAAGTATTTGAGATGGACTAGGGATTATATGTTAGTCTACAAGGGTGGTGTTCTGAACCCTGTAGGCTACACCGATTCAGATTTTCAAACTGATGTCGATGACAGAAAGTCTACTTCTGGAATGGTGTTTACTCTTGGGGGTGGAGCTGTGATTTGGAGAAGCATAAAGCAGTCTGGAATCTCAGATTCCACCATGGAGGCTGAGTACATAGTCGCGTCAGAAGCAGCTAAGGAAATAGTCTGGCTAAAGAAGTTCTATTCGGATTTTGGTGTTATTCCAGAAATGGATAAACCGCTTGTGTTGTTTTGTGACAATACAGGAGCGATAGCCAACTCGAAAGAACCTCGAAGTCACAAGAGGAGTAAGCATATAGAAAGGAAGTATCACATTATTCGAGAATATGTGGCCAGGGGAGATGTGAAGGTTATGAAGATTGCAATTGAAGACAATCTTGCGGATCCGTTTACAAAGACACTACCAGAAGCTACATTTGATAAGCATATCAAGGAAATGGGATTAGTAGAATTAAGGCATTAGTTTCAATTAGTGCAAGTGGGAGTTTGTTGGGGTTTTATGCCCTAATTAAAACTCAAATTCTTTGTAATCTCATTTTATTATCAATAAAAGAATAGAAATCAATTTTTTGACTTGGTCAATCACTTTGCTCACATGTTTTATTTTCATGATTATTTGTTTAATATAAACTTCTATTAAATCTCGAGCATATAGCTAATCTTATTTATAGTGACGTAATCACAGTGGAATATAAATATGATTATATGTTCAAAATAAGTTAGTCCTAAGATTAGTCAGTGCATAGGATTTACACTGACTTGCCAATCTACGATATGATCTACTTACACATTACAGTGTTATGTTCTTTCCAGAACATTAGCAAAGTAGATAAGATCGGATGTATTTGTTACATCGGACTGGACCGATATTGACAGTTGATAAGATAAGTAAACATACCGTTATTATCTATTCTAGTCATATCATATAGTTGACCATAGGTCAATTCAATCTCAATTCTGAGTGGTTAGTATTCTAACTGATTGTATTATTTGAGTTCTTTAACTTGCTCGTTACCAGCTTACCCTACGGACTAGCCCATACTTACATCTTGGGAACTCGGTAGTATAATTGAGTGGGAATGCTAATCATAGATATGAACATCTATAACTTCTTATGAAGAAGTGAAATGATGGTTTCCTTTTAGTTTGGTTCAAGGTGTTAAATGATAGAGATCTCATTTCAGTAATTAAATTAGTTTACTGAAATATCATTTACAAGGAACTAAGTGTTTTAAGGATAAAATACAATGAGGGGTAAAACGGTATTTTAGTCCTGTCTCATTGTAGACTGTCTATAGAGGATTGAGTGACAATTATGGTTGTAACAATGGATAATTAATAGCGTATCTAAATTTGTTATAGAGCGTTCTATGAATTCAAGAGTGCTATTCCGAGTCTATAGTGGAGTCACGAGGACTTAATAAGTTAGTAAATTTATTTGTTAGATTTATGATAGCTTATTGGAGCTTGATTTCACAGGCTCATGGTCCCCATTGTACCTTGGATAAAATCATCTAGATAGTCTCAATTAATTGATTTAATCATCAAATAGAATTATCAAAGTTGACCAGGTCAATTTTGGATAGTTTCACAGAGTTGTGTAATTTTGAGAAGAAAAGAGAAATTATGGCAGATTTATTAATTAAGATAAATTGGTATCTAAATTAATAAATAAGTTTAAATCAAGGTTCAAATTATTAATAATTAATTTGATAAAGGATTTAAATAATTATTTAATTAATTAAATCAATAGAAAATAATACAGGCCTTTATTTTGAGTCCAATGGGCTTATAATCAAATGAGAAATTTCACGGGCCTATAGCCCATGATAATTTTGACCTAGGGCTTCAAAATGGCTATTATTTTATTGATTTTTTAATTAAATTAAATGGCATAATTGAGTCTATAAAATGAGTGCTTAGAGAGAAGTTTGATAAGTCACAAGTCAGATTTTCTGATAGTTTTAGATTCTCTCTAAACACAAGTCATTTTCTAAGCCACTTTGTTATTTTCTCTTCTTCTCTTTATATCTATCTCATGTGTTGAGAATTTCCCACACTAGTCTAGGTGGTTCTAAGGATACATTGGAAGATTGTGAAGAAAATATAAGATCGGTTCAGTTTCTTGATAATACTCTACGACAGAGAGGATACAAGAGATAGAGAAACTGAAGGAAGGACTCTTTAATTCCGCTGCGTATACTGTAAGTATTCTATTATTTGTTTCTCTTGAATTCAATTTTAGAAACATGTTTTAGGCTATCTCGTATTAATTTGTTTAATATTAGATATACATTAAAATAAATAAAGATCCTGTATAAGCTAATCCAACACATACATGTTAGGAGAATTCTGTTGAGGTGGATGAAAATGTTGTTGTTGTTGTTGTTGTTGTTGTGGCATCGACCAAAGAGGTGGACTTTGAGAAGATATACCACATTTAGGTTGTGATGGTAAATACCGTTGCAGAAGGCTGTCGAGCCGCGACTTAGTTTGTGAACTAGTATGCTGAGGGTTACCAGATGGACCTTGTTGATATCTCAACATCCGAATCTCTTCACGCATTGACTTCATCATCTCTGCCATAGTAGCCATGTCTTCTTGAGGCGTATGAGCAGGTTGGGCTTGTGACTGACTTTGACTTGTGGAGCTGGAAGCTGATTTTTTTCCCTTTCCCTTTACTGTAACTGACTCCTCTTTGAAAGTCAAACCTCTCCCCAAGTACTTTACTCATAATCTCATACTGATCGATCGACAAGGAATCAGTAGCAGATCCAGTTTTAGATCCCTCCGTCGGTCCTAGAGACTGGCTTTGAAGCCGTGCCCTCTCAAGCTCTTCCGTCATTTTTTCCTGTTCATGAAAAGTGTAAGAAACACAACAGTAACATTGTTTAATGAAAATAATAACAGAAAAGTTTAAACTTACAAAAGTTTCTCGAGCTATGTCGTTGACAAAAACTTTTGTCGATCTTCTCAAATGGCTATCTTTCCAAGTATCAATAACATGCTCATTAGGGTTCGCTTATACAAATGTAGAGATAATATGTTAGAATGTATAATTTTGTTAAATTAAATTAATATTTTTACTTACAAATTGGTGACGCTTAGCTGCCAACAATTTTGTGTCTTGCGTCAATGCATACTTCATTTCTTTTCTGTTTTTCTTGGATCGCGCAATAAATTTTGGGCTAAAAAACAACTGAACAATATCTTTCCAACTCTCCTTGGTGCAATGGTCAGGTGGGGAAATGAGAACACTCTCCAAATCTTCTGGCTTAGAGTAATATTTTTTGAAGTGAGTATGTCTGATGTTCTTTCTCTCAAAATATCTTTTGCGCATCTCTGTATAGATAGTTTTCATAACTCTCTCGAGTTCTGGATGACCATCAACATTATAAAAATGCTACATTAAAAAAATAACACGTTAGTTTAGTTTGTAAATGATTATAATAAAAAATTTAGACCATAAGACTTGTTCTAATTTTTTACCTTCATCTTTTGTATGACTTGATCATTAAATTGTTGAGGTACATTAGCAAAATCCAAGTAATGTCCTGGCAAGAACAAGGTGACTTGGAGGCCTATCTCGCGGACAAAAGCTTGGTCCTCCAAGCCAACCACTTTGTCCGTCCTAGGATCAAGCTGAAGATCTAGTGGTTTCCCGGCATTCCGCCTTCGAATTTCAAGTGGTGTGTTATTAGCCAGGCCACGACCCTTTCTTTTCGGCAGTTCAGCTATCCACATTTTCAACCATCACCAAAATTTGAAATATTAACATATATTAAACATTCGTTGAGCTTGACTTTCAAGCTATGAACAAAATTTGAAAATTATTATTAACCTGACTCGCAGGAAGAGGGTACTCTACTAGGATCTGACCGGTCTAGACCACCACCATCTCCATCGTGAGAGGCAGCTATATCAGCTGACATTGTACTTAAGAACAAAATTTATTAGTTAGTTTTAGATTATTAGTTAGTATCAAATATCACCAATGGAAATGAACAAAATGATTACAAGTCTTATCTATTATATTTTAAATGATTGTCTTTATTACAAAAATATAAAAAACTATGTAGAATAATCACTATCACTTTCATCATTAATTAAATTGACATCAATCGGAGACACATGATTAACATCATCTTCACAAAGATCAACTAGAAATTCATCTTCTTCATCGACTTCTTCTTCTCCTAAGTCGTCATTTATGAAATTATCATCAATTGATCAGTAGGTGAATTTTGTATAGTACCAATATATGTTGCAGGTTGATGAGATTCCATAACCAACTAACCGAGATCCACGGTCAACACAAAATTTGATGAGCTTGTGTCATGTACAACATCAACATCAGCTTCATCGTCCTCGATGTCCCAAATTTGACGATGATTGACAATCCTCAACAATTTTCCAGTGTCGACCTCTAAGTAGATCATCGAGATAGAATACTTGCTTAGCTTGACTAACAAGTATATACGGCTCATCTTTGTACCATTCGCCACTGACGTTTATACTAGTGATATTATTTTCAGTGATTGTTTTCTTCTTGCTTGGATCAGTGTTAAACCATTTGCACTGAAACAATGCCACTGAATATGCACCAGTGAAAGATAACACCAGTACTTCTTGAAGCGTGACATAATAGTTAAAACCTTCTGTTTTGGCAACAGTCACTCTACTATTCTGTGTGGTGCGCTTTTGATCTCGGTCGTATGCGATAAATCGAACACCGTTCACTATACAACCTTCGTAGTAGGTTGCCAAGTGATCTGACCCAGATGCTAAAACTAGCAACTCATCACCATTCTCTAAAGATCCAAGCTTGTGCAACTCATACATCTAAATAAATTAATAAACCTATATTAGAATGACAAAAATATCATTACAAAAATGAAGGTTTAAAAATAATCTCATTTTTACCTTCTTATGAAACCAATGGCGAAAATTTTTCTTGTGTAAAAAATTATGATCACCATTTGGGTATTTCAATTTGATCTCTTCTAGGTGTTCGCTGTAAATTTGAATAGTTTTACTATATTAGATAAAACAATTTGGAATGAACATAAATTTCACTTTAACGGGAACAAAATTACTCTAAGTAATCCTGAATTTCGGGTCTAAGTAATCCTGAATTTTGGGAGAATTGTCAAGTATGAACCATTCAGCCATTTCACGAGTCGCGCGGTCGAGAGGCTTGAAAGTTCCCTTTGTTAGAGGACGACATTGAGATTGAAACACAGAAAGGTGTCGTGGGACATACACCTCATCTTCATTGCGATCAAGACGGTTAAATTTTGTTTCAACCCCTTTGAAATACATCGAACAAAATGTCAAAGCCTCATCTGCAACATAGCCTTCAGCTATCGACCCTTCAAGACGAGCTTTATTTCCCACGTAGTTCTTCAATTTTTTCATGTACCTTTCAAAATGATACATCTACCTCATAAATACCGGTCCACCCAAAATCGCTTCTTCCGGCAAATGTAAGACCAACTGAATCATTATATAAAAAAAAGCAGGAGGAAAAATCAACTCCATCTTGCACAATATCAGAATAAGGTATTTTTGTGCTTCCTCCATATCTTTAATATTTATAGTCCTCGAACATACTTGCTTGAAAAAATTGTGCAGTTCAGAAATGGTGATCGATATATCTTTTGGGAGAAACTTGCGAACACCCACTGACAGTAATCGTTGCATTATAACATGACAGTCGTGAGATTTCAACCCAAGGATATTTGTTTCATTCTCTATTACTTTTTTGTTCAAATTTGAACAAAAGCCATCTGGAAATTTCACTTCTTTAATACATTGACAAATTGTTGTGTCTGAGCAGGATTTAACACGTAAGGAGCATGCGGCTTCATCAACTTTCCATTCTCATCTTCATAAATCCACAATGATTCCCTTACTCCCATCTTCTTCAAATCATATATTGCATTAGTGGTGTCCTTAGACTTATCATTGTCCAAGATTGTGCCGAGGAGACTATCAGACACATTTTTTTCGACATGCATGACATCAATGTTATGTTTTAAAATATTTGTACACCAATAATCAAGCTCGTAGAAGATGCTTTTTTCCCTCCAATTTCTGTCTTCTGCAACTCTTCTGCATTTCACACCTCCAAACTGCAAGTGTTTTCCCGGAACTTGGGGTGGAAGGTTGTTCACTTGTTCTAATATTTCCTCACAAGTAAATCGTCTCGGAGGATGTCTTCCCTCAATTTGGTCGTCAAACTTAGTGTCCCTTCTAATTCGATGTGTGGTGGCAAGAATCTTCTGTGACCAACATAAGATGTCTTACCGATCACTCGAATGGAAGATGTCTTCATTACACGTGAGACAAGCTTTGTATCCCTGACCACTCCATCTAGACAAACTACTTCGAGCTGGAAAATCATTAACTGTCCATAAAATGGCTGCGCGCAGCTTGAACATAGTGTTGGTCATACTATCTTTCGTAACAACTCCGTTAACCCACAACTCCTTCAACTCATCCACCAATAGTCTTAGAAATACATCTATGTCCTTACCTGGTGATTTTGGACCAGGAATAAGGATGGTCAACATGAAATTATTGTCTTTCATACACAACCAAGGTGGAAGATTATAGTTCGCCAACACCACAGACCACATGCTGTATGCTAGGTTCATGTTGCCAAATGGATTATATCTATCAGCAACTAAGCCTAAACGAACATTCCTAGGATCACTTGCAAAAGCATGATGATTGGCATCAAAGTTCTTCCACACCGTCCCATCCACCGGGTGTCGCATCACCTGTAACGCCCTACCTCCTTAGAGCCGTTACTAAGTGAGTTTAGAAATGTGCTTTCATCTCGCTAATCGAGGTTTTAGACCAAACAGTGTAATTAAGCTATAAACAGAGAGAAAACCTTAAAAATATTAATTTCCATAGAAAACCACAAAAGATTTACACTTGGGATCCCCAAAATACAGTTTAGAAATGTTTACAACATATTAATTAAACCAAGTCGACTAGACGACAAAATCAGAGTTTATCTACAAGCATCTCCCAAAAACCTCTGGCCGTGGCGGCCAGGCTGGCCAAACATGTACACGCCGCCTCACGCCTGCTGTACTCATGGTTGGTTGATCACCTCTGTACCCTTTACCTGCACCACAGAGCATCTGTGAGCCGAAGCCCAGCAAGAGAACCCACAAGCAGATAACATATGCAACACATACATCAAACATATAAACATGCCACCAATGGCTAAACACGTACGACCTAGCCGTCCCAGGCATTTATCGAGCCCTGGGCTCGCGGACCATGCCGTGAGGATATCCCAGGTATCCTTCTAGGGACCCGCCCTAGCAACTCGCACTCCACGTGCTCAGCGCTGCTCCCGGTCCCTTGCCGTTCTCGGCCTCGCACTCAATGTGCCCAACGCCGTTCCCGGCCCTCCGCCGTTCTCGGTCTACACCGTTTCCGGCTCAAGCCGACCATTCACGTTATAACTCACAAACCATAGCAAGCAAGCATGACATTCTAGCATAAACAGATAAGGGGTTACGCCCCACAGTTCTAACATATTGGGCTCGGCCCTGCATACCAATCCATACAATCACACTGGGCTCAGCCCTGCATATCAGTTCATTCAAACACATTGGGCTCAGCCCTGCACACAAGCTCTATGGGAACAAGGTTCTCTTACCTGAGTTCCGAGCTTTCTGAGCTCCGATATCCCGAGCACAGTCCTCTAACGTGAGCCTCGCCGAACTCCTAGTCACAACACAAAACAATATCCAACCATCAAGTTCTAACTCAACAAATAACCTCAAACCATAACCCTAACCTCCGGGACCTTGAATTCTATCACTCCGGTTGATAAAATTCATCCCGAACCTTACCCTTTAAGTTCCCAAGTCAAAAATATCATTAGAATCCTCAATGACACTAAGGGCCGCGGCCCCTCCCCCTAGAGCCGCGGCTAGCCTCAAAACAGAGGCTAGCTCTCCACTAATCAGCACGCGGGCCGCGACGCGCTCGAACTCCCTCAGCCTCCCATGGCTGCGCGCGCATGCGGGCCGCGGCACACCCCTCCTAGGGCCGCGACGCTCCTCGCTGAACCCAGAATTCTTCATCAATTTCCCATCTTTTCTTCAAGCCAACCCTCACCAAAACTCACCTATCTAACCCAGGTATTAAATACATATAATCCAGCACAGAAACAACATCAAAACCTCACCAAAGTGTACTCCAAAGCTTAGCTAAAACACCCAAAGATTAAGATAGCTTAGCTACATGCAATCCTCTAAAACCAGCAGAAAATTAAAGACCAAACCTTAGTGTTTAGATCTTACCTTGCTGAGCTTAATCCCAGAATTTTGATCCTCAATCCCAAAGCTTCAAGCTCCTAAAGCATCCCAGTTGATATCCCTTCAATTCCTTGATAATTTCTTTAAGTTTCCTCTTGAGTTCCACCTTAGAGAGTGTAAGAGATAGAAGAGTAAAAACTAACTTCAGTTCTTAGGAGAGTATGGGTCGGTTTCTCAAGGTTTCTAAACTGTTCCTTCATTAATTTGTTTTATATAACTTAAGTCCAAAGGTTACCTCAAGGCTCGGGGTACCAAAACGCCCCCGAGGGAAAAAATGGTAAATTCCCCAAATATTCCCACCTAGACATTCTCTCCTCAAATATATCTCCAAATATTTATTTCCATGTCCCGATAATCCCATAGTCCAACTAATACCCGAGTTACCCCTTGACTGCCCCGAGTCCGAATTTCAACCCCGTTGTGACTCTCTGGCTAACCGCTCCTCAGGACTGTCTCGGATCGTGCTGCACAAACATTTCACATACATATACAACATATATTTCATTTATCACATTTATGCCCCCAATATCCAGACGGGGCCCACATGCACATTTAACTCAATTAAACATGCATCATAATTATATATACACATAAATTCACATATAAGCAAATTAATCCACTTATTGCCCTCCAGGCACACTAATCAAGGCCCTAAGCCTGATTAGCAAATTCGGGTCGTTACATCACCCCATCATCTTTCGATTTCCCAATGTGGTGCCATAGCATGTCCTTCGCTGTAAGCCTTGAACTGTATAGTCTTTTCAACCAGGGTACTAATGGAAAGTAACGCATCACCTTATGCAGCACCTTTTTTCCTTTAGTTTTTTCAAAAGTAACCTATTGACTACTTCCACAAACTGGACATTCCTCTTTATTTGCATGCTTTTTGTAAAATAGGCAGCAATCATATTGGCACACATGAATCGACTCGTATCCCAACCCTAATTTCTTCAATCTTTTTTTAGCCTCGTAGTACGTTGATGGAATTTTATTTTCCTTCGAAAAGGAAAGCTTTAACATCTTCAATAATTCATCAAATATGTTGTTAGGAATCTTCCCTCTAACTTTCAAATGTAATAGCTTAGCTAAAAAGTTAAGGGAAGAAATCCAATCACAACCAGGATACAACTCACCTTCAATCTCCTCAAACAACTCGTCGTAATACTGACTCGCGCCGTAATTATTGTCTACTTGCTCAGTTGTTGGTAAGAGGAAGTCCTCCACTATGGGAATCATCTCGTCAACTTCATCCTCATCAACAACATCTAGTTCCATTTCCCCATGATAAATTCACCTCTCATAACCTTGATAAAAACCCTTATCGAATACGTGTGCTTCGACAACAGGTAAAATTTCAAGCCTATTATTTATGCATTTGACACATGGACACCTAATTCTTCCATGAGAATCCTTATGTTCCGAGGCCATTGTCAAAAAATATTGTAGACCATTCTAATATTCTTGACAAATACGATTTCTTAATGTTGTCCAAGTCTTGTCAATCGCCATCTAAAGTGTTATAAGAGTGTGTGAGTTTTAGTAATGTGAATAAGAATGGATCACAAAATAATTTTGTTATCATTTTTGAAATCTTATGTTAGTTTATGATGTTTTATTAGATAATGTTATTTATAAACAAATTACTATTTTTTCTTAAAATAATTTATTATTTATTTAATTAATCATTATTAATTTTTAAAACTTTTATTAAATAAAATTATCAATTTCTATATTCAAATAATTTAATACTAGTTAATATTGGATAATGTTATTTAATAAACAAAATAATAATTTTTAAAAATAATTTATTATTTATTTAATTAACCATTATTAATTTTTAAAACTTTTATTAAATAAAATTATCAATTTCTATATTCAAATAATTTAATACTAGTATTAGATAATATTATTTAATAAACAAATTAATAATTTTTCTTAAAAGAATTTATTATTTATTACTAATTGATCAAACTTTTATTAAATATAATTATCAATTTCTATATTTAACTAATTTATAACTATATTCAACCTTTTTAAACACAATTTTCTAGTGTCGGACCCGCCACTATTACGTATTAGCAGCGGACAGTCTACTGCTAATAATGTGTCGATCCGTCCTTAATACTTATTATAATAATATTTGATAATATTTAAATTCATATTAATATAATTAGTAAAAAAATTAAGATTATGTATTATTATAATATTATAATATTTTATAACATTTAAATTTGTATCAATAGATATTAAATATCTATTCTTGTACTGTATATACTTAAAGAGATATATATTTCATCATTATATTTTGAAAGGGAGAAGGAACCGTTAGTGACAGTTTTTTGAAGGTATCAACTTCTAAGCCGCCAAAACCGTGCTCTGCTTTTTTTCTTCATCCCTTAAATTGACTCATCAAAAAATCAAAGGGAAAAAGAAATGAGAATCCGAAATGGGTTTGCATTATTACAACATAATCGTGTGTTGTTAGTGATTTGGTTTCTGGGATTTCTTGGAGGCCAAATTACGTTTGGGGTTCAGATTCTTTCCAAGTCGAAACTCGAGAAATGTGAGAAGAATTCTGGCTCTGATAACTTGAATTGCACCAAGAAGATTGTTCTTAACATGGCTGTTCCAAGTGGTTCGGTAAAGTCACTCTTTTTTTCATACTTTATTTCATTACATTTCACGTGCTTGTTGGAGTGGAAAACGACTGTGTTTAAAGATATATTCAATTGGTTTAAAAAACTTACCTTGGTAGATTATAGTTATTTAGTGAAAAAAATTGAAGTGGGATCAGTCTTATTCAACAGATATTTTCGTCATATATGTATTTATATATGTTGGTGTGTGTAATAATAGAGTGGGGGAGAGGCATCAATTGTGGCTGAAATAGTAGAAGTGGAAGAGAATTCAACTCAAAAGATGCAAACTTTGAGAATACCACCGGTTTTGACAGTCAACAAATCTGCTGCTTATGCCATTTATGAGCTTACATACATTCGAGTAAGTCAGCTTTCTTGTTGACACTTGTACTAAATACCATTTTGATAGTGAGTTTTAGTGGTGTCAATGATGATAATCATGTGTTCGATTATTTGGTTCTGAGAGTGAAATTATAAGAGCCCCACAAAAGATGTGGAAATCTTACCAATTAGTTTTGAGTTGGAACTTGTATGAATCTTAACATTTTGAATTTATTTCTTTTCAACCTATTCGTATACTTGGGATGTTCTGTTTGGTATTGGACTTTGTGATTTAATCGATGTGTGTGAAATTTAATAGCAACCGCTCATTTTTCCAGGACGTGTCATATAAACCGGAAGAGTATTATGTTAAGACACGCAAATGTGAGCCAGAAGCTAGTGCAAAAGTCGTGAAGATATGCGAGAGGTAAGCAAGTGATTGATCTTTCTCCAAACTTGACTGCTAAAATCTTTTCATTGTTGCTCCTGAATTTTCTTTATCCGCTTAAAAACTGCCAGGTGTGCACACCTTTGTGGTCAATGAATGTATTAGAAGCTGCCAAAGTATCTGCCTGGTGGCTTAGTAGTTGTTACTTTTGAGTTAGAAATATGCCAAAGTTGTATTTCTTTTTCCTTTTCCACGGATGAAGAGGTCATTATTCACTAGAACTGTCAAATGTTAACTGGTTGGCTTGTTTAATTTGTTGTAGGTTAAGGGATGAAAGTGGTCACATAATGGAGCATACTGCGGTGACAGTTCTAACATATCTGATTTCATTTTTGTTTTAGAACTTCAATTGTATTTTATATGGTTTGAGCCTTTCTTCTTTCCTCTGTCTGCAGCCAATCTGTTGTCCTTGTGGACCCCAGCGCCGGATGCCTTCATCTTGTGGAAATGTTTGTAAGTCCCTTTTGCTTATGATTCAACATTGTTGAGTTCATTTTCACGAGATTAATGACTTTTCTATTTTTTTCTCTCGTTAGTTGACAAGTGGATGAAGGGAAAGGCTAATACAGCACATTGTGTTCGTTTCCCAGGTGATTGGTATGGTCCTTGCACTACCTTCTTTTTCTTGATTCATGCTGCAGTTGAGATCATTGAGAGATCTGGATACAATTTGCTTCATACTAATTAGTACTATATAAGTGATATTTTTCAATCCATTTAGGTTCCATGTTTTTAGTATTGGTCAGCGATCACTGGGATTCAGTGTTAAGATTCAGGTGAAGACAGGATCAAAAGTTTCGGTATGTTTTTTAATAACATAAATTCCTTTCTCATGTACAAGTTTGCTTTGATTTACTGCATTTAGTTTTGCTTAGCAACACATGTTTTGACTAGCTGAGAAAGACTGTTTGGACATTTATTATATTACCAGGAAGTGTTTGTAGGTCCTGAAAAAAGAACAGTTTCATCCAATGACAATTTTTTAAGAGTTAATCTGATTGGAGATTTTTCTGGGTACACAAGTATACCATCATTTGAGGACTTCTACCTTGTAGTTCCTAGACAGGTACACATGCACTTCATTGTTATACTTGTAAGTAAATAAAACGAAATATCCACTTACTTGATGTATTTGAATATAGAACAACAGTTGTTTTGTTATGATTATTATGTGAGGTGATGTCTCTCATTTTTATGGAAGGGTGGCTCTGATCCGATTCAGAATTTGGGAAAGAACTTTTCTATGTGGATGCTTCTTGAGAGACTCAGATTTACCTTAGATGGGCTTGAATGTAACAAAATTGGTGTTGGTTATGAGGCTTTTAGTGGGCAGCCAAACTTCTGTTCTTCACCTTATTGGAGTTGCCTGCATAATCAATTATGGAATTTTTGGGAGGTTAGCATGTATTAAGTTGGAAAAATATATGGTTTCATGTTCTGATTTACATCACTATGTGACTTGGTTTGAGGTTTTATAAACTATATGCTGATAAAGAAAGATAACTTGAATGTAAATCACAGGCTGACCGGAATAGAATTAGAAGAAAGCAGTTGCCATTGTATGGTATTGAAGGAAGGTTTGAAAGAATAAACCAACATCCAGTTATGTCTTAGAATCTATACTCATGTTCTTTAGGTTTTTATTTAAGTGATTTATTAAACCTATTTATTTATTTTGTGACAGAATGCAGGGGCTCATTCATTTTCCATAGGTGTTACTGAAGTTCTCAATACAAATCTCTTGATAGAATTAAGAGCTGATGATGTAGATTATGTTTATCAAAGGTTGATTTTTCTTTTAATATTTTTAAGTATGGATGACTTATTATAAAATCATTGATTGGCCTGCTTATAATCAAACTTTTAAAATGGATTAGCATATCTATTATAAACCATTTTCTTCCACAAATTAACTAAATAAAATACTAGAATATTATGTATAAAATTTTCTATGTATTTTGGAATGGAGGCCAACTTGTCATACTTTTGCATATGGGAGAAGCTAGTTTATAATATTTAACGTCTTTCATTTCTTTATTGGGGTTTTTTTTTCCCTTTTTTTCTCAAGAACGTGATCTCTTATACTAGTGGAAGATCTTGAATGTTATGTTGACATATATATAAGTTTGGTAGAGATTGATTTCAGTAGTGATGGAATCTCAAAATGCTTAAATTATTCTTTCTTGTTTCATTTTGTTTGCTGACTCTTTTTTTAGGAGTCCTGGAAAAATAATAAGCATCAATATACCAACATTTGAGGCCCTTTCTCAATTTGGGGTTGCTACAATCACAACTAAGAACACTGGCAATTTGGAAGCATCGT
The DNA here is from genome assembly GCF_963169125.1 of Humulus lupulus. NCBI lineage: Eukaryota > Viridiplantae > Streptophyta > Magnoliopsida > Rosales > Cannabaceae > Humulus > Humulus lupulus. The sequence continues at coordinate 230,953,956 of NC_084797.1, read as the reverse complement.
ATGGCTTAACGGTATCCATGTCGATTGTCTTTTTCTGTCCTACTCTACATAATATTTTAATAGGAAACTGACGTTTTTCATTTAGATATATAGGAACTATTACTTGTTTACACATGGTCAATAAATTTTGAAGGATGTACCAAGTGATTGGCTATTCTGCCATTGAGATTCAGTGTTTTACTTAAAACTCAACTCAAATGAATCAAGTCTCTTTGAAGAACTATATTATAACTTTCATTGTAATGATTGGCTAATATTTTCTGTGTTGCAGTTTAATTGCTCAAGAGATGTTATCCTCATGGAGGTATACTCTAATAGAAATTTGTATGCATATTTTGAAAATTTGTATCCTCATTTGCACAGAAAATATTTTGATGAAGAATACTTATCTACAGGAACAATATTTTATCATGAAGCCAAAAGAAGAAATGATCCGATCATTTAAACTCTACCCTTCAACAGATCAAGCTGCAAAATATTTCTGTGCAGGTAAAGACTTATACCAGTGTTTAGAATGATTAAGGTAGCAATAAGAAGGAGACTTAAGACTGATGACTTTTACTTAAATGCAGCTATACTGAAGGACTCTGATTATAATGAAGTAGATAGAGCTGAGTGCCAATTTTCTACAACTTCAACTGTACTTGACAATGGATCACAGGTATAATGGCAGCTTTTAAACTTTGCCTTTTAGTTTTTTCAAACATGAGATAAGAACATAATATAAAAATTTTGCAACTGATGCTTGTATGATTCTGTGAATGACTTTATGTAATAAATATGGTGCAGAGTACTCCCTTTCATCCACCAAAGAACACCATAAATGGTTTCTTCGAATCCATTGAAAGCCTCTGGAATGAACTGTGGAAGGATTTGAAAGATTTCATTACTGGACAAACTTGCAGGTATACATATCTTACTTTGTGTGAATTACTAGAGCTTCAAGTGTCACCTTCTTTTTTAGTCATAAACAAGGTTTTTCCTTTTATCATCATCATATTTTTGCCAGGACTTAACATGTATCTTCATTTGTGTGGTAGAAAGAAATGCTATGGCTTTTTTGACTTTAAATGCCACGTTCAATACATATGCATGAGTTGGATTGTGATGTTCGGACTACTTTTGGCAATCTTCCCAACAGGTAAACAAACTATTTTATCACCAGAAAATTAGACTTCTAAGTTTTGAAAAGGATTACTTGGTAACAATTTCCTTTTGAGTTTCAGTGTTTGTATTACTGTGGCTTTTACACCAGAAAGGTTTCTTTGATCCAATCTATGATTGGTGGGAAGATCATTTTTCTGCTGATGATCAGAATACTAGAATACACAGAATTCATGTGCATCATCACCGTATTCATGATCAGAAACATCACAGGAAAGAATTGAAACATCACAAGCATGGAGTTCAGCGGAAGCGGCGAATCATTCACAATGATCACAAGCACAACCATCATGAGAGGGAATTAGATTACAATTACCATCTTCATCATGTTCACAAAGAAAAAGACAAGCATGGGCGTGTTTGGAGTTCAAGTGTCGTGCAGCATTTTGATGACAATATAGGGAAGCACAAGAGGAGAAAAGAAAGAGAGACAGATAGAGGATACTTAAAATGACAAGATATGAGGAAATAGAGGATCACATACACACTCAACTCAAAGTTGAAAGATGATAAAACCTTTTGATATCATATGATGAATGCATCACTCACTTCAAAGCAACTATTACAAAGCTTCATTTTAATTTTTAATGTCCACTAAAAAAAACCCTTCTTTGGTATTTGAAGGTTGTTACTTGTTAGAAGGGTATCTGAAAACATGAAGTACTTGGAAACATATTTGAAGAATAGCTCTTTTCTGAGAGTAAAAGATAATAGAAATATAGATGTATTATTATATATCATTTACAATTATTGTTACAGGTAAAATTTCATTTTCATAACTTGTTTTATAAATCTCAAGTTTAGAATATCATGATATGTTTGATAGGAAATAATATGTTGATTGTTGAGGCTACTCGGATTGAGGATTAAAAATATAAAAAACAAAACTTGAAATCTGACCCTAAGCAAAACAATAGGCCGGCTTTGATTTCGGGGTGACAACAATAAGTGATCCTTTTTGTACATTGTTCCAATGTATTGTTGTGTTCCAATGGAAGCCTTCTTGGTTCTCAAAGTGTTATCTTTTGTGTCACTGATAAAAGTAACTTTCTTGTCCATGTATTGGTGTACTGAACTAGTAGGAGAATTATGCTGTGTCCTTTTCTCCATTGCCTTTCTCCATGATTTGGACTTGGAAACCATTTGGGAATTGTAATCCTGGAGTCCGGACTATATTTCCTCCTCCAATTTGACTCCACCTGAAGAAGTTCAGACCTTTACTGGTTAGTCTCTTTCTCTTTATCTGTACTATCTATATTTCCATTTAATATTAAAAGGCTCTTAATCTTACCTGTACTTTTTAACCAAGCAATGGAGAAATACTGCCATTTGGACCTTAGTAAACTCTGTTCCAACACAGAATCTCATGCCACCACCAAAAGCCATGAAATGTTTAGAACCACCATTTAATTCAATCCCCTAAAACAAGAAAAATAATATGTTAGAGGTGTGTAGCTGTTAAATATATGTATATATATATTTATATTTATATTTATATTTGTATTCATATTTATCTATATATGCACTTTTTATGCTGAGTTTCAGAAGCTGACCCTCCATCTCCAAGGATTGAAAGCCAAAGGATCTTCATATTTTGCAGGGTTTAGATGCACAGCTGGGGGACAAACCATAACTGCCCAATCTGCTGGAATTGTATATCCTGTATTGAGACCAAATATACTTTAGATTTACCATAACATTAAATGGTAACATTCTATGAAACCATATAGAATTATTACTTATAAATATGTAAACATACATACCCTTAAACTGGATATCTCTTAGTGTTTTTCGGAAGATACCAGGAACTATATTTGCTAGTCTGACTGTTTCATTAATGACCTGCAAATTGAACCAGTCAGTATGAAGCAAAAAGAGATAAAACTCAGATAAAATGCTATAATGTGTACATGTCTAACTCACCTGAAATGTAAATGTCATTGATTTGTATTCTTTCCATGTAACCCCAGAGTCAGCATTTTCTCTGTTGGTTACTATTCTGTCATGCTCTTCCTGGAAAAGGGTAGTAGAATTAAGAGTGTGTTAATCAAGGAGGTGACAGTCAATGCCAGTTAATAATACAACGGTTTTTAGAGTTTCACTTCACATACCGTTAACTCCTTCAGCACTAATGGATGGTCTGTGAGTAGCTTAACAGCTAAAGTTATAGCTAAGGAAGTTGTTTCAAAGCTGGCAAAGAGTAGCACAAACATTAGATCCAAAGCAATTTCCTCTGTGAGAAATGTTCCTTGTTTCTGAAGCTCTTCCAGGACATAGTCAAAAAAATCACTTCGCTCCTTTTTCAGGTTTGCCCGCCTTTCTTGTAGCAAGTTCTTCAGCATTTTCATTGCTTTTTTCCTACCCTGAGAACAACTTTATAGTGTCAATACCAGGAAACATAGATGAAAAGACTACTGTAAAGCAAAAAAAATCACTTTTCATAGGTACTACTGTACAATAATGCAGGAAGGAATAGAGATTACCTGTAAGCATTTGTGATAAGCTGTTCCAGGAATGTCTAAAGGAAAAGAGATCAATCCTTGAATGAAAGCAACAAAGTTTTCCCTTAGATTCTCAGATGAGTTGTTTTCATCATAACTGATCAGTTTCTTTGCTGTCAAGTCAAATATCATCTGCAGATAAAAAAAATTATAGTAAGAGACTTATAACAACATATTGTTATTAGTGAGTCTTAATGAGGAAGAAGAAGTAGAAAGGTTGTTAGTCTTATTAAACTAATTACCCTTGCAGTTGATTCTTTCAGTTCAACTATATTCTGAGTTGACCAATGCTGTAAGTTTCCATTGGTTGCTTGTTCAACTTCTGTGAGCATTCTTTTGAGGCTTTCAGGACCAAAAAGATTGAGCACCATATTTTTAAGGTACTTATACATGAACCCATGCAAAGAACCAACATTTTGCTTTCCAAAGATTTCAGTAAAGGTGTCTGGATACCAACTCTGAAACAAATGTCCCTCTTGTTGAAAAATGAAGTGATTAAGATCTGGGTCAGTAGACACCACAACTGGTCTTCCAACCAAACTGGTCTTGAATATGGGTCCATACCTGGACCAACAAATGCAGCTAGAACTTGTTAAAATGGTGAGAAGAAAAAGAAGATACTGATAGATTTTTCCAAGGAAAAAAAAAAGTTTACCTTTTCATCCTCTTTTTAATAAAAGGAGGGATATCAGAAGAAGTGTTGGGACTGAAGAACTGGAGGGTCTCTCCTAGAAGTGGCAATCCCATTGAACCTGGTGGAAGTTTCCCATTAAGGCATTTGGGATTTCTCCATCTATAAACCCAATGTGTTATGCTTATGGTGACTAAAGCTCCAATCAGAAATGCCCACATCTTGATCAAAGTCGGTCAAGAAAAGACTGATGATAATGATATATATCAACTTGTTGGTTTGAGTTTTGACTAAAGAAGAAGAAGAAAGAGTTGAGGTGGAAACGTGTGAATGAATATAAGACAGAGAGAAGCAGGAAGTGCTGGCATGTATGTATGAGAAACTCATTGCAAACTTCTTAAATAGGCAACCAAAAAGGGACTCAATGACTAGTACACTTGGGAAAGTAATAATTATTTATATATAATAATGATCATAATAACAATATTATAATTTATATTTAAAGCTTTGTATTTCTCTTTTTGTTTCTGTACGTGCAGTTTGTTAATGCTCAAAGAAGCTGGCTGTACAAGTAGTTAGAGATAACATTAATAGTTTAATAAGAATATAGTGATTTCTGTCTAGATATTACTAATTAATCATTTGTCAACGGGGCATCTCTTCATTATTAAAAAGAAATTCAAAAACTGTGTAGAGACTTGAGAAAGAGAGCTTTGCATGACCGAGAAACTCCCCATGATGCTTCCTATACATATATACATATATATACATATACACGTATATATCTCTTTCATGGTTTAATTATAATGATCATGGTTATAATAAAAAAGATAGTACATATAACACGGAATTAAACTAAAAACTGAAGAAGCACGAGGCAGAATTTTGCCATTTTTTATGGAGATATTGTTGGTAAACACTAAACAACAGGGTGTTCTCTTCCCTAGATTTGAGAGGATAGAGGTTCACAGTATCTGTCTGACCAAAGCTGAAGTGAATATATATTTGTATTTATATTATATATTTATTTATATATATATATATATGACTGAAATAAAAACATTTTCAATGGGAAAAAGTCTTAATATCCAAAGGCGCTATTGTGTTTTGCCAACTTATATCTTATCAAATCTGACCAATATCTAAGATAAATACTATAGTATCTATCTATATATGTGATGTTGAACATGTTTTTGTTCTTGTGTTCATACACACATTAGATTTAGTTTCTTTCTTCTTTTTGTTGTTATCTTAATTAGAACAATATCTTTTACTAGATCTTCTGATAAAAAGATCACAATAAGGGAATAATATATATCATTACATTACTTGTGATATTTATGAATGGTTCTAAATATTCATGCAAAATTATTTAAACCAACCACACATAGACAAATATATATATATGTTTAATTTTGTAGAGTAGGTATATTATATAGCTAAGGATATTATTATGATCATGATGATCATGTTAAGCACATAGAGCACCGTCCCAACCGGCCCATTGAGCCCTGGTCTCAATTACCTGGCAAGAAACACCATATACTTAGGTGTAGGTCACTGTGTGCTGTGACTATTCATGGTACACAATTATTTGCCTTAATAGATTATATAATATATATGTATATAGATAGTCCCATAATAAATTCTGTGTGTCACCATTTTAGGTGGGCAAAAAGTTTTGAATTTAATTTAGACGACAAGAAATAATAGATTCAAGAGAAAGCAATGCTATATGCTATGGTTTTATAGCTTCAATTCAACTATTGCATTCAAACTTTTTTTTTGGATACATTTTGACCAACTGTTTTTTTACTGTTTAGAGATTCTAAAGTTGTAAAGTCTAAAAGTTGTAAAGTTTAGGAATATTTGCATGTCAAAAGTATTTAAATTATTATGCTTATAGTATTTAAATACTCAAGTTATTTTTTTGAGAGTGAAAATATATTCCGTTCATGTTTTGTTGCAACCGTCTATTTCAACCGTTAAGTAAGTTTGTAACATGTTGGTGAAAGTACCAAATTACATGAATATTTGCGATAAAAATACCTAATTTAAGATATATGTGCGGCAAAAGTACTTAAATTATGAGATATTTACAGCAAAAATACCTAAATTATGAGATATTTACAGCAAAAGTACCCAAGTTACATGCAAATTTGACGTCACGTGGTAGACTTAGTGATAAAATAAACACTGTAATATAACATGAATAGAAAGTACTTTCGCCAACAAAAAAATAATTTGAATACTTAAGTGCTACAAATATAATAATTTGGCTACTTTCGCCCGCAAATATACTAAAATTTATATATATATATATGTGGCATGGTTTTAGGTTTGTATAGAACATATATGCTGTCTTTTAGCAGAGTTTTAGAAAGTTTCTTCTTTTTGGTTTTTCTTATCTGGATACTATCAAGATCATAGTAGATTATGTTGGATTCATACATAAAGTATGTATTTTCGGTGATTATTATTATATGATTGTGATAATGTTAAGTGTACTACTAAGAGATTTAATACACAATTCCAATTTATTTATTTATTTAATTTAAATAATAATAATATTAAGATTATGATATGTTCAGTTACTTGACTACTTGGCATAGCCAAGAGGAAAGGTCTCTTTGAAAGGGTGCACAATAATGACAGCTCAAACAGCTCTTATTATTGGGATTATAAAAGAAATAAATAATTAATCTCTGTAATTACAATAAATACTCCCTAAAAAGGTGTTTTTTCTTATTCTTATTATTATTTTTTAAAACTAAGTAAGGATTTTTCTTTCTTTTTCTTCTATGTAGTTAGGGTGGGAGGGCCTATCTGTCTTTTGGCTCTAACAGTCTCACAAATCTGATGGTGTGAAGTGGGAACCCACATGCAAATTAAGACTCTTCTGTCCACATCATTAATTTGGAGTATTCTATTTTCATTTGGTACAATTCATGTGATTGTGTTAGTGAGAATGAGAATGTGTAATAATTCAAGTTCAAACCTTTTTAAAAAAAATCAAAATACTAACCATACCAAGTAATAATACTAACATTTCAATTCTAAAATTCATTAAAGAGGATAATAATAAAGTGGAAGTTTCAAATTTGAATATAATTAAAAACTCGTTATTATAGAGTTTATATAGGATTGGATACATAAGATAAGATATAAACTAATTTTATCAAAGAGAAGTATATTTTAGATCATCATAGTTAAATATACATGTTCCTAAGTAGTACTTTGTAACAATGACAAGTTTTTTTTAATCTAATTTTTACTTGTGTAAGGACGGTGACAATAATATTATAACAATAGTAATACTAATAAATAATAAGAATAAAAATGAGGGAAGCAGATAAAAAAATAAAATAAAATAGAAAAACAAAGATGATGTCGGTGATTAAATAGGTTGGTTTCTTAAGTTTTTTCTTTCTTTTTTAAAAATGAGAGAATTGAGGAGAAAGTTGCTCCTCTTGTCTGTGACGTGCAAAATCAAAAGGAATGGTCCTCTCATATAATTATGGTCAATTAATAACTAAATAGTAGTAATTAAACCTTCTCTTAATTATTAATTAGTAATTACTACCATTAGCTGTAAAACTTGGACCTCTCCCTAAAATTATGCTTTTACTTTGACAAGTTATCATAAAATCAATCTAACAACCATGGGCATTGAATCGCAAAGAAGCTCTTGCTCTTTAGTGGTATTGAATCGGGCTTAACTGCTAGGATTTCTGTTTAATGAAGTGTCTTCAAATTCTCTATTTTTGGTTTTGGCTTTGAGAAACAACATTGTTTGTCATAATAAATTGAGTGTAATTTTTACTGACATTAAATTTTTATTGTCTAATCTTTCGGGATATATCTTTCTCATGTTGGTCGTAATTTTAATATTGTGCTTGGTGGGTTGGCTAAACATGTCATTTGACTAGACAATGAGATTTTCTGGTTTTGGATGAGGTTACCCTTCAATCTCTCTTATTTTTCAATCTTGAATAGTGATGCAGTCTATTCCGACAAAAAAAAATGCATCAACCATGAGAGCCATTTTAAGATAAGGTTACCTCAAATTTTTGTTTTAATATAATATTTATTTATTTTATTGTATATATTGTTGAAAAAAAATGGATCTCAAATTTTTGTTTTAATATAAATTTATTTATTTTATTGTATATATTCTTAATTTTTTTTTCGATGTGTTCCAAAAATAAAAATTATCAATATCCTTATATCTTATATTTTTCTACATTCATCAAACTCCAAAATCACTTAGTAGTAAAAAAAAATAGAAAAAGATTAAGTACAATAATCAAATTTATCTCTTATAAAAATTAACGAACTACTCTTTCTTTACTTCTTGTTTATATCTTGAATTTTAGAAGAGAAAAATTTGAATTCTAATGTATTTTATTTTTTCATGTTTGAATCTAAACAAATAATTGAGAATTCTTTTTCTATACAAAATTAAACTCAAATATAATTCTATAAAATTTAGAACATCTGTAAATATACTCAAAAAGAAAAAAAATATAAAAAAAAGTTATCCTATTAAATTTTAGGAAAATATTTTCCTTTATTTTTTTCTCTGCTCATTTCCCTCATAAAATATTTCCTTGGTAAAATCCAAGATCGAACACAAGGTCTTAGATTTTACAAGTTCATCGTAATATTTAAAAAAAAATCTTTTCGTCTTTTTCCTTTTTCTTTTTACCTTTGTAAAATTATATATATTCTCCATTTTTTTTTTTTATGACTAACATTTATCAGAACAAAATGTACCATTTAACATATAAAATAGAAGAAATAATATGTTGTACCAAATTAAGTTAGTCCTTTCTATTTTTACCTAAAAAATTTAAATTATTAATTAATACCTATTTTTTTAATCACAATACCTATTTAACATTTTCTAGTCTTTGAGATATAAACCACAACCATTTCAAATGTAAACCACAATTCTTTGAAATATAAATCATTAGGCTTTGAAATGTAAACTACAAGCCGAAAATGTAAACCACACTTTCAAACTACAAGCCTAAAAATGTAAACTAATGGCATTTTAGTCATTTTGTCTCTAAATGTGGATATTAATCATAAAAATAAAAGGCTATTTAGGATTTTTCCCCTCGAACTATAACTTATGCATTATCGCGCTCCTTGATTTTTTCTGACCATTAAAAATTCCCCCCAAACACAGTATTGTAAAGTGGGACTTTCGTACAATTTTGTCTGATGTGGCTAACGACATGTTGACGTGGCTCTTTGTTTGTTGATGTGTCTTGGCCACGTCAGCGTCACAAGTGTATTTAAAAAAAATTAATTTAAAATTATTAAAAATATTTTTTTATTAAAAATTAATAAATTTCAAATAAATCATAGTTTATAAAAAAAAAGGTTAATTTTGTAAGAATTGAATTAATTTAATTTATTTTTAGTGTAATAATTTATTTGAAAATTATTAATTTTTAATCAAAAAAAGTTTTTTAATATTTTCAAATTACACATGTGGCGCTGACGTGACCAAGACACATCAGCAAGCAAAGAGTCATGTTAACGTTATTAGTCACATTGAATAAAATTGGACGTAAGTTCCACTTTACAACACTGTAAATAGTTCGGGGAAAATTTTTAATGGATCGAAAAAATTAAGGACACGATAATGTATATAGTTCGGGGAATAAAAATCATAAATAGCCAAAATAAAATATATGGCTATTTATAGTTAATAAATAATAAAAATGAGTAGTTTTAAAAAAATCCCTAAAAAATATGGATTCTAATGTTTTAGTTTTAACCTTATCATTTTGAAGTAACTTGTTTTATTGTTTTTGACATCGAATCTTAATTTTACTTAACATTTTGTATCAAAATTTATACCATATATAAATGTATATTATTATATTTTAAATGTACTAATAATTATAATTACACGATCTTTGTTCTTCACTTCATCTTTATAATATTTTCTTAAAAATAAATTCTACTTTTGATGTTGAACATTAATTATTATTGTATTTGGTTCGCTTAATATTATTTTCTAGTTTCGTCTCCGCTAACAACTAATATTTATTTAGAGCAAGCGATATTTTTATTTATTTAGAAAGTGATAAGTCTTTAAAATAATGTAAATAAATATAGCATTAGCAAGATCATTTATTTATAATTAGCACGCATGAGAGAAACATTATTATATTAGTCTAAAAAATAGTTAATTATATTATAATTATAACTAATATATGTGGTGTGGTGTGGTGGTTAGTCATGACTTGAAGAGCATTAATTAGTATGTATTTCATTATCTGGCATTAATTCTAGTATATATATATATATATATAAACATATTTAAGGAAAACGACGTTATTTTTCATTATAGCATTATTTATTAATTGAATTTTGTTGTTTGATTTTATGCAAACAAAATCTCAGTTAAGTAGTAGAGTTACATCTTATATGTATAGTTTTTTTTTTTTTTTTGGTTAAATATCGTATAAAATATGTATAGTGATTAAAGATAATAATAAAAAGTAGTTAAGATGTGTGTTGATGTTTAAAATATGAACATTGCTATAATTACTTTAGGGTGTCCAACTCTTTAGGAGGTGACATTTTATTATAGGTGCTATTTATTTAATATTAAGTTTCATATGTTTTAATTTAATTTAAATATCTGAAACCCAAATATTATTGACTTATATATATATATATAGAGTATTCGATACTGTAAGTGCTCTTTAATATTTTCTTAAAATATATAGTAAGTAGAAGTGTCAAATGGAAGTGATGAGGCATATAATTAATAAAATGGTAGACAGTCTCGATGTTTTATGCTATATATAGAAAGTCAATCACTTGACATGCAAGAAACCTTAATATATTCTATTTTAAATCTTTCAATCTCTTATTTTTACAATATCTGTATATGACTAGCTTCCAATTTTCTTGTTGCCCACCCTACTCTTTCTCAACTCCATTAATAAAGACACGTTTATTAAAGTCTAATTGTAATCAGAATAAATCAATGAAAAAATAAACGATAATAAAATATGGAATAATTATAATTAATAATTGTACTATGTCATTTACTAAAATTAATTGGAAAGAAAATTAGAAAATGTAATCAAAAAGCTTAAATTGACTAAGTTATTATTTTTAAAAAGTAATTTTTATTTATTTAAGGAGTAAACATGTCTTTTAATTTTTAAATATAACAAATAAAATCTTTAAGGATAATGTCATTCCTGAGAAAATAAAAGAAGCATGATTCTCTTTCTTTTATCCATAATTTATATGAGTCCCATTAACTTTCCATATTACTAAATTTAGTAAACAAATGATTCCCATTACTCTATAAACTCTCTCATTCCCAAATTTATGTACATATTATTAACAAATAATTATTAATTTTTTTTAGAAATTAATCACTAGTTAAGGCATGAGATATATATTAGTACTCTCTTCTAAGTGATACCTAAGAAAATATAATGATAAAGACAAATTTAGGAAGTGCGTGTGATTATGAGGAATAAAATAAGAGTATTTTATATAGTTTGTTGTGTTAAACATTACATATATCTATAAATCAGTTTAAAAAAATTCACTTTCCGTTAGATTCAACATGTTTTTAATTATTTTATAACATTGTTAGTTTTAAATTTATCTAAATAAATAAAATGTAATAAAGTTATTTAACTGAAAAATGTTTTTGTATTTAAATTTATTATTTTCTTTCTTTTATTAATTATTTATTTTCTCATTTAACATATTTTATTTATCCAAACATATATGTAATAATAAAATAAGATATGATTTATACATTTTCTTATTTTTCCATTTAATTTTTTAATGAGAAATTACTTATTTTAATTGACTAACCATTAATTAAATAATATATATTTATATATAACTTTTTGTTAGCTTTAAAATTTTATAAATCAAATAATAATTAAAATTTGATCAAATAAATTTTTTAAATTAATAGTTTTAATCTAATTTTTTTTAATATTTTATTATATTTAAATTAATAGGTATTTTTTCTAAAAGAAATTAGAAAAAAAATATTTAATTTTATAATTAGAATGTAACATATCTTTATATATAAAAAATGTGCATCTACTAGATTTTTTTGGTTTAATAACTTTTTATTTTAAAAAATTATTTTATTTTTTTATTGTTTTTTAGAACTATAGACAGTGTTTTGGTTTAATTTTTTTAATATATTTATGTCATTATGATATTATTTATTTATTTAAAATTTATATGATAATTTAAAGAATATAATAAAAATAAATTAATATATTTTATAAATAAAACTAAAGTATAATGTGCTTGCTTACCTAGTACGATAAAATCTATGTGATCCAAACATATTGTGAGAAAAAGATATACTAGATTTAGTTAGAGAATGGGGTATTTTTAAGAATAAAATTAACAATAAAAAGTTACTGCCATTGTAAGATAAGAAAGTGTTGACATCTGAAACAATGGGATGTTTAAAAAGTTAGCATATTATTATTTTTACATATAAATTGAATTTCAACATATACAAATCTTAAACTAAGTTGGATTAGATTGAAGGAGTACACGAATTTTGCCAGCTTAAAAGCTTTAATTAGAAGAGAAATAGACATATAATTGCAGTGATATATAAATATGTATGTATATGATAAGATCAACTGGTCCACTACTATATATAGTAGATCTATATGGAGCCTTTTATAAGCAATAAGTAATGCTTAAAAAGATGCCATAATAAATTAATGATATTAATAGTAGCTGAACAGAAAAGTGCAATAAAAATGGGTTTTTTTCTTGGTAGTTTTCTTCTCATTTATTTACAATTTTCAAGCAGATTGTCGTTTCTTTAGCCTATATAATAAAGTATTTCACATTTATTTTTGTCCTTTTTTTATTAAAGGATTTTACGGTTTCAAGATGAACAATAAACAATTTACCTCCAAATTCACGTGTACCCTTAATTCCTTACATATTCTTTTCCATTTAAACTATTCAAAACGTTTAATAAATATAACGAAGAAAACATTGTGATGTCTAATGAATAAAAAAATATGAGATAACAAACATAAAATTATCAACTTTTGACTTCTTCTACAAGTACCAAGCAATAAATATATAAATTATAGTAATTATTGAATAAATAAATTAGAACCATGTAGCTAAGCAAGCTTGATATATGGCCAGCCATAGCCTTAGGGAACTTGACCAATCTAGTGGGTTAAAATATTAACTATGGCTTGTAAAACAATCAAAACTCATTAAAGTTCATGCATTCAAAAACTTCATTTGATTGCACCAAAAGGCACATGACCCTGGGCCAAAATTTAGAGCCACCTTTTGCTTAATCCCTAACTAAACCTTTTTTTTTTGCAAAGGAAGTAGAGAAAGAAAATTTAACACCAACAACACAAACATCTCTTAAAACAAAATGTTTCAATTGTTAATACCCATATGACTTAATACTTACTTGTATATATGCAAGTTGATAAGGAAGAACAAACCCATAAAGCAATGCCAATGAGTGACCTTTAAGGGGAACTAGTTATAGCAGGATCTTCACAGATGAAGTAAGCAATGATGTAATAGAAGGTCAACCCAACAATTGTTAATGAAAATAAATTTTAAGTATTTGGGCATTTATGTCTAGTAGACTAGCACTTGGGAGTCAACAAAAAATTCGACATGTGAATTTACCTTTTAGGATAACTGCAAGTCAAAATCTTGGCTGAGGTGTGAACACTTTCTTGTTGCCGTTTTGTAAGTATGGGGTCCCCACCAAAGTCTTAAGAAGAAAATAAACTTTTCTGGGCATTTAATGAAACATCATGGAGCAAAGTTTTAGTTTTAAGCAGTAGTAATAACAGAACAGAACAAAACAAACACCAACTAAGGACAAAAACAAGAAAATTGGACCTGCATAAATTGAACTCTGCTATACTTTGATAAACAACACAAAAGAGTATGAACTTGTCTGTTCCTCTATCTTTCTGCCTTTTCCCCTTTCACTCTAAATTGGTAATACTCATTTGCATTTAAAAATAAACTCGACTAATTGTTGTTGTTGTCTGATCACTATATCCCTAAATTCAATGATGAATCCCATCAAAGTGCTGATACTGAATGATTTTTTCAAAAAGACTTTTTAGAGGACACATCAGCTTTCCATTTATGAAGCTGTTTTGCAAACTTTTGTGTGAGTGTGTTGGTTATTAACTCGGAGGGCGCCGGCATAATTCTACAAGCTGTTGGTGTTGTGAACTCTGAAGGATCATCTTTGTTCGACAAGTTTGTATGGTCAAAAGAGATGCTCAAGACTTGCCATCTTGACGCTTTGCACTCAAAAGCCTTGTTAGCTTCCTGTCATGATTGAGCATTGAGCTTACACTCTCAACCACCAAAATTATCTGCAGGTTCAACAATAAGAAATCAGTATAGGGATGCAGGAAAAGGCAAGGGTTTCAAGATTTTTTATTTATATTTCTTCAAATAATTTAACTGAGAAAGGCTGCCAGGTAACTTGGTTGAGATGATAGTTTGGCTACCACTTCATAGCTCCTCAAAATCAGAAAACAAGCTTCTTCCCTTCTAGAAACTGGTATTATTTTCATTTATGATGATAGAAAGCAAAAATCTTTGATAAAATACATGGTAGTTCTCTGAGAATCGAATTCCTAACCTCATGAGAAGCCATGGGCCTTATGCTCGACCTACCACTCATGGGTTCTAGAAACTATATTTTAATCATCTCATATTCTCAACTTCTCATGTAAATGTGACAGAACAAGAATAAATCAAATGGAATTTAAAGGATAAAAAAAAGGACCTGCAAGCAAGCGTAAGCCATGGCAGTTGCAAAGTAGAAATTTGCATTCCCAGTTCCCTGCACATTTAGTTAAGTCCTGATAAATGATTTTATTTATTTGACCATTTTGAACAAAACTTAGATTGTTACATTATACATACCCTCCATATCCAGAGGTTGTGCATCACAGGGCTGAGGAGGGAAACCCCAACATAAGCGCAGAACAGGAAAAATGAGAACTGCATATCTGTTTATAATGGATTGAAACTTTAAAATGTGAAGCAATGTTAAACTCAACAAGTAAGAAAATTGATCAATTATGTAACAGATATCAACTTGCCTGCTAGTTCTTTAACAAACAATCCCAACAAACCAAGGTAAAGAGCTGAATCCCCAACCTAAATTTGAACAGAAATGACAAAGGGAAATTGTAATCAGATTTCCAAGATGTGATATAAACAATCAATGAATGTTTAACCCCAATGACACATGAGTAAGCAATGATTCGTTGCCTTATATTTTTCATAAAAGGTTCTAGAAAACGCATTTCATTAATTGGCTAATACAACCCATAGACAATGATAAAATTCAAGCCAAATATCTTAGATTCACACTGTCAGTCATGCGTGAAATGAAGATAAAAGGACAATCTGCGCCGTGATGTTAAATCATGAAAGGAAAGCTCTGACCTCAGTAAAATAGGAAACCTGGAAACAAATGGGAAGAACTTACTGAAGGGTAAGACTTCAGCATCGAAGAGATTGCAATATACACAAAGGCCAGAAAGCAAGGGCGGTGATTCAGCCGTATGGCCAATGGAAATATCATGAACAAAATGTTCATGTGGAAAACAATCAGAAAGAAATTTCTGAAAAAATCAAAAACTTCAGCAAAGAAGTACCTGCATCCAAATATCATATGAATATATTAGTCTCACATCTCAAAAGTAGGATATTCTACTCTTTCACACTGGGAGATAAATCATTGAGGCTCACCATAATACACCTATATTTGGAGATAAATCTGGCACAGTAAGGATGAACCCATAGGTTCTGCAAAAAACAGACACCATAAGGATGGCTAATCAATAAGAACGGTAGTCCAGTCATACAAGATGAGATTCAGCAATATAGTAGATACCTTTTAAACATCTCTTCAAGGCCACCATACTGTTTAACACTTAGACCGAATAGAACCAGCACATAGACTGACCATATAATAGACCACACTATGAACTTTACGACTGATCTCCAAGAAAAGTTGTAGGCTTGGCCTTGCTGCTTCTTTGCTTGTCTTGGTTGACATCTGTGATCACTTGAGGGGTCATCTTTAATTTTGCCATATCTCCTTTGCCTAAGCAATTTTCTGGGAGGAGTTTCAGGACCATATCCTAATAAAAGAATTACCTGAAAAAAAAAATATCGATTATCATTTACGTGTGCGATACAATTCCCATACACTTACCAAATACTGTGATTAAACAGAATAACTAACAGGTCAAAACGCAACATACAGGAATAACTAGAATCACTGGATAAAGGGAAAGATGTGTAGCCATGACCCATCCAAAAGCAGCCAATGGAGCTTTACCTGTGGACCATCAGAATATAAAAGAAAATATGCAGTTGCAAAATATGTTAAAAAATAGCAAATGAGAGGATTCAAAACCATTAGTAATATTTAAAATAATTAAGTAATGTGCCTAGCTAAATAATTGTTCTGGAAAAACAAATATATGAAATATAGATGTATAGAAATAGTCTAAAAACACTTTTAAGTCCTTACATGTACATGCCCCATAAAGAGCCAGTAGGACGGCCATATTTTCAATTGGGGATGTCGACAAACCCACACATGCTACTATTGTAAAAGGATTCCATAAGTAGACAAGAGCAGCAATACCTCGAGAAGGAAGGATCTCTGAAATCAACAAGATACCACAATTTATTAGCTTGTGAAAGGAAGATAATGAGATTGGGAAAAGAGACACAAGGTTTAGCAGACTAGTTTAAACTGTATAAATCTACAATTATATATTTTACTACAATTGTCATGAAACAATCAAATTACTTAAGAGGAATGAGAACAAAACCAAAGGTTACACAAATAATAGTCCAGTTATTCTTTCTGAGGCATTTCAAATAGCAATTTTCTCACTGTTATTCCAAGTCATCCACAGGTCAACTTTGAATCTCATGGGATCCCAGAAATAACTCAAACTCGCACTGCAAACTCTATTTCGAAATTGTTCCCTCCTACTGATTCCTAAAATCTTTTGGAGGCAGGAAACCTCATATATGCATGTTCATACCATCCATAATGTTAAAATGGTAAACATCAGATTTAGTTATGCCTTATCTATTGTTTTGCTAGTTAAGTCTAGTGTTTAAGTTTTAGCTGTTGTACAAACTCTATAAATAGGGAACGCTGTCTCATTTGTTTGTAACGTGTTTCATTTGTAAAAGTACAGGTTATCTTTACAGAGAGAGAGAGAACTTGAAGGCTAAACACTTGGGTCTTGGTGAAAGATTGTTTTGGTACACGGTAAAGTGTACTTGGGATTTTGCCAAGGGTTTAAGGCATTGTAATAAATCAAGTGTAGAGAGTCTCAAGTGGTTCACAAGCTATAATTCTTCATTATTGATCATAGTGCAGAGAAGAACATCCCAAGGGAGTTCAAAGAGGATGTAGGCTTTATTTGGGTTGAACATCTATAATTCGTGGTGTTGATTTTTATTGTTTTTCTTGCTGGCTTTGTCATGCACAGAGTGCAGGTTGTTGTGTCTGATGTTTTATTACCTTTGTGTGTGCAGGTGAAGGTGGTGTGAGGATGTGAATTTCCCACACATAGCATAAATAAAAGATCTAGCAAGAAAACCACTCACAACAAAATAAGAACTGTGATTAGGTGTTATAAACTTGTAATTACCAGAACTTTTGGATATTGCATCAAGGCCTAGTGATTTCAAATGCTGATTATATGAAGTCTGAAGAATCTGACCAATAGCTCGAATAAGCATTGCATTCACAACATCTGCAATCACCAATACTAAACTGTATCCAAACATATGCTGATATCAACTACCGAACTATATAATAAATAAATGTAAGTTAAAAAAAGAAAAATAAGAACAAAGAAATTAATTTGGTAAGAGAAATAAAGGAAAAAAAAACACTTGCAGCCTTCTCTGCTCACTGAAAGTTTCAAAAGCCAACGATCAAAACAAATTCAATTAAGTGT
The DNA here is from genome assembly GCF_963169125.1 of Humulus lupulus. NCBI lineage: Eukaryota > Viridiplantae > Streptophyta > Magnoliopsida > Rosales > Cannabaceae > Humulus > Humulus lupulus. The sequence goes on along the minus strand of NC_084797.1, from coordinate 230,935,606 downwards.
ATATACATGCAGGAGTATTGCCAAGCCAAACAGGAGCATCCAACTCAAAATGCTATACACGTTAGATTTAAAAAGTTGCCCAAAACTCATAAAGAACATACACAAACAAAGTGACAAAGATGATCTCATGTGCGTAAGATTTAACATAAGCCACATACCAGCACATCAAAATGAATATGAAGGTGGAAAAGTAAAAGATTAAGCTTACCCGCATAAAAAATGATTGGGTTGTCCTTCATTTCTGTACCACCAAATCAAATTTGACAGAAAAGAAAAAATCAATAAGTCATTAAACAATGAATGTGATAGAGGTATTATGAACGGGCATTGAATTTGAATAGACATTAATTTGTAACGATTCTAAAATGTAGCTTCTACTATAGAATTGTTCACTTTATGACTTGCCACAAAATAAATTCAACAATAAATGATAACCATCCATGGAAATACTAATACAATGGAGTCATGTTTAGCAGCTGGGTCAACTCCATGAATCAATAATGAAGCTTAGTATAACGTAAAGTAAATCAGAAACTATAACTCCAAATTAAGCAGGTAAAGCTAGTGCGGTACCTTTTCACTGTGAGTGGCCCAAGAAGAGCGAGTAGCAAAGGAGAACCGTGGTACATGGATCCTGCAAAACAAACACGAACCCAATTTTCTTAGATCCCTAAAAATGAACAAAATTCCAGTAGAAGACTATGAAAACTAAATCACAATCAGAAAAATTACAAAAAAGAGACCTGCATAAGGAGACAATGATGATTGCTTGAGCCAGTAACCCTCAGCCACTGTAAAAGCAATAACAAATCAGTAATCAAAGGTCACGACCTAGCCACGAAAATTAGCTTCTGAAAGAGAGAGAGAGAGAGAGAGAGAGAGAGAGAGATAGAGATTACGGCGACGGAGGCTGGTGATTGGGGTAGAGACTTCGGGACGGGAAGCGAGGTTGAGATTGTTGGGGAAATATATGAGAATTAGCCTGAAAATGAGGGAAGCAGTGAGCCATGTCCAAAAGCTTCGTTCTTTGATCACCATTGTTGTTGTAGTGTAGGACTAATGCGAACCCAGGAAGAGAAAGGACCAAAGTCCAACCCAAGCTGTTTGTTTGGGGATTGAATCGAGATAGTTGAATTGAAGAGGCCTCAATCTGCAAATATTACATGTGTAATAATAACTAGAATGAACACTTTTTATTTGATAACACTTCTATTCAATTTATTATCTTATTTGTAGTATTTTTTTGAAAGGTAAGTAAATTTCTATTAATAGTTAGATCGGACTTCCAATGAAAATATCTTTCATAGAGCATGATCAACAATAATAGATTTATCAAGACGTTTACATTAACAAGGAAGAAAACTTAATAGTTATCCCAACTAAAGGTCCAATAAGTCGCCAACTATCGAGCATAAAAAAAGTGTGAGGTAAACTAGGTTTCCAAACCAAATGAGCATATGACATATTTATCACGCTAATGACAATCAACCAAAAGTCTTCCAATAAAAATTGGGAAAAAAACAAATTCATTATTCAAACAAGAAATAAGGGCAACAACCAACTATGCTTATGAAACTCGACTCAAGAGAACGGTAATTCATGAAGCACAAGATCAATAAAGATAGAGATCGAGGACTCCCCGAATCTGAAGGCGAAGGGAAGTAGAATCGAGATCTTTGCGTAAGCAAACTAAATAATTCGGTATAAATCCAACCACCTAATAGGACTCAAAGTTATCCTCCCTCGCCATGCAAACTAAATCTCCCACTAATCTAGCAGGGTAGTGGAGAAACACCACCTTTATTTTAGAAATGAAACAAAATACAATAAAACAAAATAAAACTAAGGCATCAGAACACAAACAGAGCGAAACCCCAACAAAACCAAACACCAACCCATCCTTGAGGTCTCCAACTTTTTCGGTGACAACCACAACCCCCAAAATGTTTTCTCCCGTGACCCACGAGACTCCATAACCACCCACGCAGGCCCGCATCAGGCGCCCACAACTCTTAGACGAGGAAAATGCAACCCAGCCACTCAAAGCCAATCAGAGGCGAGATCCATGCACAAGAGTTCAGATGCACAGGCTAGAAAGAATATCATGACCACCCAGATCCAACCAACACGAGGGATGTGGGCCATTAGAAGAGGGTAGGAAAGCAGGACAGAGAGGAGAGATGCCGACCATGGGAGCCGCTGTTATTCAAATAGCAGCGCCTCCCGACCAGAGCCACATCCAAACCCAAAGAGAGGGTCAACCGGAGGTGAAGAAGAAAGATGGAGACGACAGTCTATGAAGAAGAGAGAAAACTAGGGTTTTCTTTCTTTTACAAAAATAGTTTCCGTGAATAATTTTTAAAATGTTATTCGTAGTATTTTCTAACTGTATACATTTTTAGTATTATATCTCGTCACAAAAAGAAAACTCTAAATTTGAATTCCATCCCCTAATGTTAAGAAGAAGAAAAATCACTTTGAAAAATATTGAGAAAGATTACACAATTTGGTAGAAACAACTTCAACTAATAAAAGTTGCAATTTGATTGTGAAAAGGAATTGTTGAAGTTCTTGAGAATAAAAAATACGAGATTTGAAAAATGGGTAGTTTGGTATGATATAATTTTAGTATGAAAATATGAAACTTAAAACATTATATTGTTTGCTATAGGTTTTGATTACTCTCCAAGGAGTTAATCTACAACCCATCTAAATAGGTGGGTTTTATATGATTTCGAACAATTACACTATTTTCTTTAACTTTTCTATTAATAAGTATTTTGAACTCTTTATGTAATGCCCTACTACCCAGGGACCGTTACGTTGTGCATTTTAAACAGTGCTAAACTCGTTAACCAAGTCATTTGGGCATAATCATGTAACTAAATGTGATTAACGGTTTAGGGTTAAAATTTTTGGTCAAAGATACAATGTTTCACTAAAACATTTACTGTATACATTAGGATCCCAAAATATATTTTAAAGGTAATTACAATAAAAGATTTACAACCAGCCGACTTAAGCGACAAAATAGGGTTTAACCCTAGTTCCTCTTTAAACCCTCAGCCATGGTGGTCAAGCAGCCGCATATGTACACACCGTCACCTAAGCTCTCCAACTGAAGGATGGTCCAGATTTCTTTTGCCTTTACCTGTATCACATAGCATCCGTGAGCCGAAGCTCAGCAAGAAAACTTAAACATGCTCATAAACAGGTAATAGAATGTCACTAAATCATAATAAGCATGTCTAGCAGTAAGAGCCCTATTCATGCATGCATGCAAGTCCAAATAAATGATTATGGGCCCTGCCCCCTGTATAGATGACTATCAAGTCAATCTGGGAATTTGTTCCCTGAATAGATGACTAATGAGTCTATCTCTAGGGATCTGCTCCCTGAATAGATGGCTAATGTGTCCATCTCTGGGGATCCGCTCCGTGAATAGATGGCTAATTAGTCCACTCTGGGGATCCGCTCCCTGAATAGATGGCTAATGAGTCCATCTCTGAGGATCCGCTCCCTAAGCCATGTGACGTTTCATTCATTTGAGCCTTTTGGCCCTGGCTCTAAGTAACTAGCCTTTAGACCAAACAAGCACTTTTAGTTTTCTTCAAACTTAGGGTCGGTCAAGCATTTAATGCTCATGTTGATTAGTTCTAATCATTTCAACTCTACGTTCAATACACTTATGCCGCTCTTGAATCATAGGTCAATTCCATACGATCAGTGTCATTTCTAACTAATGAGTCAGTACCACTCACAAGTATGCACTCATGCATATATCATATGTCAAATATCCAAATATAAGATTGTTATCCTCGTTTCTTCCCAAGTGTCCGAGTCCACACTTTAAGCCCGTGGGCCGCCCGATGTGGAGGTAAGGCTCAGATCAGGTGCATTTGGCGAGAGGAAAATGGATGTTGGCAGCCCAAGCCCGGGAAAGGCCCAAAGAGCGTCCGGGAGTGCGGACTGGGACCTCCGCCGGGGGGCAGGTGGTATGCTCTCGGGACCGCTCCCCCAGCGTTCCGAGGCGCGACAGATAAAGTTGCGGCTCGCAAAACCAAGATGGGAGCCGGGATCGCCGTGGATAGAACTGGATCCTGGTAAACGGTCTGGGATCTTGGTAAATGGTCAGGGACCTTGGTGAACGGAGGGGGACGTGGGTAAACGAACCCAGGTCGGCTGCCCGAGGTTGGCAAGGTAAAGTGCCCAAGATACTGACATCGTCCCATGAAGCATGGGGGTTGTCCCCACGCTTAAACCTGCAGAAGAGGCTACCTCAGGATTGTACACTGTTGGTTCAGAACTGCACCGTCACAACTCTGACCGATCTTGTAACGACCCAAATTTGTTAATAAGGCTTAAGGGCCTTGATTAGTGTGTCGGGAGGGCATAACTGGATTATATGTGATTTAATTATTAAAGCATATTATATGATTATTTGAATATCTGTGATGCATGACTATGTGTATTAGTATGCATGTAGGCCCTGATTAGGTTCGAAGGGCATAATCATAATTTTGGCCCATTGAGGGCATAACTGTATATATTTGTGATAAATTGATGAGACCACATTATTATGTGGATATATTTGTAATCTGTGACTCGAGACGATCCTAGTGAGCGGTTTAGCGAAAAAGTCACGGCGGAGATTTATACCCGGCTCAGGGTGAGCCTGGGGCTAATTCTGGGAATTTAGAGAATATATTGGGGTCTATTTTGATATTGAGGAATATAATTGGTGATTAGTTAGGTGTCGGGAAGTAAGCGGGAAATATTAGAGACACTTGAGGAATTAGTGGGAATTGGGTGTAATGACCAAAATGCCCCTAGGTTGATTTAAAGGCTCAGAGATAAAGGGAGGGCAAAATGGTTATTTGGCGTATAAAGGATAAGTGTTATCAGGCTTTATGCCTTAGTAGAATATGTAGAAGGTCTTATAATCTGAAGGAATGAAAAGAAAGAAAAGAAGGAACCTAGAGGGCATCCATCGACTTCACGGATCTAAACAAAGCTTGCCCTAAAGATTGCTTCCCGCTCCCTCAGATCGATCAGATGGTGGACGTAACGTCCGGGTATGAGATCTTGAGTTTCATGGACGCCTACTTAGGTTACAATCAGAACTCTATGCATGTAGTGGACCAGGAACACACCAGCTTTCAAACGGACAAGGGGGTGTACTGCTACATTGCATGCCCTTCAGACTCAAGAACGCCGGAGCCACCTATCAGAGGCTAGTCAACAGAATGTGTTAGGAAAAAATGTTTTGCCTCAATGAAAATTGATAATAAATATTACAACTCTATGCAAAAAATTACAATAGACAAGGATTGATTAAATAAGGTTACAACTCTATAACTGAAAATTACAAATAAACAAAGAAAATGAAGAAGATGATGAAGAAGAAGAGAATAGTAAAATATTACTCTAAGCAAAAGGTTACAAGTAAACTAGAAGTGTTTGAAACAAAAGAAAAGATTACAACTCTTGAACAAGAAATACAAGTAAAAGAACAAGAGAATAAGAAGAAAACAATACAATAGAAAGAAAAACAGAAATGCAAGAAACTCTCACTTACACAACCTAAGGGAAGAGGGTTGGGGATCACCAACTTGAACAAGGTTTAAAACCTTTTTCCAAAAGCTTATTTCCCCCTAACTCAAGCACTAAGGGATCTCTCTCAGATATTGGAAAAACTTTATGGAATTATCAAGCCTCAAGGTGTTTCTAGCCAAGTGCTCTAATGGATAGAAATGTTGTGTCTTTCAAGTGAGCTATAGGCTTCTATTTATAGAGTTTAGAGACACCCTTTGAATTTCAAATTCCACCAACCCCCATGGCTGTTACCAATGTTTAATTGGATTAATATGGAATTAAAAAGGAGATTTGGGAGTTATTTGGGTTTTTTGAGCCGTTCAACAAATATTGAAAAAACTGAAAAATTGGTCAGTTTTGGCATGTGGCCGCGGCCAGAGACATTAGTAGCCGCGGCCACTGGTCTCTGACCCACAGGCCGCGACCACTGAATGTTGGTGGCCGCGGCCACCGACCAATTTCGACACAAAAAATGTGCTGTTTTTCCAAACGGTTCCAAACCCTTCTAAATGATTTTGTGTAACGCCCTGGTTACCCCAGAACAGTTACGGTGAACCGGAAATTTGACCCGCTACCCGAGTCCTTTGGTTAAAAACGTGATCTAAGTGTTATTATCAGGTTAAGGTAGAAAACCAGTAAAAAGGAAAGGGTACATTTCATTAAGTAAACAAACTGCTCATGAGCCTTTCAAAAATGTTTACAAGAAGTTCGTAATACAAAAGAGTCGCTACAGTTCCAAATTTACAAACTCCGCCGGCCTAAGCGGCAAAAATAGGGTAAACCCCTAGTCCCTCTGAGAACTCCTTGACCATGGCGGTCAAGCGGCCCCGTATGTACATCACATCGCCCAAGCTCTTCACTCAAGGCTGGCCAAGCTTTTCCTTTCCTTTACCTGCACCACATAGCACCCATGAGCCAAGGCCCAGTGTTATACCCAAAAATTGGAGAATGCATCCTAGGAGGCTAAGGAGAATGCATTCTAGGAGAGCTAAGGGGAGTGGTCCTAGGAGACCCCAAGGAGGATGTGGTCCTAGGAGACCCCAAGGAGAAAGTGGTCTTAGGAGACCCCAAGGAGGATGTGGTCCTAAGAGACCCCAAGGGTGTGTAGGAGGCAAGCCTCTCAAGGTTTCCTAAGTGTTGGCTCGAACGTGTCCAAGGTAAGTAGCTAAGGAGGAGGAGTCTCATGCAAGAGGAAGGAGACTTAGATTTTGATGAGGAGAGCCTATACAATGTTCGGTCAGACATCTTTGGGAGATGCTAAAGGAGAATGCCTTGATCTTGTCCAAGGTGAGATGTTATGGAGGAGGTTGCCTCAATGTTGTCCAAGGTGAGGTGCCAAGGAGGTTGCCTCGAACCACCTTGGTCCGAGGAGAAGCCAAGGAGATTGGTTCAAGGAGGAACATGGCATGCTAGAGGAGAGTTCCATGTTAGAGGAGAGAAGTGCATGTCCTACCACCATGCACGTTCAACCCACGAAAACATGTCCTACCACCATGCATGTCCTACCACCATGCACGTCCGACCAACACTTGCATGAGTGGTCAGTAGGAGGTGGATCAACTAGCTAGAGGAGACTGAGTCAAGATTCCCAGAGATAGCTTCAACAACATACGCGGGAATCTCTCATTCTTCCCATAAATGGGGGGTTTGTTACATTTCAAATTTTGAATGTTTAAATGTAATAAATATAATAAAATATCCCTATCATAAGGGGATATCAGTTGAGGATCCCAGGCCTATAAATAGAGAGCTTATGGGATGAGAGAAGGGTTCTTCTTCTGCTTCTTCTTTCTAGAGAGAGAAAATTGGGACTGTCTATTCTAGAGAGAGAAAGTGCTGAAATTAGAGAGAATTCTTGTATTTTCACAATCTGTACTGAAGAAACTCAGTTGGCTCAGTCCATCTGATCTTGAGTACAGATTTATAAATCACAACTCTAAGTGGATTAGGCTATTACCGATAATCGGGGCTGAACCACTATAAAATCTCTTGTGTTATTTATTTTTCTTGCTTATACCGTCTGTTGTTGTTTTTATTTCTCTTGAAGGCTTTCGTATTTGACGTTCTCACGTCGTTGGCTAAAAATGCAGTCAACACAATAAAACATGATATAATACCAACAACGATCATAATAATCATCCAGGACTATCAGCCCAACAAATAGGTGACGATAGCCAAAAGTCACAGTAATGAGCATCGCTCCCTCTAGCCATGTGACGATAGGGTCACCAGGGCTTAATGGTTAAGTGATTCTTTCATATGTTCGATCAGGACAGGTGCATGGTGATTAGTCACCAACATAACCCTCCTCACGACTCTAGAGTTGAAGCTATGGACAACGTCCCTTAGCCACATGACTAACGGTCACCGGGGTCGTATACCTTGGCTATAGACATCTGATCGTAGATCAGGCAAGCGCTTATAAATTCTTCGACCTTAGGGTCGGTCCCGCATTAATGCCATAGAGTCATTCAATGCGCAATCGTCGACTTTAGAGTCGGTCCCTGACTAGTCAGTGTCTTAAACAGGTAATCAGCATTCATTAGCATCTAATATGCAATCCACGTTCACATATATCAACCAACATGCTTCAATATCAAGCCATGCATGTCATATACCTGTACAGGGTGCAACTGTATCCATACACTGTTTTCTTACCTCAGGTTCGAGCGAGAAGTATGATAAAGACGACCCCTGAGAACGATCGGTCTTTTAGTTCCTTAGCGGTTACCTAATCACAACCAATTATAACCTCAATTAATGAGAATCCACAATAATAGGGTCTTAACCTAAGCACCACCCTCGGGATCTCGAAACATGCCCACACGGTGAGTAGATTCGATCCCGGGCCTTAAGGATTGAAACCCTAAGTCAAAAACCCTTAAAAACACTCAAAACGGGGTTTGGAAGGAACAGGGTAGCGCTACAGCGCTCAACCCCTAGCGCCACAGCGCTCTACTCAGAACCTCCCAAAAGCCAAAAAGCCTCCTGAGGAGCGCTATAGCGCCCTAGGGTGGGTGCTGTAGCGCTACCTCCAGCCCAAAACACCCCTAAACCGACCTTCTTCATCTCCTTCGTTTCTAACTCGATCTCCAATCTTCCAAAGCCTATTCTTGATGCCAAATGAACCCAAAAACCATTCTAACACACCCCAAACATCACAAGCATGGGAACCCTAGCCAAAACTCCCAACAAAACAACAAATTCACCCTAGAAATCTCAGCTGTAAAGTAAAACCAAAACAGAGCAAACCAGAGAAAATCATGGTCAAAAACTTACCCAAGGCTCGGCTTATGAAGCTCTTCAATAGTGGAACACACTCCCAAACTTCCAAGGCTTGCTTCCCAAGCTAGAATCCTCAAAGTTGGCTCAAAAACCACAAAGAAAAATGAAGAAAATAAGGTACGGGAGAACTTCTTTTTGCATACTCTGTTTTCACTACTTTCTTCAGCCAACAAGTGATATATCTATCCTAGGGGTGAAATGTCCATTTTACCCCTAGGTCAATTAATGGTTTCTAAAGACTCCCAAGGGCATATTTGGTACTTTCCTCCTAACTCGTTAATCATAATCAACGCTCTCTAATTCCCGCTATTCTCAATGATCTCAAACACCAATAATTCACAACCCGTTACCCTTTATCTCCCGATAACGTTCTAATCATCAAAATCACCCCGAGACTCAACCCAAGCCCCGGCACTTAAACCTGTTGTGACTAAACCGCTAATCAATATTCTACGATTGTCTCATGTAGAATAGCTCGAACAAACCCACATCATAATGTGGTCTCAACATACATCATCGACATGCATACAATTAACATTATATTATAATATAATTCTCATAAACATGCATAAACACATTAAATGGCGTAATTAAACAATTATGGCCCTCCCGGCCTACAAATCCAGCCGTCAACCATAATAGGGAATCCGGGGCATTACATTTTGTAACTCCCAAAACACATTATTGGGGTTAAAATCATATCTCTAACAACCATATCACATATGGCTTTATGAAATTCATCTCAATATTGTGTAACAACAATTTTACACAATAAAGGGTAATATTTGGAAGTTACAAATTTGTAACACCAAATATGTTACATTATTTGGATATATATCATATATCTAAATATTGTAACTCTCTATTATATGTTATAATATGTGACACACTTTGCCACATTTATTTAATCTAAAACATTATATTATAATATAATATAATATTACATTATATTATAAAATAATATAACAGAATGTTCCGGGCCTAGCTAGGATGAAACATGGAGGTGTACATCGACGGCATGCTGGTCAAATCCAAAACCTCCGGTGAACATTCTGACGACCTGACCGAAGCCTTCGCGGTCATTCAAAGGTACGGGATGAAGTTGAATCCCAAAAAATGCACCTTCGGCGTAGCATCTAGAAATTTCTTGGGGTTCATAGTAAGCTTCCAGGGAATGGAAGCCAATCCGGACAAAATCAAGGCATTGGTTGAGATGCCCTCGCCCCGGAAGCACAAAGATGTACAAAGCCTGATTGGAAGGATAGCCGCTTTGAGCCGATTCGTCTCAAAGGCCACGGACAAGTGCATTCCGTTCTTCGACGTCCTTCGGGGAAGCCAGCGGTTCGAATGGTCAGCCGAGTGCGAAGAGGCTTTCCAATGACTGAAAGAGCACATATCCCAAGCACCGATACTGGCAAAACCGGTGCAGGGGGAACCGCTATACCTCTATCTGGCCGTGACCGAACACATGATCAGCACCGCCCTAGTACGCGAAGACGGGAAAGCCCAACTCCCGGTCTACTACGTAAGCAAAAGATTATTGGGTGTAGAATCACGGTATCCACTAATTGAAAAGTTAACGTTTTGTCTACTAATTGCGTCCCGGAAGCTTAGGCCTTATTTCCAGGCTCATGCCATAAGAGTCCTGACCAACCATCATTTGCGGCAAGTGTTGCAAAACCTGAATCATCAGGGAGACTCTTGAAGTGGGTCATGGAACTGAGTCAGTTCGACATTGCATACATCCCCAGAACCTCAATCAAGGGGCATGCCCTAGCCGACTTCATCGTGGAATGCTCCAGGATTACTGAAGAAGACGATCCCGCAGATCCCGCAGTGCCTGTGTGGAAGGTGTTCGTAGACGGGGCCTCAAATGAAAACAGAGCAGGGGCCAGAATCATCCTAGTCTCACCTCAGGGGCACCAATTACAAAATGCCCTGCGCTTCCAGTTCAAGGCTTCGAACAACGAGTCCGAGCACGAGGCCATGTTGGCCAGGTTGCGCCTGGCCCGGGAAGTAGGGGCCACAAACCTAGAGATCTATAGCAATTCCCAGTTGGTCGTCAGGCAGATCTCGGGAGAATACCAAACTAAAGGGGAAAATATGGCAGCTTACGTGACTCAGACACAAGAGATGCTTCAAATTTCAAGAAGCACTCCATCCGCCAGATCCCCAAGGAGCAAAACGTGTTTGCAGACACGTTGGCAAAATTGGCCACGGATGCTGAGGCGAACCTTTTTGGGCTAGTCCCGATTAATCATCTCCTCGTACCGAGTATTCTGATTTCCACGATCAATGTTGTCAACTACTCCACGTCTTTGATGGGACCCATCATCCAAAACCTGATAACCAAGGGGTTGCCGACGGACAGGACGACAACCAGCCAGCTTCATTACCAGGTCCATAAATACGTTATGATGGACAGAAAGCTTTATCATAGAGGATTGCCCATGCCATACCTCCGATGCGTATCCAGGACTGAAATGAGCGCAATCCTGCATGAAGTACACGAAGGCTTCCGCAGAGATCATACAGCCGGACTCAACTTGTCCAAGAAGATCCTGCGCCAAGGATATTTCTGGCCAACCATGAAAAAAGACTGTATTGATTACGTCCGCAAATGCGAACAGTGCCAAAGGTACGCGAAGATCCCGCGAGCCCCTCCGACGGAAATAACTCTAATGACCAGTCCCTAGCCCTTCGCGGTATGGGGAATCGACCTAGTAAGATCGCTCCCGACCGGGAGAGGAGGTGTGAAGTACGCCATCGTGGCCATTGACTACTATACCTAGTGGGTCGAAGCGGAGCCTATGAACATCATCACCTCCAAGAAGGCCTTAGACTTCGTCGTCAACAACATCGTATGCCAGTACGGGCTCCCCTACAAGATAGTGTTATATTATTTTATAATATAATGTAATATTATATTATATTATAATATAATGTTTTAGATTAAATAAATGTGACAAAGTGTGTCACATATTGTAACATATAATAGAGAGTTACAATATTTAGATATATAAGATATATCCAAATAATGTAACATATTTGGTGTTACAAATTTGTAACTTCCAAATATTACCCTTTATTGTGTAAATTTGTTGTTACACAATATTGAGATGAATTTCATAAAGCCATATGTGATATGGCTGTTAGAGATATGATTTTAACCCCAATAATGTGTTTTTGGAGTTACAAAATCATTTGGGAGGGTTTGGAACCATTTGGAAAAACATCACATTTTTTGTGCCGAAATTGGTCGGTGGCCGCGGCCTGTGGGACAGAGACCAGTGGTCGCGGCCACTAATGTCTCTGGCCGCGGCCACAAGCCAAAAACTGACCGATTTTCAATTTTTTCAATCTTTGTTGAACGGCTCAAAAAACCCAAATAACTCCCAAATCTCCTTTTTAATTCCATATTAATCCAATTAAACATTGGTAACAGCCATGGGGGTTGGTGGAATTTGAAATTCAAAGGGTGTCTCTAAACTCTATAAATATGAGCCTATAGCTCACTTGTAAGACACAACATTTCTATCCATTAGAGCACTTGGCTAGAAACACCTTGAGGCTTGATTATTCCAGAAAGCATTTCCTATAATCTGTGAGAGATCCCTTAGTGCTTGAGTTAGGGGGAAATAAGCTTTTGGACAAAGGTTTCAAACCTTGTTCAAGTCGGTGATCCCCAACACTCTTCACTTTGGTTGTGTGAATGAGAGTTTATTGTTTTGGTTCTTGTTCTTTTTTTTTCTTGTTCTTATTTTCTTCTTATTCTATTTACTTGTACTTTTTTGTTTAAGAGTTGTAATCCTCTTAATTCCTTTGTTCAAACACTTCTAGTTTACTTGTATCCTTTTGTAATAGAGTTGTACTTTCTATTTCTATCATCTTACATCTCCTTCTCATTTTATTTGTATTTTCAGTTATAGAGTTGTAACACTTTATTTAATCAATCCTTGTCTATTGTAATATTTGTTGGATTAAGCTTATACATGATCTTTATTTATTTTCATGTATATCTAATATTAAACAAATTAATACGAGATAGGCTAAAACATGTTTCTAAAATTGAATTCAAAGAGAAACAAATAATATAATACTTACAGTATACGCAGCGGAATTAAGAGTCCTTCCTTCAGTTTCTCTAACTCTTGTATCCTCTCTGTCGCAGAGTATTATCAAGAAACTGAACCGATCTTCTATTTTCTTCACGATCTTCCAATGTATCCTTAGAACCACCTAAACTAGTGTGGGCAATTCTCAACACATGAGATAGATATAGAGAGAAGAAGAGAAAATAACAAAGTGGCTTAGAAAATGACTTGTGTTTAGAGAGAATATAAAACTATCAGAAAATCTGACTTGTGACTTATCTGTCGTCTCTGAAATCTTCTCTCTAAGCACTCCTTTTATAGACTCAATTAGGCCATTTAATTTAATTAAAAAATCAATAAAATAACAGCCATTTTGAAGCCCTAGGTCGAAATTATCATGGGCTATAGGCCCGTGAAATTTCCCATTTGATTATAAGCCCATTGGACTTAAAATCAAGGCCTGTATTATTTTCTATTGATTTAATTAATTAAATAATTATTTAAATCCTTTATCAAATTAATTATTTATAATTTGAACCTTGATTTAAATTGATTTATTAATTTAGATACCAATTTATCTTAATTAATAAATGTAACGCCCTGGATAGCCAAGACCGTTACACTGTGTGTTTATAAAGTGCCAAACTTGCTAATCAAGTATTTAAAGTAAAAGCGTGTACTCAAATAGTAGAGGAACTAGGGTTAAAAGAGTTTTGGTCTCAAAAGACACGTTTTCATTACTAAACATTGTTTATGTACATGGGATCCCAAAAATGACAGTTTAAAAGCCATTTACAAAAGTTGCAAAGTTTATATACATTAACAGCCATACTAAGGCAAAATGAGCAGTTAGGTGATCTCTGTCCTGACACACTCCTCGATCATGGTGATCGAACGGCTGGCTATGTACATTTCACTTCGGAGCTCTCCACCTCAGGACTGGTCCAGCTTGCTCTTGCCTTTACCTGCACCACGTAGCACTCGTGAGCCAAGGCCCAGCAAGAACACATATCAACAATAGAACATGCACATTTAGCTGTCAAGTCAATCTCACATATGGCATCTCATAAACTTCAAGCATATCAATAGTCAAGTATTTCATTTACAAAGCATATCAGCTCATATAACACAATGCACAAATGATAACCAGGGCTAGCGCTCACAAGCTGCTCCCTCTGTTATCCTTTCGTTTCTGGCTCCCAGTGGCCAATTCGCGTCCCATGCGCTAAATTCATGAACGGTACTCTTAGACCGCTTACACGTGTCCCTTGGCATAATACCAACGATGACACAAAACAAATCTCGGGAGCACTTAGTCCCATCACATTCATACATTCGGGTGCAGTGTTCTTACCTTTCAATTTACTGATTTCCGATGCCACGTAGCCACAAGCACGGTCCTCTACCCCGAGCCTCTCCAAATTCCTAATCAAAACACAAGTATAAAATTCTTTGTCATTAACCAATCCAAGACTACCTTCCCGGTACCTAATCCACACTCTCGGAACCCCCAAAACCTTAGAATAATACCCCGGAGGCATCCCCCGAACCCCCAGAGCAAAGACCAAAAATTGCAAAATTTAACTCCCTGAAATTTGCCTTGTGCCGCGGCACCCAACACCAGAGACCCCTAGGCCGCGGCAAGCAAAAGCTGTGCCGCGGCACACCCTCGCAGACCCAGATTTCTGGGTTTTCCTTCGCATTTTCCCGAGCTCCAACCTCTCCAAATCACCCCAAACTCTATCCTAAGCCCCAAAACCAACTCTAAACCCCTAACAAACCTCACAACAACTCAAAGACATCATGCCCAAGCTCACTCACACCTTCAATCCTAAAATTCACTCTTGAATTTCCCACTTGACAACTCAAACCAGAGAAATTATGAACTGCTTGAACTCAAGCACAACCCACACTTCAAACTCCCTATACCTTAACAAAACAAACCTAATAAACATACAGAGACCTTACCTTAAGTGATAGGTTCAACCTTCAGCTCTTGACCTCCTTCCCCCTTGGTTCCCAATTCTGAAATTACATAAAACCAGCCACCAACTTATCTCAATTCACCTTCCTTAACTAAAATTCAGACTTAAACTTGGATATAGCATAATCAAAATCTTACCTCTGAGTTTTCTTGGCCTAAGCTTGGTTGATGACTTCAAACATCCCTTGATTCTCCTTCCAAGAGTTTAGATTTCTGCTTCTCCTTTCTATCTCCTTTTTGCTCTTATTCTAGGTCTCCACAATTCAGCATAACCAACTCCCAAAGTGTTATACGTATATGATATTCCCTCTTCAGCTGAAACTCATCTACTAACTGCCAAAATACCATTTTAACCCTCCATTAATATCACTTACTAACTAGACCTCAAGGGCTTATTTGTCCTTTCCCTAACTTTGCAATTCTACCACTTTCCCAATAAAACCTGTTACTCTCTATAGTTACTAACGGTTACGCAGGTTACCAAATCACCAGTTACCATTATCTAGTTTCCTAGGACTGTCTTGGCACGTGCATCACGTTTGTTTCACAGCACCCACACAATACAATTCACATATCATTATTATCACATAATATAATTCACATAGTCATATAACATGCTTAAAATCATAATCATACATCTTAATCATAATAATCACACATAATTCCCATCATGCCCTCCTGGCACACTAATCAAGGCCCTTAAGCCTTATTAGTGAATTTGGGTCGTTACAATAAATCTGCCATAATTTCTCTTTTCTTCTCAAAATTACACAACTCTGTGAAACTATCCAAAATTGACCTGGTCAACTTTGATAATTCTAATTGATAATTAAATCAATTAATTGAGACTATCTAGATGATTTTATCCAAGGTACAATGGGGACCATGGGCCTATGAAATCAAGCTCTAATAAGTTATCATAAATCTAACAAATAAATTTACTAACTTATTATTTCCTCGTGACTCCACTATAGACTTGGAATTGCACTCTTGAATTCATAGAATGCTCTATAACAAATATAGATACGCTATTAATTATCCATTGTTACAACCATAATTGTCACTCAATCCTCTGTAGACGGTCTACAATGAGATAGGACTAAAATACTGTTTTACCCCTCATTGTATTTTATCCTTAAAACACTTAGTTCCTTGTAAATGATATTTCAGTAAACTAATTTAATTACTAAAATGAGATCTCTATCATTTAACACCTTGAACCAAACTAAAAGGAAACCATCATTTCACTTCTTCATTAGAAGCTATAGATGTTCATATCTATGATTAACACTCCCACTCAATTATACTACCGAGTTTCCAAGATGTAAGTATGGGCTAGTCCGTAGGGTAAGCTGGTAACGAACAAGTCAAAGAACTCAAATAATACAATCAGTTAGAATACTAACCACTCAGAATTGAGATTGAATTGACCTGTGGTCAACTATATGATATGACTAGAATAGATAATAACGGTATGTTTACTTATCTTATCAACTGTCAATATCGGTCCTGTCCGATGTAACAAATACATCCGATCTTATCTACTTTGCTAATGTTCTGGAAAGAACATAACACTGTAATGTGTAAGTAGATCATATCGTAGATTGGCAAGTCAGTGTAAATCCGGTGCACTGACTAATCTTAGGACTAACTTATGTTGAACATATAATCATATTTATATTCCACTGTGATTACGTCACTATAAATAAGATTAGCTATATGCTCGGGATTTAATAGAAGTTTATATTAAACAAATAATCATGAAAATAAAACATGTGAGCAAAGTGATTGACCAAGTCAAAAAATGATTTATATTCTTTTATTGATAATAAAATGAGATTACAAAGAATTTGGGTTTTAATTAGGGCATAAAACCCCAACAATATTTTGCATAGAGCTGTAATATTATTATCAATTTCCATTGAGGCAAAACAATTTTTCCTAACAGATAGTGTCCAACAATGGGAAATAGTTTGATAGCATCCACTTCATGAATTTCTGTGAAAGACATGACATCATCAAGAGCTTCTCCGCGGTCGCCAGACCTCAAGCAAATGGGCAAGCAGAGGCCGTCAACAAAATCTTGAAGGGGACATTAAAGAAAAAGCTTCAAGCCTGCAATAGCAAGTGGCCAGAAGAGTTGCCCCGCGCACTATGGGCATACCGGACCACCGAACGAACGTCTACCGGACACACTCCTTACTCCATGGTGTACTGGTGCGAAGCCGTCATCCCAGTAGAAATGACGATCCTATCCCGCAGAAGAGACACGTACGATCCCGCCCAGAACCACGCCTTACTCCAGGAATCCTTGGATCTCATCGAAGAGATCCAGGAGGAATCACAAGTCCAGTTGAAGATGTACCAGGGAAAAATCGCTCGGCATTTTAACTCAAAAGTAAAAAGCCGAAGTTTCGAAACCGGCGACCTAGTCCTAAGAAGAGTCTTCCCTGCAACCCAAGATCCGGGAGTGGGGGTTCTGGGCCCGAACTGGTAAGGGCCGTAGGAAATTCAACACGAAGTATGTCTGGAAACGTATCGTTTAAAGCGACTCGATGGCACTGAGGTCCCCAGGGCCTGGAATGCGGAACATCTCCGTAAGTACTATCAGTAGTCAAGAGAACATGTTTTAGCTTTATATTTCCTTTGTAAACAATGTATGCCCCAGGGCGATTTCTTGAGCAATAAAAGTGGCGTGTACAAAACGTCATAAAGAAATATTGTAAAACAATGAAAATTCCATCTACCTCCATAAGCAAGTGACCTAAGACCAGTCTTTGCCCACTTGGGGGGGGGGGGGTATATCCATTATAAACAAATCCCAGACCTTAGGAAGCTCAATGCTCTAGGATCAAACCAACCCAGACCGACAAGGTCTGGGAGGTGAAAGCCCAAATGGACGTAAGGCTCAAGCCTAGTCCCAACCCGGACCGACAAGGTTTGGGGGATGAAGGCCCAAATGGACCTAAGGCTCAGGCCTGGTCCCGGCCCGGACATACGCGGTTCGGGGGTACAATATATAGGACCTAAGGCTCAGGTCTAGTCCCGATCCAGACTAGCGCGGTCTGAGAGGTGAAATATCCAGCAGGACGTACGGGCTAGCCTAGGTCCTAACCCGGACATGCATGTCCTGAGGATATAAAATACCTAAAACTTGGTTGACCGTGTTAGGAGTGTGTCCTAAAAGCATGTAAAAGACATTTGTTTTTTCTGTGAATAAATAAACACAATGGTTTATTTTTATTGTTATATTTAGATTGTTAAATTATTGTTTGAATAATTTTGTAAATGTCAGAAAAATTCCATATTCACTATTGAGGATGTGGTCTTGTATTAGTACGAGAGAATTAAGATCACATGAATGAATAAAAATAGTCAACAACAACAAATTAAAGTTATGGAATTCTTTAATTGGAGTTGTAAGTACGGTTTACTGAGTATCATAATGATACAAATAATCTAGATTCGGATTATTGATGTGGTAAGACATCTCGGTAAAGGTGCTTTATATAATATGATTATATATGACAAAGACCGATATGAATTAAAGTCTTTATCCAAAAACCATTTAACAATAAAGACCTGTAATTCATATCATAACTGATGATCATTTATAGATCAACCTAAATCCTGAGTGTTCATGAACTCCTGTTCATGTTTATTAAATCTTTTGATTCATTCGTTAAGGTCTCTTCAAAGAATGAGGCTAATGACTTTTGTTTTGGAGATTTAATATCATGGATGGCTGGGAACATGTATCAACAATACGGAATCTAATCTTTCCTAACAGATTGTATATTAGTTCTCTTAAGGGTTAATTCTGGAACTGAATGATTTTGAGCTCAAATCTATAATTAGATTATAGATTAATTATTCACTAGTGAATTAATGGTACTTAAGGAATAAGAAGTAAATTAGAAAGGTAAAATAGTAATTCTTCCATTCTAATTTTGGACATTACACCTTATACCATACCATCTTTAAGAAATTACTAAAAAAATTCTACCTTCACCCCATTCCTACCATCAACAACTAAGATCATGGAGAAAAACAAAAAGTCCATAACCAAAGTTTTAGATTACATCATTCGA
This sequence comes from Humulus lupulus, assembly GCF_963169125.1. Classification (NCBI taxonomy): domain Eukaryota; kingdom Viridiplantae; phylum Streptophyta; class Magnoliopsida; order Rosales; family Cannabaceae; genus Humulus; species Humulus lupulus. The sequence goes on along the minus strand of NC_084797.1, from coordinate 230,916,557 downwards.
AATTAACGAGATGATGTCCTAACCAAGGGTGTCATTTACCTTAGGATTCGTCGTGATTCTAGTACAAGAGGGTGTTTGTTTTGAGTGATATTGAAAAGTGTAGAGAGACTTAGGATAGAGGTAATATTAAACTCAAGTGTATAAAATGGTTCACTTTACCCTTAAAATACATGTGGGGCCCATAAATTATTAACTTTATCTTTAAAAAATTGAACCAAACATGAGAAGTGTTTTAGTTTAGATTCTCATTCCCACCTTCACTTTACCCTATACCAAACACCCTATAAGCGTAAAGTTACCCCTTGAAAAAATGTTATAGGGGGGCCAAAATAGCTAGCAAAGTAGGATCACAAATCCTCAACCACACCAAACGAGAAAAAATCCCACGAGGCCTACTAAGTGACCTTGAGATGTAGGCTTGTTTTTTTTTTTTTTTTTATGAGTGAGCTTATTGCATTCAAATCACCACATCCAAACAACAACAACAACCCAACACTAAAAACTCATTTATTGTAATAGCATCCATGATGAATAAGATAGTAGAAATATGATTAATGATTGGACATATACTCATAGAGGACCACCAAGGATTTTTCACTCCAACACTCAAGAGAGGGAAAAAACACGTGGACAACACTCAACATAAAATAGTATCTATCGGCCTTAGCACGACATAACATAGTGTATAAGCCAAACACATAAACATAGTTTATAAGCCAAATAAATGAAATACCTTTCTTTGACAAGTTTACTATGTACCTTTTTTTTATATATATCTTTGTACATGTATTTTGAATTTTTTTAGTATAATTATATGTAAAAATGTACATAAGTCTCCGATAAATTAAAGAAAAAGATATACATAATTTTCTATATATATATATAGGATAATTTTATGATTCATACTTAAAAAGGTATGTACTGGTGCATATCTTTTGTATTTTTTTGGGTCGTGAACAATTTTTGGCATAATTTTTTTTTATAACGGTGTATATTGTAGTTATTTAGAGCACCTTACAAATTTTCAGGAAATTCTAAATAATTTACAGTGCTAAAAAATAGGTTCAACAGGCTGTTTTCCACGCGCATAAAAAAAATTAGTCACATGTGCAACAACCTATTTGAACCTTAAAAATGACCGTGTAAATTGTAGTTATTTAGAGAACCTTACAAATTTTCAGGTTATTCTGAATAGTTTACAGTACCGAAAAATAGGTTCAAACATGTTGTTTTCCACGCGCATAAAAAAAATTAGTCACACATGTAACAACCTATTTGAACCTAGTTTTCGGCACTGTAAATTATTCGGAATTTCCTGAAAATTTGTAGGATACTCTAAATAACTATAATAAATACGATCATGAAAAAAAATTGTGCTGAAAACTATTCATGAGCTGGAAACACATAAAGTATGTATCGGTGCATACCTTTTAGAAGTATCCTATATATATTAATATAATTTTTATTAAAAAATAATTGCCCACTCTATGTTTTAATCATCGCTTCATTTCTGGGAGGATGTCATGACAAAGTCACCAATGAAAAATCTATGAAAGTCACCAATCGTTTAATCTATTCATAATATTAGCCTTGTATCATGAGTGAACTAAAACTCTCCCTTTACTATTTTGTCAAAAAAAAAAAAAAATCTCTACAGAAATGGTAAAACCAAAGCTAAATGAAAAATGTTACGATAAACAAGATGGTAGATAAATAAGTTGTTGGAGAAGAACAAGAATACAAATTCAAAACAATAATAATAATATAAGTAAACTAAAAACAACAAGAACAAAAGAATGAAATGAACAATAATAAGAACATAAACTCTCATACAACCAAAGTGTAGAGTAGTGGGGATCACAAACTTGAACAAAGTTCAAGATCTTTGTCCAAAAGCTTATTTCTCCCTATTATCTAAGCACTAAAGGATTTCTCAAGGAAATAACTATCTGGAATTATCAAGCCTCTATGGTATATTTTCTAGCCAAGTGTTTTGTGGATAAAAAATGGTGTGTCTTACAAGTGAGCAACATGCTCCTATTTATAGAGTTTTGAGACACTCTTTGAATTTCAAATTTCACTAACCCCATGGCTATTACCAATGTTTAATTGGATGTTTATGGAATTAAAAATGAGTTTTGAGAGTTACATGAGGTGTTAGAACTGTTCAAGATAGAAAAAAGAAGTTGGAGTTGGTTGTAATCGTCCTTGGCTGCGGCTAGAGATGTTCTTAGTCGCGATCACTGGCTGTTGTTTAAATCCACTCATAAGCCAAGATTACACAGAAATTAAAACAAGATTCAGTTACACTACAACTCAGCAAAAAACAGATTTATAACTGACTCTTCAAAGACTTCAACTTCCAACCTCTCTCAGCAACCAACTCAACTTATCTATATATATATATATATATATATGCTCAGCCAAAAGATATATAGACCCAATTTTTCTTCTGAGACTTACAACAAGCAGAGATCTGAAATAGCTCCAAGGAAGAAAGAAGGTTCTGGTCTTTGAGAGAGATCCATCTTGTGCTTGAGAGATTGGTGAGATTCATGTAAAGAAAGAAAAAGAGATGAGTGAGAAAGAAAGAAATAGATAGTGTTTTTAGGAGATTATCAGTTGTTTATGTGGCTTGGAATCTCAGCATCTGTGTATAAACTCCATTGATTTAGTGCAAGAGCAAGTCTTCCTCTAAGGCGAGCTCAACGAGGACGTAGCCCAGTTTATATGGTGAACCCCGATAAAATCCTCTGTCTGCCTTCTTCTTCATTTTACTACTTTGATTGCTATCTCTGATATTGATGTATGTTTGTTGTGTTTGAATGCCCTAGAAATTTTTGGTGTCGAGAACCTTTGCTGTTTTCAGAGAAAGAGTAAAGTAATTGATTAGATATACATATATCAATATAAAACATATATACATGTTCTGTCTTCTTGTGTGTGTGTGAAAGGTCAAGTTTGACCACGGTGACTAACTTGGTGACTTAGTGGAAAAAGACATGGGTTATATTGTAATATATAACAGTGGTATCAGAGCCAGGTTCTTGGCTGAAAAATTCAACAATTACAGGGAGGCATTCAAAGATTCAGGACTAAACAAAAGGAAACCAGCAAGACTAATCAAGTTCTTGGCTGATCTAAATCAGAGGAGTAACAAGTTTAATTGTTTTCTTTTTCATTTGATTCAATATGAATAACATTAAATTAGATATTGACAGATTTGATGGCTCAGGAGATTACAGGATTTGGAGGAAGAAAATCAAAGCACTGCTGGCACAACAGAAACTATTAAGGGTTCTTGATGACCCTATTGAATGGCCCGATAATACTACTAAAACTCAAAAAGAAGAATTTCTTGAAACAACCACTGGTATAATGATTTTTAACTTGTCTGATTCTATTATCAGGTTGGTGGATAATGAGGATACTCCAGCAAAGATTTGGAAGAAATTGGAAGAACAGTTTCAGCAGATTTCGCTTACAAACAAAATTTTCTTGAAGGAGAGAATCTTTGGGTTCAAGATGATTCATTCAAAGACTCTTGAACAAAACTTGGATGAGTTTCTAAGGATGCATATAGAGTTGGCAAATTCTGGAAAAAGAGGAGGCATTAAGTGATGAGAATCAGGCCATTATTATTCTCAACTCTCTGCCTGAATCATACAGAGAAGTGAAAACTGCCATTAAATATGGCAGAACTGAAATTACTTTGGAAGAAGTAATCTCAGCTTTAAAGTCAAAAGATCTGGAGTTGAAAAATGAGAAAATGGGAAGTTCAAGTGGAGAACTAAATCTGAGTTGTGGGAGAAATAATCAGAGAAAGCCATGGCACAACAGAGGAAGAAGTCACAGCAGGGGACACCATAAAAACCACAACAACTATGAAAGGGGAAGATCAAGTTCAAAGGGTCCAAATGATTCTAAAGGATGCTATCATTGTGGAAAACCATGGCATTTTAAAAGGGACTGCTATTTCTTACAGAGAAAGAACAAGAACAAAACAGAAGGCCAAGATACAGATTCACAAAAATCAGAATACCACTCATCAAGACACAAGTCAGAGCACCAAAATGCAAACCTTAGTGATGGCTATGATAGTGGAGAAGTTTATGTGACAACATCTACATTCAAAGAGGATTGAATCCTAGATTCAGGTTGTACTTTTCACATGACTAATAATAAAGATTTTCTTGTTGATTACAGGGAATCAAGAGGTGGAAAAGTAGTGCTTGGAAATGACCAGACTTGTGAGATTGAAGGATCAGGCACTGTAAGTTTTAAAATGTTTGATGGAGTGGTAAGATCATTGACAGAGGTAAGGTATGTCCCTAACCTATCTAGAAATTTAATTTCTATTATTGTTCTAGATGACTTGGGTATTGTAAGTAAGATTGATTCAGATACCATGAAGCTCAGTAAAGGTGCTATGGTGATAATGAAAGGCTACAAGAATGAAGGGCTGTATTATTTACAGGGTGAGCCAATCACAAAATGCAACAATGTAGTAGCCAGCAACCCTGAGGACACTAATGCAATACTATGGCATAGAAGATTGGGACACATTAGTGAAAAAGGCTTACAAATCATGAGTGAACAACAACTATTAGGTAAAGATAAGGTAATTAAAGTTGACTTTTGTGAATATTATATTCTTGGAAAACATCATAGATTAAAATTTAAAGTTGGAAAACATAAATCTAGAGGCATTCTTGACTATATACATTCTGATTTATGGGGACCTGAAAAGGTTAATACTCATGGGGGATGTTCTTATTTTATGTCAATAATAGATGATTTTTCAAGAAAAGTTTGGGTTTTCTTACTTAAAAATAAAAGTGAAGCTTTCCAAAAATTTGTTCACTGGAAGGTACTAATAGAAAACCAAACAAATAGGAAAATCAAAGTGTTAAGAACTGATAATGGCCTAGAATTTTGTAATGACCAATTAAATACTTACTGTCAAGATAATGGGATCCAAAGGCATAGAACAGTTAGACTTACTCCCCAACAAAATGGGGTGGCTGAAAGGATGAATAGAACTATACTAAATAAGACTAGGTGTATGTTAATTAACTCAGGTTTATCAAAGGGGTTTTGGGGAGAGGCTGTTTTGACAACAACATATTTAATTAATAGATGTCCCTCTAGTGCCATAGAACTTAAGACACATGAAGAAAAATGGTGTGAGAAACCACCAGATCTAACAAATTTAAGGGTTTTTGGCTGTGCAGCTTATGCACACCAAAGTATTGGGAAGTTGGAACCTAGGGCAGTAAAGTGTGTATTCTTGGGGTACCTTGATGGTGTTAAAGGGTACAGATTATGGGTTAAAGAAAAAGGGGGATTTAAATCTCTTATAAGTAGAGATGTTATATTTCAAGAACATGTTTTTCCATGTTTATTTGATACTAACCCAAGTGTAGGAATACAAAGTTACTAACCCTGCAGGTTCTACATTAGTTTTTCAACCTGATAATATTCAGGTGAAACATTTATACCCAGAACCTGATGCTAATCAGGTGGAACCAGTTCTGGTGGAGAAGCTGCTATTCAGATTGAAAATGAAGCTGAAAAAATTGCTAAAAATAAAGGGGAGGACCTAACAGAATACCAGTTGACCAGAGATAGAATTAAGAGAACATCTAAGCCTACACAGAGATTCAGTTATAATATTTGGGATGAAAACAGTGCCTATGCTTTAGTAAGTACTCCTGACAGTGAGATGAATGAACCAGTTACATATGAAGAAGCGATTTCAAGCAAAGATTCAAAGAAATGGGTCAAGGCCATGGAGGAAGAAATGGAATCTCTGAAGAAAAACCTAACTTGTAAACTTACTAGCAGACCTAAAGGAAAGAGTGTTGTGGCATGCAAGTGGTTGTACAAACTTAAAGAAGGCATAAATAAAGAAGAACCAATGAGATTTAAGGCAAGATTAGTGGCAAAGGGATTTACACAGAAGGAAGGGATTGACTATACATAAATATTTTCACCAGTGGTAAAATATAAGACTATAAGGATTATATTGTCTCTAGCAACTCAATTCAACATGGAAATAGACCAAATGGATGTTACTACGACATTTTTACATGGAGAACTTGAGGAGGACATCTACATGGAACAACCTAAAGGATTCGAACTTAAAGGGAAAGAGGATCTTGTTTGCAAGCTAATGAAGTCGTTGTATGGACTTAAACAGTCTCTTAGGCAATGGAACAAGAGATTTGATGCTTTTATGACAAAACAAGGGTTCACAAGAAGTTATTTTGACACTTGCTTATATTTTAAAGGGACTCAAATTAATGAGGTCATCTACTTACTGTTGTATGTAGATGATATGCTAATTATTAGCAAGGAAAGGTCTAAAGTTAACGTGGTAAAAGGTGTACTCAAGTTTGAATTTGAGATGAAGGATCTTGGAATAGCTACCAAGATATTAGGGATCACCATATCAAGAGACAGAGGAAAAGGAAAGCTAATGCTGAACCAGGAAGACTATATTCACAAAATCATTGAGAGGTTTTCAATGAAGGATGCTAAGTTAACAAAGCAGCCTATAACAAATCAGCATCAACTTTCTAAAGAACAGTGTCCCAAGAATAAAGAAGAACAGGATTATATGAGCAGGGTTCCTTATGCAAATGCAGTAGGCTCTATTATGTATTTAATGGTGTGCACTAGACCTGACCTTGCATATGCAATAAATGTGCTAAGTAAATATATGTCTAACGCTGGAAAAGAACACTGGCAAGCTATGAAATGGCTATTCAGATATTTGGTTGGGTAAACTAAAGTTGGTTTGGTGTATAATAGCCAACAAGCAAGAACTACAATTGAAGGCTATGGTGATGCAGACTACGCTGGCGATAGAGACAATATGAGATCTACCTCAGCTTATTTTTTCTTAAAAAGGGAATTGTGTTAGCTAGAAAGTACAATTATAGTCAGTGGTTGCTCTTTCAACTACATAATCAGAATATGTTGCTACTACAGAAGCTATTAAAGAGGCCATATGGATAAGAGGCTTAATGGAGGAACTAAAGCTACTTAAAGGGACTTCTACAATTTACTCAAATAGTCAAAGCTGCATACACCTATGTAAGAACCCAGTATTCCATGATAGAACCAAGCACGTTGAAATAAAATATCACTTCATCAGAGACAAAGTGACACAGGGGATAGTTCAGATTAACAAGGTACCTATTGATGATAATCCAACAGATATGGGAACCGAGATTGTATCCCTTAGTAAGTTCATTCACTGCATGAACTTACTAGGGATCGATAAGGGTGGATGAGTCTTTACCCATCTCGAGTTAGGACCCTCAGAGGATATTGAACTATGCCTAGTGGCTCATGAATGGATTTAGGTGGAATTTTGTTGTTTAAATCCATTCATAAGCCAAGATTACATAGAAATTAAAACAAGATTCAGTTACACTACAACTTAGCAAAAAACATATTTATAAGAGACTCTTCAAAGACTTCAACTTCCAACCTCTCTCAGCAACCGACTCAACTTATATATATATATATATGCTCAGCCAAAAGATATATAGACCCAATTTTTCTTCTGAGACTTACTGTAACGACCCCAAATTTCCTAATAAGGCTTAAGACCTTGATTAGGAGGTCGGGAGGGCCATAATTGTTTATTTGTGCTATTATATGATTATATGCATGTTTATGTGGATCATATTATTATATGATGGTGAATGCATGCATATGGGTATATATTTTTTTATGGGTGCATTTTGGTAATTTGGCTGTTGAGGGCATAATTGTATAATTATTTGTATATTGGTAGTAAGTGTTGATGCCACATTATAATGTGGATTTGTTCGAGCTTTTGGACACGAGACGATCATTGAGTATTAGTTAGCGGTTTGGTCATAACGGGGTTAAGTTCGGGGCTCGGGGTGAGTCCCAGGGTAATTTGGTGATTAGAACGTTGCCGGGAGTTAAGGGGTAACGAGATATGAATTATTGGTATTTAAGAATATTGAGAATAACGAGAATTGGAGGGTGTTAATTATGATTAACGAGATAGGTGCGAAAGGACGATTTTGCCCTTGGTGGCTGTTAAATATTTTAATTAAGCTTGAGGGCATTTAGGTCATTTTACCCTTAAGGATATATATCAATATTTAGGCTAGAAAATAGTAGAAGGCTGTAGGAGAAAACAGAGCATTATCTTTTGCCTCCACCGTTCACCATTTTCTTCATTTTTCTTCTTCAAATTTGAAGCTTCTTTTGAGGAATTAAGTTGGGGAATCAAGTGTTGAGGATCTAGGGTATTGTTCCATCATTGAAGAGGAGTTCATACCGAGCTTGAGGTAAGATTCCAACCACTAGAACTCTGGTTTTCTGCTCTGTTATGTTACTGAGTTTAGTTGGGATTTTGGGTTTGAAAGTAGAGAATCCAATGGGGTTTTTGGCAAAGGTTGGGTAGGTTATGATGCCTAGGACTAGTGTGTGTGGTATTTGGGTTCATTTGGGGGTTTAAATGGTGTTTGGAAGTTTTCGAAACAGGTTGAAAATGGAGAACTCGAAGGAAGAAGAACCAGGGCCGTGTCTGCTTGGTCCTAGCGCTATAGTGCCCAGAGGGTAGCGCTACAGCGCTAGCCAGGGCAAAATGTCCCTGGTTGTAGCGCTGGGGCGCTAGGGGGGTAGCGCTGGGGCGCTACCCTGTTTTCTCAGATGCATATTTTGGGTGTTTTTAAGGGTTTTTGGCTCGAGGTTTCAATCCTTAAGGCTTGGGATCAAATCTACTCACCGTTTGGGTACAATTCGGGGTCCCGGGAGTGAGGTTTAGGTTAAGACTCATTTATTGGTATTTTCATTAATTGGATTCCATATTTGGTTATAACTAGGTGACCGCTAATGGATTAAAAGATCGATCACTCTCAAGGGTCATTCGTAAAGTGTTTCTCGCTCGAACAAGAGGTAAGAAAACTACACCCGATTATGTGGTTAGGTTGGGACTAAGTGTTCCCTATATTTGTATGCATTATTATGTGATTGTGATGGGACTAAGGGCTCCCTATATCTATATATGATGTCATAGATGGTATTATGCCATGGGACATATGATAAACGACCTAAGGGTGCTGTAAATAATATTTGCGCACATGGCGCGACTCGGACACTGGTAGCCGAGGACAGCTTATTAATCACTGAGCTCGGTTAAGCTGGCCGGAGTCAGTGAGTACTACACTGGGGGCGGCCTAAGTGAGCCGAAGACAGTGGGTTAAACAGAGGGAGCGGCCTAAGGGTGCCGACCGTAAATATTGTGTAATGATTGAAATGATTGTTGATTATGATCATGATTGTTGTTGTAATCTGATAAATATGATACGTTGATTATCTGGATGACAAATTGTTAGTTTGTCGATTGTATTCACTGAGTAGGTGAATGTTGTGAATTGCTGATTACTTGGTTATGAGTTGCGAAATACCTGATTATTGAAATTAATCATGCTATATATTATGTTTTCTTGCTGGGCCTCGGCTCACGGGTGCTACGTGGTGCAGGTAAGAGCAAGGGTATGTAGATTCAACCATGAGTTGGAGAGCTCTGGGGGCGAGGTGTACATTGTCAGCTGCTCGGCCACCACGGTCGAGGGATTGTACAGGGACGAAAACCTAAAATGAGTATTTTGCCATTAGAGTGGCTTGAGTTGTTTATAACTTCTTGAATTTTTGTAAATAAGTCATCCAAACCTTGTTTTGAGAGTCTGTATTAAACTTCCATTTTTAACGAAAATAACTTATTTATGACCAAAATCTTTTATTCCTAAACAGTTGATGACTTTCGATTCACAGTTTGTTTAAATGACTTGATTAGCAAGTCTTGCACTATTTTAAACACATAGTGTAACAGTCTTGGTTACCCAGGGCGTTACACTTACAACAAGCAGAGATCTGAAATAGCTCCAAGGAAGAAAGAAGGTTATGGTCTTTGAGAGAGATCCATCTTGTGCTTGAGAGATTGGTGAGATTCATGTAAAGAAAGAAAAAGAGATGAATGAGAACAGAGAGATCTAGAGTGAGAAAGAAAGAAACAGAGAGTGTTTTCAGGAGATTACCAGTTGTTTATGTGGCTTGGAATCTCAGCATCTGTGTATAAACTCCATTGATTTAGTGCAAGAGCAAGTCTTCCTTTGAGGCGAGCTCAACGAGGACGTAACCCAATTTATTGGGTGAACCTCGATAAAATCCTCTGTGTGCCTTCTTCTCCTTCTTCTTCATTTTACTACTTTGATTGCTATCTCTGATATTGATGTATGTTTGTTGTGTTTGAATGCCCTAGAACTTTTTGGTGTCGAGAACCTTTGCTGTTTTCAGAGAAAGAGTAAAGTAATTGATTAGATATACATATATCAATATAAAACATTTATACAGGTTCTGTCTTCTTGTGTGTGTGTGAAAGGTCAAGTTTGACCATGGTGACTAACTTGGTGACTTAGTGGAAAAAGACAGGGGTTATATTGTAATATATAACACTGGCCTCTGTCCCTCAGGCTGCGACCAGGGATAATCAGTAGCCGCGGTCACAGCTCAAATTTAAGCAAAACTCAACTTTTGCATTTTCAAACGGTTCTATCATCTTCCTACATGACTTTGTAATCTCTAAACATATTATGAGAGTTAAAATCATGTCTCTAACAACTATATCACTTATGATTTTATGAAATACAAACTCAAATGTGTATCATACAATCTACACATTATTTGATAATATTTGAGAGTTATAAATTTGTAACTTCAAAATATATCACATTTGGACACACATGTGTCCAATTTTATAATAATATGATATACAATATGACAAATTATTTTTTATAACATTAAAAATAATATAACATTAAAAATAATATAACATATTGATATACGAGACACTAACATGAATATTAAGGATACACGAGTCATCAATCTCCTTAAAAGATTTGCTTATTCGTAGCCACATTTCAACACCCATGGGAATCCAACAAAAGATCACTCACACACCAAGCATCAGTCAATATCAGAAATCATATTTCTAAATGTATCACTTAACATGCTAAGTGCTAACACCAAGCTCCAAGGGTTATGCAATGCATTTTCTTTATAAAAGCTTTGTTCCAGTCACTATTATTATTATATTTAGATGAGTGATTTAAATTACTTATATTAATACTCTAGTAATAATTAAAGAGTTGAATTAATTTATATCTGATAATTTAGATACACAAAATTATATTATTTTATTATGGTATTTTTTTTTATCTATTTAACACTTCACAATTATAGGATGATCTCATCTCTCTCTCTTTTCGGCAATAAGATGATCTCATCTTGAAATAACATAAATAGTTATAAAATATCCTACTTGACATATGTGTTAACATGAATTATTATTATATATTGAGAGAATCTCAAATATATTGTCAAATCTTTTTAGCATTGTTAAAAAGTGTGAAATTTTACACATCAATAAATATGATAAGAAATAATGGTTAAAATTTGCCAATCAGTTTCTATATTTATTCTTTAAAACTCAATTCTATTAAACACTATTATATATTTTTATTAAATATTATTAATTTTACTCTCAAATAACATTAGATAGAATATTTATACCACACCATAACAATTTTTAGTCATTTTTTTTCCTTTCTAATTTAAAATGATTCCACATCATTATAAGTAATAATGTATTACCATAACACTCGTGTCAAATTGTCCAACTCATACCAAATCACTCAACACAAAATTGCCACGCACATAATTAGGCTTGTCCTTTTATTATTATTGTTATATATATTTTTTGCTCTAGATATTATTATTATATTTTGGGTTGGATAGGTGTGTGCATTGACAAGTTTGGTTTGGACCCAAAAAAAGGTTGTTACTTGTCAGCCATGTGGCCACCCACGCACTTACACTTTTTGATCTTTCTATTTATTTAAAAAAAAAACCCTAAAACTCATAAGTTAAATTCTATTTTATTTGATGGCATAAAGAATATAAAGAATAAAACTTTAATCAAAATTATGTTAAGAAAACATGGTCAATATAAATAAATAGTATACAATATCAATTGACCCAACTTATTTTCCAAGACAAACTGTGTAGATGTGTATTTTTTAAATCCAAAACTTTTATTATTATGTTTTTAATATACTTAAACAACAAGTTAAGAATTTAAACCAAAATAAAATTAAAAATTGAATCTTGATACTTTACTCTCCTCCATAGAAGCGTAGACGATTGGAGAAAGACCTGAGCGGTTTCACTGTTTTACCCCCGGAGTTTCTTTATCAGAACACCCAGTTATACACACACACACATATATATATATATATATACATACACAATTTTTGTGTATATATATATTCACTGTCGCAAAAAATCTGTTTTTATTTTTTTGGAAAGTTATTACTCACAGGAAAACTCCGACTACAAAACAAAAGAGAAGATAAAAAAGGAAGAAGGTGAGAGTTTAAGCTCTGAATTAGTTTGATTTCAATGGCGAGGCCTCATCAGGAAGCAATTGATACCTTTATCAGTATTACTGGAGCATCCGAAGCCATCGCCGTGCAAAAGCTTGAGGTATTTTATTTTTCTTTCTATATATTTGGTTCCCAGATGGATTTTGATGAAAAGGGTCTGATTGATTTTTGATTCTGTGCGGTGGGTTATTGCAATTGGTCGATGTTCCCTTCGTTGCTTGATTAGGGTTTCTGCTGCATTGCCAGTGGATTTAAGTTTGGAAATTTTGTGTGTTATCGGTTGATTGGTGATTGTTTGGATTGGTTTATCGATATTTGATTGCGATGTTGATGCAATGGATAATGATTATAATAGTTGATTGGGAGTAATTATATTTCGGTTGATTGAGCTAAGCTGTATGTGCAGGCTTATCAGAGTGATGGGATTTTGTTTATTTTGTCAAATATTTATTTGGGGCATTAGAATTTGGTTGCGAATTATAGTTAGCAAGATGAGGATTCAGTTGTGTAAATTTCAATGAGAGAAATGGAAAGAAAGAAGAGCATAAGGAAAAGATAGAATGAAAGAAATGGAAGAAAGGATTATATTTAATGGATAACGAGTTAAAAGGGAGTTTAAAGGAGATACATTTTTATGTTCGTTTTGTAGATACATTGACAGGCTATCTCTGTTACTGATCCATTTGATGAATTGACAGGCTTTTTTTGTAAATACATCTAGTTTTAAGCAATTAGAAACCAGTGTAATTACTTATTAATTTTAGGGTAATGGGTTGAAAATCTGGGTGATTTTATTATTAGCTTGTGTGATTATAGGAATTGCTTAAGGAGTAAAATGATGAGGGAGGTAAGAACTGAAGTAGTGGTCTTTAAATGTTGAATTTTCTGTAGCGGTGTAGTCAATTTCACCAGAAGACATCTAAAAAAATTGAAATATGTGTCCTATGTGAATATTCACCATCTTTTGTGCTTGGTGAGCCTACTGCTCAACTGGAAGAATTAAACGTTTAGGGCATAATTAGACATCTTAGTATAACTGTTTGGTTATTTGGTCTTAAATGCTTTGCTTCTATTGTGATTGCCTCATCTCTATTCTTTTTTTTTTTCGTGTGGATGAGATCTCTGATTTTCTATGGTTTAGTTGATTACTGAAAACTCTCTACAACCAAGTGCAAGTTTGTATTTTTTTATTAAAGTACTAAAACCAGTGCATTGCTTCCATGTTGTTCTATTTGATACCTAATTGAGTTATTGAAATCTTTTAGAGTAATTTTGCATTTGGCTCTTTTCGACCTTACGGCTGTTTCTCTTCATTTTTCCTTTATAAAAGTGAACTTAATTTTTTTTTTTTGCCTTTCAGGCATTGAGAAATTAGTTATTTTGTATAGATTTGATTTTTTGTTATTTTAATTGCAATTTAGGAGCATGGCGGGGATCTCAATGTAGCTGTGAATGCACATTTTAGTGAAGGAGACAGGAACGCTCCAGCCAAGTATGTTATTTACTCTTAACTTTTTTTTTTGTTTGGAATAGGTGCTTTGGCTCAATATTTTTTGTTCATTTTCTTGCTTTTGTATTTCTTTCTGAAATTTTATCATCACATCCAGTGTGCGTGAAATGCCAGTTGGTGTTCAGAATGATTTAATGGACATTGATGATCCAGTTCAAATTGAACAGTGGCCTCCTCTGTCACATCTACCAGCAAATCCGAATTCGAATCCCCTTTCTCTTCTTGGTCCACACTTTGGAAGAAACATATTTGATGGTGTTCCTGCTTTCACAAATCCTCAACCTCTTGTTACTCATCCAAGAGAGGTGAGACAGATCCCCATAGAGGTCAGGGATGATAATCAGCCATCTGGTCGGTCAGGCAATGCTCCTATTATTGAAGATGTCACTGAAACAGTGGACACACCAATTCCTGAAGTTCATGGGACTGTCATTGTTGATGATGAAGATGAGATTCCTGCTGGCTTAGCTGCTGCGCAGCGGAGGGAGCAATTCGATGACATGTCAAATGATGGAGCCCGTGATCGGTTTATTGGACCCCCTGTTCCTCAGTTTGGTGACTTGCAAGACACTAGTAATGACATTGAAGAACAAATGATTCGAGCTGCCATCGAAGCTTCTAGACGGGAAGTTGATGAAAGCTTTCCAAATGAGCCATTTGGTGCCGAAAGGGTATGTTACAAATCATCTTCACATCATCATTAACTGGTGAACCTCATTTATGTTGGCTGATTATAGAAAATTATGCTGTAGCTATTAATTTATGTTGATCTTGTCATCTTAATGCAGGACTTAAATCGTCCGGAACTTCAGCAAAGACAACCTCCATTGGATGACACTGAACTTGCACGTGCAGTTTCTTTGTCATTGAAGGTCTGTTCGTTTCTTTGTTTCACTTTTCCTATCTGATAAATATATTGGTCTTATTTAATGTGAACGGAATACAGACCGCAGAACAAGAAAAAGCATTGCGTGAGCTGGAAAGGAATTCTGGAGGATCATCAGGAGTTATCAAACCTGAAGAGGTGGTGGAGCTGGGTAATGTGGCTGCAACAAATGGAAGGTACAGTCATGTATTACAAGTGTCAGAATAATCTTACGTTTTTGCTAAGATTCCTTCTTTGTGTCTCGGTCTTTGTGCTCGTGTTCATTAATCATTAGTGCCGGAGACAAGTAATCTAATGACAACAACTGATCTAATGACAGTGTTATGTGAATCTATAGGTTGGAGGCAGGAAGTTCATTCATTCAAGATGAAACTGAAGATTTGGAAGAGCAACCTCTTGTAAGGCATAGATCCAGGCGGATGTCTTCAGGTTCTGTGGAATCTGCCCAAGAAGTTGGAGTTGTTGAGGCTAGTCCACCATTGAGTCCTAGACAGCCCATCAGGAGTACTAGTCCTCAACGCAATGGCGAGGCCTTTCAATCTGACGATGTATGCTACTTTGTTCAGTAGACATTAGTATTTCAGATTATAGTTTCATCATTGGTGTTGGTAATTTACTCACTATTTTTTTGTTCTTGTTCTTTACCAAAATGAAGTGGGGAGGCATGTCATCGTTGGAGCATGATGAAGCTGTAATGCTTGAGGCTGCAATGTTTGGTGGAATACCTGAAGGAACTAGTTATCGTTTTCCGTATGCTGCACCTCATCAGTTCATTCAATCTGAGGCTCCTTATCCCCGGCCTTTTCCTCGTCCCCCTTCACCCTCTCTGACAGCTCAGCGCTTGATACGTGAACAGCAGGTCTAATGTCTGGAAAAATTCATTGAATACAGTGTTCTCAAAATGATGTTCCTAATTTGTTTTAGTGATTTGCTGCTGCTTTCAGGATGATGAATATCTTGCATCGCTGCAAGCGGACAGGGAAAAGGAACAGAAAGCCAAGGAAGAGGCTGAAGCTCGTGAAGAAGAGGAAAAGCGGAGAGAGGAAGAATCTCGCAGGAAATTAGAGGAGGAGCAGGTACTCTTAATTGATTCCTCCTTTTTCATAGCAGTGCTGGTTGTTTCAATGTAGTTGTGTACACCTCTCACATTGACATTAGCACTCAGTGTAGTATTGATCAAGGCTTCTTGAGATGGTTATTATTGGTTTTAGATAACAAGCAATCAATTTAATTATTTAACGACGGGCTTCTTGAAATAATTACTTCTTTTTTTATTCCTCTAGATGTTTCAAGAGTTTGGATAACTTCATTTCTGGGTGAAATTTAGTTGTTTATTGCTGGCTTATCTGTGGTTCGTTCTTTCAGGAATTAGAGAGACTGTTGGCAGCCAAGGAAGCTACATTGCCACAGGAACCAGCATCAGATGATGAGAATGCTGTGAACCTTTTGGTGCGCATGCCAGATGGCAGCCGCCGTGGCCGTCGATTTCTCAAGACCAACAAGCTTCAGGTAATATTTGTCAAAGTCAAAGGTTTTTGTCCATTTCCTTTCCACACCCTCTTCACCAAAATTTAAACCTTACTGGATTTGCCTTGCAGTCTCTCTTTGACTTCATAGATATTGGTAGAGCGGTCAAGCCTGGCTCTTATAGATTGGTGAGTAATGCCATTGCTATATTCATCACGCACTGAAGAAAATGTTGCCAACTACTTGCATGTATATTTGATCATATTTCAAAGAAACTGAGATATGCTCTGGGATTGTGTATGTGAACAGGTAAGGCCGTATCCTAGGCGTGCTTTCGAAGACGGTGAGAGTGCTTTGACACTGAATGAACTTGGCCTGACCAGCAAACAAGAAGCCTTATATTTGGAGTTGATATAGAAGATGACTCCAATAGTTGCAGAGATCAATCTATATACTTTGCAGAACATTTTTTATTAATTAAAGCTATAGTTGGCCACATGAATTCTTTGTGATTTGGCTTTGCACCGTTTGGTTGAAAAATACATGGTGTTTTGGGGGTGGGGGAGATGAGCAGAGCAGGATTGAACCCAAAAAGGGAGAGATAACATTAACAATAGTTGTACCCTTTGTGGTGTCTTGTGGTTCATGGAGATGTTTCTGTACATATTTTAATGGTTATTCAATAGGTGAAATATTTCATCAATTACTGTTGGAAAGGCATAAAGAAAGCTTAGTCCTTGTGCTGCCTCTTTTTTTCAGTGCCTTTTAGCATAACGGCCATGATTTACTTATTTTGGATGGAATTGCCTGGACATTACATTGGGCAGTATTACATATGGGGTGTTTAGTAGGGAATAAGATTTCCAATCAATATAATACTACATATGGGGTGTTTAGTAGGGAATAAGATTTACTGTGTCAAATCAATATAATGCTGGTACATTATTTAATTTTCATTTCATTAAAAAATTGTTACCTCCCCTAGTAATATGATGTGTCAAAATCAAATGAAGTATGATGTGTCAAAATTAAATGAAGTGTTATGAGGTGTCAAAATTATAATGATTTGACACATTATGGGATACAATAATCTCTTGATTACGTTAAG
The DNA here is from genome assembly GCF_963169125.1 of Humulus lupulus. Taxonomy (NCBI): domain Eukaryota; kingdom Viridiplantae; phylum Streptophyta; class Magnoliopsida; order Rosales; family Cannabaceae; genus Humulus; species Humulus lupulus. The sequence goes on along the minus strand of NC_084797.1, from coordinate 230,899,089 downwards.
TAGGATATACTTGGAAACACAAATTTTCAAGCCATTAAAAATAAATTTAACAAATATGAGTATGATTTGACATTCACATCATACCAAATTCTCATACCAAACATCTCCTAAATTTAATAACGAGGAAATTTAGGATGAATTTACCAAAATAATCAGCAAGGGAAGTAGATATTATTCAAATACTTTATATTTTAAAATATTATAATTATTCACAAAATTTGTGTAAAATATTAAAAAGTGTAGAAATGATATATTTTATTTTTGAGGAGTTCTAACAATTTCTTATTTCAACATTTGTCTCCGACAACACATACACATGTGGGAGTAATTTTTTTTAAATTTTTTTTACGGTTACTTACAAATGTCATTTTTTATTGTAAACTTTTTAAAAAATAAATAAATATGGGAATATATAATAATGTTTTTGGGAATAGTTTTCTTTGTTTAGTAAAATATCATTTGATTACCAAATAATTAGTGTTAAATTATAAAAGCTGAATTTTTCAATATAATTATTATTATTTTGACAAACAATATTACTATTCAAATAATCTATAAGATTTCCAAAAGGAAAAGGAAAAGAATGAGTGTATATGTCGTTATTCGATAGTAGCAGAATCCAATACTAATCTAATAGAATAGGGGTGATATTATTATCATTGCCTCAAGAGTTGGTTAGAAATAGAATCCAATTCTCATTCACTTTTCACTTTTTTTAAGCTTAGACATTTTTCAATGTATTATAACTATTTATCATACACTTGTTTCTTAATTACCGTTACCCTTGTCACTAGGAAACTACCTCCTTTAGAGGTCACCTTTTCAATTTTCACTTTTCTCCCTTTAAATTCACCCCAATTGTACCATTCATATCATATGCACTCTTTAATTTAAATAAATAATACAACACTTTACATGTCAAGTTAGTTTCGACACTATGTTTGTAAAATTACCACATTATAATACTCTTAAGTATTAATATAAATTCCCTTAATTAATATTTGAACTCTATTTTTTATTTTATAAATTTATATATCTCATGAGAAATTATATTAACTGATGGGAATCCTAAACAATATCTATGCTGTTCAAGATAATTTTGAAACAAATAATTATCTGACTAAACAATTGAAGAAATTGCCACTTTTTTGGTATATATCAAAATTAAACTTGTTTTTTGTCAAAACAAAAATAAAAATAAAAATTAAAACTTGTTTCCTCCGCCGCATAATATGTTTATAATTTGACAAAAATAAACTTTTTAATCAAATATTATAAATATATCACTAAAAAGTATAGATGGGAAAGAAAAGGTAATCTCACACAATTCCATATGTTATTATGTGATTTTGTGCCTTAATTAACATCTCTAGTGAAATTATATTATTAGTAGGGACCCAACTATATTGTATTACCATAATAAACCTTTTCTTCTTTTCTTCCTTGTCTCTTACATTGGCGGCTTGTAGTGCGCCACGTGTCCATATTACATACATTTTCCAAAAGAAGTTAAGGAAGTTATTACTTTTAACACAAAAATTTATATTAATAGTTTTTTTTCTTTTCTTAAAAAGAAGAAAATAATATAGGAAATAAAAAAAAAAGTGAATAATAATGAATGAAGATGATGTAACGGTCAAGTGTGTAAACGGAAAGTATTATAGGTTGGGCAATGAGGAAACAGCCACGTGTGGGCTGCTGCAATGAGATGAAAGAGAATATATATATGTTTTTTTATTTGCAATTACACCCCTCAGTCCGTACACTTCTTCTTCCTAATCCATACATACTCATATTCCAACGGTCATATTTTCCCGACACTCTCCAACGGTCATGTGGGATCAGCCTTTAGTCTCCACCGTCTGATCAGAATCTCGTGGCCACAACACTGCTACACTTGCCTTCTTTTCTTCAACATCCTTTTCTCTCCGCCATCATTTTTCAATGTCTTGGTAAATCAAATCAGTCTCACTGAACAAAGAAAGGGAAAGAGAGTGAGTGAGTGAGAGAGAGAGAAAGTGATGATGGAGACGGCCATGTAAGTAGTAGTAGAAGTTAGTAGTGGGAAATAGTAGAGAGTGAAGCTGAGAGGAATACTATATAAAAATACGCGTCTTTTATGGTTTATGGTTTCTTTGGGTATTGAGTGCTGAGAGCATTTGTTATCATTGTTTGTGTCTTTCATTTGCTTTTTTTTTCCTTCTTTCTCCATGAGCGTTTGAAAGGGTTTTTCAGAGCTGGGATTTTCTGGGTTTTTGATTCTGATTGAGTTTTTCAGCCATGGTGGAGCTGATGGATGTTTCAAATGCTGATCTGGGTCTATCGTTGCTGAGCCTCCTTCGTTTTGAGCATGTATGTTTCTACATTTATGTTCATTGTGTTAGCTTTGTGGTGAAGAAAACTAACATTATCTTCCTCCTCCAATGAGTTTGTTTTGAAGGTTTTGGAATCCGATGATCTTATTTTTATAGGTTTAACTCAAATTCTTTCATTCTTTTTTGGGGTTGGGGAATATTTATTTGCACATTCTGATAATTCATTCTTTATTGCACACAGTCATATTTATAGATATATACATATAGGAACACTCAAAAACTTGTCTAAACTCTAAACCAAATTTGTTTGATTTGTTTTTTGGCATTACTACTCATCGGATTCCTATTTTTTTTCTTCTTTCTCTTGACCAAAATTAAAAACCAAAACTTTAAAATCACACACTCGATCACTTGTAGTCTGTCCCTCTTGGTTTCTCTCATAGATGTTTTCATTCGAAGGGGTTATATGAAATCATAGACATTTTTTTTAACAGAAGAAAACCAAACTTTGCTTAGTCCTTAACGTTTGTAGAAACAAAACAGAGAACACTAGGGAGAGAGATAAAGAAAGCTAAAAAGAAGACAGAGATATATAGAGAGAGAAAGAAAAAAAAAAGGAAAGAAATCTGGGTGGGAAAAGTTGTAGTTGAATTGTGAAAAAAAGAAAAGTAACTTGGGAAGGTTAGAATGTTGGCTGGGTGCTCTAGTTCCACATTGTTATCGCCAAGGCATAGATTGAGGAGTGAAGCACCAGCACAGTTCCAAGCTTGCCATTTCCCAATGAGCACACAGAGATTGGACTTGCCATGCAGTTTTTCCCGGAAAGACACTTCCAGGCCGCAGCCTATTAGGCCAGTTACAGGCCTTTCCGTGGAGAAGCCAATTGAATCGAAGACTAGCAGTTGTTCTTTGAAGCAGAGTATTAGGCTGCCGCCATTGGCGACGACGGCTCCGGCAGCGAGTGCAGCAGCGCAGACAACATTTGGTGAAGGAAGGAAGGATATCAAGGAAGAGTTTTGGCCGAGAGGTAAGAGTTTGAAGCGGTTCGCGGAGCAGGGATCAGTGGATGAGTCTTTCATTAACAGAGCCAAGAGGAAAAGGGGTATCAGTGATGACAGTGGAGAAACCAATGATGTCGTTCTTGAAGATGAGGAGAGATTGAGTTTAGGCCAATTGGGTGCTGGGAATTTCTGGTTGCAGCCTGGTTTCAACCCCCATCTTCCTTTCTCATTGACAACATGTTCAGGAGGTGAAGAAGAAGAGAGGGTCTGCTATGTGCCTGGTGGTGAAGTGATTTCCCCACCATTGCCATTGTCAAATAATCCTTGGGTTGATTCAGTTGTGACTGAGATCACTGACCTTGGGGAGAAGGGTGGTGAGACAAGCCGCCATGTGATGCCGAGGAAGGAAGGCTCGGCAGCAGCTTCGAGTGCTTCATCTGGGAGCCAGAGCCAGAGTCAGAGCTTGGTCCCAAGGATTAATGAAGTTGTTCCTGATTATGATGTTGGTAACGGGTCTAGAAATCCTTACTCACGGGGTGGTTCTGAAGTAGTGGAGGTGGGGGAAGAGGACCTTATCAATCAAGAAGAGAGCGAGGGGTTTGAATTAGTCAGTTTGCTCACATCTTGTGTAGAGGCAATTGGGTCGAAGAGTATTCATGCTATTAACCATTTCATTGCCAAGTTAGGGGACCTTGCTTCTCCTAAAGGGACTCCTATAAGCCGGGTTACAGCTTACTACACAGAAGCTCTAGCTCTAAGAGTGACTAGACTTTGGCCACAGATGTTTCATATTACACCTCCAAGGGAGTTCGAGAGAGTTGATGAGGATTCTGGCTCTGCATTAAGGTTTCTGAATCAAGTCACCCCAATTCCCAAGTTTCTTCACTTCACATCGAATGAGATGCTGATGAGAGCTTTTGAAGGAAAAGACAGGGTTCACATTATCGATTTCGATATCAAGCAAGGATTACAATGGCCCAGTCTGTTTCAAAGCTTAGCTTCTAGGACTAATCCTCCAAGCCATGTTAGAATCACCGGTATTGGCGAGTCTAAACAAGAGCTCAACGAAACAGGCGATAGGTTAGCTGGCTTTGCTGAGGCTTTAAGCCTTCCCTTTGAGTTTCACCCGGTTGTGGACAGACTAGAAGATGTGAGGCTTTGGATGCTTCATGTGAAGGAGCAAGAGAGTGTGGCAGTGAACTGCATTTTCCAACTTCACAAGATTCTTTACGACAGCAGTGGAGGCGTTCTCAGAGATTTCTTGGGACTAATTCGAAGCACAAACCCAACTGTAGTCGTTATGGCTGAACAGGAAGCTGAACACAATGACCCCAGGTTGGAAGCAAGAGTGTGCAACTCACTGAAGTTCTACTCAGCCATTTTTGACTCTATTGATGCTAGCTTGCTTCCAGTGGATAGCCCTGCAAGGATCAAAGTTGAGGAGATGTTTGCAAGGGAAATAAGGAACATTGTTGCTGGTGAAGGAATGGACAGACTTGAGAGACATGAGAGCTTTGAGACATGGAGGAAGCTGATGGAGCAAGGAGGATTTCGCAGCGTGAGGATCAGCGAAAGGGAGTTGATGCAGAGCCGGATGCTGCTGAGGATGTATTCTTGTGATGAGGACTACAGTGTCAAGGAACAAGGCCAAGATGATGGAGCTGGAGGAGGAGTTACACTTAATTGGCAAGATCAGCCATTGTTTACGGTCTCAGCTTGGACACCAGCTGATGTTGCAGGCAGCTCATCATCTTTTTCTCAACCAAGTTGACTGGTTTGGCTGCTGCGGTGCAGGGCGGTTTATACACTCTTCTTTTCTTCACTTAACATACACACACCATCACTTTTCAATTTCCCTTCTTGTTGCATACAGAAACAAACAAAAAAAAAACATACAGAATTCTTTGTAGGTAGAAAAATCATTCAGTCATTCTTTCATTCGTTTCTGCAGATAAAAGGAAGAAAAAAAAGGATCATTAAGAAGTCCAATAGGGTTGAGTAGTCGTCGGAACATCATGTTATTTTCTAGATTCAGGTGCTTAGTAATTTGGAGTCAAGTTGTGTTTATTTTCATTATTATTCTTTTATTCTTTTATGTGTACGCTGAAATTCTTTTGTTATAGTAGGTCAAGTCCACAAGTCTTTGTAAGTCAATTCGATTTTTTATTTGTTGTGAAACACCAGTACAATGAATGAATTTGAAGTTGATGTGGTTGATTCCATTGGATTTGAGTTGTTTTCTTAATCTCTCTTTATCTATCTTTATGGTATAGTTTAGAACTGAAAAACTCTCTAACTGCAGTTTACAATAATGCTTTCCATTGATGCATATATTTTCTTAAAAGAAATCTTCGAATAATAATGATGGAATTTAGAGCAAATCTATGTTGGCCATGAATAATTTAATAATATGTGTATATTAATCATGAAAGCAACGACTCTTAAAGGAGATAAAAGCAATAGTAAACAATGACTCATACTGTGAATTACATAATTCTCTAAAATTATAGTTGTGTTTTACAAGGATGTTTATAAAATTAGGTCTCATCCTAAATTCAAATACATACAAAATATCATTTCATTTTATGTGGTCTTGTAACATTATTTTAAAATCTTGTGAGGTGAAAATACCGCATATTTAGACTTAGAGTAATCCAATTATCCAAATTTCACCTAGTGTTTCTTTAATACTAACAAAAAAATTAAGACCATTTATGTCTAATGAAAGAGAAAGAGAAACCAAAGATTGTCAAGTTGTCACACAAGTTATAATTATAAATTAATACAAAAAAAGACAACAAACAAAATCATCATCAATAGTTTTGATAATCTTATTATTATTATTTCATTTTTTTCTTCATGCTTTTGTATAGCAAGTTTATTATAAGAAATAGATAAATAAATAATTGAGGCAAGTTGCATCCATTATATATATATATATATTTATATTCGAAAGCATCATTATCACTGTTTTTTTCCTTTTCTGTTTTGTTTTTATATAGCTAAGCTACTTATTATGTTGCATTGCATTATTGATTTGAGTGGTACGTATCACTTTATTTTTAATTTCACGGGCCAAGAAGAGTACGTATGGAATTCAATTATTATTATTATTATCATTTTTTTAAAAACTTCATTACTCCTTTTTGGTACACAGAATCCAAAAGATTAGATATATCTTGAGCCTAAGAAAGAAAGGATAATTAGGATAATGATCTTCTTTATTTATTTATTTATTTTTTTGAGGGGAAATGATCTTCTTTAGCCAGGTGTTCGCTTTATTTTTATTATATTTCCTTATTTAGTTTATGTAACAATGTAATCTTTGGCTTTATATAAAGCTTTGTATAACAATTGAAATAAAAATAATTATTCCTTATCTTATAGGATAATACTAAAAAACACATTTTATTAAAATAATGCTAGAAAAAGAACTCAAATATTGTACTAAACAATGCCCCCATCATCTTTGTGTGGGGAATGTATTACACTTAGGGAAGAGAGTGACAGCCAAACAACACAAAAACACAAATTATATAATCAAGATTACACATAAGAATTCTTAAAAAAGAAGAGAAAATGAGAAGAGATTTACAAACTCAAAGCTAAACAATACACATAAGCATAATATAAGATAAAGAAAGAAAGAAGATCTCTTACCCACGAAACTAAAAATGAAGAATAACTAGAGATCGAAGACTAGCATGACCGACCCGTGAGCATTGGGGCCCAAGGAAAATTTTGGAGCTAGTATAGAAAAACATTATATTTTTCAAAATATAAGGCCCCTTTTAACTTAGGACCCTAGGCACATGCCTAACTAACTTATGCTTATGGCCAACTCTAAGAGTAGATAGGGAGGACTAGACTTGAACAAATTTCGAAGAACTTTGTCCAAAAAACTTATTTCCTCATTTCTCAAGCATTATGGCAACTCTCAAAGTATTTTAAATAGCCTTGGATTTATTAACCAGCAACATATACTTATCTTAGTGCTTTTAGGATGAGTATGTTGTTTGTAAAAGTGGAAATCGTATGAGGTATATGGTCACTATTTATAGGGGTTTCTCATATCAAATTCAAAATTTGATAATTTATGCAACTCCCTTTACCCAATAAATTGTAATTCCTATGTAACTCAATGGATTGTGTAACTCACATATTTTACCCAATAAATTATGTAACTCATCATTTACACAATTATAAGTTACAAAATTGATTTTGTAACTCTCCAATTTGATTGTTTTTTATTTAATCAATATAATATTATATTTTAATAAAAATATAACACATTGAAAGGACAAAAACAAATTATCTCCCCCTCACTTTTTAATAAAGATAGTTGATCTTTAATTGGTGATACCAATAATGACATTTTATTAGTTGTCAAAACTATTTGGATATCTAGTAAGTATGAGAGTTATAACTCCAAGCAAAAAAAAAAAAAAGTAAGGGGGCTCATTTAGGGGAGTTTGATAAACGATTTTTAGGCTCGTTAATGGTCTAGTTTTTAGGAAGATTTTCATTAGTTTAAGGCTATTTTATTGCATATTTATGCTTATTTGTTCATGTTTCAGGTTTTCGATGTTAAGACGGTGAAAAGAGATGAATGAAGTAAAAGTAGGAGAAAATAGAGCTATTTTGGAGAAAATCGAGTCGTTTTGGAAGAAAGGAGTCCGAGATATGCTATTGTGAATAGCGCCCCAGTGCTAGCATAATAGTGCTACAACACTAATTGGTTGTTTTGAAGGCTTTTGTCTTTATAACTAGCGCTACAGTGCTAGTTGATAGATTTTTGATGGAATTTGGCTCTATTCTTAGCGCTATAGCGCCCAAAACCTAGCGCTATCAACACGACTTTGCAATTTTAAGCCACTTTTAGAATGACAAAATGGTCTTTTCACTTGGGAGCATTGAAAAATTATTTAAGTGACAATATTCTGCAATTTTTAGCAGGTTGATTAGTTTTGTAAACCCTAGATTAAGAAAAGACTACTGGTTTATTATTTCTAGATTTTTTCTTCTCTTTTATTGTTTTCTAGATTTCTTCTTGTTTTCTAAATTTCTTGTTGTTTTCTAGATTTCTTCTTCATCTTAATTCTTTAGGTTATTTTCTATGAAGAATTATTGAATGTTATTGTTATTATGTTTGATATGAACTAAATCCTCTATCTAGGGGGTAATGTAGTCGCTTTGATTTCTATTTAATATTATTATGATGTTCTATTGATTCTTCTTCTTTATTCTAATATATATAATGTTTGCTTAATTCCAGTAAATACTTGATCAATATTTGCTTGATTTATGATTTTGATTAAAAATTCGAAAGATGCGAATTGAATATGATATTGTTATATAGACATATGTTACATATTGGTCGAGAGTACTTGTATGATTTGTGTAGCAATTAGGTTTCTATGAATAATGCATGGTATGTGCTTAAGTTTATCACAGATATGTAGAAAACCTGCATATAGGTTGAGATCTTATATCTTGAAAAAGAATAGTAATCGATTTTTGTTAACCTGTTATTAGAATAGGAAGAAGAGATTTAGAATTGATTAGTAAAATTAATAGAATGAAAAGTTGATGAAGTTAATACCCTAGGTTTTTAATTTTTAAATCAATCTTTATTATTACAAATTTTATTTCAATTTTAAGTCTTAGTTTAAAAATCACTATATTTTCGACATCCAAATAGAAATTTAAAAGCGATTATTGGTAATTTGTTGATAGTCATTGTGGGAATGATACTGTACTTACTATTTTATTACTTGAATCGATTGTGTATACTTGAACATCATATTTTACTGATTAAATATCTAGTAGCAACAAATCCATAAGGAACAGGGATTTCCTAACAGCTTTCGCGTGGAAAACGCGTTCCTGAGCTCGATCGTAAGGTTGATGCGCTTTCGAGACCAATCTAGACTTCGAACTCGTCATTCTAGTCAACCTCCTCCTCATCTAGTGGTTTCATCGAACTTATTCTTCGGATAAGAACAGTGCTTTCGAGCCTGCAACTTAAGCTCGAACAATATAACTCATGCTCAGGTGTTAATAATTGAACAGGCCTGGAATCATATCAAACTACACAACCAACACTTGTCATTTTCGAGCTTACTCTTTTCGAGCCTACATTTCGAGACTTATTTATTCATTCTCAAAATTTGGGTGTAACATTTTGACCCCTCAAAAGTGTTGGTTCAAATCCTCTGAAAAGGAAACTTTTGAACTTCACTTTCGGAAAGCGTGCCCACCTATCACACTCGAGTGCAGACATGTATCATTAGAGGATTGCATATCGAGAGTACTCAAGTATCTCCCTATTCTGCACACTTCCTCTTTGAACTCAAACCAAGGGTGCAGATTCATTCGACCCTTGACATTCCCACTGGGATATATATATATATATACGTCTCTTCTTCTCTGTTCTCTTCACCTTCGTTTTCCTCCTTCAGAAAACAAAAACTAGAGAAAAAACCAACGTTTTCTTTTTCTTTGCATGTTCTTTAAACCAAAAAAACAGAGTGCCCTCTCCACCCTTGGTTCTGTGAGATCGTTTCTGCAACCACTCCTACAATCAACAATTTCTTCATATCCGCAGTCCACTTTGTGTAAGTTCTTTTTTATTTTTCCTTGGTATTTTTTTTACGTGCTTCTTCTATGCGTAAGGAAAGCTTCTCTGGTTTCCACCAGATTTTTAAAGTCTTTTTGCATTAGATAAAATTTTGATTTGGGTAGATTTGGAATGATCAAAAACACAATTTAGGCCAATTTTTTTGGTAAAACATGTAAAAATGGAGCTTTTTCAGGTAATGAGGTATTTAGGTCATGGGTTTTGTGTAGCTTAAGGAATAGGGTTTTGGATTAGGGTTTTAATGCACTTATCCTGAAAATATCACATTTTTGGGTAACTGCCCACTTTTTCCCTAGGAATTTGGGATTCTTTTAAATTGGTAATAACCGTCCCACTCTCGCGTGAGCACACTCTTGATGCCTCGAACTTTACAATAGTTAGGGATAGGCATTCGAGTTAACCTCGCCTTTTTGAGCCTTCAAGCTTGATTAATGCGATATCGTTACCTCGAGCTTACGAGTTTGAGTTATCAAGATCTTAACCCCTTCCTATTCTCCTTATCTTTTTTATAATGGGCCCTCACCTTTTTCTTCCTTGTTAGATGTCGCAGTCTTATGAGAATCGGTGGGGCCCAAGCTTGCCATCCCTTACCATCCATCAATTCCCTAACCTGAATAGCCTTTTACATAAAATCAATGACTAATTTGCTAGCACAAGGAACAGTGTGAGCAAGAAGATATACGAACCAATTTCCGACGTCAGATCGACGAGGTCGAAGAGAGGAAAAGAAAGAAGCTTCGAGTTTCGGCCTATCCCGATCCGGACCCCGAGATACGACTGATTTCGCTAGACCCCAAACTCAAACTCAAAGTCACCGTAGCCTATTCTCCTAGTGACTTCGTATTCAACCTCATGGAGGGTCTGTATAACCAGCCATCCAAAGCCCCTAAATCTCTTTCCATTCCGGTCTCGGAGAATTATTTTTTCAAGGCCGAACACTACCAAAGCTCCATAACCTCGACCCGAAAGATATCTGAGCTCCTCTCCTGCCATGGGTTGAAGCTCTCCAGCCAGTTAGCATGCCATCCCACCAGCTCCAACGAGAGGAGCTGTTTTGCACCTGGCGATGGAAATCCAGAAAGAAAGGTTAAGCTCACAGCCTGGAGTCGTGAGCACTTGCGAGGAGGGGCTTTACTGCCTCTGAAGGATTACTTCCGGAGCTTTCTGGACTACGCAGGCATAGCCCCATTCCAACTCTAGACGAAATCATACAAGGTCCTGTCCATGTTAAGATTGTTGTACCAGGAGATGAAGTGGGAGGAGCCCACGACACATGAGATCCTCTTTCTCTTCTGCCTAAAAAAAAACCCTTCACAAGCTTATGAAGGAGATGGGTTCTATTACCTTTCGAGCTATCCCAATGAGAAATGGTTATTTGAGGACATCCCCAATCACCCTCCTAATTTCAAGATCGCCTTTTTCTAGATGGATGGTCTCGCTCCCTCTTGCTTCTACTCCTTCTAGCGAATTCGTAAGTACCTTGCTATAGTCTTTTCTGATTTGATTTTCCCTTTCATTTTCGAGCTTGATTGACTTACTCAAATCTTGTATACAGCAACCTACCACCATCCCCAGCCTACAGACGCCATGAAGGAACATAGGGAAGCTATCCTTAAGCTTCCCTACGGTCGGCGATCCCTCTTATACCTTGTTCACGAAGACAAGCTCCGACTTTGCAACCTTCTTGAAGAGGGTGAGTCTACTGACGACTCGGGCAACCGCAAATACGCGAGATGGGAAGATGTCCCCGTGCCCACCACCAAGCTACCCGTGAGGGGTAAATTCGCAGACCCGAGCTTGCGTATTCCTAAATCTTGCCCAATCGAACCCTCGGGCTCGAGTAATGAGGCACAGGACAAGGCCTTAGCGAGCTCGTCAAGAGGAGGTAAAGTTGTGCTTGACCCATCTACGTGGTCTCCCGCTTTACTTAAATATGAACCCGATGTAATGGTTCTTTTTAAGGACCCTAGGAATAACTTCCTGGCATGGTCAAGGGTAGACCTTAGAGTCCATAGGTTTGATAGTTGGCTAGGGAAATACTAGACCATGTATAGTTTAAACGAGGTTTGGGATGGGGTAGCCGTGCAATATGTTACAAACGACTATAGGGACCTTTCAAGGATGTACCCTACTTTCAGGGAGGAGACTTTAGTAGCCTCGTTAGAAGATAAGGTAATTTCATGGTCCCAGAGTTCGAGCTCTAATGAGTCCTCCAGTTAGGTTCCCGATACTTAGTTATTTTTAATATTAACATGTGTATAATTTTTCCTTTCTCAGTTTAATTGATCTTCTTTGTTCTTTTCAGGTGACATGGAGTCAGACTTGGACAACCTCCTCAGGAAACCTCCTAAGGCCCGTGGGACTAAGCGAGGATGCGCCACCTTGAAAAAAGGCGCTCCTTCAAAGTCTGCGAAGGTTGCAGAGGGTTCCTCTCCCTCGGAGCCTATCTCCAATGAGCCCAAGCCCCGAGCTCTGGACTCTACAGATTTGGTCGGTGGCACTACCCCCGCGACCTCAATGGCAATCACCATCGAGCCCTCAGTTACCATGCCACTTCCTGTCCCTGCTAAAGATAAAGTAAAAAAGGTTGTGCCTCCTTCGGCCCCTAAACTTGTGGGCTCTCCAACCCCGACCATGATTCAACAATTTGTAGCCTTATCCCATATGCAGGAATACCCTTTGGCAAGCATGGTTGGGATCCTAGGGGCCGATCTCTGTCTCAGGCCGACCAATTGTGCAGCAACCTCGATGCCAAGGTGTGGCGAATTCTGAAGGGGGACAATCCCACACGCTTCATTGACCAGACCATGGATCTCGGGGTTTTGGTAAGTCTATTTTATGTTATCTTTATTTTCTTGGTTACTTGTTAATTTTCTAACCATGGTGATCTTGTGTTTCAGACTCTCCTTAGTACCTTCGCCAAAGCTCGCTCTTCTCCTCAAGAATGGCGATGGCCGAGACCCTGGTTTATGACATAAAACAGGCTCGAATCCGTGTTGAGGATGATCTGAAGGAGGCAAAGGGAGCCCAGGAAAAACTCAAGGACGCCCTCAAAGTCTCTCAGGCCAAACTCGCCTCTTCCGAGGCTGATGTCAACAACCTGAAGGCGGAGCTCAACACCAAGACGGCTGATTTCGACGTCGCTAAGGCTGAGATTGATCGCTTGAAGACGGAGATAAGTGCTGCTAAAGGGGAGGCCGAATGCCTGAGGGAGGAAAAGAATTCTATCTTTGAGATTCTCGAGGATGAAAAGAAACGTATGTTTGAGAAATTCAAGGCCAAAAAGGACTAGGCTACTGACTGGGCCATGTACATGATGTGGTCCCTGAACCCCGAGATGGACACCTCGTTCCTCGAGGATAAGGAAGAAGAGTTCATCTCCAAGTGGAAGGCTCAGTTGGCCGAGGAGGAGGTCGCGACCACCACTTTCGATGGCGGGGGTGAAGAGGAGGCAGGGAAGGAAGTCGAGACCGCTCCTGCTGGCCAAGATTGAATCTTATTAAAAAGGGTTGCGTCCCTTATTATTTTTTGTAATTAATTTTACGCCCTTTGGGCAAAGATGATAACTCTACAAAATAGAGTTATTTGACCACTTTTTATGTGCTAATTGTTGCTTAATTCTTGAGTTTTTAATTGATTTATTAAGTTTTCAAGTAATTTTGAATTTAGTAGTCCTATCATGATTTTATATAATTTTGTGTGTTTTTATAAGTATTTTGTTGTAAAATGTTATAGTTAATTATTTGAATTATTATTGTTAAGTTAGTGGTAAGAAAATGTTGTATTATTGAACTTAATTGTAAAATATAAATTAAGTTATAATTAATATTTTCAAAGAATTAAATTGATTTATTTTATAATTGGAAATATTTTATCATGAATTAATTTATATTTATTTTGTAGGGAAGTTAGTGCAATTTTGGGTTTTAAAAAGTGAGGAAAAGAATGAAGAAAAGTGGCGTTTTTGAGAAAAAAAAATGAAAACGGGAATTTTTGAAATGCCATCTGCCCAGCCAGGCCCATGCCCAAAAGGACCTAGCTGCTGCCAATTCCCAGCATCATCACCGCACGCCTGCCTCTCCTCCAAGCCTGGGGTCGCGCCACCTGTCCTTGCCACCACTTCAGCACCAGCCACCAAAGGCCATGCTTCTCCACGCCAATTGTCCTTCAGCACACTTCCTGAAGCCCCAAGACCATCAGCAAAGCAGCCCCAACGTGGGCCAGCCTCCCCAGCAAAGGTCCAGTGCTGCCTTCCTCCACCGAAGCCACCTTCGGACCAGCAAACCCCAATCCACACCAGCTGTCCTCTTTTGCCCAGCAAGCAGCCACAAGGCTCCAAACAGGCCCAACATTCAGCTGCTGCCCCATCACGCATGCCTCCGCCTGGTTTGACTCCACCTTTGCATGGCCAGCCACAACCCAACATAGCCACCAAAAGGCTAAAAACCATATTTTTTCCCAATGTTCTTTTTTTCTTTTCACTAAAATATCAACTCACTCTTCCCAATTTTTCTCACCTAAATAAACATTCCTAATTCATTTTTTTTACCCTAGCTTTTCACTAATCTTTTACCCAACCAAACATTTCATCTTTCCAATACTCTTACACTTACTCTATTTATCCTACCACTTCCCAACACAATTAAATTAATCAATTTATTTATTTTAATTTGATTAATTTAATCTCCATATTTTGCCTATATAAAGAGTATTGTAAGACCATTTGGGAGCTCTTCTTCATCTTTTCAACCTCTTCTACACTTCATATTTTTCTCTCTTCTTTTCACTATTTTCTCTCTACCATTTTCATCTTTTGAAGAGCATGTCAAGTATGTTATTTTGTAATTTTTATTTCAATCTAGTTATGAGCTTCTAATATTTTTCAAAGATTATTAAGATGATGAAGAAGCAAAATGTAACTAGATAGTATTTTTTTGTTATATGTTGATTTCCCATTTGTACAACATTGTTTATGGATTTTTCTATCAAAGATATGCATTTTTCATCTAGTGTTGATTGTTAAAGCATATTACACTTAGTTCTTCATTATGCAAAAAATATGATATTCTTTGATTAAATGTTTTTCATTAAATTGTTCACATCTAATTCTTAGAGCATAAGTATCATATATATATTTTTTTGATGGGAAAATGAGTATATTAAAAAGCAAACAAACACCAGTACAAAAGCCCAAGCCAGAACGGCCAGCCAACCAAATTACAAATGTAACATGTAATCAAACACAGCTAAGTCCCTAGACTTGATTTTACTCTTAGGAGTTCTAGACAGCCTAACTTTAACAGCATATCTGATATGATGAACAACAAAGTCAATAGACCAAGATCTAAGCTTAAATATTGTTGATGCTCATAATCTCATCAAGGGAAAATGCAAGGCCGTCACATGGGCGAAGCCCCACCGTCTCGCGAAGCCGTTCCGCGAGGCCACCATCTCGCGAGGCCCTCGTGTGGGCGAAGCTCCACCATCTCGCGAGGCCATCCCGCGAGGCCCTCGCATGGGCGGAGCCCCATCGTATCGCGAAGCCATTCTGCGAGGCCACATCTCGCGAGGCCATCTCGCGAGGCCCTCGTGTGGGCGAAGCTCCACCATCTCGCGAGGCCCTCGCATGGGCGGAGCCCCACCGTATCGCGGGGCCCTTAGGCCATTCCAACCCGCGCGAGGCCGAGGGAGGCCACGAGGCCATCAAATGGGCGAGGCCGTCCCATTCCGCAAGGCCCTCCCGTCTCGCGAGGCCATCCCGCGAGGCCCTCGCATGGGCGGAGCCCCACCGTACCGCGGGGCCCTTAGGCCATTCCAACCGCGCGAGGCCGAGGGAGGCCACGAGGCCATCAAACAGGCGAGGCCATCAAATGGGCGAGGCCGTCCCATTCCGCGAGGCCCTCCCGTCTCGCGAGGCCACCGATCCGCGAGGCCCTTGGGCCACTCCCACCATGCCCATGCGTGGAGCCGAGGAAGGCTGCGAGGCCGTCTATGGCGCCCCATGTGCGAGGCCAAGAGGGGCTACGAGGTCGTCTATGGCGCCCCATGCGCGAGGCCAAGAGGGGCTGCGAGGCCGTCTATGGCGCCCCGTGCGCGAGGCCAAGAGGGGCTGCGAGGCCGTCTATGGCGCCCCGTGCGCGAGGCCAAGAGAGGCTGCGAGGCCGTCCATGGCGTCCCATGCGCGAGGCCGAGGAAGGCTGCGAGGCCGTCAATGGCGCCCCATGCGCGAGGCCACGCAAGGTCCCACACGCGCACGCCCCGGGAAGTCCATTAGCCCACCATCTTCTCAGGAGGCCGACACCCCGTGACTTGACGCGTAGAGGCCCAAGACCCCTACTCAACGCCACGACCAGTACGGGCACCGAGGATCCCCTTTTTCACACCTCGAAGTCCCTATGCTTAGGAGATCCAGTACGAGTCTAATGAGACATATTTGTACGACCAAGTACTAAGTACGGATGCCAGTGCCAGTGAGATTGCTGGGGTAAGGATCATGGTCCGTACGTCTACGGCCATAGGTCAGAACCGACACCACTACCTCCTGCGCCAATACGCCTGCCACCACACATCAGACATGGGTACAGACAAGTAGTGGAGACATCCTCCTGACACCTGCTCCTGTACGGGATGTACAACCACAACCTCTGAAGCCACTCCCCTAATACAGTACGTTTGTACCACTTGGTCCCCTGGACCACTATGTACCTAAGGCCATTAGAGCCTACTATAAAATGAATTCCAAGGCCACCTGAAAGGGGGTTGGAAATTTGACTGTAGCAGAGGCATTAGTGTGAATGAGATACTGAATTCTCCATTGTTCTTAGATTATTGTTCTTGAGTTATTGTTCAAGTTTTCATAGCTTTCCAATTAGCGATTTTAATTTGATAATTTTTCCAACTTAACTTCGTTGACGAGTTCTCACCGTCAATAGTTTGGCGCCGTCTATGGGAACGTTAGTTTCAAGCTACTGTTCCACCATTGTTTATGACAAGAAGAAGATGCCAAGACGCTCGAAACGACTGAGGGAGACGCGGGAGGTAGAGGTTCACCTAAACGGAGTCCAGCTGAAGGCCTCCATGAAGGACACTCCTCCACCCAGGGACGTGGAGCCCCCGAAAGACCCTGAGGTTCACGGAGGAGACAGGGTGGCCTCATCGCCGGCCGCTCCACCCGGAGGGAGTCCTCCCAGAGCACCACCGGTACACGCTGATGAGTTCCCTCCTCCAAAACCGCTGCGGGCACCGAACTCCGGCCGGCAAGACCCGGGCCCTTCTGCCCATAGGCCTGACAAACACCCCCGGGTCCACTCCGTGAGCTCGAGTTCAAAGTCCCGATTTTACGAAGAGGAGATACGTGAGCTCCATCGCAAAAACCAAAGGTTAGAAACTACCTTAGAAAACATGCAAGAGGTCCTTAACGGCCTACTGCAGGGTAAGTCCAGCATAACTTTGCCTAAGGGAAAGGAGAAAGGAAAGGATGGGGTGGAGACCACTGTGCCAGTAGATGATGGAAGAACCCGACATTCAACTAGCAACACCCCCCGCGCGAAGCAACATGATCACCCCGAACTGCCTAAGCAGGCCCAGAAGCCAGCACCAAGAACCAACGCTGCCCCTCGCCATGAGGATGAGGTCACCTCCAAAAGAACACCCCCAGACTTGCGGGAGGAGCTCAATAAGAAGAGGGCGGGCAAAGGGACCACGCCCCCTGTGGCGCCTCGAGAAGGCAAGGGAAAGGCAGATCTTAGCCCGTCCACTCTGAGAGACACCCTCAGCAAAAGGAGGTAGGACCTAGACACGGAGATGCGGAGCTTGCGGAGCAAGATTGTCACCGCGTCGGGTGGCCAGGCCTTTGAGGAAGACTTCGACCATGAGTCGCCCTTCGTGCGAGAAATTCAGGCAATCCGGCTCCCTGCCAATTTTAAGGAGCCCAATATGACCCCTTACGAAGGGAACACGGATCCAAAATACCACCTGGATGCGTTTAATGATCTGATGAAATTGAGGGGGATCGGAAGTGGTGCCAGGTGCCATTGCTTCGCTGTTACTCTGAAAGGACCCGCCTACAAATGGTTCAAAAGGCTAAGGCCAGGGTCCATCAGGTCCTGGCAGCAGTTCTCTGACGAGTTCCTCCAACAGCACCATGCCGTGCGGGACTACACGATGCCAGGTACCAGCTTGGCCAACGTGCAGCAAGGGGAGAAGGAAAGCCTGAAGAGCTACATTCACCGGTTCAATATGGAGGCCGCAAAAGTGGGGAGCCTAACGCGCCAGGAGTTAAAAATGGCCATTACCGCTGGAGTGCTCCCAGGAAGCAAATTGTGGGACAACATGTTAAAGAGGGAAGTCACTGACTTGGATGACTTCTATGAAAGAGCACAGAAGTACATCCGTGTGGAGGATGGCCATGCAAACCTGAAGGCAGGGAAGGAGGAGCCCCACGCGAAGTCCCTAACTAACGACGGGTCGAATGTAGCAAAGAAGAAAAGGACGTACGATGGGCCGAGGGATGACCAGCAGAGGAAGACCAAGCGAGGGGGTGATCATAGGCCAACAGCCTATACTTACTACACAGACCTCACAGATACCAGGGAGCACATTTACCTCACCAATGAAGATCGAGTTCCTTTCAAGAGGCCCCCACCAATGAGAAAGGACCGGTCCAAAAGGGACCCTAGCAGATACTGTCGGTACCACAAGGATACCGGTCATACCACGGCAGAGTGTATCCATTTGAAGGAAGAAATCGAGGAACTCATCCGCAAAGGACATTTGGGCAGGTATGTGCGCAAGGATAACCAGAGGCCAGAAGGAGGAGTGTCCCCGCCGCGGGCACGTGAGGTGGCCCCGGAAGTGCAAGGAGAGGTCAGGACCATCTTTGGAGGACCAGGATTCGGAGGCGATTCTAGGAAGGGACGAGACAGGTATGCCAAGGAGGCCCGACGAAGTCCACCACATTGCGTTTTAAGCTTGGAATAACGCCCCGCGAAGAGCTTCAAGGGCGAGAATGACTCAATAACTTTCACTGAAGAAGATGCGCAGGGGGTGCACTTTCCTCATAATGACCCCCTGGTGCTAACCGCCCAGCTAGCTAACATGAGGGTACATCGGGTCATGGTGGATAACGGGAGCTCCGTGGACATCTTGTATCGACAGGCGCTGGAAAAGATGGGGTTGAGCCTCCGTCACCTAAAGCCTTGCACTACGACTTTGTATGGTTTCACGGGAGATTCGATGCAACCCCTGGGGACAATCGAATTGGCCCTCACCATGGGGGAGCAACCCAGGCAAACCACCGTAATGGCTAACTTTGTCGTAGTAGATTGCACCTCAGCCTTCAATGCGGTATTAGGGAGACCCTCCCTGAGAGAATTGAAGGCGATAACTTCAGTGTATCACCTGGCCATGAAATTCCCTACCCCTGGGGGAGTAGCATGTGTGAAAGGGGAGCAGAAGGAAGCGAGGGAATGCTATAACATGTCCCTCCGCGCAACCACCAAACCATCCATGTCAATGACGATGGCTGTGCATGAAGGAGCGACTCACACAAGTTAGATCCGCACAAGATGGGACAGGCTACGGAGCCTTTCGAGAAGTGCAACCAGCAAGGCTTCGGCTCTTAATGCCAAAAGAACCTATGTTTAGCTTGCTCTTCGTTATTTTAGTAAGAATCAAAGAGGCTGCCCTAGGTAGCCTCCTAGTCAGATGTAACCCCCCCCCCCCCCTTTTTATTTTCAAAGTTAGATGTAAACCGCGTTCTATGAATGAAACCGTTTGCTACTTCCTGTGTTTATTTTCTTCGTTGCACGAGCATCAGCCAAAGTGCCTGCCAAAATAAATTTCACCAAGCACTTGGGGGGCAAGACAGGAGGGCAAGAACATGCAGCCAGCAAAAAGACTCCTAAAAAAGGACCCTCTAACGGAGAATCCTAAAAAGGACCCCTTGCCCTCCTAACTCCTAAAAGGGACCCTCTAACGGAGGATCCTAAAAAGGACCCCTTGCCTTCCTGACTCCTAAAAAGGGACCCTCTAACGGAGGATCCTAAAAAGGACCCCTTGCCTTCCTGACTCCTAAGGGAGATCCACTACCAAGAGGATCCTCAAAAAGGACCCTCCATCAGGAGGACCCCAAAAAGGACTCCTTCAACAGGGATCCCAGGGGGACCCCCTATGTGAGGGCCTTAAGCGAAGTCTTTACAAGGCAGCTCCTGAGATCACAAGGATTAGCTACCCGTGTGAATATCAAGGAGGCCTTAGGGACTCACAAAAAAAAAAATATATGGTATCGATGATAATAAGTCTAGAGCGGCCACCAAGCCGTCTAGCCAATAATAAGTCTAGCCATTATATGGTGACGACAATAATAAGTCTATAGCGGCCACCAAGCCGCCTAGCCAAAAAGGGTCCCAAAGGAGACCCTTGCAAAAATAGTACTATGAATAACGACGAGAAGGACGCTTCTCGCAAAGAAATAATAAGCGCGCGCAAGAAAAACATGAAAGGATAACTAAGACCCAAGGGGTCAAAATATCCTTATGAAAGCAACCAAGAGGCACCAAAAGAGGTCCCAGTGAACCCTTGCACATGGGCTCCAAAGGACCTCCAGCCTGATAAATAAAAGAGGGGAACCAACCAAACCCCATCATACAGGCATAAAAGGGCCTCGAATGCAATAGAACAAAAAATAAACAGCAACATCATATGTATTCATACATTAGAAGAAAAAAGAGTTCTCGGGATAGTACAAGAGCTACCAACAGAAAAATAGCATTGATAACGATGTTACAAAATAAAATAAAAAAGGAGCTAGACTATTTCAAGGTCTCTTGTAGTGGGTACTCCACCAGGCCGCTCGGGCAACGGCCTGTTCGCCAAAAGAGGAGAAGTCGAAGTTGGGATCCTGCCTCCACACATTGTAGAGAGCACGATCTATAGACTTGCGCTCGGTTATGACTCTCTCCGCCTCCAAGGAAGCGTTCCTCTCTTGAGCCGACTGTAGTTCAGCCCTAAGGGCCTCAACTTAAGTCTCTAGCTGGGTAACCCTCTCCTGCGACCCGGACGCAGCGGCCTTGGCCCCCCGGAGTTCGCGCTCCAAGCCTTTAGCCTTGCCCCTTAGCTCCTTGATCTGGGCCTTCAGCTTATCCTTCTTCGAGTCCAGCTTGGCATACTTTGTCCGGGCCTTTGACAATTGGGCCTTGGTTGCGCTGAGCTTGTTTTCAAGCTCTTGGACCTGGGCCATGAGGCCGTCCCTCTGAGCAGTAGATGCGGAGAGAACGCCGGACGTGTCAGCATGCCGAAGAGACACGATGTAGACCTGCGCAAGAAAGCCAATGGTGTCAGCGATAAGTAACAAAAAGAAAAACACATATACACCCATACATAATACTAATCAACGCAAGGTGCAAGACCTCACCCAGGCTGCGGCACGCCTTAGCATCTCCCCAAGGTCTGGTTGAGGCACGTTCCCCAGACCCCTCCAGTCGGAGACAGGGAGGCCCGAGGCTATCAGAATGAAACGCTGCGCATAAGATGTGGCCATCCTGGTCACCCAAGGTTCCGCCTCCGCACTTGGAGCATCTTGTTGGATGGGAATAGATGACCCATTCGCCGAAGCAGGAGGAGGCGCAGCAAAAGGGAAAAATTGAGACCCTGGTGCATCAGAAGGGAGCTCCGCAAGCCCGACGTCGTCGGCATCCGGCACGCCGAGATCATGAGGGACTTGAGGGAAGGCGTCACCGCCATCACGGCCAGGGGGAGAGTAGCCTCCTGCCGCGGCCTACGGGTCCAGAGACTGAAAGACCGTGTCCTGGTCATAGGAGTCAAAAGGAGGGCATCCCCTGGAGACGGGGGGGCATCCTCCATCTCCACCTCAGCCTCACCATCGTGTAGTGATGGCCCAGCCGGCATAGCCATAGCCTTCTTAGACCCAGTGATCGACCACAGGAACTTGGGGTTAGAGACCGGGGACAATTGGTGGCGGGTGAGATTCGCCACCGTAAAAAGGACCGCTGCCTTTTTCAGGGCGGAATCTGCAGCAATGAGTTTGCCTATGGCCTCCGCCTCCGACCCAATGACCGAGGGATCAGCAAAGTGCCCTACAAGAATCACGCCGATGTCAGTGCAAGCGAGAGTGCAAAATAGTAAGTTCTAATAAGAAAAAGAGAAAGACCAGGATACTTACTAGGGCTGGCGCGGAAGCTTTCTCGAACCGAGAGAGGCCCCTCTACCCAAAAAAAGTCTTGTTTCCAAGGCCCGGTATTGGACACCGAGCCCTCTATTAAGGGGAGCTCACTGTTGGCCTTCTGCAGATAGTAGAAGCCCTTGGACCTGGGCAATGCTATAAGGTTATACAAGGAATGCACCTCCTGCGCCGTCAGGGCGCGTTGCTCGTTGTCCTTGAACCAAATGAAGAGGCAACTTAAAGTCAACCAACTGTTGGGTGACAGTTGGAGAGGGGCCAAATCAAAATAGTTGAGAACCGCCACGAAGAATGGGTGCAGAGGAATGGTGCCACCCGCCTTCAGAATCTGCTCGCTCAAAGCCACAAAGCCCGGTTTGGGGCGGTCGGCCCAGCAAGCCTCCTGAGGAACGTGCAGGGCGTATTCTGGAGGAGCTCGGTAATGTTTCACAATTGCCTTCAATTTATTCGGAGACACGTGGGACACTAGGCTGGACGCTAGTAGGGGGCGTCGTCCTCTTCCTGGACGGACACCTGTCTGCGTGCTTTTGACATATCTGCAAAATCAAAAGAAATATGTGAGGGAAAGGCAGAACACTTAATCCTCCATTTTTTCTTTCTAGCAAGAGTTTTCCACCGAGGGAGCGATGGCTGAAGCGCTAAGTTAGGATCAACTGAGACTAGAGGCTGAGGAGAGGAGCTAATAGCCCCATGACCGTCATCAGGCGAAGGAGGAGTGGGAGGTGCTGGCGGAATGTGTCCCTCCATAAATTCCAACTCCCACCGCAATTCAAAAAGGGTCGTCCTAAGACGCGCTATATGGTCACTAAGGCCCAGGGGTGAAAGTCCTCCATCTCCCCTCGACACCGAGTCAATTTCGCTCTCTACCACCCAAATTTTATGCCTAAGATCAACCATGCACTCGAGGTGGCGAATGCGGGCTTGCCTCAAAGAATCATAGTCCTGGTAAGGGTTGCCCTCAGGGGACTCTGAGTCTGAAGACAGGTCGATAAACTCAGCCCTTGGGGGTATGTCGGACGGGCCCTCACTGGCCATGAAACCACGTCCCAATAGCAAAAAGGGGTTCACGTATAAACGAGGGGAAGGCTACAAAACACAAAGGAATAGGCTTAATACCTCTAGATGCAAACGCCCTAAATGGACTACTACAGGGTATATATGTAAAAAAAAAGAGGAGGGGCGTGCATATGGTCAAAACAAGCTCGGACTAATGTACCCCATCCCAAGTGTTGCTGGTCTGGATCCGATAAAATTAGTAAATAAACGGGAGAAGGAAAGAAAATATACCTCAAGCGATTGAAAGAACGAGGTCGGAGTCCAAGGAAGGTTGGGAGGCGAAAAGCACCAAAGCGTTGAAAATGCGCGTCTGCAAGAATTGACCAGAAATGTGTGTTAGTCCTAAAATATACACATCGAGAAACTAGCTCATATGTAAAAAAAAAAAAAAAAATGAAAAAATGAAAAAAAGGATGAAACTATGGAAAAAGTGAGGTTGTGGGGAATTGAACCCTTTACCTCTCGAAAAGAGCAAGGGTCTAACTACCACTAAGCCAAGGAAGTAAGGTGTAAAAATTAAGCCATGCATGAAGGCCTATTTATAGGGACCAAGATGAATAGTCTACAAGAGCACCTAAAGACCCTCTTTTAGACTAAGGGGGCAAGTGTTGATGCTCATAATCTCATCAAGGGAAAATGCAAGGCCGTCACATGGGCGAAGCCCCACCGTCTCGCGAAGCCGTTCCGCGAGGCCACCATCTCACGAGGCCCTCGTGTGGGCGAAGCTCCACCATCTCGCGAGGCCATCCCGCCAGGCCCTCGCATGGGTGGAGCCCCATCGTATCGTGAAGCCACATCTCGCGAGGCCACATCTCGTGAGGCCACATCTCGCGAGGCCATCTCGCGAGGCCCTCGTGTGGGCGAAGCTCCACCATCTCGCGAGGCCATCCCGCGAGGCCCTCGCATGGGCGGAGCCCTACCGTATCGCGGGGCCCTTAGGCCATTCCAACCGCGCGAGGCCGATGGAGGCCACGAGGCCATCAAACAGGCGAGGCCATCAAATGGGCGAGGCCGTCCCATTCCGCGAGGCCCTCCCGTCTCGCGAGGCCATCTCGCGAGGCCCTCGCATGGGCGGAGCCCCACCGTACCGCGGGGCCCTTAGGCCATTCCAACCGCGCGAGGCCGAGGGAGGCCACGAGGCCATCAAACAGGCGAGACCATCAAATGGGCGAGGCCGTCCCATTCCGCGAGGCCCTCCCGTCTCGCGAGGCCACCGATCCGCGAGGCCCTTGGGCCACTCCCACCATGCCCATGCGTGGAGCCGAGGAAGGCTGCGAGGCCGTCTATGGCGCCCCATGTGCGAGGCCAAGAGGGGCTACGAGGTCGTCTATGGCGCCCCATGCGCGAGGCCAAGAAAGGCTGCGAGGCCGTCTATGGCGCCCCCTGCGCGAGGCCAAGAGGGGCTGCGAGGCCGTCTATGGCGCCCCGTGCGCGAGGCCAAGAGAGGCTGCGAGGCCGTCCATGGCGCCCCATGCGCGAGGCCGAGGAAGGCTGCGAGGCCGTCAATGGCGCCCCATGCGCGAGGCCGCGCAAGGTCCCACACGCGCACGCCCCGGGAAGTCCATTAGCCCACCATCTTCTCAGGAGGCCGACACCCCGTGACTTGACGCGTAGAGGCCCAAGACCCCTACTCAACGCCACGGCCAGTACGGGCACCGAGGATCCCCTTTTTCACACCTCGAAGTCCCTATGCTTAGGAGATCCAGTACGAGTCTAATGAGACATATTTGTACGACCAAGTACTAAGTACGGATGCCAGTGCCAGTGAGATTGCTGGGGTAAGGATCATGGTCCGTACGTCTACGGCCATAGGTCAGAACCGACACCACTACCTCCTGCGCCAATACGCCTGCCACCACACATCAGACATGGGTACAGACAAGTAGTGGAGACATCCTCCTGACACCTGCTCCTGTACGGGATGTACAACCACAACCTCTGAAGCCACTCCCCTAATACAGTACGTTTGTACCACTTGGTCCCCTGGACCACTATGTACCTAAGGCCATTAGAGCCTACTATAAAATGAATTCCAAGGCCACCTGAAAGGGGGTTGGAAATTTGACTGTAGCAGAGGCATTAGTGTGAATGAGATACTGAATTCTCCATTGTTCTTAGATTATTGTTCTTGAGTTATTGTTCAAGTTTTCATAGCTTTCCAATTAGCGATTTTAATTTGATAATTTTTCCAACTTAACTTCGTTGACGAGTTCTCACCGTCAACAAATATACACTTGTTTCTATTTTTCCATATCAGATAAACAGCAGCAGCAAACGTTGCTGCAGCAACTTTCTGCACAAGACCTTTCGGTTTGCCTTCCATCCAAAGATGCCAGTCAGCATATCTGCTCGGCCAAGTAGCTTTCCCCAGCCAGTTCTCCAATCTGGTTCTCAGTTGATGAGAGAAAGAACACTCAAAAAATAGATGTGAATGGGACTCCTGAACCTCTTCACAAACCGGACACAGATCAGAAGCTATATGCAAGTGGCACATCAGAAGCTTGTCTCGGGTGAGCAGGTGACCAAGAGCAGCTTGCCAAAATATGAATCTATGCTTAGGCACAGCTAGGGAACACCAAACCACATTAGCGAAAGCGACCTTGTTAGAATCCAGCAACCTGTTATAGAGAACCCGCACATTCATCTTGTTGTTCCTGATTGAATCAGCCAGCCTCTGAGATGAGAACAGGTCCCTCAAATTAGCAATCTTCTTCCAGTACCAACTCACATCCTGCTG